>NW_027363523.1:0-703861 GCF_046119375.1 Phyllobates terribilis | reverse complement strand
AGGCGGGTATTTAAAATTCTATATTCTTCATATTTTTCTTTGGCTCTACATATACTCTTTTTAATAAAAAAGTCTTTTATTTTTACTTTCATTCTATCCCACCATACACTCATAGTCTCATTTGTTTTTTTCCCTTTTCTACATTTCCTATAAAACTCAATAAAATCTGATAAAATCTGCGGGTCAGTTAAAAGGGATACGTTCATTTTCCAGCTTTTCTTACCACATTTTTTGTTGTCATTTACTTTTATGGTAAAGGATAAAAGTTTATGGTCTGAAAATATATGAGTTAAAACTTCACATTTGGCAGGTATTGTTTTATCTGAACCAAAAATAAAATCAATCCTAGAGCTACAATTAGCATTGTTCCAAGTGAAACCGGCGTCCTCTGGGCTGTCACTATGACACTCTTTATATATGTCTATCAATTTAGCATCTTTGACTATATCATGTAGCATACCTGAGGTTTTATCGTAGTTCCTGCTTACAGAGCTGGAGCGCCGGTTTTCACCTTTTAAAACACAATTAAAATCCCCTGCTAAGATAAAAGGTTCAGAGTTATTAATAAATAAAGGTAAAAGATCAAGCATTTCGGCTCTTTCATTTTTCTCTGGGGATCCATAAAAATTTAAAAACTGCCATCTAATACCATCAATAAAAGCTTTCACTAATAAAATACGACCTGGTAAAATTTCCTGAATAAAATCAATTAAAACGTTCCCTTTAAAAAGTATGGCTACACCCGCTGATCCTGCAGCATTCGATCCGGACCAGACAGATGGCCCACACTTCCACTCATCTTTATATTTTTGATATGACATTTCATGTGGGATATTACATTCTTGCAGAAAAAATACAGATGCAGTAAAACACGTAAAAAAATTAAAAAGAGCAGTTCTTCTCGTGTTAGATTTTATGCCTCTCACGTTGAGGGAAATACCTTTGAGTTCAGCCATCATTAGAAAATGTAGAAATTTTACTTAGGTAACTAAGAGCAACGGATTTACCTGTCCGATGAACCTGATCAGACCACTGGGCTTGCGCCTCCCTCCTCATCTGATAGTATCGTCACGAGAGTCTCCGTGGAGGAGGAAAGATTACCACATTTATATAAACCCGACGCTACACTGGCATAGCTCGGAGGGCTGGCTGGCAGAACCCGCTGGGTCTCCATTGGCTGGCCATGCAGTTCCTCATCAGGTGGGTCCCCGAGGGGTTCCGCCGCCCCTGTTTGACCTGTAGAAGGTCGTCCTATAGGAGGAGGTTGCGCACAAGGCAGAGCCTCTGACTCTTCAGAGGCAGCAAGATCCCGGTCCCCACCTGTAGCAGCGGAGACCGAAACCCCTGAGGGTCCAGCGTCCACGTCCCCTTCTGAAGAAGTGTCCATCTGTTCACCTCCTGCTGCCTCCTCCGAACCACCCTTTTTCTTTTTCTTAGGACCCACCTTTATCCACTCAGCGCCCTCAGCCCTAGGAGACCCAGACTGGGCATGGGCTTCTGCGTCGGCCTTTTGCCGGTCCCTTTTGACCTTACCAGTAGTGCCCTTCTGCTCCTTCTCAGCCCTCCTTTTGGACTCTCGCAGGTCCTGCAGCCAGGTTTTGGGATTTGGTATTTTACCTGTCATAGACTCTGGAGACATTTCACTATTTGGTACGCCCTTATTGTCTCCAGAGGCTCCAGGTTGTTGTTCCTCCTCCTGAGGGGTGGTCTGATCTTTTGGTCCTTGGTCGGACGTCTTGGACTTTCCCTTTTGCTCATCTTCCCGAAATCTGTGAGGGCAAGAAAAATAAAAGTGACCTGGAGTCTGGCAAAAACTACATTTCTTTTCCTTAGGGCATTCTTTTGTCTCATGTTCTTCACTAGCACAATTTCTACATGATACATTACAGTTTTCTTTTGAATGACCATAGCGCCCACAATTTCTGCAATATACTGGCATCCCAGAAAAGAAGAAATCCCCATTTGTTTGTCCAATTTTAAAACGGGCAGGGGGAAGCCGTATACCACCTGGTGTATTTGGATCTCTTATTCACTTCACAAGAAATTTCCACTTAGATGTCCATATGTTATATTCATTAAGTATCTTCCCAATACATTTAACACTTTTAAAATAAATTGCTAAAAATGACATAATTTCTGGAGCAGAAACAAAAGGCGAAAATACTTTTACGACAACAAGTCTTACCTCATCCAGGACGTGCTCAACAATTTGTATCCCTTTCAGAACAGGACTATTTTCAACTTTTTTTAACTTTTCTAGAACATCTCTGAAAATACCTTCTCCGGTGAATGTGATGTCATAGTCACCTCTTCTAGGATAATCCTGGATGGACAGAATTTCATTCCTCTGCACGCCAAGAAGGTTCCTGAGCACGTCCTGGACTACATACCCTAATTTCCTCATATCCGAGCCACCCGCCGTGAAGTGAACTCGGATAGAGTTTTTTAGCCTCGCATAAAGAGGCACGAGGTTAGGGTCAACCTCCATGGAAACCGCAACAAGGTTGCAAATTGCAGCCGCTTGCAATCTGCGCTCCCAGTGTTCTTGCAGCGAAAGACACCTGGAAGCTGGGGGATCGCAACACGTTACCCTGGGACTAAGCCCTCTCCCTAATAGCAGCAAGCAGGTTAAGTCCACCAAAGTGGACGATCCTGCCAGGCCAAGGAGAGGGGTACCGGAGTACCCTTCAACTACAATCTCCTGCAATAAAGCACTTGATCGTAGCCAAAAGGCCGAGAAGCGATAACCAGAATTGGTTTCCGACTACGGTGCCACCCAAGGATTCTGAAAAGTCCATTTGTGGAGATGGCCACCTGGACTCCCGTTAAGAAGACATGCTGTCAACCTCTAGATCCCTCACATGCCTGCACTTTTCGGCTTGCTGCTGCTGCAATCCACGCGTTTTAGATCTGCATAACTCCACCTCTTTTAGCACAGTACCCTCAACCCCCGGCTGTTCCCACCCGCCTCAACACCGTTGGAAGGGAGGAGAACCAATTAAGGCGGGGGGGTGGTGGAACGAGCAGCTGTCTACCCTTAGCAGGAGGGTTGCTGATTAATTACCTCTCCTGCTGCTGCTGCTGCTGGCTGTCCAGCAGCAGACTGAAGGTGGCTGCTGCTGTGCGCAGGTATATAAAGGCTCAGAGCCTATTATGACACGCGCAGCCAGCGTTCCATTGCCACATTCCGTCTACTGCAGGCGGGATACCTGGATGGCTGAATGTCACTGAGAAGCTCACAGAGACCGCCATAAGCAACAGTTTAAAAGAATGCCACAGACTAATCAACCAAACTTTTTGGGTTGGTTTCTCTTTTATAGTCTGCAGGCATTAAATGAAAGAAGTCAGTGTTCCAGCAGAGGGAGACAACGTTTCAGAAAAGGCATTGTAGCAAACCAAAAAAGAAATTTTAAGCGCAGCAGAGTAACCAGCTCACATACCTGTTAGCTCAGGTGAGTTTAAAAGGCTGCTGTTGATAACAAGGGCATTTGCTAAATAGATGGTGTGTGTGCAACAATATACTGAAAGGTCAATTATATTGTGCAGCTTATCTCACCACCTGTAGTTATTTAGGTGAAAGCTCCAAAATGCTTGCCTAATATGTCTGTTTATCCAAAAGGAAGTATAGAGGGAGAGCTTGATAGATAGCATTGCATTACATTACATGGCAATGCAATGCACAGTTGCTGAAGTTGAACCAAAATGAGCTTGTCATCTGGCTTCTGCAACTTTTAACATGAAAAATCCAATGAGGAGAAGAAAAGCAAAGCCAAAGAGTCCATCCCAAAATCCGACAAACAAGCCAAATGAACAAAAAGCATTGAATTCAATTCTTTCTGATTTTAGAAACTGCATTAAAGAAGGGGTGCACCGGTCCTGGAGATACTGCAATACCAGGTCAATGCGTGGAGTGGACAGAGCAAGCTCTTTTTCCATCTCCCTGTTCTAAAAATCCATTTAATATATGGTCCCCAGATAGGGGACGTATCAGATATTAAACTGATAAGAACAGATCAGGTTTCAACATATTTTATTAAGTGCGTAAAAGATGGTTTACAATTAAAAACAACAACACAAACAGTACATTATTAAAACACAGAATTCCACCCATAAAAACCCCATATACGATTAGCATCCCTTCTCCCAATACATTTGACATCCCTCAAGTAATAAATATACATCTGGCTAAAAGCAATTTTAAGACAATCCTTCACAGAAATAGCGTCACGTTTAAAAAATAAAATATTGCGTGCCTTCCAAAGGGCGTCTTTAAAACAGTTAATCATACACCAACATATACAATACTGTTGAGGGGTCGGACATTTAAAAAGGCCATATAAAACATATTCATGGTTAAAATCTCTTAAACCGCAAGTCCATTTTAAAAGAATCCCAACTTTGTGCCAAAGTTCCTGTGCAAATGGGCAATTCCACATAAGGTGCAAGGTGGTTTCGTCATAAACACATGAGTCTCTGGGGCATTTGGCTCTGGCCACCAGGCCTCTCCTGTGTTGAAACTCTCTGGTGGGGAGGCACTGGTGGACCACCATCCATGCGACGTCCTTATGTCCATTTGCTAAGAATTTCCCGAAGACATTCTTCCAAACTTGCTTCGATCTCTCTTCTGAGAAATTTACTATGGGGGTCACATCTTCATTCCTCCTCAGAAAAGATAAAAGCTTCTTGCGGTCTTTAAAAATGTCCATATTAAAATCACCAAGGCTATAAAATCGAACAGTCTTTTCTAAGATTGCTTGGTGTTTGGGGGGACATAGTAAAACAGGGGAATTCAACGACAACTTAAACCATCTTTTAAAAATCATCCCACAAGTATATTTTAAAAAATAACTTAGCGCACTATTACCATTAAAATGTTTGAAACAAAAGCAGAAATAATTTAAATACAAATAAATATGTAAGTCGGGGACATCCCTTCCGCCGTTCATTTTATTCTTCCTCATTATTTCTCGCCTTAATTTTTCCATTTTGGAGTTCCATAAAAACATAAAGATCATCCTAGTCATTTTTTTAATTAAAACATCAGAGGGGGGGTACACCATAGCTATATACAGTATGAGGGGTAACAACACTGATTTTATAATTAAAATTTTCCCCTCCATTGTTAGGGACCTCAAACCCCAAAATGATATTTTCTTTGACATTTTTTCCATGACATTCTCCCAGCTTTGAGTTCCCACATTCTCCTCGTTAAAAACAACTCCAAGAATTTTTACATTGTCTCGTTTTATAGTGAGCTGCGGGAGTTGGGCGGTGTCCCAGGATCCCAAAGTCAGACATTCAGATTTATTTAAATTAAGTTTAAAACCGGATGCCTGGGAAAAAAAATCAATGCGCAACACCGCCCTCCGGAGGGAAGCAGGGTCCACGCACACAACCGTCACGTCATCCATGTAGCCAAAGACTCTCACATCACTGCCACCTCCGCCAGGAACAGGAACCCCTCTAATCACTTTGTCTTTCCTTATTGCGCTCAGCAGGGGCTCCATGGCGCAGATGAACAGGATGGGCGACAAGGGGCATCCCTGCTTCACTCCGGACTCAAGGGGAACTCCATCTGTTAAAAAGCCATTAAGAGAAATTTGACTAAAACAATTTTTATATAAAATCTTAATACAATTTAAAAGCATATTAGGGATACCCATTCTTTTTAAAACTCTAAAAAGAAATCTTTGAGAGACTCTATCGAAAGCTTTTTCAAAATCTAGGGCTAAAAGAGCTACATTTTGACCCCGGTCTCTGGAATACCAAATTACATCCCTTAATACGTTTAAAACCTCTGAAATACTTCTGCCTGGTACACTACAAACCTGCTCAGGCCGGATTAGTTTGGCAATGACACTCCTGAGCCGGTCTGCAACCACCTTAGCAAGTACCTTGTAATCAACATTTAGGAGAGTTATGGGTCTCCAATTCGCTAGAGTACTGCGGTCACCTTTTTTATATATCAAAGACACCACTCCTCTCCTCCACGAAAATGGCAACTGTTCACAAATAAAAACTTCTTTAAAAAGCATAAAAAGGTCCTCTTTTAAAATGTCCCAAAAAGTAAGGTAAAATTCTACAGGTAGTCCGTCACACCCAGGTGCTTTACCCTTAGAGAAACTTTTAAAAACATAAAATAATTCCTCTAAAACAATATCGCGTTCTAAAAACTCCTGGTCTGTAAAATTTAACTTAAAATCGAGATCATTAAGAGCATCAGATAAAAAGGACTCATCTATACACTTTTTACTAAAAAGATGCTTATAAAAGTTAAAAGTAGCATTCAACATTCCCTGCATAGATGTTTCACCCTCTAGATTTGTGATCACTTCTCTTTTATCCATGACTTTTTTGAAGAAGAAGCGAGAGCACTTCTCCCCCTCCTCCAAGTGCTGCACTCTAGAGTTAAAAATAATCTCTTTCCCCTTTGTGTCTATGCAGTTCTGAATTTCAGTTTTTAGGCTAGCAATATCATCTCCCACCTCCACCCCTAGCTCTTTGAATTTAAAAAGTGTTTGCAGTTTGGTGTTAAGATCACTAAAACATCTTTTTTTCTCTCTAGCTTTACGTCTCCCTGCTTTTATAAAAAACATTCTGACTTTTTTTTTCAAATTTTCCCACCAGGTTACCATAGGGGCATCAGAAGGTTTTTGTCGCCGCCAGGCTTGATAGGCTTTACCAAAGTCTTGTCGAATCAGAGGGTCCTCCAGCAGGTAAGTACTTAGACGCCAGAGGCCCCTGTTGACCCTCTGTTCATCCCGGTATTCTAGATGCACCTCCAAGCCCTTATGGTCAGAAAATATATTTGATGTTAAAACACATTTTACAGGGTTAAAATCATCTGATAGGAAAATAAAATCGATCCTGGAGGACACCCCTCTTCCGGACCACGTATAACCAGGGTCCGTCGGCAGAAGTGACCTCCACGCATCGCATAATTTAAAATCAGTTATAAAATCTTTCAATAGATGACATGACTTATCCAATTTGCGTAAAGGGTCACCCCCTGCTCGCTGTTCACTAGCACAAAGACAATTAAAATCACCCCCTACGATCAGGGGAGATGACCCAGTACAGTACAATGGCAATATCCCAAATAAATTAATTCTCTCTTGCTTATCAGGGGGAGCATAAATATTCATTATACGTACGGTAAAACCATTAAATTTAAAATGCACTAAAACCACTCTGCCTGGTACTATTTCTGTGACAGCATTTATAGTAATATTTCTCCCACGACAGAGGAAGCCCACCCCCGCTGACTTGTTGTCATTGGAGCCAGACCAGATGGAGGGCCCCAGTCTCCAATCTGTCTTGATGTCATTATAATTTAGTGCATGTTGTATCCCGCATTCCTGTAATAAACATATGTCAAAGTCAGTGGTTTCTAAATACTTGAATAGAGCAGCCCTACGAACTGGGCTCTTTAATGACCTCACATTCAGTGAGACAAGTCTTAATGTGGGCATTCATAGGTCAGGGTGGTGGATCTTCCATGAGGACACCTGACTCAAAGCCCTGTATATCAAATTGCTCCAGGACATCCGGGCTAGAGGACCCAAACGACTCGATATTCTGTGAGCCGGCGGTTGCCCCCTCGTAGGTCACGGTTCCCAGCCACATTCCAGGAGACGCTGGGGCTTCGACATTCCGTCTCTTTTTCGGGGCAGACTCCACTAGGTCACTGGTGCAGTCCTCCTCTTCCTCCACCTCCTCCAGGGGGGGAGACTGGTCCATCAGGACAAGATCAGCAACACAGATTTCCTGATGTTCGCCACCTAGAAGCAAAGCCCCCTCATCTGGCTGGCTAATCGCCCTGGAAGATCCTGAGGCCATCGCTGCGTGGTCCCCTGTAGCCAACCGCACAGGGGCACCACCCTCCAGCCCAACAGGATCGGTATCGGGAACCATCGATACGGAGGATACCCTCCCAGAAGGAGGACCCCCCCGCTCCGGTCCATGCGAGGTCCGCCCATCATTAAGGGACTTCGATGCAGGTGCCGCCCCAGAGGGGCCTCCGGCTCCCTGCTCCATCCCAGCCTTCTCGCCCTTCGAACCGCCCTCCGACGCCGGCCTGCCAGTGAAGACCGGTGGGCGCATCGGCTCAGCTTCAGAAGATGCAGCTTCTGCGTAGGTCCTGGTCCTGGTCCTGTTGGGGCATCCTCGGAACATGTGCCCCGCCTCACCGCAGAGATTACATTTCCTCCCAGCGGGACAGTCCTTCATTAAATGTCCGTAACAGCTGCAATTATTGCAGCGGTCTACTTTCCTGCCCGTGCAGGACGTTTGGGTATGACCCATTTGTCCACAGTTCCTGCAACATACTGGCATTCCAGGATAAAATAAGTAGCCTCTGCTCTTACCGATTACGAAGGTTGAGGGAGGGTGTAGCATTCCTCCCACTCCACTAAGGTCCCTCTTTAGACGGGCCATATACCTTCTCTTGCCGCACCAGAAGCCTACCGCGTTCTTCACAGTACCCAGGTATCTCAAATCATCACAATAGCGGGTAAGGTAGGTCGAGATGTCTGCAGCTTCCACAAAGGGGTTCGGGAAATGCACCACGATGGGGATCTCGTCATAAGCATACAAGAGACAAAAGGTTAGTCCATCCAATTCATCTAAGTAGTTTTTCTCATTTACCTTTTGTACGAGTTGCTGACAGCATCCCTGGCTCTTGAAGGTGATGGTGTATGTCCCCTTGTACTCGTTGTCCTGGAAGCAGAATATGTCTTCCCGCCGAAACTCCAGAACTCCAAGAAGAATCCTATGGCAGATGTAGTCCAAATTCTTCTCCATCCTCGATGCTGCTCCAACTTCAATCCTCACAGTGTTCCGCATCCGGGCATCACCCGATGAATATGTGAGCGTTGCCGGCATCCTTCACTTAGGAACGTACTGACTCTTCTCTCTGAAAGGCGCAAGCCTTCATGGGATCCCTTCCCGTTGCTCCCGGACTAATCCTTCCTCCCAATAGCAGCAGGGGGGTTAAGTCCCTCCGAAGAGGAACGATCCCCCCAGGCCGAGAGAAAGGGTACCAAGAGCACCTCACAGGTAAGACCACACAGGTAAACCTGATAGATCGTGCCAAAAGGCCGAGAAGCGATAACCAGAATTGGTTTCCGACTACGGTGCCACCCAAGGATTCTGAAAAGTCCATTTGTGGAGATGGCCACCTGGACTCCCGTTAAGAAGACATGCTGTCAACCTCTAGATCCCTCACATGCCTGCACTTTTCGGCTTGCTGCTGCTGCAATCCACGCGTTTTAGATCTGCATAACTCCACCTCTTTTAGCACAGTACCCTCAACCCCCGGCTGTTCCCACCCGCCTCAACACCGTTGGAAGGGAAGAGAACCAATTAAGGCGGGGGGGGGTGGAACGAGCAGCTGTCTACCCTTAGCAGGAGGGTTGCTGATTAATTACCTCTCC
Organism: Phyllobates terribilis; assembly: GCF_046119375.1. NCBI lineage: Eukaryota > Metazoa > Chordata > Amphibia > Anura > Dendrobatidae > Phyllobates > Phyllobates terribilis. Next base: position 694,427 of record NW_027363523.1, on the reverse strand, counting down.
TGCTGCTGCTGCTGCTGGCTGTCCAGCAGCAGACTGAAGGTGGCTGCTGCTGTGCGCAGGTATATAAAGGCTCAGAGCCTATTATGACACGCGCAGCCAGCGTTCCATTGCCACATTCCGTCTACTGCAGGCGGGATACCTGGATGGCTGAATGTCACTGAGAAGCTCACAGAGACCGCCATAAGCAACAGTTTAAAAGAATGCCACAGACTAATCAACCAAACTTTTTGGGTTGGTTTCTCTTTTATAGTCTGCAGGCATTAAATGAAAGAAGTCAGTGTTCCAGCAGAGGGAGACAACGTTTCAGAAAAGGCATTGTAGCAAACCAAAAAAGAAATTTTAAGCGCAGCAGAGTAACCAGCTCACATACCTGTTAGCTCAGGTGAGTTTAAAAGGCTGCTGTTGATAACAAGGGCATTTGCTAAATAGATGGTGTGTGTGCAACAATATACTGAAAGGTCAATTATATTGTGCAGCTTATCTCACCACCTGTAGTTATTTAGGTGAAAGCTCCAAAATGCTTGCCTAATATGTCTGTTTATCCAAAAGGAAGTATAGAGGGAGAGCTAGATAGATAGCATTGCATTACATTACATGGCAATGCAATGCACAGTTGCTGAAGTTGAACCAAAATGAGCTTGTCATCTGGCTTCTGCAACCTTTAACATGAAAAATACAATGAGGAGAAGAAAAGCAAAGCCAAAGAGTCCATCCCAAAATCCGACAAACAAGCCAAATGAACAAAAAGCATTGAATTCAATTCTTTCTGATTTTAGAAACTGCATTAAAGAAGGGGTGCACCGGTCCTGGAGATACTGCAATACCAGGTCAATGCGTGGAGTGGACAGAGCAAGCTCTTTTTCCATCTCCCTGTTCTAAAAATCCATTTAATATATGGTCCCCAGATAGGGGACGTATCAGATATTAAACTGATAAGAACAGATACTACACTTGATCTTAGCCAAAAGGCCGAGAAGCGATAACCAGAATTGGTTTCCGACTACGGTGCCACCCAAGGATTCTGAAAAGTCCATTTGTGGAGATGGCCACCTGGACTCCCGTTAAGAAGACATGCTGTCAACCTCTAGATCCCTCACATGCCTGCACTTTTCGGCTTGCTGCTGCTGCAATCCACGCGTTTTAGATCTGCATAACTCCACCTCTTTTAGCACAGTACCCTCAACCCCCGGCTGTTCCCACCCGCCTCAACACCGTTGGAAGGGAGGAGAACCAATTAAGGCGGGGGGGGGGTGGGGTGGAACGAGCAGCTGTCTACCCTTAGCAGGAGGGTTGCTGATTAATTACCTCTCCTGCTGCTGCTGCTGCTGGCTGTCCAGCAGCAGACTGAAGGTGGCTGCTGCTGTGCGCAGGTATATAAAGGCTCAGAGCCTATTATGACACGCGCAGCCAGCGTTCCATTGCCACATTCCGTCTACTGCAGGCGGGATACCTGGATGGCTGAATGTCACTGAGAAGCTCACAGAGACCGCCATAAGCAACAGTTTAAAAGAATGCCACAGACTAATCAACCAAACTTTTTGGGTTGGTTTCTCTTTTATAGTCTGCAGGCATTAAATGAAAGAAGTCAGTGTTCCAGCAGAGGGAGACAACGTTTCAGAAAAGGCATTGTAGCAAACCAAAAAAGAAATTTTAAGCGCAGCAGAGTAACCAGCTCACATACCTGTTAGCTCAGGTGAGTTTAAAAGGCTGCTGTTGATAACAAGGGCATTTGCTAAATAGATGGTGTGTGTGCAACAATATACTGAAAGGTCAATTATATTGTGCAGCTTATCTCACCACCTGTAGTTATTTAGGTGAAAGCTCCAAAATGCTTGCCTAATATGTCTGTTTATCCAAAAGGAAGTATAGAGGGAGAGCTAGATAGATAGCATTGCATTACATTACATGGCAATGCAATGCACAGTTGCTGAAGTTGAACCAAAATGAGCTTGTCATCTGGCTTCTGCAACTTTTAACATGAAAAATCCAATGAGGAGAAGAAAAGCAAAGCCAAAGAGTCCATCCCAAAATCCGACAAACAAGCCAAATGAACAAAAAGCATTGAATTCAATTCTTTCTGATTTTAGAAACTGCATTAAAGAAGGGGTGCACCGGTCCTGGAGATACTGCAATACCAGGTCAATGCGTGGAGTGGACAGAGCAAGCTCTTTTTCCATCTCCCTGTTCTAAAAATCCATTTAATATATGGTCCCCAGATAGGGGACGTATCAGATATTAAACTGATAAGAACAGATACTACACTTGATCTTAGCCAAAAGGCCGAGAAGCGATAACCAGAATTGGTTTCCGACTACGGTGCCACCCAAGGATTCTGAAAAGTCCATTTGTGGAGATGGCCACCTGGACTCCCGTTAAGAAGACATGCTGTCAACCTCTAGATCCCTCACATGCCTGCACTTTTCGGCTTGCTGCTGCTGCAATCCACGCGTTTTAGATCTGCATAACTCCACCTCTTTTAGCACAGTACCCTCAACCCCCGGCTGTTCCCACCCGCCTCAACACCGTTGGAAGGGAGGAGAACCAATTAAGGCGGGGGGGGGTGGAACGAGCAGCTGTCTACCCTTAGCAGGAGGGTTGCTGATTAATTACCTCTCCTGCTGCTGCTGCTGCTGCTGGCTGTCCAGCAGCAGACTGAAGGTGGCTGCTGCTGTGCGCAGGTATATAAAGGCTCAGAGCCTATTATGACAAGCGCAGCCAGAGTTCCATTGCCACATTCCGTCTACTGCAGGCGGGATACCTGGATGGCTGAATGTCACTGAGAAGCTCACAGAGACCGCCATAAGCAACAGTTTAAAAGAATGCCACAGACTAATCAACCAAACTTTTTGGGTTGGTTTCTCTTTTATAGTCTGCAGGCATTAAATGAAAGAAGTCAGTGTTCCAGCAGAGGGAGACAACGTTTCAGAAAAGGCATTGTAGCAAACCAAAAAAGAAATTTTAAGCGCAGCAGAGTAACCAGCTCACATACCTGTTAGCTCAGGTGAGTTTAAAAGGCTGCTGTTGATAACAAGGGCATTTGCTAAATAGATGGTGTGTGTGCAACAATATACTGAAAGGTCAATTATATTGTGCAGCTTATCTCACCACCTGTAGTTATTTAGGTGAAAGCTCCAAAATGCTTGCCTAATATGTCTGTTTATCCAAAAGGAAGTATAGAGGGAGAGCTAGATAGATAGCATTGCATTACATTACATGGCAATGCAATGCACAGTTGCTGAAGTTGAACCAAAATGAGCTTGTCATCTGGCTTCTGCAACTTTTAACATGAAAAATCCAATGAGGAGAAGAAAAGCAAAGCCAAAGAGTCCATCCCAAAATCCGACAAACAAGCCAAATGAACAAAAAGCATTGAATTCAATTCTTTCTGATTTTAGAAACTGCATTAAAGAAGGGGTGCACCGGTCCTGGAGATACTGCAATACCAGGTCAATGCGTGGAGTGGACAGAGCAAGCTCTTTTTCCATCTCCCTGTTCTAAAAATCCATTTAATATATGGTCCCCAGATAGGGGACGTATCAGATATTAAACTGATAAGAACAGATACTACACTTGATCTTAGCCAAAAGGCCGAGAAGCGATAACCAGAATTGGTTTCCGACTACGGTGCCACCCAAGGATTCTGAAAAGTCCATTTGTGGAGATGGCCACCTGGACTCCCGTTAAGAAGACATGCTGTCAACCTCTAGATCCCTCACATGCCTGCACTTTTCGGCTTGCTGCTGCTGCAATCCACGCGTTTTAGATCTGCATAACTCCACCTCTTTTAGCACAGTACCCTCAACCCCCGGCTGTTCCCACCCGCCTCAACACCGTTGGAAGGGAGGAGAACCAATTAAGGCGGGGGGGGGGGGTGGAACGAGCAGCTGTCTACCCTTAGCAGGAGGGTTGCTGATTAATTACCTCTCCTGCTGCTGCTGCTGCTGGCTGTCCAGCAGCAGACTGAAGGTGGCTGCTGCTGTGCGCAGGTATATAAAGGCTCAGAGCCTATTATGACACGCGCAGCCAGCGTTCCATTGCCACATTCCGTCTACTGCAGGCGGGATACCTGGATGGCTGAATGTCACTGAGAAGCTCACAGAGATCGCCATAAGCAACAGTTTAAAAGAATGCCACAGACTAATCAACCAAACTTTTTGGGTTGGTTTCTCTTTTATAGTCTGCAGGCATTAAATGAAAGAAGTCAGTGTTCCAGCAGAGGGAGACAACGTTTCAGAAAAGGCATTGTAGCAAACCAAAAAAGAAATTTTAAGCGCAGCAGAGTAACCAGCTCACATACCTGTTAGCTCAGGTGAGTTTAAAAGGCTGCTGTTGATAACAAGGGCATTTGCTAAATAGATGGTGTGTGTGCAACAATATACTGAAAGGTCAATTATATTGTGCAGCTTATCTCACCACCTGTAGTTATTTAGGTGAAAGCTCCAAAATGCTTGCCTAATATGTCTGTTTATCCAAAAGGAAGTATAGAGGGAGAGCTAGATAGATAGCATTGCATTACATTACATGGCAATGCAATGCACAGTTGCTGAAGTTGAACCAAAATGAGCTTGTCATCTGGCTTCTGCAACTTTTAACATGAAAAATCCAATGAGGAGAAGAAAAGCAAAGCCAAAGAGTCCATCCCAAAATCCGACAAACAAGCCAAATGAACAAAAAGCATTGAATTCAATTCTTTCTGATTTTAGAAACTGCATTAAAGAAGGGGTGCACCGGTCCTGGAGATACTGCAATACCAGGTCAATGCGTGGAGTGGACAGAGCAAGCTCTTTTTCCATCTCCCTGTTCTAAAAATCCATTTAATATATGGTCCCCAGATAGGGGACGTATCAGATATTAAACTGATAAGAACAGATACTACACTTGATCTTAGCCAAAAGGCCGAGAAGCGATAACCAGAATTGGTTTCCGACTACGGTGCCACCCAAGGATTCTGAAAAGTCCATTTGTGGAGATGGCCACCTGGACTCCCGTTAAGAAGACATGCTGTCAACCTCTAGATCCCTCACATGCCTGCACTTTTCGGCTTGCTGCTGCTGCAATCCACGCGTTTTAGATCTGCATAACTCCACCTCTTTTAGCACAGTACCCTCAACCCCCGGCTGTTCCCACCCGCCTCAACACCGTTGGAAGGGAGGAGAACCAATTAAGGCGGGGGGGGGGGGGGGGTGGAACGAGCAGCTGTCTACCCTTAGCAGGAGGGTTGCTGATTAATTACCTCTCCTGCTGCTGCTGCTGGCTGTCCAGCAGCAGACTGAAGGTGGCTGCTGCTGTGCGCAGGTATATAAAGGCTCAGAGCCTATTATGACACGCGCAGCCAGCGTTCCATTGCCACATTCCGTCTACTGCAGGCGGGATACCTGGATGGCTGAATGTCACTGAGAAGCTCACAGAGACCGCCATAAGCAACAGTTTAAAAGAATGCCACAGACTAATCAACCAAACTTTTTGGGTTGGTTTCTCTTTTATAGTCTGCAGGCATTAAATGAAAGAAGTCAGTGTTCCAGCAGAGGGAGACAACGTTTCAGAAAAGGCATTGTAGCAAACCAAAAAAGAAATTTTAAGCGCAGCAGAGTAACCAGCTCACATACCTGTTAGCTCAGGTGAGTTTAAAAGGCTGCTGTTGATAACAAGGGCATTTGCTAAATAGATGGTGTGTGTGCAACAATATACTGAAAGGTCAATTATATTGTGCAGCTTATCTCACCACCTGTAGTTATTTAGGTGAAAGCTCCAAAATGCTTGCCTAATATGTCTGTTTATCCAAAAGGAAGTATAGAGGGAGAGCTAGATAGATAGCATTGCATTACATTACATGGCAATGCAATGCACAGTTGCTGAAGTTGAACCAAAATGAGCTTGTCATCTGGCTTCTGCAACTTTAACATGAAAAATCCAATGAGGAGAAGAAAAGCAAAGCCAAAGAGTCCATCCCAAAATCCGACAAACAAGCCAAATGAACAAAAAGCATTGAATTCAATTCTTTCTGATTTTAGAAACTGCATTAAAGAAGGGGTGCACCGGTCCTGGAGATACTGCAATACCAGGTCAATGCGTGGAGTGGACAGAGCAAGCTCTTTTTCCATCTCCCTGTTCTAAAAATCCATTTAATATATGGTCCCCAGATAGGGGACGTATCAGATATTAAACTGATAAGAACAGATACTACACTTGATCTTAGCCAAAAGGCCGAGAAGCGATAACCAGAATTGGTTTCCGACTACGGTGCCACCCAAGGATTCTGAAAAGTCCATTTGTGGAGATGGCCACCTGGACTCCCGTTAAGAAGACATGCTGTCAACCTCTAGATCCCTCACATGCCTGCACTTTTCGGCTTGCTGCTGCTGCAATCCACGCGTTTTAGATCTGCATAACTCCACCTCTTTTAGCACAGTACCCTCAACCCCCGGCTGTTCCCACCCGCCTCAACACCGTTGGAAGGGAGGAGAACCAATTAAGGCGGGGGGGGGGTGGAACGAGCAGCTGTCTACCCTTAGCAGGAGGGTTGCTGATTAATTACCTCTCCTGCTGCTGCTGCTGCTGGCTGTCCAGCAGCAGACTGAAGGTGGCTGCTGCTGTGCGCAGGTATATAAAGGCTCAGAGCCTATTATGACACGCGCAGCCAGCGTTCCATTGCCACATTCCGTCTACTGCAGGCGGGATACCTGGATGGCTGAATGTCACTGAGAAGCTCACAGAGACCGCCATAAGCAACAGTTTAAAAGAATGCCACAGACTAATCAACCAAACTTTTTGGGTTGGTTTCTCTTTTATAGTCTGCAGGCATTAAATGAAAGAAGTCAGTGTTCCAGCAGAGGGAGACAACGTTTCAGAAAAGGCATTGTAGCAAACCAAAAAAGAAATTTTAAGCGCAGCAGAGTAACCAGCTCACATACCTGTTAGCTCAGGTGAGTTTAAAAGGCTGCTGTTGATAACAAGGGCATTTGCTAAATAGATGGTATGTGTGCAACAATATACTGAAAGGTCAATTATATTGTGCAGCTTATCTCACCACCTGTAGTTATTTAGGTGAAAGCTCCAAAATGCTTGCCTAATATGTCTGTTTATCCAAAAGGAAGTATAGAGGGAGAGCTAGATAGATAGCATTGCATTACATTACATGGCAATGCAATGCACAGTTGCTGAAGTTGAACCAAAATGAGCTTGTCATCTGGCTTCTGCAACTTTTAACATGAAAAATCCAATGAGGAGAAGAAAAGCAAAGCCAAAGAGTCCATCCCAAAATCCGACAAACAAGCCAAATGAACAAAAAGCATTGAATTCAATTCTTTCTGATTTTAGAAACTGCATTAAAGAAGGGGTGCACCGGTCCTGGGGATACTGCAATACCAGGTCAATGCGTGGAGTGGACAGAGCAAGCTCTTTTTCCATCTCCCTGTTCTAAAAATCCATTTAATATATGGTCCCCAGATAGGGGACGTATCAGATATTAAACTGATAAGAACAGATACTACACTTGATCTTAGCCAAAAGGCCGAGAAGCGATAACCAGAATTGGTTTCCGACTACGGTGCCACCCAAGGATTCTGAAAAGTCCATTTGTGGAGATGGCCACCTGGACTCCCGTTAAGAAGACATGCTGTCAACCTCTAGATCCCTCACATGCCTGCACTTTTCGGCTTGCTGCTGCTGCAATCCACGCGTTTTAGATCTGCATAACTCCACCTCTTTTAGCACAGTACCCTCAACCCCCGGCTGTTCCCACCCGCCTCAACACCGTTGGAAGGGAGGAGAAACAATTAAGGCGGGGGGGGGGGGGTGGAACGAGCAGCTGTCTACCCTTAGCAGGAGGGTTGCTGATTAATTACCTCTCCTGCTGCTGCTGCTGCTGGCTGTCCAGCAGCAGACTGAAGGTGGCTGCTGCTGTGCGCAGGTATATAAAGGCTCAGAGCCTATTATGACACGCGCAGCCAGCGTTCCATTGCCACATACCGTCTACTGCAGGCGGGATACCTGGATGGCTGAATGTCACTGAGAAGCTCACAGAGACCGCCATAAGCAACAGTTTAAAAGAATGCCACAGACTAATCAACCAAACTTTTTGGGTTGGTTTCTCTTTTATAGTCTGCAGGCATTAAATGAAAGAAGTCAGTGTTCCAGCAGAGGGAGACAACGTTTCAGAAAAGGCATTGTAGCAAACCAAAAAAGAAATTTTAAGCGCTGCAGAGTAACCAGCTCACATACCTGTTAGCTCAGGTGAGATTAAAAGGCTGCTGTTGATAACAAGGGCATTTGCTAAATAGATGGTGTGTGTGCAACAATATACTGAAAGGTCAATTATATTGTGCAGCTTATCTCACCACCTGTAGTTATTTAGGTGAAAGCTTCAAAATGCTTGCCTAATATGTCTGTTTATCCAAAAGGAAGTATAGAGGGAGAGCTAGATAGATAGCATTGCATTACATTACATGGCAATGCAATGCACAGTTGCTGAAGTTGAACCAAAATGAGCTTGTCATCTGGCTTCTGCAACTTTTAACATGAAAAATCCAATGAGGAGAAGAAAAGCAAAGCCAAAGAGTCCATCCCAAAATCCGACAAACAAGCCAAATGAACAAAAAGCATTGAATTCAATTCTTTCTGATTTTAGAAACTGCATTAAAGAAGGGGTGCACCGGTCCTGGAGATACTGCAATACCAGGTCAATGCGTGGAGTGGACAGAGCAAGCTCTTTTTCCATCTCCCTGTTCTAAAAATCCATTTAATATATGGTCCCCAGATAGGGGACGTATCAGATATTAAACTGATAAGAACAGATACTACACTTGATCTTAGCCAAAAGGCCGAGAAGCGATAACCAGAATTGGTTTCCGACTACGGTGCCACCCAAGGATTCTGAAAAGTCCATTTGTGGAGATGGCCACCTGGACTCCCGTTAAGAAGACATGCTGTCAACCTCTAGATCCCTCACATGCCTGCACTTTTCGGCTTGCTGCTGCTGCAATCCACGCGTTTTAGATCTGCATAACTCCACCTCTTTTAGCACAGTACCCTCAACCCCCGGCTGTTCCCACCCGCCTCAACACCGTTGGAAGGGAGGAGAACCAATTAAGGCGGGGGGGGGGGTGGAACGAGCAGCTGTCTACCCTTAGCAGGAGGGTTGCTGATTAATTACCTCTCCTGCTGCTGCTGCTGCTGGCTGTCCAGCAGCAGACTGAAGGTGGCTGCTGCTGTGCGCAGGTATATAAAGGCTCAGAGCCTATTATGACACGCGCAGCCAGCGTTCCATTGCCACATTCCGTCTACTGCAGGCGGGATACCTGGATGGCTGAATGTCACTGAGAAGCTCACAGAGACCGCCATAAGCAACAGTTTAAAAGAATGCCACAGACTAATCAACCAAACTTTTTGGGTTGGTTTCTCTTTTATAGTCTGCAGGCATTAAATGAAAGAAGTCAGTGTTCCAGCAGAGGGAGACAACGTTTCAGAAAAGGCATTGTAGCAAACCAAAAAAGAAATTTTAAGCGCAGCAGAGTAACCAGCTCACATACCTGTTAGCTCAGGTGAGTTTAAAAGGCTGCTGTTGATAACAAGGGCATTTGCTAAATAGATGGTGTGTGTGCAACAATATACTGAAAGGTCAATTATATTGTGCAGCTTATCTCACCACCTGTAGTTATTTAGGTGAAAGCTCCAAAATGCTTGCCTAATATGTCTGTTTATCCAAAAGGAAGTATAGAGGGAGAGCTAGATAGATAGCATTGCATTACATTACATGGCAATGCAATGCACAGTTGCTGAAGTTGAACCAAAATGAGCTTGTCATCTGGCTTCTGCAACTTTTAACATGAAAAATCCAATGAGGAGAAGAAAAGCAAAGCCAAAGAGTCCATCCCAAAATCCGACAAACAAGCCAAATGAACAAAAAGCATTGAATTCAATTCTTTCTGATTTTAGAAACTGCATTAAAGAAGGGGTGCACCGGTCCTGGAGATACTGCAATACCAGGTCAATGCGTGGAGTGGACAGAGCAAGCTCTTTTTCCATCTCCCTGTTCTAAAAATCCATTTAATATATGGTCCCCAGATAGGGGACGTATCAGATATTAAACTGATAAGAACAGATACTACACTTGATCTTAGCCAAAAGGCCGAGAAGCGATAACCAGAATTGGTTTCCGACTACGGTGCCACCCAAGGATTCTGAAAAGTCCATTTGTGGAGATGGCCACCTGGACTCCCGTTAAGAAGACATGCTGTCAACCTCTAGATCCCTCACATGCCTGCACTTTTCGGCTTGCTGCTGCTGCAATCCACGCGTTTTAGATCTGCATAACTCCACCTCTTTTAGCACAGTACCCTCAACCCCCGGCTGTTCCCACCCGCCTCAACACCGTTGGAAGGGAGGAGAACCAATTAAGGCGGGGGGGGGGGTGGAACGAGCAGCTGTCTACCCTTAGCAGGAGGGTTGCTGATTAATTACCTCTCCTGCTGCTGCTGCTGCTGCTGGCTGTCCAGCAGCAGACTGAAGGTGGCTGCTGCTGTGCGCAGGTATATAAAGGCTCAGAGCCTATTATGACACGCGCAGCCAGCGTTCCATTGCCACATTCCGTCTACTGCAGGCGGGATACCTGGATGGCTGAATGTCACTGAGAAGCTCACAGAGACCGCCATAAGCAACAGTTTAAAAGAATGCCACAGACTAATCAACCAAACTTTTTGGGTTGGTTTCTCTTTTATAGTCTGCAGGCATTAAATGAAAGAAGTCAGTGTTCCAGCAGAGGGAGACAACGTTTCAGAAAAGGCATTGTAGCAAACCAAAAAAGAAATTTTAAGCGCAGCAGAGTAACCAGCTCACATACCTGTTAGCTCAGGTGAGTTTAAAAGGCTGCTGTTGATAACAAGGGCATTTGCTAAATAGATGGTGTGTGTGCAACAATATACTGAAAGGTCAATTATATTGTGCAGCTTATCTCACCACCTGTAGTTATTTAGGTGAAAGCTCCAAAATGCTTGCCTAATATGTCTGTTTATCCAAAAGGAAGTATAGAGGGAGAGCTAGATAGATAGCATTGCATTACATTACATGGCAATGCAATGCACAGTTGCTGAAGTTGAACCAAAATGAGCTTGTCATCTGGCTTCTGCAACTTTTAACATGAAAAATCCAATGAGGAGAAGAAAAGCAAAGCCAAAGAGTCCATCCCAAAATCCGACAAACAAGCCAAATGAACAAAAAGCATTGAATTCAATTCTTTCTGATTTTAGAAACTGCATTAAAGAAGGGGTGCACCGGTCCTGGAGATACTGCAATACCAGGTCAATGCGTGGAGTGGACAGAGCAAGCTCTTTTTCCATCTCCCTGTTCTAAAAATCCATTTAATATATGGTCCCCAGATAGGGGACGTATCAGATATTAAACTGATAAGAACAGATACTACACTTGATCTTAGCCAAAAGGCCGAGAAGCGATAACCAGAATTGGTTTCCGACTACGGTGCCACCCAAGGATTCTGAAAAGTCCATTTGTGGAGATGGCCACCTGGACTCCCGTTAAGAAGACATGCTGTCAACCTCTAGATCCCTCACATGCCTGCACTTTTCGGCTTGCTGCTGCTGCAATCCACGCGTTTTAGATCTGCATAACTCCACCTCTTTTAGCACAGTACCCTCAACCCCCGGCTGTTCCCACCCGCCTCAACACCGTTGGAAGGGAGGAGAACCAATTAAGGCGGGGGGGGGGGTGGAACGAGCAGCTGTCTACCCTTAGCAGGAGGGTTGCTGATTAATTACCTCTCCTGCTGCTGCTGCTGCTGGCTGTCCAGCAGCAGACTGAAGGTGGCTGCTGCTGTGCGCAGGTATATAAAGGCTCAGAGCCTATTATGACACGCGCAGCCAGCGTTCCATTGCCACATTCCGTCTACTGCAGGCGGGATACCTGGATGGCTGAATGTCACTGAGAAGCTCACAGAGACCGCCATAAGCAACAGTTTAAAAGAATGCCACAGACTAATCAACCAAACTTTTTGGGTTGGTTTCTCTTTTATAGTCTGCAGGCATTAAATGAAAGAAGTCAGTGTTCCAGCAGAGGGAGACAACGTTTCAGAAAAGGCATTGTAGCAAACCAAAAAAGAAATTTTAAGCGCAGCAGAGTAACCAGCGCACATACCTGTTAGCTCAGGTGAGTTTAAAAGGCTGCTGTTGATAACAAAGGCATTTGCTAAATAGATGGTGTGTGTGCAACAATATACTGAAAGGTCAATTATATTGTGCAGCTTATCTCACCACCTGTAGTTATTTAGGTGAAAGCTCCAAAATGCTTGCCTAATATGTCTGTTTATCCAAAAGGAAGTATAGAGGGAGAGCTAGATAGATAGCATTGCATTACATTACATGGCAATGCAATGCACAGTTGCTGAAGTTGAACCAAAATGAGCTTGTCATCTGGCTTCTGCAACTTTTAACATGAAAAATCCAATGAGGAGAAGAAAAGCAAACCAAAGAGTCCATCCCAAAATCCGACAAACAAGCCAAATGAACAAAAAGCATTGAATTCAATTCTTTCTGATTTTAGAAACTGCATTAAAGAAGGGGTGCACCGGTCCTGGAGATACTGCAATACCAGGTCAATGCGTGGAGTGGACAGAGCAAGCTCTTTTTCCATCTCCCTGTTCTAAAAATCCATTTAATATATGGTCCCCAGATAGGGGACGTATCAGATATTAAACTGATAAGAACAGATACTACACTTGATCTTAGCCAAAAGGCCGAGAAGCGATAACCAGAATTGGTTTCCGACTACGGTGCCACCCAAGGATTCTGAAAAGTCCATTTGTGGAGATGGCCACCTGGACTCCCGTTAAGAAGACATGCTGTCAACCTCTAGATCCCTCACATGCCTGCACTTTTCGGCTTGCTGCTGCTGCAATCCACGCGTTTTAGATCTGCATAACTCCACCTCTTTTAGCACAGTACCCTCAACCCCCGGCTGTTCCCACCCGCCTCAACAACGTTGGAAGGGAGGAGAACCAATTAAGGCGGGGGGGGGGGGGGGTGGAACGAGCAGCTGTCTACCCTTAGCAGGAGGGTTGCTGATTAATTACCTCTCCTGCTGCTGCTGCTGCTGGCTGTCCAGCAGCAGACTGAAGGTGGCTGCTGCTGTGCGCAGGTATATAAAGGCTCAGAGCCTATTATGACACGCGCAGCCAGCGTTCCATTGCCACATTCCGTCTACTGCAGGCGGGATACCTGGATGGCTGAATGTCACTGAGAAGCTCACTGAGACCGCCATAAGCAACAGTTTAAAAGAATGCCACAGACTAATCAACCAAACTTTTTGGGTTGGTTTCTCTTTTATAGTCTGCAGGCATTAAATGAAAGAAGTCAGTGTTCCAGCAGAGGGAGACAACGTTTCAGAAAAGGCATTGTAGCAAACCAAAAAAGAAATTTTAAGCGCAACAGAGTAACCAGCTCACATACCTGTTAGCTCAGGTGAGTTTAAAAGGCTGCTGTTGATAACAAGGGCATTTGCTAAATAGATGGTGTGTGTGCAACAATATACTGAAAGGTCAATTATATTGTGCAGCTTATCTCACCACCTGTAGTTATTTAGGTGAAAGCTCCAAAATGCTTGCCTAATATGTCTGTTTATCCAAAAGGAAGTATAGAGGGAGAGCTAGATAGATAGCATTGCATTACATTACATGGCAATGCAATGCACAGTTGCTGAAGTTGAACCAAAATGAGCTTGTCATCTGGCTTCTGCAACTTTTAACATGAAAAATCCAATGAGGAGAAGAAAAGCAAAGCCAAAGAGTCCATCCCAAAATCCGACAAACAAGCCAAATGAACAAAAAGCATTGAATTCAATTCTTTCTGATTTTAGAAACTGCATTAAAGAAGGGGTGCACCGGTCCTGGAGATACTGCAATACCAGGTCAATGCGTGGAGTGGACAGAGCAAGCTCTTTTTCCATCTCCCTGTTCTAAAAATCCATTTAATATATGGTCCCCAGATAGGGGACGTATCAGATATTAAACTGATAAGAACAGATACTACACTTGATCTTAGCCAAAAGGCCGAGAAGCGATAACCAGAATTGGTTTCCGACTACGGTGCCACCCAAGGATTCTGAAAAGTCCATTTGTGGAGATGGCCACCTGGACTCCCGTTAAGAAGACATGCTGTCAACCTCTAGATCCCTCACATGCCTGCACTTTTCGGCTTGCTGCTGCTGCAATCCACGCGTTTTAGATCTGCATAACTCCAACTCTTTTAGCACAGTACCCTCAACCCCCAGCTGTTCCCACCCGCCTCAACACCGTTGGAAGGGAGCAGAACCAATTAAGGCGGGGGGGGGGGTGGAACGAGCAGCTGTCTACCCTTAGCAGGAGGGTTGCTGATTAATTACCTCTCCTGCTGCTGCTGCTGCTGGCTGTCCAGCAGCAGACTGAAGGTGGCTGCTGCTGTGCGCAGGTATATAAAGGCTCAGAGCCTATTATGACACGCGCAGCCAGCGTTCCATTGCCACATTCCGTCTACTGCAGGCGGGATACCTGGATGGCTGAATGTCACTGAGAAGCTCACAGAGACCGCCATAAGCAACAGTTTAAAAGAATGCCACAGACTAATCAACCAAACTTTTTGGGTTGGTTTCTCTTTTATAGTCTGCAGGCATTAAATGAAAGAAGTCAGTGTTCCAGCAGAGGGAGACAACGTTTCAGAAAAGGCATTGTAGCAAACCAAAAAAGAAATTTTAAGCGCAGCAGAGTAACCAGCTCACATACCTGTTAGCTCAGGTGAGTTTAAAAGGCTGCTGTTGATAACAAGGGCATTTGCTAAATAGATGGTGTGTGTGCAACAATATACTGAAAGGTCAATTATATTGTGCAGCTTATCTCACCACCTGTAGTTATTTAGGTGAAAGCTCCAAAATGCTTGCCTAATATGTCTGTTTATCCAAAAGGAAGTATAGAGGGAGAGCTAGATAGATAGCATTGCATTACATTACATGGCAATGCAATGCACAGTTGCTGAAGTTGAACCAAAATGAGCTTGTCATCTGGCTTCTGCAACTTTTAACATGAAAAATCCAATGAGGAGAAGAAAAGCAAAGCCAAAGAGTCCATCCCAAAATCCGACAAACAAGCCAAATGAACAAAAAGCATTGAATTCAATTCTTTCTGATTTTAGAAACTGCATTAAAGAAGGGGTGCACCGGTCCTGGAGATACTGCAATACCAGGTCAATGCGTGGAGTGGACAGAGCAAGCTCTTTTTCCATCTCCCTGTTCTAAAAATCCATTTAATATATGGTCCCCAGATAGGGGACGTATCAGATATTAAACTGATAAGAACAGATACTACACTTGATCTTAGCCAAAAGGCCGAGAAGCGATAACCAGAATTGGTTTCCGACTACGGTGCCACCCAAGGATTCTGAAAAGTCCATTTGTGGAGATGGCCACCTGGACTCCCGTTAAGAAGACATGCTGTCAACCTCTAGATCCCTCACATGCCTGCACTTTTCGGCTTGCTGCTGCTGCAATCCACGCGTTTTAGATCTGCATAACTCCACCTCTTTTAGCACAGTACCCTCAACCCCCGGCTGTTCCCACCCGCCTCAACACCGTTGGAAGGGAGGAGAACCAATTAAGGCGGGGGGGGGGGGTGGAACGAGCAGCTGTCTACCCTTAGCAGGAGGGTTGCTGATTAATTACCTCTCCTGCTGCTGCTGCTGCTGGCTGTCCAGCAGCAGACTGAAGGTGGCTGCTGCTGTGCGCAGGTATATAAAGGCTCAGAGCCTATTATGACACGCGCAGCCAGCGTTCCATTGCCACATTCCGTCTACTGCAGGCGGGATACCTGGATGGCTGAATGTCACTGAGAAGCTCACAGAGACCGCCATAAGCAACAGTTTAAAAGAATGCCACAGACTAATCAACCAAACTTTTTGGGTTGGTTTCTCTTTTATAGTCTGCAGGCATTAAATGAAAGAAGTCAGTGTTCCAGCAGAGGGAGACAACGTTTCAGAAAAGGCATTGTAGCAAACCAAAAAAGAAATTTTAAGCGCAGCAGAGTAACCAGCTCACATACCTGTTAGCTCAGGTGAGTTTAAAAGGCTGCTGTTGATAACAAGGGCATTTGCTAAATAGATGGTGTGTGTGCAACAATATACTGAAAGGTCAATTATATTGTGCAGCTTATCTCACCACCTGTAGTTATTTAGGTGAAAGCTCCAAAATGCTTGCCTAATATGTCTGTTTATCCAAAAGGAAGTATAGAGGGAGAGCTAGATAGATAGCATTGCATTACATTACATGGCAATGCAATGCACAGTTGCTGAAGTTGAACCAAAATGAGCTTGTCATCTGGCTTCTGCAACTTTTAACATGAAAAATCCAATGAGGAGAAGAAAAGCAAAGCCAAAGAGTCCATCCCAAAATCCGACAAACAAGCCAAATGAACAAAAAGCATTGAATTCAATTCTTTCTGATTTTAGAAACTGCATTAAAGAAGGGGTGCACCGGTCCTGGAGATACTGCAATACCAGGTCAATGCGTGGAGTGGACAGAGCAAGCTCTTTTTCCATCTCCCTGTTCTAAAAATCCATTTAATATATGGTCCCCAGATAGGGGACGTATCAGATATTAAACTGATAAGAACAGATACTACACTTGATCTTAGCCAAAAGGCCGAGAAGCGATAACCAGAATTGGTTTCCGACTACGGTGCCACCCAAGGATTCTGAAAAGTCCATTTGTGGAGATGGCCACCTGGACTCCCGTTAAGAAGACATGCTGTCAACCTCTAGATCCCTCACATGCCTGCACTTTTCGGCTTGCTGCTGCTGCAATCCACGCGTTTTAGATCTGCATAACTCCACCTCTTTTAGCACAGTACCCTCAACCCCCGGCTGTTCCCACCCGCCTCAACACCGTTGGAAGGGAGGAGAACCAATTAAGGCGGGGGGGGGTGGAACGAGCAGCTGTCTACCCTTAGCAGGAGGGTTGCTGATTAATTACCTCTTCTGCTGCTGCTGCTGCTGGCTGTCCAGCAGCAGACTGAAGGTGGCTGCTGCTGTGCGCAGGTATATAAAGGCTCAGAGCCTATTATGACACGCGCAGCCAGCGTTCCATTGCCACATTCCGTCTACTGCAGGCGGGATACCTGGATGGCTGAATGTCACTGAGAAGTTCACAGAGACCGCCATAAGCAACAGTTTAAAAGAATGCCACAGACTAATCAACCAAACTTTTTGGGTTGGTTTCTCTTTTATAGTCTGCAGGCATTAAATGAAAGAAGTCAGTGTTCCAGCAGAGGAAGACAACGTTTCAGAAAAGGCATTGTAGCAAACCAAAAAAGAAATTTTAAGCGCAGCAGAGTAACCAGCTCACATACCTTTTAGCTCAGGTGAGTTTAAAAGGCTGCTGTTGATAACAAGGGCATTTGCTAAATAGATGGTGTGTGTGCAACAATATACTGAAAGGTCAATTATATTGTGCAGCTTATCTCACCACCTGTAGTTATTTAGGTGAAAGCTCCAAAATGCTTGCCTAATATGTCTGTTTATCCAAAAGGAAGTATAGAGGGAGAGCTAGATAGATAGCATTGCATTACATTACATGGCAATGCAATGCACAGTTGCTGAAGTTGAACCAAAATGAGCTTGTCATCTGGCTTCTGCAACTTTTAACATGAAAAATCCAATGAGGAGAAGAAAAGCAAAGCCAAAGAGTCCATCCCAAAATCCGACAAACAAGCCAAATGAACAAAAAGCATTGAATTCAATTCTTTCTGATTTTAGAAACTGCATTAAAGAAGGGGTGCACCGGTCCTGGAGATACTGCAATACCAGGTCAATGCGTGGAGTGGACAGAGCAAGCTCTTTTTCCATCTCCCTGTTCTAAAAATCCATTTAATATATGGTCCCCAGATAGGGGACGTATCAGATATTAAACTGATAAGAACAGATACTACACTTGATCTTAGCCAAAAGGCCGAGAAGCGATAACCAGAATTGGTTTCCGACTACGGTGCCACCCAAGGATTCTGAAAAGTCCATTTGTGGAGATGGCCACCTGGACTCCCGTTAAGAAGACATGCTGTCAACCTCTAGATCCCTCACATGCCTGCACTTTTCGGCTTGCTGCTGCTGCAATCCACGCGTTTTAGATCTGCATAACTCCACCTCTTTTAGCACAGTACCCTCAACCCCCGGCTGTTCCCACCCGCCTCAACACCGTTGGAAGGGAGGAGAACCAATTAAGGCGGGGGGGGGTGGAACGAGCAGCTGTCTACCCTTAGCAGGAGGGTTGCTGATTAATTACCTCTCCTGCTGCTGCTGCTGCTGGCTGTCCAGCAGCAGACTGAAGGTGGCTGCTGCTGTGCACAGGTATATAAAGGCTCAGAGCCTATTATGACACGCGCAGCCAGCGTTCCATTGCCACATTCCGTCTACTGCAGGCGGGATACCTGGATGGCTGAATGTCACTGAGAAGCTCACAGAGACCGCCATAAGCAACAGTTTAAAAGAATGCCACAGACTAATCAACCAAACTTTTTGGGTTGGTTTCTCTTTTATAGTCTGCAGGCATTAAATGAAAGAAGTCAGTGTTCCAGCAGAGGGAGACAACGTTTCAGAAAAGGCATTGTAGCAAACCAAAAAAGAAATTTTAAGCGCAGCAGAGTAACCAGCTCACATACCTGTTAGCTCAGGTGAGTTTAAAAGGCTGCTGTTGATAACAAGGGCATTTGCTAAATAGATGGTGTGTGTGCAACAATATACTGAAAGGTCAATTATATTGTGCAGCTTATCTCACCACCTGTAGTTATGTAGGTGAAAGCTCCAAAATGCTTGCCTAATATGTCTGTTTATCCAAAAGGAAGTATAGAGGGAGAGCTAGATAGATAGCATTGCATTACATTACATGGCAATGCAATGCACAGTTGCTGAAGTTGAACCAAAATGAGCTTGTCATCTGGCTTCTGCAACTTTTAACATGAAAAATCCAATGAGGAGAAGAAAAGCAAAGCCAAAGAGTCCATCCCAAAATCCGACAAACAAGCCAAATGAACAAAAAGCATTGAATTCAATTCTTTCTGATTTTAGAAACTGCATTAAAGAAGGGGTGCACCGGTCCTGGAGATACTGCAATACCAGGTCAATGCGTGGAGTGGACAGAGCAAGCTCTTTTTCCATCTCCCTGTTCTAAAAATCCATTTAATATATGGTCCCCAGATAGGGGACGTATCAGATATTAAACTGATAAGAACAGATTTTTTGATTGAATATATCTTTTATTAGCACAAAAAATAAGTTAACAGACAGTGTACAGTGCCGCAGCCCAGTACACACAGAATTCTACATCATATTTACATAGCATGAGGATACGACGCACTAACTAGACACATCACACCCCTATGCTACACAAAACACTCAATCTGAAAGAAAAAGCATGTCAATCAATACAGTACGACGAACCGTGATAAGGGATGGGGATTGGGAAAAAGGGGATGGGGAGGGGAAAATCACAGGCCCGAAGCTTTATTGAAAGACAAGACACATAAGGGGAGAGGGGGAGGAGGGGTTTAGTCCTCGTCCTCCGGACCGTCCATGATGGAATAGTCTCTGAGCAGGCTGTGGATCAGCCTGCGGCAGTCCTGGATGGACATCCTCTCCCTCCTCAAGATGAGCCGGTTCCTGGCGACCCAAACGGCATCCTTGAAGCAGTTCATAAGGCGCCAAGCCTCCTGGATGGCTCCGACGGTATGAACCCCAGGGAAGAGTCCGTAAAGCACAGAATGGTGCGATAGGCTCGCCCTGGGGACAGAGTTCCTCAGGTCGTCCTCAAGTGCAGTCAATAGGCGCTGTGCAAATCCGCAGTCCCAAAAAGTGTGCAAAGATGTTTCCTCCACGAAGGGGCACCTTGGGCAGTACCGGGTCTTGCACAGGTTCCGGGCATGCATGAATGACCGGACGGGCAGTCCGCCCTGAATCGCCATCCACGACAAGTCCTTGTGCCCGTTGGTCAGCCTGTCAGACGACACATTTGTCCACACAGTCTCCAGCGTGTCCTGGTGAAGTCCTGTGATGTTCTCCACGTCATCCTTGGCTCTGATTAGCTTGTGGATAGTTTTGGGCTTCCACAAGTCGGGCTTGAGTCCCTCCAGTTGATGCTCCCCCACAAATCGAACGACGTCTCCGTAGAACCATGGCGTCGTCCAGTTGTAGGGGAAGGAGCTGTCCCACTTGTCCCAGCCGAGTCGCCTCCAAAGAGGAAGCAGGAAGAAGCGAGACATGGACCTGCCCGCGGAGCCATTCTTGACTTGCAAAGTCCGGCGGACACAATCACACACAAAAGAGGATCGCAGGAGGGTGGGGATATCTGGAACGCTCTTCCCACCCTTGCGAGGCTCCTTGTACATGACGGCCCGCCTGACTCTGTCCATCTTGGATCCCCAGACAAAGTGAAACACTGTCCTGGTAATGGCCCTGCACACAGTGACGTGTGGGGGCCAGGCCTGCGCCGTGTACTGCAAGACGGGCAGGACCTCATTACGCAGGACGAGTGCCTTACCCTCACAAGTGAGGTGTCTGAGGCTCCAGAGTCCGATCCGTTGCTTCACCTTGGCCAAGCGTTCTTGCCAGGACTTGAGGGCCGCTCCTTCCTTCCCGAACCAGACTCCCAGCACCTTGAGGAAATCCGGTTGAATGTTGAAGGGGAAGGGGGCGGAGGAGGCCGGCTGCCAATCCCCGAAGAGCATGGCTTCCGACTTCCTGCAGTTGACTTTGGCCCCTGAAGCCCGGCCGAACCTCTCACACGTCTGGACGAGGGCGTCGACTGAACCACGATCAGCGCAGAAGACGGTGACGTCGTCCATGTAGAGCGAGCACTTGACCTCGTGTCGTCCCGGACCCGGTGCGGTGATCCCTCTGATCTCTCCATTCTGCCGGATAGCCTCTGCGAAGAGTTCTATAACACAAACAAAAAGAAGAGGTGATAGAGGGCAGCCTTGTCTGACCCCAGAGAGGACAGGGAAGGGGTCAGTCTTCCAGCCGTTCACCAACACCGAGCTGTGGATATCAAAATACATCAGACGGACATACGAACAAAACATGTTACCCAAACCTAACCGGTGCAGAGCTCGGCCCATGAACTCGTGGGAAACCCGGTCGAAGGCCTTCTCCTGATCCAAGGAGACCAGGGCCGCGTGTGCGTGGCGGACCTTGATGTACTCGACCGTGTCCCGCACGAGAGCGAGGCTGTCTGCGATGCGACGTCCAGGGATGCCGCAGGTCTGGTCCGGGTGGATGATCCGTCCGATGACCGTCTTAAGTCGTGTCGCCATCGTCTTGGCCAGGATCTTGTAGTCCACGTTGAGCAGAGTGATGGGACGCCAATTCCTCAGGTCGCACCTCTCTCCCTTCCGCTTGTACAGGATCGTGACCATTCCTTCCCTCAAAGATGGAGGCATTCTACCCTCCACCACCATCTCCTCGTACAGGTCCAACAGGTCCGGACAGATGAGGTCTCCCAGCGCTACATAGAGCTCCGCTGGAAGACCATCACTGCCCGGGGTCCTGCCGGTCCTAAAGGATTTAGTGGCAGAGAGCAATTCGCCCACCATCAGAGGTTTGTCCAAGGCTGCCGTGCCTGCAGGATCAAGATGGTTAGTGATACCTGACAGGAACTTATCAGCAGCGTCGGGGTCGGTAGTCTTGTGGGAGTAGAGTTCGCTGTAGAGGTCGCTGACGACCCTCATCACGTCCTCCTTCCCACGTCGCATGTTTCCGCTCTCGTCTCGCAGCTCGTTCAGGGGCGTGTGACCGGCATGAAGTTTCCTGAAAAAGAATGAGTTACATTTCTCACCCTTCTCCAGATTCTCCACTTTGGAACGGAAGATGATTCGCTTGGACTCCTCCTCAAAGTGCCTTTTCAGGCTCTTCTTGGTCTCCTCCAGCTCCTCCCTCACGTCCCAGCCGCAGTGAAGAAGGTCCTGCAGCGACCGCAGCTCGCGCTGCAGCCCTCTGAAGTCCCTCCTCTTCTCACACTCCTGTTGTCGACCCTTGGCCTGAAAGAAACAGCGAAACTCAAGTTTAACATATTCCCACCAATCAGAGACTGTTTGGAAGCTACCCTTGTAGGACTGCCACATTGCGTAGGCTGCTCTCAGCTCCTCCACGACTTCATCCTGAGCCAGCAGAGCACAATTCAGCTTCCAGGAGCCGGGGCCGGACGGAAAACCGTCGCCGAGGACACCTTGTAAGTGAATGGCTCTGTGGTCGGAGAAGAAGCAGGAGACCATCGAGTGCCTACTCTGCCTGACTGCCCGAGAGGTGAACACAAAGTCAATCCTGGAGCGGAGTGAGCCATCGGGTCGGCTCCACGAATAGTTCGTGGAGCCTCTCCCCATGGAGCCCACCACGTCCTGAAGAGAGGCCTCGGTTACCATCTCGATGAGCAGCTTGGACGTGATGTCCAACTTGGCAGATGTGCCAGAACTACGACCGTCCTCCTCGATGGGGCAGTTGAAATCCCCGGCCATCACTAAGGTCCTGGTGGTGGCAAGCTGAAGCCGCAGGGTCTGGAAAAGCTCCAAACGCTCATTCTTCAGTGGGGACGCATACACGTTGATGAACCTGACAGGTTCTCCCGCCCAGTTGCCATCTACAACAAGAGCCCTGCCGCAGATGAGCTCCTGGACGGACTCAAGCGTGAATGCGCCCCCCCTGATCAGAATTGCGACCCCCGCAGACTTGCAGTCACCCCCACCGGACCAGTAGGATGGACCGTGGGACCACTCCCTGGCCAGATGTTTGAAGGACCTAGAGGAGGGAAGGGAACATTCCTGCAACATATAAACATCACACAACTGGGAAGTAAGGAAGGCATAAATAGTCTGACGTCTGAACTTGTCCTTGATGCTCCTGACATTAATGGAAAATAAGTTAATATTAGCCATCATGTAGGGAAAAAAGAAAAAGTTAGCGCAGGCAATACACCTTAGTTACCACTCCGGTCGGGTGGTCCCTCGTCGGTGTTGACTGCTGGTGACGGGATCACCAGCAGGCCCTCTTCCTCCATCTGGTCAAGCAGCGCGGCCTCAATCTCGGCGACCACCAGTTCCTCCTCTTCTGGCTCGGCCACCAGGGTCTCAACCATGTGCTCCATCTCTTCTGGCTCAGGGAGGGTATCCTCCTTTTCGCCTACGAAATCCAGAATCTTCTTTTTGGAGGATTCAGTAGCAGGGCTGTCCTCCACCTTCCTCTTTCCCCGGGTTGGAACTGGGGAGACAAGAAGGGGAAAATCCTCCTCGGAATAGATAGCGGCGGGTGGAGGAAAGGTTAATTCCACCGCTACCATGGTCTGGGGAGGGAGAGTGGCTGCCGGGGCAGGGGAAAGGACACCTGCTGAGGAGTAGGGGAAGGAGGAAGAGGAAGTGGAATCCTCAGCAGGGGTAACCGGGGTGGGGGGGGATTGGACGGGGGTGGCAGGGGGAGGGATCGAGAGAGGGGTGACAGAACTCTTACCCTCCTTTGACATTTTCTTCTGCTTCGGAGCTGCTGGGACCGTCGCTGGGGCTTTGGCCACCGACTCCTTGACCGCTTTGGCCTTGGTCGTCTCGGCCTTGGCCGCTGGGGCCTTGGTCGTCGCGTCCTTGACCTTCACAGGCCTGGTCGTCGGGGCCTTGTCCTCCGTAGCTGGGGTCGTCGCAACCACCGATGCCCAGGATCTCTCACGCCTGGGGCAATCCTTGTACAGATGAGCCGCCAGCCCACACAGGTTGCAGGACGTCTTCTTCGGGCAGTCCTTCGAGCTGTGTCCCGTCACTCGACAAATCCTGCAGGCATCCTCCTTGCAGTCCTTCATCTCGTGGCCGTTCTTGCCGCATCTCCTGCAGTTCCGCGGCATGTCCGGGTAATAGATGAGGCCGTAGGAGTTGCCCAGGGAGAATGTCGGGGGCAGGTGCCGAAGTCCGTCTGAGTACGCCAGGTCCCTGTGAAGTCTAACGGTCACCGACCACTTACCTGTCCAGAAGCCGAGTCCATTCAGGATGTGAGAGGGTTCCTTCACAACCAAACAGAAGCGTCTCAGGAAGGTACAGATGTCTTGGCCTGGGGTGTGCGGGTTGCGCATGGAGACCGTGATCCTCCTTTCATCCCTCTGGATAGGGCAGCTACCTGTAAAGGCAGAGAAAGAATTATCCGGTCCTTTTGCGCTTACCATTTCCCAGAACCTCCTGCAGGTGTTCACAGTGGCGAAGGTGACGAAGAAGATCCCCGTCAAGAAGGTCTGGATGCTGAGGGTGTCCGACCTGGAGAAGCCTCGATCCAGCAGCATCTTCTGGCAGAACACGTCCGAGGACATGTCCGGCACCCTCCCATCCACTTCCTTCAGCTTCAGGGCCACCGTCTGCCGCATCCATGGCTCCAGGGCTGGAGCTTCGTGGCGGGGCTTCTGGGGTCCCTTCTGCTGGCCAGTCGTGGAGGCAGAGTCCTTGGGGTCAGAATCGGCTCCTGGCTGGGCCCTCCTGGCTGTCCCCAGCTCCAGGCTCTTCTTTTCGGCCTTCCTCGCAGCGCTTGCCATGGCTTTCCTCCTGCAGTTACTTCTTGGAGCTGGATCTGGAACTCTTCCCGGAATGGGTGGAGCTATGCAGATTCTTCTCCCGTCGTGTTCTGGACAAATTCCCCGAAAGGTCTTTGTCTCGATGATTTTCTTCCTCGAAGATTCCACAGGACAGCCCGATTCTTCTCCGAGTCTTCGTCTTCTTCTGGATTCTTTAGAGCTTCTTCCTCCCACCGATATCCGCCTTCGTTCTCTGATGTCAGCTGGGCTCCGAAGCTCTTCTCCTTCCGAGTTCGATCGCTCTCGTCAAGTGTAGATCGTAGCTCTTGTGTTCTTAAAAGAACAGATACTACACTTGATCTTAGCCAAAAGGCCGAGAAGCGATAACCAGAATTGGTTTCCGACTACGGTGCCACCCAAGGATTCTGAAAAGTCCATTTGTGGAGATGGCCACCTGGACTCCCGTTACGAAGACATGCTGTCAACCTCTAGATCCCTCACATGCCTGCACTTTTCGGCTTGCTGCTGCTGCAATCCACGCGTTTTAGATCTGCATAACTCCACTTCTTTTAGCACAGTACCCTCAACCCCCGGCTGTTCCCACCCGCCTCAACACCGTTGGAAGGGAGGAGAACCAATTAAGGCGGTGGGGGGGGTGGAACGAGCAGCTGTCTACCCTTAGCAGGAGGGTTGCTGATTAATTACCTCTCCTGCTGCTGCTGCTGCTGGCTGTCCAGCAGCAGACTGAAGGTGGCTGCTGCTGTGCGCAGGTATATAAAGGCTCAGAGCCTATTATGACACGCGCAGCCAGCGTTCCATTGCCACATTCCGTCTACTGCAGGCGGGATACCTGGATGGCTGAATGTCACTGAGAAGCTCACAGAGACCGCCATAAGCAACAGTTTAAAAGAATGCCACAGACTAATCAACCAAACTTTTTGGGTTGGTTTCTCTTTTATAGTCTGCAGGCATTAAATGAAAGAAGTCAGTGTTCCAGCAGAGGGAGACAACGTTTCAGAAAAGGCATTGTAGCAAACCAAAAAAGAAATTTTAAGCGCAGCAGAGTAACCAGCTCACATACCTGTTAGCTCAGGTGAGTTTAAAAGGCTGCTGTTGATAACAAGGGCATTTGCTAAATAGATGGTGTGTGTGCAACAATATACTGAAAGGTCAATTATATTGTGCAGCTTATCTCACCACCTGTAGTTATTTAGGTGAAAGCTCCAAAATGCTTGCCTAATATGTCTGTTTATCCAAAAGGAAGTATAGAGGGAGAGCTAGATAGATAGCATTGCATTACATTACATGGCAATGCAATGCACAGTTGCTGAAGTTGAACCAAAATGAGCTTGTCATCTGGCTTCTGCAACTTTTAACATGAAAAATCCAATGAGGAGAAGAAAAGCAAAGCCAAAGAGTCCATCCCAAAATCCGACAAACAAGCCAAATGAACAAAAAGCATTGAATTCAATTCTTTCTGATTTTAGAAACTGCATTAAAGAAGGGGTGCACCGGTCCTGGAGATACTGCAATACCAGGTCAATGCGTGGAGTGGACAGAGCAAGCTCTTTTTCCATCTCCCTGTTCTAAAAATCCATTTAATATATGGTACCCAGATAGGGGACGTATCAGATATTAAACTGATAAGAACAGATTTTTTTGATTGAAGCTGCATCCAAGGCACTGAAAAATGTGACCGAAGTCACACCAAAACAGCGCACGAGGCGAGGATTCATGTGGACCCTTCCCGGAGGAGAGGGTCCCCAATAAACCATCCCCATCCCTCTGAGCCAGAAGGCCACAGCGAGGGTCAGGGATCTCCGATGCTCTCCCTAGCCGAAGCAGGAGAAGAGCCGTTTTCGTGCTCCCAGCTTCCATCTAGGCTGCCACCCTAGTGGAGCTGGAGCCTGTGTTGGTTTCTCAGCCCAAAGCTGACCGGACCTCCGACCGGGTTTATAAAAATTCCCCTTCCTAGCCCGGAGGCCAGGAATAGGGGGGGTTGCTCAGAAAGTATGATTGGCAAAGGTGCGGCGTGCTACGAAGCCAAGTCTTTCTGGGGTTCCCAGCCCCAGTAAGCTTGGACTCCCACCAGGGCGCCTACTCCTGGGGCACATTGCTCCAAAGCCCTCACACTTACCCAGCCTAGTGACTTCGATCCTGGAGGGCCATGTTTTCCATCAGATAACTCTATGAGCCACCTGGCGTACTAGCAAGTGCACCAAACCAGTGTGTAATATGCATCAATTTACTAGGGCAGCCCAAGGACAAAACTGCCTTTTCAAAAGATACTACACTTGATCTTAGCCAAAAGGCCGAGAAGCGATAACCAGAATTGGTTTCCGACTACGGTGCCACCCAAGGATTCTGAAAAGTCCATTTGTGGAGATGGCCACCTGGACTCCCGTTAAGAAGACATGCTGTCAACCTCTAGATCCCTCACATGCCTGCACTTTTCGGCTTGCTGCTGCTGCAATCCACGCGTTTTAGATCTGCATAACTCCACCTCTTTTAGCACAGTACCCTCAACCCCCGGCTGTTCCCACCCGCCTCAACACCGTTGGAAGGGAGGAGAACCAATTAAGGCGGGGGGGGGGGTGGAACGAGCAGCTGTCTACCCTTAGCAGGAGGGTTGCTGATTAATTACCTCTCCTGCTGCTGCTGCTGCTGGCTGTCCAGCAGCAGACTGAAGGTGGCTGCTGCTGTGCGCAGGTATATAAAGGCTCAGAGCCTATTATGACACGCGCAGCCAGCGTTCCATTGTCACATTCCGTCTACTGCAGGCGGGATACCTGGATGGCTGAATGTCACTGAGAAGCTCACAGAGACCGCCATAAGCAACAGTTTAAAAGAATGCCACAGACTAATCAACCAAACTTTTTGGGTTGGTTTCTCTTTTATAGTCTGCAGGCATTAAATGAAAGAAGTCAGTGTTCCAGCAGAGGGAGACAACGTTTCAGAAAAGGCATTGTAGCAAACCAAAAAAGAAATTTTAAGCGCAGCAGAGTAACCAGCTCACATACCTGTTAGCTCAGGTGAGTTTAAAAGGCTGCTGTTGATAACAAGGGCATTTGCTAAATAGATGGTGTGTGTGCAACAATATACTGAAAGGTCAATTATATTGTGCAGCTTATCTCACCACCTGTAGTTATTTAGGTGAAAGCTCCAAAATGCTTGCCTAATATGTCTGTTTATCCAAAAGGAAGTATAGAGGGAGAGCTAGATAGATAGCATTGCATTACATTACATGGCAATGCAATGCACAGTTGCTGAAGTTGAACCAAAATGAGCTTGTCATCTGGCTTCTGCAACTTTTAACATGAAAAATCCAATGAGGAGAAGAAAAGCAAAGCCAAAGAGTCCATCCCAAAATCCGACAAACAAGCCAAATGAACAAAAAGCATTGAATTCAATTCTTTCTGATTTTAGAAACTGCATTAAAGAAGGGGTGCACCGGTCCTGGAGATACTGCAATACCAGGTCAATGCGTGGAGTGGACAGAGCAAGCTCTTTTTCCATCTCCCTGTTCTAAAAATCCATTTAATATATGGTCCCCAGATAGGGGACGTATCAGATATTAAACTGATAAGAACAGATACTACACTTGATCTTAGCCAAAAGGCCGAGAAGCGATAACCAGAATTGGTTTCCGACTACGGTGCCACCCAAGGATTCTGAAAAGTCCATTTGTGGAGATGGCCACCTGGACTCCCGTTAAGAAGACATGCTGTCAACCTCTAGATCCCTCACATGCCTGCACTTTTCGGCTTGCTGCTGCTGCAATCCACGCGTTTTAGATCTGCATAACTCCACCTCTTTTAGCACAGTACCCTCAACCCCCGGCTGTTCCCACCCGCCTCAACACCGTTGGAAGGGAGGAGAACCAATTAAGGCGGGGGGGGGGGTGGAACGAGCAGCTGTCTACCCTTAGCAGGAGGGTTGCTGATTAATTACCTCTCCTGCTGCTGCTGCTGCTGGCTGTCCAGCAGCAGACTGAAGGTGGCTGCTGCTGTGCGCAGGTATATAAAGGCTCAGAGCCTATTATGACACGCGCAGCCAGCGTTCCATTGCCACATTCCGTCTACTGCAGGCGGGATACCTGGATGGCTGAATGTCACTGAGAAGCTCACAGAGACCGCCATAAGCAACAGTTTAAACGAATGCCACAGACTAATCAACCAAACTTTTTGGGTTGGTTTCTCTTTTATAGTCTGCAGGCATTAAATGAAAGAAGTCAGTGTTCCAGCAGAGGGAGACAACGTTTCAGAAAAGGCATTGTAGCAAACCAAAAAAGAAATTTTAAGCGCAGCAGAGTAACCAGCTCACATACCTGTTAGCTCAGGTGAGTTTAAAAGGCTGCTGTTGATAACAAGGGCATTTGCTAAATAGATGGTGTGTGTGCAACAATATACTGAAAGGTCAATTATATTGTGCAGCTTATCTCACCACCTGTAGTTATTTAGGTGAAAGCTCCAAAATGCTTGCCTAATATGTCTGTTTATCCAAAAGGAAGTATAGAGGGAGAGCTAGATAGATAGCATTGCATTACATTACATGGCAATGCAATGCACAGTTGCTGAAGTTGAACCAAAATGAGCTTGTCATCTGGCTTCTGCAACTTTTAACATGAAAAATCCAATGAGGAGAAGAAAAGCAAAGCCAAAGAGTCCATCCCAAAATCCGACAAACAAGCCAAATGAACAAAAAGCATTGAATTCAATTCTTTCTGATTTTAGAAACTGCATTAAAGAAGGGGTGCACCGGTCCTGGAGATACTGCAATACCAGGTCAATGCGTGGAGTGGACAGAGCAAGCTCTTTTTCCATCTCCCTGTTCTAAAAATCCATTTAATATATGGTCCCCAGATAGGGGACGTATCAGATATTAAACTGATAAGAACAGATACTACACTTGATCTTAGCCAAAAGGCCGAGAAGCGATAACCAGAATTGGTTTCCGACTACGGTGCCACCCAAGGATTCTGAAAAGTCCATTTGTGGAGATGGCCACCTGGACTCCCGTTAAGAAGACATGCTGTCAACCTCTAGATCCCTCACATGCCTGCACTTTTCGGCTTGCTGCTGCTGCAATCCACGCGTTTTAGATCTGCATAACTCCACCTCTTTTAGCACAGTACCCTCAACCCCCGGCTGTTCCCACCCGCCTCAACACCGTTGGAAGGGAGGAGAACCAATTAAGGCGGGGGGGGGGGGGGGAACGAGCAGCTGTCTACCCTTAGCAGGAGGGTTGCTGATTAATTACCTCTCCTGCTGCTGCTGCTGCTGGCTGTCCAGCAGCAGACTGAAGGTGGCTGCTGCTGTGCGCAGGTATACAAAGGCTCAGAGCCTATTATGACACGCGCAGCCAGCGTTCCATTGCCACATTCCGTCTACTGCAGGCGGGATACCTGGATGGCTGAATGTCACTGAGAAGCTCACAGAGACCGCCATAAGCAACAGTTTAAACGAATGCCACAGACTAATCAACCAAACTTTTTGGGCTGGTTTCTCTTTTATAGTCTGCAGGCATTAAATGAAAGAAGTCAGTGTTCCAGCAGAGGGAGACAACGTTTCAGAAAAGGCATTGTAGCAAACCAAAAAAGAAATTTTAAGCGCAGCAGAGTAACCAGCTCACATACCTGTTAGCTCAGGTGAGTTTAAAAGGCTGCTGTTGATAACAAGGGCATTTGCTAAATAGATGGTGTGTGTGCAACAATATACTGAAAGGTCAATTATATTGTGCAGCTTATCTCACCACCTGTAGTTATTTAGGTGAAAGCTCCAAAATGCTTGCCTAATATGTCTGTTTATCCAAAAGGAAGTATAGAGGGAGAGCTAGATAGATAGCATTGCATTACATTACATGGCAATGCAATGCACAGTTGCTGAAGTTGAACCAAAATGAGCTTGTCATCTGGCTTCTGCAACTTTTAACATGAAAAATCCAATGAGGAGAAGAAAAGCAAAGCCAAAGAGTCCATCCCAAAATCCGACAAACAAGCCAAATGAAAAAAAGCATTGAATTCAATTCTTTCTGATTTTAGAAACTGCATTAAAGAAGGGGTGCACCGGTCCTGGAGATACTGCAATACCAGGTCAATGCGTGGAGTGGACAGAGCAAGCTCTTTTTCCATCTCCCTGTTCTAAAAATCCATTTAATATATGGTCCCCAGATAGGGGACGTATCAGATATTAAACTGATAAGAACAGATACTACACTTGATCTTAGCCAAAAGGCCGAGAAGCGATAACCAGAATTGGTTTCCGACTACGGTGCCACCCAAGGATTCTGAAAAGTCCATTTGTGGAGATGGCCACCTGGACTCCCGTTAAGAAGACATGCTGTCAACCTCTAGATCCCTCACATGCCTGCACTTTTCGGCTTGCTGCTGCTGCAATCCACGCGTTTTAGATCTGCATAACTCCACCTCTTTTAGCACAGTACCCTCAACCCCCGGCTGTTCCCACCCGCCTCAACACCGTTGGAAGGGAGGAGAACCAATTAAGGCGGGGGGGGGTGGGTGGAACGAGCAGCTGTCTACCCTTAGCAGGAGGGTTGCTGATTAATTACCTCTCCTGCTGCTGCTGCTGCTGGCTGTCCAGCAGCAGACTGAAGGTGGCTGCTGCTGTGCGCAGGTATATAAAGGCTCAGAGCCTATTATGACACGCGCAGCCAGCGTTCCATTGCCACATTCCGTCTACTGCAGGCGGGATACCTGGATGGCTGAATGTCACTGAGAAGCTCACAGAGACCGCCATAAGCAACAGTTTAAAAGAATGCCACAGACTAATCAACCAAACTTTTTGGGTTGGTTTCTCTTTTATAGTCTGCAGGCATTAAATGAAAGAAGTCAGTGTTCCAGCAGAGGGAGACAACGTTTCAGAAAAGGCATTGTAGCAAACCAAAAAAGAAATTTTAAGCGCAGCAGAGTAACCGGCTCACATACCTGTTAGCTCAGGTGAGTTTAAAAGGCTGCTGTTGATAACAAGGGCATTTGCTAAATAGATGGTGTGTGTGCAACAATATACTGAAAGGTCAATTATATTGTGCAGCTTATCTCACCACCTGTAGTTATTTAGGTGAAAGCTCCAAAATGCTTGCCTAATATGTCTGTTTATCCAAAAGGAAGTATAGAGGGAGAGCTAGATAGATAGCATTGCATTACATTACATGGCAATGCAATGCACAGTTGCTGAAGTTGAACCAAAATGAGCTTGTCATCTGGCTTCTGCAACTTTTAACATGAAAAATCCAATGAGGAGAAGAAAAGCAAAGCCAAAGAGTCCATCCCAAAATCCGACAAACAAGCCAAATGAACAAAAAGCATTGAATTCAATTCTTTCTGATTTTAGAAACTGCATTAAAGAAGGGGTGCACCGGTCCTGGAGATACTGCAATACCAGGTCAATGCGTGGAGTGGACAGAGCAAGCTCTTTTTCCATCTCCCTGTTCTAAAAATCCATTTAATATATGGTCCCCAGATAGGGGACGTATCAGATATTAAACTGATAAGAACAGATACTACACTTGATCTTAGCCAAAAGGCCGAGAAGCGATAACCAGAATTGGTTTCCGACTACGGTGCCACCCAAGGATTCTGAAAAGTCCATTTGTGGAGATGGCCACCTGGACTCCCGTTAAGAAGACATGCTGTCAACCTCTAGATCCCTCACATGCCTGCACTTTTCGGCTTGCTGCTGCTGCAATCCACGCGTTTTAGATCTGCATAACTCCACCTCTTTTAGCACAGTACCCTCAACCCCCGGCTGTTCCCACCCGCCTCAACACCGTTGGAAGGGAGGAGAGCCAATTAAGGCGGGGGGGGGGGGGGGGGTGGAACGAGCAGCTGTCTACCCTTAGCAGGAGGGTTGCTGATTAATTACCTCTCCTGCTGCTGCTGCTGCTGGCTGTCCAGCAGCAGACTGAAGGTGGCTGCTGCTGTGCGCAGGTATATAAAGGCTCAGAGCCTATTATTACACGCGCAGCCAGCGTTCCATTGCCACATTCCGTCTACTGCAGGCGGGATACCTGGATGGCTGAATGTCACTGAGAAGCTCACAGAGACCGCCATAAGCAACAGTTTAAAAGAATGCCACAGACTAATCAACCAAACTTTTTGGGTTGGTTTCTCTTTTATAGTCTGCAGGCATTAAATGAAAGAAGTCAGTGTTCCAGCAGAGGGAGACAACGTTTCAGAAAAGGCATTGTAGCAAACCAAAAAAGAAATTTTAAGCGCAGCAGAGTAACCAGCTCACATACCTGTTAGCTCAGGTGAGTTTAAAAGGCTGCTGTTGATAACAAGGGCATTTGCTAAATAGATGGTGTGTGTGCAACAATATACTGAAAGGTCAATTATATTGTGCAGCTTATCTCACCACCTGTAGTTATTTAGGTGAAAGCTCCAAAATGCTTGCCTAATATGTCTGTTTATCCAAAAGGAAGTATAGAGGGAGAGCTAGATAGATAGCATTGCATTACATTACATGGCAATGCAATGCACAGTTGCTGAAGTTGAACCAAAATGAGCTTGTCATCTGGCTTCTGCAACTTTTAACATGAAAAATCCAATGAGGAGAAGAAAAGCAAAGCCAAAGAGTCCATCCCAAAATCCGACAAACAAGCCAAATGAACAAAAAGCATTGAATTCAATTCTTTCTGATTTTAGAAACTGCATTAAAGAAGCGGTGCACCGGTCCTGGAGATACTGCAATACCAGGTCAATGCGTGGAGTGGACAGAGCAAGCTCTTTTTCCATCTCCCTGTTCTAAAAATCCATTTAATATATGGTCCCCAGATAGGGGACGTATCAGATATTAAACTGATAAGAACAGATACTACACTTGATCTTAGCCAAAAGGCCGAGAAGCGATAACCAGAATTGGTTTCCGACTACGGTGCCACCCAAGGATTCTGAAAAGTCCATTTGTGGAGATGGCCACCTGGACTCCCGTTAAGAAGACATGCTGTCAACCTCTAGATCCCTCACATGCCTGCACTTTTCAGCTTGCTGCTGCTGCAATCCACGCGTTTTAGATCTGCATAACTCCACCTCTTTTAGCACAGTACCCTCAACCCCCGGCTGTTCCCACCCGCCTCAACACCGTTGGAAGGGAGGAGAACCAATTAAGGCGGGGGGGGGGGGGTGGAACGAGCAGCTGTCTACCCTTAGCAGGAGGGTTGCTGATTAATTACCTCTCCTGCTGCTGCTGCTGCTGGCTGTCCAGCAGCAGACTGAAGGTGGCTGCTGCTGTGCGCAGGTATATAAAGGCTCAGAGCCTATTATGACACGCGCAGCCAGCGTTCCATTGCCACATTCCGTCTACTGCAGGCGGGATACCTGGATGGCTGAATGTCACTGAGAAGCTCACAGAGACCGCCATAAGCAACAGTTTAAAAGAATGCCACAGACTAATCAACCAAACTTTTTGGGTTGGTTTCTCTTTTATAGTCTGCAGGCATTAAATGAAAGAAGTCAGTGTTCCAGCAGAGGGAGACAACGTTTCAGAAAAGGCATTGTAGCAAACCAAAAAAGAAATTTTAAGCGCAGCAGAGTAACCAGCTCACATACCTGTTAGCTCAGGTGAGTTTAAAGGCTGCTGTTAATAACAAGGGCATTTGCTAAATAGATGGTGTGTGTGCAACAATATACTGAAAGGTCAATTATATTGTGCAGCTTATCTCACCACCTGTAGTTATTTAGGTGAAAGCTCCAAAATGC
Organism: Phyllobates terribilis; assembly: GCF_046119375.1. NCBI lineage: Eukaryota > Metazoa > Chordata > Amphibia > Anura > Dendrobatidae > Phyllobates > Phyllobates terribilis. The sequence continues at coordinate 660,169 of NW_027363523.1, read as the reverse complement.
TTGCCTAATATGTCTGTTTATCCAAAAGGAAGTATAGAGGGAGAGCTAGATAGATAGCATTGCATTACATTACATGGCAATGCAATGCACAGTTGCTGAAGTTGAACCAAAATGAGCTTGTCATCTGGCTTCTGCAACTTTTAACATGAAAAATCCAATGAGGAGAAGAAAAGCAAAGCCAAAGAGTCCATCCCAAAATCCGACAAACAAGCCAAATGAACAAAAAGCATTGAATTCAATTCTTTCTGATTTTAGAAACTGCATTAAAGAAGGGGTGCACCGGTCCTGGAGATACTGCAATACCAGGTCAATGCGTGGAGTGGACAGAGCAAGCTCTTTTTCCATCTCCCTGTTCTAAAAATCCATTTAATATATGGTCCCCAGATAGGGGACGTATCAGATATTAAACTGATAAGAACAGATACTACACTTGATCTTAGCCAAAAGGCCGAGAAGCGATAACCAGAATTGGTTTCCGACTACGGTGCCACCCAAGGATTCTGAAAAGTCCATTTGTGGAGATGGCCACCTGGACTCCCGTTAAGAAGACATGCTGTCAACCTCTAGATCCCTCACATGCCTGCACTTTTCGGCTTGCTGCTGCTGCAATCCACGCGTTTTAGATCTGCATAACTCCACCTCTTTTAGCACAGTACCCTCAACCCCCGGCTGTTCCCACCCGCCTCAACACCGTTGGAAGGGAGGAGAACCAATTAAGGCGGGGGGGGGGGTGGAACGAGCAGCTGTCTACCCTTAGCAGGAGGGTTGCTGATTAATTACCTCTCCTGCTGCTGCTGCTGGCTGTCCAGCAGCAGACTGAAGGTGGCTGCTGCTGTGCGCAGGTATATAAAGGCTCAGAGCCTATTATGACACGCGCAGCCAGCGTTCCATTGCCACATTCCGTCTACTGCAGGCGGGATACCTGGATGGCTGAATGTCACTGAGAAGCTCACAGAGACCGCCATAAGCAACAGTTTAAAAGAATGCCACAGACTAATCAACCAAACTTTTTGGGTTGGTTTCTCTTTTATAGTCTGCAGGCATTAAATGAAAGAAGTCAGTGTTCCAGCAGAGGGAGACAACGTTTCAGAAAAGGCATTGTAGCAAACCAAAAAAGAAATTTTAAGCGCAGCAGAGTAACCAGCTCACATACCTGTTAGCTCAGGTGAGTTTAAAAGGCTGCTGTTGATAACAAGGGCATTTGCTAAATAGATGGTGTGTGTGCAACAATATACTGAAAGGTCAATTATATTGTGCAGCTTATCTCACCACCTGTAGTTATTTAGGTGAAAGCTCCAAAATGCTTGCCTAATATGTCTGTTTATCCAAAAGGAAGTATAGAGGGAGAGCTAGATAGATAGCATTGCATTACATTACATGGCAATGCAATGCACAGTTGCTGAAGTTGAACCAAAATGAGCTTGTCATCTGGCTTCTGCAACTTTTAACATGAAAAATCCAATGAGGAGAAGAAAAGCAAAGCCAAAGAGTCCATCCCAAAATCCGACAAACAAGCCAAATGAACAAAAAGCATTGAATTCAATTCTTTCTGATTTTAGAAACTGCATTAAAGAAGGGGTGCACCGGTCCTGGAGATACTGCAATACCAGGTCAATGCGTGGAGTGGACAGAGCAAGCTCTTTTTCCATCTCCCTGTTCTAAAAATCCATTTAATATATGGTCCCCAGATAGGGGACGTATCAGATATTAAACTGATAAGAACAGATACTACACTTGATCTTAGCCAAAAGGCCGAGAAGCGATAACCAGAATTGGTCTCCGACTACGGTGCCACCCAAGGATTCTGAAAAGTCCATTTGTGGAGATGGCCACCTGGACTCCCGTTAAGAAGACATGCTGTCAACCTCTAGATCCCTCACATGCCTGCACTTTTCGGCTTGCTGCTGCTGCAATCCACGCGTTTTAGATCTGCATAACTCCACCTCTTTTAGCACAGTACCCTCAACCCCCGGCTGTTCCCACCCGCCTCAACACCGTTGGAAGGGAGGAGAACCAATTAAGGCGGGGGGGGGGGGTGGAACGAGCAGCTGTCTACCCTTAGCAGGAGGGTTGCTGATTAATTACCTCTCCTGCTGCTGCTGCTGCTGGCTGTCCAGCAGCAGACTGAAGGTGGCTGCTGCTGTGCGCAGGTATATAAAGGCTCAGAGCCTATTATGACACGCGCAGCCAGCGTTCCATTGCCACATTCCGTCTACTGCAGGCGGGATACCTGGATGGCTGAATGTCACTGAGAAGCTCACAGAGACCGCCATAAGCAACAGTTTAAAAGAATGCCACAGACTAATCAACCAAACTTTTTGGGTTGGTTTCTCTTTTATAGTCTGCAGGCATTAAATGAAAGAAGTCAGTGTTCCAGCAGAGGGAGACAACGTTTCAGAAAAGGCATTGTAGCAAACCAAAAAAGAAATTTTAAGCGCAGCAGAGTAACCAGCTCACATACCTGTTAGCTCAGGTGAGTTTAAAAGGCTGCTGTTGATAACAAGGGCATTTGCTAAATAGATGGTGTGTGTGCAACAATATACTGAAAGGTCAATTATATTGTGCAGCTTATCTCACCACCTGTAGTTATTTAGGTGAAAGCTCCAAAATGCTTGCCTAATATGTCTGTTTATCCAAAAGGAAGTATAGAGGGAGAGCTAGATAGATAGCATTGCATTACATTACATGGCAATGCAATGCACAGTTGCTGAAGTTGAACCAAAATGAGCTTGTCATCTGGCTTCTGCAACTTTTAACATGAAAAATCCAATGAGGAGAAGAAAAGCAAAGCCAAAGAGTCCATCCCAAAATCCGACAAACAAGCCAAATGAACAAAAAGCATTGAATTCAATTCTTTCTGATTTTAGAAACTGCATTAAAGAAGGGGTGCACCGGTCCTGGAGATACTGCAATACCAGGTCAATGCGTGGAGTGGACAGAGCAAGCTCTTTTTCCATCTCCCTGTTCTAAAAATCCATTTAATATATGGTCCCCAGATAGGGGACGTATCAGATATTAAACTGATAAGAACAGATACTACACTTGATCTTAGCCAAAAGGCCGAGAAGCGATAACCAGAATTGGTCTCCGACTACGGTGCCACCCAAGGATTCTGAAAAGTCCATTTGTGGAGATGGCCACCTGGACTCCCGTTAAGAAGACATGCTGTCAACCTCTAGATCCCTCACATGCCTGCACTTTTCGGCTTGCTGCTGCTGCAATCCACGCGTTTTAGATCTGCATAACTCCACCTCTTTTAGCACAGTACCCTCAACCCCCGGCTGTTCCCACCCGCCTCAACACCGTTGGAAGGGAGGAGAACCAATTAAGGCGGGGGGGGGAGGGTGGAACGAGCAGCTGTCTACCCTTAGCAGGAGGGTTGCTGATTAATTACCTCTCCTGCTGCTGCTGCTGCTGGCTGTCCAGCAGGAGACTGAAGGTGGCTGCTGCTGTGCGCAGGTATATAAAAGCTCAGAGCCTATTATGACACGCGCAGCCAGCGTTCCATTGCCACATTCCGTCTACTGCAGGCGGGATACCTGGATGGCTGAATGTCACTGAGAAGCTCACAGAGACCGCCATAAGCAATAGTTTAAAAGAATGCCACAGACTAATCAACCAAACTTTTTGGGTTGGTTTCTCTTTTATAGTCTGCAGGCATTAAATGAAAGAAGTCAGTGTTCCAGCAGAGGGAGACAACGTTTCAGAAAAGGCATTGTAGCAAACCAAAAAAGAAATTTTAAGCGCAGCAGAGTAACCAGCTCACATACCTGTTAGCTCAGGTGAGTTTAAAAGGCTGCTGTTGATAACAAGGGCATTTGCTAAATAGATGGTGTGTGTGCAACAATATACTGAAAGGTCAATTATATTGTGCAGCTTATCTCACCACCTGTAGTTATTTAGGTGAAAGCTCCAAAATGCTTGCCTAATATGTCTGTTTATCCAAAAGGAAGTATAGCGGGAGAGCTAGATAGATAGCATTGCATTACATTACATGGCAATGCAATGCACAGTTGCTGAAGTTGAACCAAAATGAGCTTGTCATCTGGCTTCTGCAACTTTTAACATGAAAAATCCAATGAGGAGAAGAAAAGCAAAGCCAAAGAGTCCATCCCAAAATCCGACAAACAAGCCAAATGAACAAAAAGCATTGAATTCAATTCTTTCTGATTTTAGAAACTGCATTAAAGAAGGGGTGCACCGGTCCTGGAGATACTGCAATACCAGGTCAATGCGTGGAGTGGACAGAGCAAGCTCTTTTTCCATCTCCCTGTTCTAAAACTCCATTTAATATATGGTCCCCAGATAGGGGACGTATCAGATATTAAACTGATAAGAACAGATACTACACTTGATCTTAGCCAAAAGGCCGAGAAGCGATAACCAGAATTGGTTTCCGACTACGGTGCCACCCAAGGATTCTGAAAAGTCCATTTGTGGAGATGGCCACCTGGACTCCCGTTAAGAAGACATGCTGTCAACCTCTAGATCCCTCACATGCCTGCACTTTTCGGCTTGCTGCTGCTGCAATCCACGCGTTTTAGATCTGCATAACTCCACCTCTTTTAGCACAGTACCCTCAACCCCCGGCTGTTCCCACCCGCCTCAACACCGTTGGAAGGGAGGAGAACCAATTAAGGCGGGGGGGGGGGTGGAACGAGCAGCTGTCTACCCTTAGCAGGAGGGTTGCTGATTAATTACCTCTCCTGCTGCTGCTGCTGCTGGCTGTCCAGCAGCAGACTGAAGGTGACTGCTGCTGTGCGCAGGTATATAAAGGCTCAGAGCCTATTATGACACGCGCAGCCAGCGTTCCATTGCCACATTCCGTCTACTGCAGGCGGGATACCTGGATGGCTGAATGTCACTGAGAAGCTCACAGAGACCGCCATAAGCAACAGTTTAAAAGAATGCCACAGACTAATCAACCAAACTTTTTGGGTTGGTTTCTCTTTTATAGTCTGCAGGCATTAAATGAAAGAAGTCAGTGTTCCAGCAGAGGGAGACAACGTTTCAGAAAAGGCATTGTAGCAAACCAAAAAAGAAATTTTAAGCGCAGCAGAGTAACCAGCTCACATACCTGTTAGCTCAGGTGAGTTTAAAAGGCTGCTGTTGATAACAAGGGCATTTGCTAAATAGATGGTGTGTGTGCAACAATATACTGAAAGGTCAATTATATTGTGCAGCTTATCTCACCACCTGTAGTTATTTAGGTGAAAGCTCCAAAATGCTTGCCTAATATGTCTGTTTATCCAAAAGGAAGTATAGAGGGAGAGCTAGATAGATAGCATTGCATTACATTACATGGCAATGCAATGCACAGTTCCTGAAGTTGAACCAAAATGAGCTTGTCATCTGGCTTCTGCAACTTTTAACATGAAAAATCCAATGAGGAGAAGAAAAGCAAAGCCAAAGAGTCCATCCCAAAATCCGACAAACAAGCCAAATGAACAAAAAGCATTGAATTCAATTCTTTCTGATTTTAGAAACTGCATTAAAGAAGGGGTGCACCGGTCCTGGAGATACTGCAATACCAGGTCAATGCGTGGAGTGGACAGAGCAAGCTCTTTTTCCATCTCCCTGTTCTAAAAATCCATTTAATATATGGTCCCCAGATAGGGGACGTATCAGATATTAAACTGATAAGAACAGATACTACACTTGATCTTAGCCAAAAGGCCGAGAAGCGATAACCAGAATTGGTTTCCGACTACGGTGCCACCCAAGGATTCTGAAAAGTCCATTTGTGGAGATGGCCACCTGGACTCCCGTTAAGAAGACATGCTGTCAACCTCTAGATCCCTCACATGCCTGCACTTTTCGGCTTGCTGCTGCTGCAATCCACGCGTTTTAGATCTGCATAACTCCACCTCTTTTAGCACAGTACCCTCAACCCCCGGCTGTTCCCACCCGCCTCAACACCGTTGGAAGGGAGGAGAACCAATTAAGGCGGGGGGGGGGAGGGTGGAACGAGCAGCTGTCTACCCTTAGCAGGAGGGTTGCTGATTAATTACCTCTCCTGCTGCTGCTGCTGCTGGCTGTCCAGCAGCAGACTGAAGGTGGCTGCTGCTGTGCGCAGGTATATAAAGGCTCAGAGCCTATTATGACACGCGCAGCCAGCGTTCCATTGCCACATTCCGTCTACTGCAGGCGGGATACCTGGATGGCTGAATGTCACTGAGAAGCTCACAGAGACCGCCATAAGCAACAGTTTAAAAGAATGCCACAGACTAATCAACCAAACTTTTTGGGTTGGTTTCTCTTTTATAGTCTGCAGGCATTAAATGAAAGAAGTCAGTGTTCCAGCAGAGGGAGACAACGTTTCAGAAAAGGCATTGTAGCAAACCAAAAAAGAAATTTTAAGCGCAGCAGAGTAACCAGCTCACATACCTGTTAGCTCAGGTGAGTTTAAAAGGCTGCTGTTGATAACAAGGGCATTTGCTAAATAGATGGTGTGTGTGCAACAATATACTGAAAGGTCAATTATATTGTGCAGCTTATCTCACCACCTGTAGTTATTTAGGTGAAAGCTCCAAAATGCTTGCCTAATATGTCTGTTTATCCAAAAGGAAGTATAGAGGGAGAGCTAGATAGATAGCATTGCATTACATTACATGGCAATGCAATGCACAGTTGCTGAAGTTGAACCAAAATGAGCTTGTCATCTGGCTTCTGCAACTTTTAACATGAAAAATCCAATGAGGAGAAGAAAAGCAAAGCCAAAGAGTCCATCCCAAAATCCGACAAACAAGCCAAATGAACAAAAAGCATTGAATTCAATTCTTTCTGATTTTAGAAACTGCATTAAAGAAGGGGTGCACCGGTCCTGGAGATACTGCAATACCAGGTCAATGCGTGGAGTGGACAGAGCAAGCTCTTTTTCCATCTCCCTGTTCTAAAAATCCATTTAATATATGGTCCCCAGATAGGGGACGTATCAGATATTAAACTGATAAGAACAGATACTACACTTGATCTTAGCCAAAAGGCCGAGAAGCGATAACCAGAATTGGTTTCCGACTACGGTGCCACCCAAGGATTCTGAAAAGTCCATTTGTGGAGATGGCCACCTGGACTCCCGTTAAGAAGACATGCTGTCAACCTCTAGATCCCTCACATGCCTGCACTTTTCGGCTTGCTGCTGCTGCAATCCACGCGTTTTAGATCTGCATAACTCCACCTCTTTTAGCACAGTACCCTCAACCCCCGGCTGTTCCCACCCGCCTCAACACCGTTGGAAGGGAGGAGAACCAATTAAGGCGGGGGGGGGGGTGGAACGAGCAGCTGTCTACCCTTAGCAGGAGGGTTGCTGATTAATTACCTCTCCTGCTGCTGCTGCTGCTGGCTGTCCAGCAGCAGACTGAAGGTGGCTGCTGCTGTGCGCAGGTATATAAAGGCTCAGAGCCTATTATGACACGCGCAGCCAGCGTTCCATTGCCACATTCCGTCTACTGCAGGCGGGATACCTGGATGGCTGAATGTCACTGAGAAGCTCACAGAGACCGCCATAAGCAACAGTTTAAAAGAATGCCACAGACTAATCAACCAAACTTTTTGGGTTGGTTTCTCTTTTATAGTCTGCAGGCATTAAATGAAAGAAGTCAGTGTTCCAGCAGAGGGAGACAACGTTTCAGAAAAGGCATTGTAGCAAACCAAAAAAGAAATTTTAAGCGCAGCAGAGTAACCAGCTCACATACCTGTTAGCTCAGGTGAGTTTAAAAGGCTGCTGTTGATAACAAGGGCATTTGCTAAATAGATGGTGTGTGTGCAACAATATACTGAAAGGTCAATTATATTGTGCAGCTTATCTCACCACCTGTAGTTATTTAGGTGAAAGCTCCAAAATGCTTGCCTAATATGTCTGTTTATCCAAAAGGAAGTATAGAGGGAGAGCTAGATAGATAGCATTGCATTACATTACATGGCAATGCAATGCACAGTTCCTGAAGTTGAACCAAAATGGGCTTGTCATCTGGCTTCTGCAACTTTTAACATGAAAAATCCAATGAGGAGAAGAAAAGCAAAGCCAAAGAGTCCATCCCAAAATCCGACAAACAAGCCAAATGAACAAAAAGCATTGAATTCAATTCTTTCTGATTTTAGAAACTGCATTAAAGAAGGGGTGCACCGGTCCTGGAGATACTGCAATACCAGGTCAATGCGTGGAGTGGACAGAGCAAGCTCTTTTTCCATCTCCCTGTTCTAAAAATCCATTTAATATATGGTCCCCAGATAGGGGACGTATCAGATATTAAACTGATAAGAACAGATACTACACTTGATCTTAGCCAAAAGGCCGAGAAGCGATAACCAGAATTGGTTTCCGACTACGGTGCCACCCAAGGATTCTGAAAAGTCCATTTGTGGAGATGGCCACCTGGACTCCCGTTAAGAAGACATGCTGTCAATCTCTAGATCCCTCACATGCCTGCACTTTTCGGCTTGCTGCTGCTGCAATCCACGCGTTTTAGATCTGCATAACTCCACCTCTTTTAGCACAGTACCCTCAACCCCCGGCTGTTCCCACCCGCCTCAACACCGTTGGAAGGGAGGAGAACCAATTAAGGCGGGGGGGGGGGTGGAACGAGCAGCTGTCTACCCTTAGCAGGAGGGTTGCTGATTAATTACCTCTCCTGCTGCTGCTGCTGCTGGCTGTCCAGCAGCAGACTGAAGGTGGCTGCTGCTGTGCGCAGGTATATAAAGGCTCAGAGCCTATTATGACACGCGCAGCCAGCGTTCCATTGCCACATTCCGTCTACTGCAGGCGGGATACCTGGATGGCTGAATGTCACTGAGAAGCTCACAGAGACCGCCATAAAGCAACAGTTTAAAAGAATGCCACAGACTAATCAACCAAACTTTTTGGGTTGGTTTCTCTTTTATAGTCTGCAGGCATTAAATGAAAGAAGTCAGTGTTCCAGCAGAGGGAGACAACGTTTCAGAAAAGGCATTGTAGCAAACCAAAAAAGAAATTTTAAGCGCAGCAGAGTAACCAGCTCACATACCTGTTAGCTCAGGTGAGTTTAAAAGGCTGCTGTTGATAACAAGGGCATTTGCTAAATAGATGGTGTGTGTGCAACAATATACTGAAAGGTCAATTATATTGTGCAGCTTATCTCACCACCTGTAGTTATTTAGGTGAAAGCTCCAAAATGCTTGCCTAATATGTCTGTTTATCCAAAAGGAAGTATAGAGGGAGAGCTAGATAGATAGCATTGCATTACATTACATGGCAATGCAATGCACAGTTCCTGAAGTTGAACCAAAATGAGCTTGTCATCTGGCTTCTGCAACTTTTAACATGAAAAATCCAATGAGGAGAAGAAAAGCAAAGCCAAAGAGTCCATCCCAAAATCCGACAAACAAGCCAAATGAACAAAAAGCATTGAATTCAATTCTTTCTGATTTTAGAAACTGCATTAAAGAAGGGGTGCACCGGTCCTGGAGATACTGCAATACCAGGTCAATGCGTGGAGTGGACAGAGCAAGCTCTTTTTCCATCTCCCTGTTCTAAAAATCCATTTAATATATGGTCCCCAGATAGGGGACGTATCAGATATTAAACTGATAAGAACAGATACTACACTTGATCTTAGCCAAAAGGCCGAGAAGCGATAACCAGAATTGGTTTCCGACTACGGTGCCACCCAAGGATTCTGAAAAGTCCATTTGTGGAGATGGCCACCTGGACTCCCGTTAAGAAGACATGCTGTCAACCTCTAGATCCCTCACATGCCTGCACTTTTCGGCTTGCTGCTGCTGCAATCCACGCGTTTTAGATCTGCATAACTCCACCTCTTTTAGCACAGTACCCTCAACCCCCGGCTGTTCCCACCCGCCTCAACACCGTTGGAAGGGAGGAGAACCAATTAAGGCGGGGGGGGGGGTGGAACGAGCAGCTGTCTACCCTTAGCAGGAGGGTTGCTGATTAATTACCTCTCCTGCTGCTGCTGCTGCTGGCTGTCCAGCAGCAGACTGAAGGTGGCTGCTGCTGTGCGCAGGTATATAAAGGCTCAGAGCCTATTATGACACGCGCAGCCAGCGTTCCATTGCCACATTCCGTCTACTGCAGGCGGGATACCTGGATGGCTGAATGTCACTGAGAAGCTCACAGAGACCGCCATAAGCAACAGTTTAAAAGAATGCCACAGACTAATCAACCAAACTTTTTGGGTTGGTTTCTCTTTTATAGTCTGCAGGCATTAAATGAAAGAAGTCAGTGTTCCAGCAGAGGGAGACAACGTTTCAGAAAAGGCATTGTAGCAAACCAAAAAAGAAATTTTAAGCGCAGCAGAGTAACCAGCTCACATACCTGTTAGCTCAGGTGAGTTTAAAAGGCTGCTGTTGATAACAAGGGCATTTGCTAAATAGATGGTGTGTGTGCAACAATATACTGAAAGGTCAATTATATTGTGCAGCTTATCTCACCACCTGTAGTTATTTAGGTGAAAGCTCCAAAATGCTTGCCTAATATGTCTGTTTATCCAAAAGGAAGTATAGAGGGAGAGCTAGATAGATAGCATTGCATTACATTACATGGCAATGCAATGCACAGTTCCTGAAGTTGAACCAAAATGAGCTTGTCATCTGGCTTCTGCAACTTTTAACATGAAAAATCCAATGAGGAGAAGAAAAGCAAAGCCAAAGAGTCCATCCCAAAATCCGACAAACAAGCCAAATGAACAAAAAGCATTGAATTCAATTCTTTCTGATTTTAGAAACTGCATTAAAGAAGGGGTGCACCGGTCCTGGAGATACTGCAATACCAGGTCAATGCGTGGAGTGGACAGAGCAAGCTCTTTTTCCATCTCCCTGTTCTAAAAATCCATTTAATATATGGTCCCCAGATAGGGGACGTATCAGATATTAAACTGATAAGAACAGATACTACACTTGATCTTAGCCAAAAGGCCGAGAAGCGATAACCAGAATTGGTTTCCGACTACGGTGCCACCCAAGGATTCTGAAAAGTCCATTTGTGGAGATGGCCACCTGGACTCCCGTTAAAAAGACATGCTGTCAACCTCTAGATCCCTCACATGCCTGCACTTTTCGGCTTGCTGCTGCTGCAATCCACGCGTTTTAGATCTGCATAACTCCACCTCTTTTAGCACAGTACCCTCAACCCCCGGCTGTTCCCACCCGCCTCAACACCGTTGGAAGGGAGGAGAACCAATTAAGGCGGGGGGGGGGGGGGTGGAACGAGCAGCTGTCTACCCTTAGCAGGAGGGTTGCTGATTAATTACCTCTCCTGCTGCTGCTGCTGCTGGCTGTCCAGCAGCAGACTGAAGGTGGCTGCTGCTGTGCGCAGGTATATAAAGGCTCAGAGCCTATTATGACACGCGCAGCCAGCGTTCCATTGCCACATTCCGTCTACTGCAGGCGGGATACCTGGATGGCTGAATGTCACTGAGAAGCTCACAGAGACCGCCATAAGCAACAGTTTAAAAGAATGCCACAGACTAATCAACCAAACTTTTTGGGTTGGTTTCTCTTTTATAGTCTGCAGGCATTAAATGAAAGAAGTCATTGTTCCAGCAGAGGGAGACAACGTTTCAGAAAAGGCATTGTAGCAAACCAAAAAAGAAATTTTAAGCGCAGCAGAGTAACCAGCTCACATACCTGTTAGCTCAGGTGAGTTTAAAAGGCTGCTGTTGATAACAAGGGCATTTGCTAAATAGATGGTGTGTGTGCAACAATATACTGAAAGGTCAATTATATTGTGCAGCTTATCTCACCACCTGTAGTTATTTAGGTGAAAGCTCCAAAATGCTTGCCTAATATGTCTGTTTATCCAAAAGGAAGTATAGAGGGAGAGCTAGATAGATAGCATTGCATTACATTACATGGCAATGCAATGCACAGTTGCTGAAGTTGAACCAAAATGAGCTTGTCATCTGGCTTCTGCAACTTTTAACATGAAAAATCCAATGAGGAGAAGAAAAGCAAAGCCAAAGAGTCCATCCCAAAATCCGACAAACAAGCCAAATGAACAAAAAGCATTGAATTCAATTCTTTCTGATTTTAGAAACTGCATTAAAGAAGGGGTGCACCGGTCCTGGAGATACTGCAATACCAGGTCAATGCGTGGAGTGGACAGAGCAAGCTCTTTTTCCATCTCCCTGTTCTAAAAATCCATTTAATATATGGTCCCCAGATAGGGGACGTATCAGATATTAAACTGATAAGAACAGATACTACACTTGATCTTAGCCAAAAGGCCGAGAAGCGATAACCAGAATTGGTTTCCGACTACGGTGCCACCCAAGGATTCTGAAAAGTCCATTTGTGGAGATGGCCACCTGGACTCCCGTTAAGAAGACATGCTGTCAACCTCTAGATCCCTCACATGCCTGCACTTTTCGGCTTGCTGCTGCTGCAATCCACGCGTTTTAGATCTGCATAACTCCACCTCTTTTAGCACAGTACCCTCAACCCCCGGCTGTTCCCACCCGCCTCAACACCGTTGAAAGGGAGGAGAACCAATTAAGGCGGGGGGGGGGGTGGAACGAGCAGCTGTCTACCCTTAGCAGGAGGGTTGCTGATTAATTACCTCTCCTGCTGCTGCTGCTGCTGGCTGTCCAGCAGCAGACTGAAGGTGGCTGCTGCTGTGCGCAGGTATATAAAGGCTCAGAGCCTATTATGACACGCGCAGCCAGCGTTCCATTGCCACATTCCGTCTACTGCAGGCGGGATACCTGGATGGCTGAATGTCACTGAGAAGCTCACAGAGACCGCCATAAGCAACAGTTTAAAAGAATGCCACAGACTAATCAACCAAACTTTTTGGGTTGGTTTCTCTTTTATAGTCTGCAGGCATTAAATGAAAGAAGTCAGTGTTCCAGCAGAGGGAGACAACGTTTCAGAAAAGGCATTGTAGCAAACCAAAAAAGAAATTTTAAGCGCAGCAGAGTAACCAGCTCACATACCTGTTAGCTCAGGTGAGTTTAAAAGGCTGCTGTTGATAACAAGGGCATTTGCTAAATAGATGGTGTGTGTGCAACAATATACTGAAAGGTCAATTATATTGTGCAGCTTATCTCACCACCTGTAGTTATTTAGGTGAAAGCTCCAAAATGCTTGCCTAATATGTCTGTTTATCCAAAAGGAAGTATAGAGGGAGAGCTAGATAGATAGCATTGCATTACATTACATGGCAATGCAATGCACAGTTGCTGAAGTTGAACCAAAATGAGCTTGTCATCTGGCTTCTGCAACTTTTAACATGAAAAATCCAATGAGGAGAAGAAAAGCAAAGCCAAAGAGTCCATCCCAAAATCCGACAAACAAGCCAAATGAACAAAAAGCATTGAATTCAATTCTTTCTGATTTTAGAAACTGCATTAAAGAAGGGGTGCACCGGTCCTGGAGATACTGCAATACCAGGTCAATGCGTGGAGTGGACAGAGCAAGCTCTTTTTCCATCTCCCTGTTCTAAAAATCCATTTAATATATGGTCCCCAGATAGGGGACGTATCAGATATTAAACTGATAAGAACAGATACTACACTTGTTCTTAGCCAAAAGGCCGAGAAGCGATAACCAGAATTGGTTTCCGACTACGGTGCCACCCAAGGATTCTGAAAAGTCCATTTGTGGAGATGGCCACCTGGACTCCCGTTAAGAAGACATGCTGTCAACCTCTAGATCCCTCACATGCCTGCACTTTTCGGCTTGCTGCTGCTGCAATCCACGCGTTTTAGATCTGCATAACTCCACCTCTTTTAGCACAGTACCCTCAACCCCCGGCTGTTCCCACCCGCCTCAACACCGTTGGAAGGGAGGAGAACCAATTAAGGCGGGGGGGGGGTGGAACGAGCAGCTGTCTACCCTTAGCAGGAGGGTTGCTGATTAATTACCTCTCCTGCTGCTGCTGGCTGTCCAGCAGCAGACTGAAGGTGGCTGCTGCTGTGCGCAGGTATATAAAGGCTCAGAGCCTATTATGACACGCGCAGCCAGCGTTCCATTGCCACATTCCGTCTACTGCAGGCGGGATACCTGGATGGCTGAATGTCACTGAGAAGCTCACAGAGACCGCCATAAGCAACAGTTTAAAAGAATGCCACAGACTAATCAACCAAACTTTTTGGGTTGGTTTCTCTTTTATAGTCTGCAGGCATTAAATGAAAGAAGTCAGTGTTCCAGCAGAGGGAGACAACGTTTCAGAAAAGGCATTGTAGCAAACCAAAAAAGAAATTTTAAGCGCAGCAGAGTAACCAGCTCACATACCTGTTAGCTCAGGTGAGTTTAAAAGGCTGCTGTTGATAACAAGGGCATTTGCTAAATAGATGGTGTGTGTGCAACAATATACTGAAAGGTCAATTATATTGTGCAGCTTATCTCACCACCTGTAGTTATTTAGGTGAAAGCTCCAAAATGCTTGCCTAATATGTCTGTTTATCCAAAAGGAAGTATAGAGGGAGAGCTAGATAGATAGCATTGCATTACATTACATGGCAATGCAATGCACAGTTGCTGAAGTTGAACCAAAATGAGCTTGTCATCTGGCTTCTGCAACTTTTAACATGAAAAATCCAATGAGGAGAAGAAAAGCAAAGCCAAAGAGTCCATCCCAAAATCCGACAAACAAGCCAAATGAACAAAAAGCATTGAATTCAATTCTTTCTGATTTTAGAAACTGCATTAAAGAAGGGGTGCACCGGTCCTGGAGATACTGCAATACCAGGTCAATGCGTGGAGTGGACAGAGCAAGCTCTTTTTCCATCTCCCTGTTCTAAAAATCCATTTAATATATGGTCCCCAGATAGGGGACGTATCAGATATTAAACTGATAAGAACAGATACTACACTTGATCTTAGCCAAAAGGCCGAGAAGCGATAACCAGAATTGGTTTCCGACTACGGTGCCACCCAAGGATTCTGAAAAGTCCATTTGTGGAGATGGCCACCTGGACTCCCGTTAAGAAGACATGCTGTCAACCTCTAGATCCCTCACATGCCTGCACTTTTCGGCTTGCTGCTGCTGCAATCCACGCGTTTTAGATCTGCATAACTCCACCTCTTTTAGCACAGTACCCTCAACCCCCGGCTGTTCCCACCCGCCTCAACACCGTTGGAAGGGAGGAGAACCAATTAAGGCGGGGGGGGGGGTGGAACGAGCAGCTGTCTACCCTTAGCAGGAGGGTTGCTGATTAATTACCTCTCCTGCTGCTGCTGCTGCTGGCTGTCCAGCAGCAGACTGAAGGTGGCTGCTGCTGTGCGCAGGTATATAAAGGCTCAGAGCCTATTATGACACGCGCAGCCAGCGTTCCATTGCCACATTCCGTCTACTGCAGGCGGGATACCTGGATGGCTGAATGTCACTGAGAAGCTCACAGAGACCGCCATAAGCAACAGTTTAAAAGAATGCCACAGACTTATCAACCAAACTTTTTGGGTTGGTTTCTCTTTTATAGTCTGCAGGCATTAAATGAAAGAAGTCAGTGTTCCAGCAGAGGGAGACAACGTTTCAGAAAAGGCATTGTAGCAAACCAAAAAAGAAATTTTAAGCGCAGCAGAGTAACCAGCTCACATACCTGTTAGCTCAGGTGAGTTTAAAAGGCTGCTGTTGATAACAAGGGCATTTGCTAAATAGATGGTGTGTGTGCAACAATATACTGAAAGGTCAATTATATTGTGCAGCTTATCTCACCACCTGTAGTTATTTAGGTGAAAGCTCCAAAATGCTTGCCTAATATGTCTGTTTATCCAAAAGGAAGTATAGAGGGAGAGCTAGATAGATAGCATTGCATTACATTACATGGCAATGCAATGCACAGTTGCTGAAGTTGAACCAAAATGAGCTTGTCATCTGGCTTCTGCAACTTTTAACATGAAAAATCCAATGAGGAGAAGAAAAGCAAAGCCAAAGAGTCCATCCCAAAATCCGACAAACAAGCCAAATGAACAAAAAGCATTGAATTCAATTCTTTCTGATTTTAGAAACTGCATTAAAGAAGGGGTGCACCGGTCCTGGAGATACTGCAATACCAGGTCAATGCGTGGAGTGGACAGAACAAGCTCTTTTTCCATCTCCCTGTTCTAAAAATCCATTTAATATATGGTCCCCAGATAGGGGACGTATCAGATATTAAACTGATAAGAACAGATACTACACTTGGTCTTAGCCAAAAGGCCGAGAAGCGATAACCAGAATTGGTTTCCGACTACGGTGCCACCCAAGGATTCTGAAAAGTCCATTTGTGGAGATGGCCACCTGGACTCCCGTTAAGAAGACATGCTGTCAACCTCTAGATCCCTCACATGCCTGCACTTTTCGGCTTGCTGCTGCTGCAATCCACGCGTTTTAGATCTGCATAACTCCACCTCTTTTAGCACAGTACCCTCAACCCCCGGCTGTTCCCACCCGCCTCAACACCATTGGAAGGGAGGAGAACCAATTAAGGCGGGGGGGGGTGGAACGAGCAGCTGTCTACCCTTAGCAGGAGGGTTGCTGATTAATTACCTCTCCTGCTGCTGCTGCTGCTGCTGCTGCTGCTGCTGGCTGTCCAGCAGCAGACTGAAGGTGGCTGCTGCTGTGCGCAGGTATATAAAGGCTCAGAGCCTATTATGACACGCGCAGCCAGCGTTCCATTGCCACATTCCGTCTACTGCAGGCGGGATACCTGGATGGCTGAATGTCACTGAGAAGCTCACAGAGACCGCCATAAGCAACAGTTTAAAAGAATGCCACAGACTAATCAACCAAACTTTTTGGGTTGGTTTCTCTTTTATAGTCTGCAGGCATTAAATGAAAGAAGTCAGTGTTCCAGCAGAGGGAGACAACGTTTCAGAAAAGGCATTGTAGCAAACCAAAAAAGAAATTTTAAGCGCAGCAGAGTAACCAGCTCACATACCTGTTAGCTCAGGTGAGTTTAAAAGGCTGCTGTTGATAACAAGGGCATTTGCTAAATAGATGGTGTGTGTGCAACAATATACTGAAAGGTCAATTATATTGTGCAGCTTATCTCACCACCTGTAGTTATTTAGGTGAAAGCTCCAAAATGCTTGCCTAATATGTCTGTTTATCCAAAAGGAAGTATAGAGGGAGAGCTAGATAGATAGCATTGCATTACATTACATGGCAATGCAATGCACAGTTGCTGAAGTTGAACCAAAATGAGCTTGTCATCTGGCTTCTGCAACTTTTAACATGAAAAATCCAATGAGGAGAAGAAAAGCAAAGCCAAAGAGTCCATCCCAAAATCCGACAAACAAGCCAAATGAACAAAAAGCATTGAATTCAATTCTTTCTGATTTTAGAAACTGCATTAAAGAAGGGGTGCACCGGTCCTGGAGATACTGCAATACCAGTTCAATGCGTGGAGTGGACAGAGCAAGCTCTTTTTCCATCTCCCTGTTCTAAAAATCCATTTAATATATGGTCCCCAGATAGGGGACGTATCAGATATTAAACTGATAAGAACAGATACTACACTTGATCTTAGCCAAAAGGCCGAGAAGCGATAACCAGAATTGGTTTCCGACTACGGTGCCACCCAAGGATTCTGAAAAGTCCATTTGTGGAGATGGCCACCTGGACTCCCGTTAAGAAGACATGCTGTCAACCTCTAGATCCCTCACATGCCTGCACTTTTCGGCTTGCTGCTGCTGCAATCCACGCGTTTTAGATCTGCATAACTCCACCTCTTTTAGCACAGTACCCTCAACCCCCGGCTGTTCCCACCCGCCTCAACACCGTTGGAAGGGAGGAGAACCAATTAAGGCGGGGGGGGGGGTGGAACGAGCAGCTGTCTACCCTTAGCAGGAGGGTTGCTGATTAATTACCTCTCCTGCTGCTGCTGCTGGCTGTCCAGCAGCAGACTGAAGGTGGCTGCTGCTGTGCGCAGGTATATAAAGGCTCAGAGCCTATTATGACACGCGCAGCCAGCGTTCCATTGCCACATTCCGTCTACTGCAGGCGGGATACCTGGATGGCTGAATGTCACTGAGAAGCTCACAGAGACCGCCTTAAGCAACAGTTTAAAAGAATGCCACAGACTAATCAACCAAACTTTTTGGGTTGGTTTCTCTTTTATAGTCTGCAGGCATTAAATGAAAGAAGTCAGTGTTCCAGCAGAGGGAGACAACGTTTCAGAAAAGGCATTGTAGCAAACCAAAAAAGAAATTTTAAGCGCAGCAGAGTAACCAGCTCACATACCTGTTAGCTCAGGTGAGTTTAAAAGGCTGCTGTTGATAACAAGGGCATTTGCTAAATAGATGGTGTGTGTGCAACAATATACTGAAAGGTCAATTATATTGTGCAGCTTATCTCACCACCTGTAGTTATTTAGGTGAAAGCTCCAAAATGCTTGCCTAATATGTCTGTTTATCCAAAAGGAAGTATAGAGGGAGAGCTAGATAGATAGCATTGCATTACATTACATGGCAATGCAATGCACAGTTGCTGAAGTTGAACCAAAATGAGCTTGTCATCTGGCTTCTGCAACTTTTAACATGAAAAATCCAATGAGGAGAAGAAAAGCAAAGCCAAAGAGTCCATCCCAAAATCCGACAAACAAGCCAAATGAACAAAAAGCATTGAATTCAATTCTTTCTGATTTTAGAAACTGCATTAAAGAAGGGGTGCACCGGTCCTGGAGATACTGCAATACCAGGTCAATGCGTGGAGTGGACAGAGCAAGCTCTTTTTCCATCTCCCTGTTCTAAAAATCCATTTAATATATGGTCCCCAGATAGGGGACGTATCAGATATTAAACTGATAAGAACAGATACTACACTTGATCTTAGCCAAAAGGCCGAGAAGCGATAACCAGAATTGGTTTCCGACTACGGTGCCACCCAAGGATTCTGAAAAGTCCATTTGTGGAGATGGCCACCTGGACTCCCGTTAAGAAGACATGCTGTCAACCTCTAGATCCCTCACATGCCTGCACTTTTCGGCTTGCTGCTGCTGCAATCCACGTGTTTTAGATCTGCATAACTCCACCTCTTTTAGCACAGTACCCTCAACCCCCGGCTGTTCCCACCCGCCTCAACACCATTGGAAGGGAGGAGAACCAATTAAGGCGGGGGGGGGGTGGAACGAGCAGCTGTCTACCCTTAGCAGGAGGGTTGCTGATTAATTACCTCTCCTGCTGCTGCTGCTGCTGCTGCTGGCTGTCCAGCAGCAGACTGAAGGTGGCTGCTGCTGTGCGCAGGTATATAAAGGCTCAGAGCCTATTATGACACGCGCAGCCAGCGTTCCATTGCCACATTCCGTCTACTGCAGGCGGGATACCTGGATGGCTGAATGTCACTGAGAAGCTCACAGAGACCGCCATAAGCAACAGTTTAAAAGAATGCCACAGACTAATCAACCAAACTTTTTGGGTTGGTTTCTCTTTTATAGTCTGCAGGCATTAAATGAAAGAAGTCAGTGTTCCAGCAGAGGGAGACAACGTTTCAGAAAAGGCATTGTAGCAAACCAAAAAAGAAATTTTAAGCGCAGCAGAGTAACCAGCTCACATACCTGTTAGCTCAGGTGAGTTTAAAAGGCTGCTGTTGATAACAAGGGCATTTGCTAAATAGATGGTGTGTGTGCAACAATATACTGAAAGGTCAATTATATTGTGCAGCTTATCTCACCACCTGTAGTTATTTAGGTGAAAGCTCCAAAATGCTTGCCTAATATGTCTGTTTATCCAAAAGGAAGTATAGAGGGAGAGCTAGATAGATAGCATTGCATTACATTACATGGCAATGCAATGCACAGTTGCTGAAGTTGAACCAAAATGAGCTTGTCATCTGGCTTCTGCAACTTTTAACATGAAAAATCCAATGAGGAGAAGAAAAGCAAAGCCAAAGAGTCCATCCCAAAATCCGACAAACAAGCCAAATGAACAAAAAGCATTGAATTCAATTCTTTCTGATTTTAGAAACTGCATTAAAGAAGGGGTGCACCGGTCCTGGAGATACTGCAATACCAGGTCAATGCGTGGAGTGGACAGAGCAAGCTCTTTTTCCATCTCCCTGTTCTAAAAATCCATTTAATATATGGTCCCCAGATAGGGGACGTATCAGATATTAAACTGATAAGAACAGATACTACACTTGATCTTAGCCAAAAGGCCGAGAAGCGATAACCAGAATTGGTTTCCGACTACGGTGCCACCCAAGGATTCTGAAAAGTCCATTTGTGGAGATGGCCACCTGGACTCCCGTTAAGAAGACATGCTGTCAACCTCTAGATCCCTCACATGCCTGCACTTTTCGGCTTGCTGCTGCTGCAATCCACGCGTTTTAGATCTGCATAACTCCACCTCTTTTAGCACAGTACCCTCAACCCCCGGCTGTTCCCACCCGCCTCAACACCGTTGGAAGGGAGGAGAACCAATTAAGGCGGGGGGGGGGGTGGAACGAGCAGCTGTCTACCCTTAGCAGGAGGGTTGCTGATTAATTACCTCTCCTGCTGCTGCTGCTGGCTGTCCAGCAGCAGACTGAAGGTGGCTGCTGCTGTGCGCAGGTATATAAAGGCTCAGAGCCTATTATGACACGCGCAGCCAGCGTTCCATTGCCACATTCCGTCTACTGCAGGCGGGATACCTGGATGGCTGAATGTCACTGAGAAGCTCACAGAGACCGCCATAAGCAACAGTTTAAAAGAATGCCACAGACTAATCAACCAAACTTTTTGGGTTGGTTTCTCTTTTATAGTCTGCAGGTGTGACACCCCAGGGGTCTGGTTGCCACAGTGATAGAGATATTACGTCTGAGAGCAGGTGGGAGGTCCTTTGGTCAGGGATCCTGTGCATGCCACACCTCCTGCCCAGTCTTGGGAGGGGAAGAACTTCCCCTGTATAAACCCTGGGCTGAGGCAGGGTTAGTCAGACAAGGAGAGTGGAGACAAGAAGCAGCATAGGAAACAGCAGAGTTACAAGGAGTCAGGGGCTGGCAGCTGCAGAGCTCGCCCTGACTAAGAAGATTCTTTACCGGACCCGGAGTCCGAGGCTGTGGGGACTAACTCCTACCCAGCAGCAGAATCCGTCAGGCAGGGGATTTCAGGTCCTCTGGCCCAGAAGCCCGAAGGCACGGTCACACGCGTGGGACCAGCACCGCCATCGTGGAGCGGAAGCCATTAGAAGGCCCCGAGTCACCGGCCATACGGGTGAGCACCACACGGTACACTCAGGGACGTGGGCTACTTACATCAGCTTCTAGCAAGGTAGCCAAAAGAGTACAGTCAGTTTGGGAGGCCTACAACTACGCCTGGCCAGGGGAGATCTCATCTGCTCAAAGACTGACCAGGCCCCGTTTGCTAGCAAGTACTCCGGGAGGGTCTATCGTTGTTACCAGTAAAGACCCTGAACTACACCGTACCGTCTCTGAGTGGTTCCTGCTACCCCCATCATCCACGTCGGCTGCCCTGAGGCCATACCCCTCCCGTTGGGGGTTATACTATCACGCTGCACAATCCTACCACCGGCCTCAGCGGTCTGCCCTGCAGCAGCAGCTCCCTGGCTGCACTCAACGGGTGGCGTAGTCATCAACCATTTACCGCTAACAGACTGCCGTCCAGTTTGACTCCCTGGGTACGGACCGGGTCACCGCCACGAGACTACAACCCTCAACAGATCCGGCTCCGGGTAAGCTCACGCGTGCGCAACGCAGCGCGACACAGGCCCAGGGGCGCGTCAACTTTGGCGTAGTCGGCAGGATTTCGTGCCCGCAACCACCGGGTACTGCGTGCCTGAAAAGCAAAGACTGTTCAAACTTACCAGTGGTGAAGATTCCCGCTATCCGTGGAGGTTTCCCGCCATCCGGCGCCATCTTCTACCTTCTTCCCGCCATCGGTGAAGTTTCCCGCCATCCGGCGCCATCTTCGGCCTTCTTCCCGCCATCCGTGGAGTTTTCCCGCCGTTGGACGCCATCTTGAGGACGCCGCGCGGGAAGAAGAGGGGCGTGGACTCCGAAAGCGCGCGAGAACTGAAGCCCCGCCTCACGTCCGGACGTTGCGTAAGGTCCTGGAAGGAGCCCAGCAGACGCCGACGTCACAGGAGCGCGATGGAAGGTCCTCAACCCTGACGATCCACTGCGGAGCCGCGGCCTACGGAAGAGGATCATCGCAAGGTAGGCCACAGTCCACTAGGGGGGAGGAAGATGTCGGATACGGAGGAGAGCTTCACTGCCTCAACCCCCGCCAGCGCTACCGCTGCTGCAGTTATGCCCTTCACCATGCCCTATATCCCGGGAGCAGCTTGGCTACCCCAGTACTCAGGGGAGTCACATACCCTGCATGACTTTAGAGAAAAGCTGGATAGCCTCTTCCAGGTGTACCCCCTCACAGAAGAGCAAAAAGTGAGCATCCTGGTGGCCCAACTAACCGGGGCAGCCAAAAGGGAAGTAAAATCCTGGCCACCTGGGAGGAAGACTGTCGCAGGGATACTAACCCGGCTGAAGGACACCTTTGATACCCGCACCTCAGCCGAGATTAAGCTTAGATTCTACGGGTGCAAGCAGCGAGCGCATGAGAGTATAAGGGACTATGCACTAAACCTACAAGAGGCCCTGAGGGCCATAAAGCAGACCGACCCTGATGGGGTGGGAAACGAGGACAGGCTGTTGACTGAACAATTTATAGAGGGTTTATATTGCAATGCCCACCGAACCCAGTTGCGGGCAATGGCCTTACAGGATCCCCATCTGGACTTTGCACAGTTCAAGGACAGAGCCATCCGGGTGCTCCGAGAACCGGCACCAGGTGGCGTTGTGACCCACAGACGCCCCACTACCACTTACTACCAGGAGGCGGCGCCCTTGTCAGCAGGGCCTGTGGGAGCTGATGCGCAGGCTTTGGACAATGACCCGGCTCCAGACCTACACCATCAGGTCCAAGAGCTAGCTAAGAGCGTTGCTGCGCTAACCCGAACTGTGCAGTCTTTACAGGCTTCCACCCCAGGGAAGATCCAGCTGGCATCCGGACCGGAGGACATCCCGTGGCGTCGACCAAGGAGGACCCCACCGGCCAGAGGAAGACCCAGTGACCGATACAGTGAGGACGGACGACCCATCTGCCGCCGCTGCAATCAACCCGGACATATGGCAAGGTACTGTTCTTTAAACGGGCACAACCTGGGGTAGAGGGCCAACCCCCAGGGAAAAGATCACCAGGCCCATCGAACTGGCGCGACAGATATGTGGGAGGACGTCCAGTCTTGCCTGTGGTACTGGATGGCATTCCCATGAGTGCCCTACTGGACACCGGGTCACAGGTCACCACCATCCCGTACGTGCTCTTCAAGCAGTACTGGAATGACTCGGATATTACCCGCTACCCTGACGACGACTTGAGTATCATCGCCAGCAATGGTCAGCCCGTGCCACAGATCGGATTTAAAGAGGTGACCATCAAAATTGGTAGAGTCGAACTGGCCGCACAGGGACTGATCATTGTAGATATTGACAAACATGAGAGTCACCCAAAAATAACTCTAGGAACTAATGTAATTGAAAATTGTCTTGCAGAGGTGATTTTCCTTTTACAGCAGGTTGCCAAGAATGCCAGCTCCGGCGAGCAGCGGGTGCTCCAGAAAGAGATCCGGGCACTGATGCAACGGCAACAAGTGGAACTCTCCGGCGGTGAGATTGGTAGCGTAAGAATGTGTGACCCTTTTCCTATTGCCATGCCCCCAAAAAGTGAAATGATGATTTGGTGCCGGGCAGCTATTGGTCTGAGAGGTAGAGATTACCAGGCAATGGTAGAACCAGTTTACTCAGACAGTAGGCCCACCATTTTGACAGCACGGGGGGTGGTCAATGTACGCCATGGGAGGGTGCCCGTTCGCATAATAAATATCGGGGAGAGGGAAGTGTACCTGCCCCGGTATGCCACGCTAGCCAAATTATATACCACTAATCAAAATTCTATACAATCTGTGGAACCCTTGCCTCCATCTCACCCGGAGAAAGGTAACGGCTCTAAGAAAGACATGGAGGACTGGTGTCAGCAACTACATCTGGGTACTGACTCCACTCCCTCACATCAGAAACAAGGAGTCTATCGGGTGGTTCAAGAGTATGAGAGAGTGTTTAGTAAACACCCGTTAGACTTCGGGCGAGTCAAGGGGGTAGAACATTGCATCCCCACGGGAGATCATCCTCCCATAAAAGAGAGGTATCGACCCGTACCCCCTGCACATTACCAACACGCCAAGGGGATGCTTAGAGACATGAAGGAGGCTGGGGTAATCCGGGATAGTTGTAGCCCCTGGGCAGCCCCATTAGTTTTAGTCAAAAAGAAAGACAACACTATGAGGATGTGTGTAGATGACCGGAAAATCAACCGTATCACACACAAGGATGCGTACCCCTTACCAAGGATAGAGGAGTCATTGGCTGCTTTAAGATCTGCTAACTTCTTCTCTACCTTGGATCTCACTAGCGGGTACTGGCAGGTTCCTGTAGCAGAGGCGGACCGGGAGAAGACCGCATTCACCACCCCGATGGGACTTAGCGAGTTCACCTGCATGCCGTTCGGACTCTGCAACGCACCAGGAACCTTCCAACGCCTAATGGAGTGTTGTCTGGGCCACAGAAACTTCGAGACGGTCCTGTTGTACCTGGACGATGTCATCATATATTCCAAGACGTATGAGGACCACCTGAAACACCTGGCGGAAGTGTTCGAGGCTCTGGCGAGTTACGGCCTAAAGGTGAAACCCTCCAAGTGTCACCTCCTGAAACCAAAGGTGCAGTACCTGGGACACGTGGTGAGTGCTGACGGAGTGGCTCCCGACCCTGATAAGATCACCGCAATTAAGGGATGGCCAAGCCCCTCCAGCGTAAAAGAAGTGCGGCAGTTCCTCGGGTTGGTAGGCTACTACCGAAGGTTTATTCCCGGTTTCACCAAAGAAGGCAGCACCTATACAGGACCTCCTGATAGGCCAGTCCCGCAAGGCCAAGAACCAGAAGCCGCCCTTCAAATGGGAGGAGCTGGAAGAAGAGTCCTTCCGCCAGCTGAAGATGGCCCTCACGGGGGACGAAATCCTGGCGTACCCGGATTATAGTCAGCCCTTTATCCTCTACACCGACGCCAGTAACATCGGGCTAGGAGCCGTACTGTCCCAGATTCAGCAGGGGAGAGAACGAGTAATCTCCTATGCCAGCCGAAAACTGCGACCCACCGAAAGGAACCCCGAAAATTACAGCTCATTCAAGCTAGAGTTCCTGGCCGTGGTATGGGCAGTCACCGAGCGCTTTAGGCATTACCTCGCTTCTTCCCGGTTCACCGTATACACGGATAACAACCCGTTGACACACCTGGACACGGCAAGACTCGGTGCCCTGGAGCAGAGGTGGATGGCCCGTCTGTCCAACTACGAGTTCACAATCAAATACCGGGCAGGACGCTCCAATACTAACGCGGACGCCCTGTCCAGGATGCCCAACCTGCCGGACGAAGGAGAAGATCCGGAGGGACTGGAAGAAGTTGAACTCCCTGCGTTCCACCGTCATGGGACTATCCAGTATTCCCACCGGGTAAGGGGTAAGCAGGCTGCTACGTTGAACCCCTTACCCCACTACAACTGGGCGGAAACGCAAGACAGCGACCCTGCCGTCCGACTGGTGAAGGAGATGCTGACTCGGCTGGAGGCTCGCCTTGAACCAGACGCTCCGGAGGAAGCCAAACAACTATGGGCGGAGAAGAGTCGACTATTCCTTTACAAGGGGAAGTTGTGCCGCAGAATGGTCAACTCCCGGACGCATGAACTACTCTGGCAAGTAGTGGTGCCACGAAGAGACGCAGCCATGGTGATGGAGGCATACCACGACGGAGCTGGACACTTCGGGTGGAAAAAGCTGGAGTTCCTGCTGCGCGAGCGGTTCCACTGGGTAGGCATGAGGGGAACCATCGAGAAGTGGTGCAGAGACTGTGGCCCGTGCAATCTGAGAAGGAAGGACCGGGCCAGCCAGAAGACTCCCCTGCAGTCCATCGTCACCCGGCAACCGTTGGAACTGGTAGCCTTGGATCATGTAAAACTGACCCCAAGCAGAAGTGGCTACGTCTACGCGTTAACCATCGTGGATCATTACTCCCGGTTCTTGGTTGTCGTCCCCGTCAAGGACTTAATGGCTCAAACAGCAGCTAGAGCCTTCCAGCAGCACTTCTGCCGTCCACACGGGTACCCGGACCAAGTGCTGACGGACCAGGGACCTGCCTTTGAAGCGGAGGTCTTTCAGGAATTCTGCAATCTGTATGGCTGCCGGAAGATAAGGACGACACCCTACCATCCGCAGACTAATGGACTTTGTGAAAAAATGAACCAGGTGGTAATGGATCTTCTAAAAACGTTGCCCCTGGAAGAACGCAGTCTGTGGCCTGAAAAGTTGCCCGATCTGGTGGACCTATACAACCACATCCCGGTAGGTTCCACCAACTGTACCCCGGCTTACCTAATGAGGGCAAGACCTGGTAAGTTACCTGTTGACCTGGAAATGGGAGTCCTGACCCCCGAGGACACTTCACCAGAAACAGACTGGGACACAGAGAGGCAGCAGCAGTACTGGAGAGTACAGGAGAGCGTGGAGCGAAGTCTCTGTCAGGCTAGGGAAAGACAAGAGAAAACTTACAACCAGTATGCTCCCGCTGTTCCCCTGGTACCCGGAGAGCAGGTCTTGAAGAGGAAGAGACGGCTCCACAAGTTGGACGACCAGTGGGAGAAGGACCCGTACACCGTACTGCCCTCAAGCCACGAGAACCCGAAGGTCTGTACCATCAGTAAAGACGGAGGGGAAACCACAGCCATTGTATCCCGGGACCACCTGAAGAAGTGTCCCGAACAACTGAGGAACCCTGAAGAGGAACAAGAAGACCATCGACCCGTGGGAGAAAGGGAAGATATGGTTAGTACCGTGCTCGGGGACTTCCCTCGGTCTTGGACTCAAGTCAATGGTGCAGTTGTGGTACCCGTACTCACCTTCCTCCAACCATCATCCCAAGAACCTACGGAGCAACGGGTGGAGCTGGAAAAACAGCCGGTCCAGGAGGCAGAAGACTCCACACAAGTAGAACAGGAGAATCAACCCTCTGCTTATAGTGAGCCTGCCGTACCCCTAGTGAGACAAAGAGCCGGTAGACAGCTGCCCAGTTTACCCTTGACAGCTCCTACACCCTGTAGTTCAGGGCCAGACAGTCAGCTCCGTAGGTCCACTAGGGCCACTAGAGGCCAGTTACCCGCACGCTGGAGAATTTGAAGTGTAAAAATAGTTTTATTTATGTTTATCTGTGTATTGTTGCTTGTGTATAATTTTGTGTTTCCAGTTGTTTTTAGGAAACCTTGGTGGATTTACCGGGAATCCTTGTATATAGTTGGAGCGTAACCCAGGATGGACTAGAGACTGTTAAGGACTCGGGGTAGGACAGACCCCTACCTGGTTACGTCTCCCTGTGTTGGTGAAATGGACACCTTTGCTTTTCTTCAAAGACTACACCCGGTTGCGGATATGCCGTGACCATCTTATTGTGTTTCCTTATTGTATTTTATTGTTATTGTTATACCTTGGTATATTTTTCTAAAAAAAAGTGTTTAGTCCCGGAGTACTAAATTTCACTAGGGGGGAATGTGACACCCCAGGGGTCTGGTTGCCACAGTGATAGAGATATTACGTCTGAGAGCAGGTGGGAGGTCCTTTGGTCAGGGATCCTGTGCATGCCACACCTCCTGCCCAGTCTTGGGAGGGGAAGAACTTCCCCTGTATAAACCCTGGGCTGAGGCAGGGTTAGTCAGACAAGGAGAGTGGAGACAAGAAGCAGCATAGGAAACAGCAGAGTTACAAGGAGTCAGGGGCTGGCAGCTGCAGAGCTCGCCCTGACTAAGAAGATTCTTTACCGGACCCGGAGTCCGAGGCTGTGGGGACTAACTCCTACCCAGCAGCAGAATCCGTCAGGCAGGGGATTTCAGGTCCTCTGGCCCAGAAGCCCGAAGGCACGGTCACACGCGTGGGACCAGCACCGCCATCGTGGAGCGGAAGCCATTAGAAGGCCCCGAGTCACCGGCCATACGGGTGAGCACCACACGGTACACTCAGGGACGTGGGCTACTTACATCAGCTTCTAGCAAGGTAGCCAGAAGAGTACAGTCAGTTTGGGAGGCCTACAACTACGCCTGGCCAGGGGAGATTTCATCTGCTCAAAGACTGACCAGGCCCCGTTTGCTAGCAAGTACTCCGGGAGGGTCTATCGTTGTTACCAGTAAAGACCCTGAACTACACCGTACCGTCTCTGAGTGGTTCCTGCTACCCCCATCATCCACGTCGGCTGCCCTGAGGCCATACCCCTCCCGTTGGGGGTTATACTATCACGCTGCACAATCCTACCACCGGCCTCAGCGGTCTGCCCTGCAGCAGCAGCTCCCTGGCTGCACTCAACGGGTGGCGTAGTCATCAACCATTTACCGCTAACAGACTGCCGTCCAGTTTGACTCCCTGGGTACGGACCGGGTCACCGCCACGAGACTACAACCCTCAACAGATCCGGCTCCGGGTAAGCTCACGCGTGGTCAACGCAGCGCGACACAGGCCCAGGGGCGCGTCACAGGCATTAAATGAAAGAAGTCAGTGTTCCAGCAGAGGGAGACAACGTTTCAGAAAAGGCATTGTAGCAAACCAAAAAAGACATTTTAAGCGCAGCAGAGTAACCAGCTCACATACCTGTTAGCTCAGGTGAGTTTAAAAGGCTGCTGTTGATAACAAGGGCATTTGCTAAATAGATGGTGTGTGTGCAACAATATACTGAAAGGTCAATTATATTGTGCAGCTTATCTCACCACCTGTAGTTATTTAGGTGAAAGCTCCAAAATGCTTGCCTAATATGTCTGTTTATCCAAAAGGAAGTATAGAGGGAGAGCTAGATAGATAGCATTGCATTACATTACATGGCAATGCAATGCACAGTTGCTGAAGTTGAACCAAAATGAGCTTGTCATCTGGCTTCTGCAACTTTTAACATGAAAAATCCAATGAGGAGAAGAAAAGCAAAGCCAAAGAGTCCACCCCAAAATCCGACAAACAAGCCAAATGAACAAAAAGCATTGAATTCAATTCTTTCTGATTTTAGAAACTGCATTAAAGAAGGGGTGCACCGGTCCTGGAGATACTGCAATACCAGGTCAATGCGTGGAGTGGACAGAGCAAGCTCTTTTTCCATCTCCCTGTTCTAAAAATCCATTTAATATATGGTCCCCAGATAGGGGACGTATCAGATATTAAACTGATAAGAACAGATACTACACTTGATCTTAGCCAAAAGGCCGAGAAGCGATAACCAGAATTGGTTTCCGACTACGGTGCCACCCAAGGATTCTGAAAAGTCCATTTGTGGAGATGGCCACCTGGACTCCCGTTAAGAAGACATGCTGTCAACCTCTAGATCCCTCACATGCCTGCACTTTTCGGCTTGCTGCTGCTGCAATCCACGCGTTTTAGATCTGCATAACTCCACCTCTTTTAGCACAGTACCCTCAACCCCCGGCTGTTCCCACCCGCCTCAACACCGTTGGAAGGGAGGAGAACCAATTAAGGCGGGGGGGGGGTGGAACGAGCAGCTGTCTACCCTTAGCAGGAGGGTTGCTGATTAATTACCTCTCCTGCTGCTGCTGCTGCTGGCTGTCCAGCAGCAGACTGAAGGTGGCTGCTGCTGTGCGCAGGTATATAAAGGCTCAGAGCCTATTATGACACGCGCAGCCAGCGTTCCATTGCCACATTCCGTCTACTGCAGGCGGGATACCTGGATGGCTGAATGTCACTGAGAAGCTCACAGAGACCGCCATAAGCAACAGTTTAAAAGAATGCCACAGACTAATCAACCAAACTTTTTGGGTTGGTTTCTCTTTTATAGTCTGCAGGCATTAAATGAAAGAAGTCAGTGTTCCAGCAGAGGGAGACAACGTTTCAGAAAAGGCATTGTAGCAAACCAAAAAAGAAATTTTAAGCGCAGCAGAGTAACCAGCTCACATACCTGTTAGCTCAGGTGAGTTTAAAAGGCTGCTGTTGATAACAAGGGCATTTGCTAAATAGATGGTGTGTGTGCAACAATATACTGAAAGGTCAATTATATTGTGCAGCTTATCTCACCACCTGTAGTTATTTAGGTGAAAGCTCCAAAATGCTTGCCTAATATGTCTGTTTATCCAAAAGGAAGTATAGAGGGAGAGCTAGATAGATAGCATTGCATTACATTACATGGCAATGCAATGCACAGTTGCTGAAGTTGAACCAAAATGAGCTTGTCATCTGGCTTCTGCAACTTTTAACATGAAAAATCCAATGAGGAGAAGAAAAGCAAAGCCAAAGAGTCCATCCCAAAATCCGACAAACAAGCCAAATGAACAAAAAGCATTGAATTCAATTCTTTCTGATTTTAGAAACTGCATTAAAGAAGGGGTGCACCGGTCCTGGAGATACTGCAATACCAGGTCAATGCGTGGAGTGGACAGAGAAAGCTCTTTTTCCATCTCCCTGTTCTAAAAATCCATTTAATATATGGTCCCCAGATAGGGGACGTATCAGATATTAAACTGATAAGAACAGATACTACACTTGATCTTAGCCAAAAGGCCGAGAAGCGATAACCAGAATTGGTTTCCGACTACGGTGCCACCCAAGGATTCTGAAAAGTCCATTTGTGGAGATGGCCACCTGGACTCCCGTTAAGAAGACATGCTGTCAACCTCTAGATCCCTCACATGCCTGCACTTTTCGGCTTGCTGCTGCTGCAATCCACGCGTTTTAGATCTGCATAACTCCACCTCTTTTAGCACAGTACCCTCAACCCCCGGCTGTTCCCACCCGCCTCAACACCGTTGGAAGGGAGGAGAACCAATTAAGGCGGGGGGGGGGGTGGAACCAGCAGCTGTCTACCCTTAGCAGGAGGGTTGCTGATTAATTACCTCTCCTGCTGCTGCTGCTGCTGGCTGTCCAGCAGCAGACTGAAGGTGGCTGCTGCTGTGCGCAGGTATATAAAGGCTCAGAGCCTATTATGACACGTGCAGCCAGCGTTCCATTGCCACATTCCGTCTACTGCAGGCGGGATACCTGGATGGCTGAATGTCACTGAGAAGCTCACAGAGACCGCCATAAGCAACAGTTTAAAAGAATGCCACAGACTAATCAAGCAAACTTTTTGGGTTGGTTTCTCTTTTATAGTCTGCAGGCATTAAATGAAAGAGGTCAGTGTTCCAGCAGAGGGAGACAACGTTTCAGAAAAGGCATTGTAGCAAACCAAAAAAGAAATTTTAAGCGCAGCAGAGTAACCAGCGCACATACCTGTTAGCTCAGGTGAGTTTAAAAGGCTGCTGTTGATAACAAGGGCATTTGCTAAATAGATGGTGTGTGTGCAACAATATACTGAAAGGTCAATTATATTGTGCAGCTTATCTCACCACCTGTAGTTATTTAGGTGAAAGCTCCAAAATGCTTGCCTAATATGTCTGTTTATCCAAAAGGAAGTATAGAGGGAGAGCTAGATAGATAGCATTGCATTACATTACATGGCAATGCAATGCACAGTTGCTGAAGTTGAACCAAAATGAGCTTGTCATCTGGCTTCTGCAACTTTTAACATGAAAAATCCAATGAGGAGAAGAAAAGCAAAGCCAAAGAGTCCATCCCAAAATCCGACAAACAAGCCAAATGAACAAAAAGCATTGAATTCAATTCTTTCTGATTTTAGAAACTGCATTAAAGAAGGGGTGCACCGGTCCTGGAGATACTGCAATACCAGGTCAATGCGTGGAGTGGACAGAGCAAGCTCTTTTTCCATCTCCCTGTTCTAAAAATCCATTTAATATATGGTCCCCAGATAGGGGACGTATCAGATATTAAACTGATAAGAACAGATACTACACTTGATCTTAGCCAAAAGGCCGAGAAGCGATAACCAGAATTGGTTTCCGACTACGGTGCCACCCAAGGATTCTGAAAAGTCCATTTGTGGAGATGGCCACCTGGACTCCCGTTAAGAAGACATGCTGTCAACCTCTAGATCCCTCACATGCCTGCACTTTTCGGCTTGCTGCTGCTGCAATCCACGCGTTTTAGATCTGCATAACTCCACCTCTTTTAGCACAGTACCCTCAACCCCCGACTGTTCCCACCCGCCTCAACACCGTTGGAAGGGAGGAGAACCAATTAAGGCGGGGGGGGGGGGGTGGAACGAGCAGCTGTCTACCCTTAGCAGGAGGGTTGCTGATTAATTACCTCTCCTGCTGCTGCTGCTGCTGGCTGTCCAGCAGCAGACTGAAGGTGGCTGCTGCTGTGCGCAGGTATATAAAGGCTCAGAGCCTATTATGACACGCGCAGCCAGCGTTCCATTGCCACATTCCGTCTACTGCAGGCGGGATACCTGGATGGCTGAATGTCACTGAGAAGCTCACAGAGACCGCCATAAGCAACAGTTTAAAAGAATGTCACAGACTAATCAACCAAACTTTTTGGGTTGGTTTCTCTTTTATAGTCTGCAGGCATTAAATGAAAGAAGTCAGTGTTCCAGCAGAGGGAGACAACGTTTCAGAAAAGGCATTGTAGCAAACCAATAAAGAAATTTTAAGCGCAGCAGAGTAACCAGCTCACATACCTGTTAGCTCAGGTGAGTTTAAAAGGCTGCTGTTGATAACAAGGGCATTTGCTAAATAGATGGTGTGTGTGCAACAATATACTGAAAGGTCAATTATATTGTGCAGCTTATCTCACCACCTGTAGTTATTTAGGTGAAAGCTCCAAAATGCTTGCCTAATATGTCTGTTTATCCAAAAGGAAGTATAGAGGGAGAGCTAGATAGATAGCATTGCATTACATTACATGGCAATGCAATGCACAGTTGCTGAAGTTGAACCAAAATGAGCTTGTCATCTGGCTTCTGCAACTTTTAACATGAAAAATCCAATGAGGAGAAGAAAAGCAAAGCCAAAGAGTCCATCCCAAAATCCGACAAACAAGCCAAATGAACAAAAAGCATTGAATTCAATTCTTTCTGATTTTAGAAACTGCATTAAAGAAGGGGTGCACCGGTCCTGGAGATACTGCAATACCAGGTCAATGCGTGGAGTGGACAGAGCAAGCTCTTTTTCCATCTCCCTGTTCTAAAAATCCATTTAATATATGGTCCCCAGATAGGGGACGTATCAGATATTAAACTGATAAGAACAGATACTACACTTGATCTTAGCCAAAAGGCCGAGAAGCGATAACCAGAATTGGTTTCCGACTACGGTGCCACCCAAGGATTCTGAAAAGTCCATTTGTGGAGATGGCCACCTGGACTCCCGTTAAGAAGACATGCTGTCAACCTCTAGATCCCTCACATGCCTGCACTTTTCGGCTTGCTGCTGCTGCAATCCACGCGTTTTAGATCTGCATAACTCCACCTCTTTTAGCACAGTACCCTCAACCCCCGGCTGTTCCCACCCGCCTCAACACCGTTGGAAGGGAGGAGAACCAATTAAGGCGGGGGGGGGGTGGAACGAGCAGCTGTCTACCCTTAGCAGGAGGGTTGCTGATTAATTACCTCTCCTGCTGCTGCTGCTGCTGGCTGTCCAGCAGCAGACTGAAGGTGGCTGCTGCTGTGCGCAGGTATATAAAGGCTCAGAGCCTATTATGACACGCGCAGCCAGCGTTCCATTGCCACATTCCGTCTACTGCAGGCGGGATACCTGGATGGCTGAATGTCACTGAGAAGCTCACAGAGACCGCCATAAGCAACAGTTTAAAAGAATGCCACAGACTAATCAACCAAACTTTTTGGGTTGGTTTCTCTTTTATAGTCTGCAGGCATTAAATGAAAGAAGTCAGTGTTCCAGCAGAGGGAGACAACGTTTCAGAAAAGGCATTGTAGCAAACCAAAAAAGAAATTTTAAGCGCAGCAGAGTAACCAGCTCACATACCTGTTAGCTCAGGTGAGTTTAAAAGGCTGCTGTTGATAACAAGGGCATTTGCTAAATAGATGGTGTGTGTGCAACAATATACTGAAAGGTCAATTATATTGTGCAGCTTATCTCACCACCTGTAGTTATTTAGGTGAAAGCTCCAAAATGCTTGCCTAATATGTCTGTTTATCCAAAAGGAAGTATAGAGGGAGAGCTAGATAGATAGCATTGCATTACATTACATGGCAATGCAATGCACAGTTGCTGAAGTTGAACCAAAATGAGCTTGTCATCTGGCTTCTGCAACTTTTAACATGAAAAATCCAATGAGAAGAAAAGCAAAGCCAAAGAGTCCATCCCAAAATCCGACAAACAAGCCAAATGAACAAAAAGCATTGAATTCAATTCTTTCTGATTTTAGAAACTGCATTAAAGAAGGGGTGCACCGGTCCTGGAGATACTGCAATACCAGGTCAATGCGTGGAGTGGACAGAGCAAGCTCTTTTTCCATCTCCCTGTTCTAAAAATCCATTTAATATATGGTCCCCAGATAGGGGACGTATCAGATATTAAACTGATAAGAACAGATACTACACTTGATCTTAGCCAAAAGGCCGAGAAGCGATAACCAGAATTGGTTTCCGACTACGGTGCCACCCAAGGATTCTGAAAAGTCCATTTGTGGAGATGGCCACCTGGACTCCCGTTAAGAAGACATGCTGTCAACCTCTAGATCCCTCACATGCCTGCACTTTTCGGCTTGCTGCTGCTGCAATCCACGCGTTTTAGATCTGCATAACTCCACCTCTTTTAGCACAGTACCCTCAACCCCCGACTGTTCCCACCCGCCTCAACACCGTTGGAAGGGAGGAGAACCAATTAAGGCGGGGGGGGGGGTGGAACGAGCAGCTGTCTACCCTTAGCAGGAGGGTTGCTGATTAATTACCTCTCCTGCTGCTGCTGCTGCTGCTGGCTGTCCAGCAGCAGACTGAAGGTGGCTGCTGCTGTGCGCAGGTATATAAAGGCTCAGAGCCTATTATGACACGCGCAGCCAGCGTTCCATTGCCACATTCCGTCTACTGCAGGCGGGATACCTGGATGGCTGAATGTCACTGAGAAGCTCACAGAGACCGCCATAAGCAACAGTTTAAAAGAATGCCACAGACTAATCAACCAAACTTTTTGGGTTGGTTTCTCTTTTATAGTCTGCAGGCATTAAATGAAAGAAGTCAGTGTTCCAGCAGAGGGAGACAACGTTTCAGAAAAGGCATTGTAGCAAACCAAAAAAGAAATTTTAAGCGCAGCAGAGTAACCAGCTCACATACCTGTTAGCTCAGGTGAGTTTAAAAGGCTGCTGTTGATAACAAGGGCATTTGCTAAATAGATGGTGTGTGTGCAACAATATACTGAAAGGTCAATTATATTGTGCAGCTTATCTCACCACCTGTAGTTATTTAGGTGAAAGCTCCAAAATGCTTGCCTAATATGTCTGTTTATCCAAAAGGAAGTATAGAGGGAGAGCTAGATAGATAGCATTGCATTACATTACATGGCAATGCAATGCACAGTTGCTGAAGTTGAACCAAAATGAGCTTGTCATCTGGCTTCTGCAACTTTTAACATGAAAAATCCAATGAGGAGAAGAAAAGCAAAGCCAAAGAGTCCATCCCAAAATCCGACAAACAAGCCAAATGAACAAAAAGCATTGAATTCAATTCTTTCTGATTTTAGAAACTGCATTAAAGAAGGGGTGCACCGGTCCTGGAGATACTGCAATACCAGGTCAATGCGTGGAGTGGACAGAGCAAGCTCTTTTTCCATCTCCCTGTTCTAAAAATCCATTTAATATATGGTCCCCAGATAGGGGACGTATCAGATATTAAACTGATAAGAACAGATACTACACTTGATCTTAGCCAAAAGGCCGAGAAGCGATAACCAGAATTGGTTTCCGACTACGGTGCCACCCAAGGATTCTGAAAAGTCCATTTGTGGAGATGGCCACCTGGACTCCCGTTAAGAAGACATGCTGTCAACCTCTAGATCCCTCACATGCCTGCACTTTTCGGCTTGCTGCTGCTGCAATCCACGCGTTTTAGATCTGCATAACTCCACCTCTTTTAGCACAGTACCCTCAACCCCCGGCTGTTCCCACCCGCCTCAACACCGTTGGAAGGGAGGAGAACCAATTAAGGCGGGGGTGGGGGGTGGAACGAGCAGCTGTCTACCCTTAGCAGGAGGGTTGCTGATTAATTACCTCTCCTGCTGCTGCTGCTGCTGGCTGTCCAGCAGCAGACTGAAGGTGGCTGCTGCTGTGCGCAGGTATATAAAGGCTCAGAGCCTATTATGACACGCGCAGCCAGCGTTCCATTGCCACATTCCGTCTACTGCAGGCGGGATACCTGGATGGCTGAATGTCACTGAGAAGCTCACAGAGACCGCCATAAGCAACAGTTTAAAAGAATGCCACAGACTAATCAACCAAACTTTTTTGGTTGGTTTCTCTTTTATAGTCTGCAGGCATTAAATGAAAGAAGTCAGTGTTCCAGCAGAGGGAGACAACGTTTCAGAAAAGGCATTGTAGCAAACCAAAAAAGAAATTTTAAGCGCAGCAGAGTAACCAGCTCACATACCTGTTAGCTCAGGTGAGTTTAAAAGGCTGCTGTTGATAACAAGGGCATTTGCTAAATAGATGGTGTGTGTGCAACAATATACTGAAAGGTCAATTATATTGTGCAGCTTATCTCACCACCTGTAGTTATTTAGGTGAAAGCTCCAAAATGCTTGCCTAATATGTCTGTTTATCCAAAAGGAAGTATAGAGGGAGAGCTAGATAGATAGCATTGCATTACATTACATGGCAATGCAATGCACAGTTGCTGAAGTTGAACCAAAATGAGCTTGTCATCTGGCTTCTGCAACTTTTAACATGAAAAATCCAATGAGGAGAAGAAAAGCAAAGCCAGAGTCCATCCCAAAATCCGACAAACAAGCCAAATGAACAAAAAGCATTGAATTCAATTCTTTCTGATTTTAGAAACTGCATTAAAGAAGGGGTGCACCGGTCCTGGAGATACTGCAATACCAGGTCAATGCGTGGAGTGGACAGAGCAAGCTCTTTTTCCATCTCCCTGTTCTAAAAATCCATTTAATATATGGTCCCCAGATAGGGGACGTATCAGATATTAAACTGATAAGAACAGATACTACACTTGATCTTAGCCAAAAGGCCGAGAAGCGATAACCAGAATTGGTTTCCGACTACGGTGCCACCCAAGGATTCTGAAAAGTCCATTTGTGGAGATGGCCACCTGGACTCCCGTTAAGAAGACATGCTGTCAACCTCTAGATCCCTCACATGCCTGCACTTTTCGGCTTGCTGCTGCTGCAATCCACGCGTTTTAGATCTGCATAACTCCACCTCTTTTAGCACAGTACCCTCAACCCCCGGCTGTTCCCACCCGCCTCAACACCGTTGGAAGGGAGGAGAACCAATTAAGGCGGGGGGGGGGTGGAACGAGCAGCTGTCTACCCTTAGCAGGAGGGTTGCTGATTAATTACCTCTCCTGCTGCTGCTGCTGCTGGCTGTCCAGCAGCAGACTGAAGGTGGCTGCTGCTGTGCGCAGGTATATAAAGGCTCAGAGCCTATTATGACACGCGCAGCCAGCGTTCCATTGCCACATTCCGTCTACTGCAGGCGGGATACCTGGATGGCTGAATGTCACTGAGAAGCTCACAGAGACCGCCATAAGCAACAGTTTAAAAGAATGCCACAGACTAATCAACCAAACTTTTTGGGTTGGTTTCTCTTTTATAGTCTGCAGGCATTAAATGAAAGAAGTCAGTGTTCCAGCAGAGGGAGACAACGTTTCAGAAAAGGCATTGTAGCAAACCAAAAAAGAAATTTTAAGCGCAGCAGAGTAACCAGCTCACATACCTGTTAGCTCAGGTGAGTTTAAAAGGCTGCTGTTGATAACAAGGGCATTTGCTAAATAGATGGTGTGTGTGCAACAATATACTGAAAGGTCAATTATATTGTGCAGCTTATCTCACCACCTGTAGTTATTTAGGTGAAAGCTCCAAAATGCTTGCCTAATATGTCTGTTTATCCAAAAGGAAGTATAGAGGGAGAGCCAGATAGATAGCATTGCATTACATTACATGGCAATGCAATGCACAGTTGCTGAAGTTGAACCAAAATGAGCTTGTCATCTGGCTTCTGCAACTTTTAACATGAAAAATCCAATGAGGAGAAGAAAAGCAAAGCCAAAGAGTCCATCCCAAAATCCGACAAACAAGCCAAATGAACAAAAAGCATTGAATTCAATTCTTTCTGATTTTAGAAACTGCATTAAAGAAGGGGTGCACCGGTCCTGGAGATACTGCAATACCAGGTCAATGCGTGGAGTGGACAGAGCAAGCTCTTTTTCCATCTCCCTGTTCTAAAAATCCATTTAATATATGGTCCCCAGATAGGGGACGTATCAGATATTAAACTGATAAGAACAGATACTACACTTGATCTTAGCCAAAAGGCCGAGAAGCGATAACCAGAATTGGTTTCCGACTACGGTGCCACCCAAGGATTCTGAAAAGTCCATTTGTGGAGATGGCCACCTGGACTCCCGTTAAGAAGACATGCTGTCAACCTCTAGATCCCTCACATGCCTGCACTTTTCGGCTTGCTGCTGCTGCAATCCACGCGTTTTAGATCTGCATAACTCCACCTCTTTTAGCACAGTACCCTCAACCCCCGGCTGTTCCCACCCGCCTCAACACCGTTGGAAGGGAGGAGAACCAATTAAGGCGGGGGGGGGGTGGAACGAGCAGCTGTCTACCCTTAGCAGGAGGGTTGCTGATTAATTACCTCTCCTGCTGCTGCTGCTGCTGGCTGTCCAGCAGCAGACTGAAGGTGGCTGCTGCTGTGCGCAGGTATATAAAGGCTCAGAGCATATTATGACACGCGCAGCCAGCGTTCCATTGCCACATTCCGTCTACTGCAGGCGGGATACCTGGATGGCTGAATGTCACTGAGAAGCTCACAGAGACCGCCATAAGCAACAGTTTAAAAGAATGCCACAGACTAATCAACCAAACTTTTTGGGTTGGTTTCTCTTTTATAGTCTGCAGGCATTAAATGAAAGAAGTCAGTGTTCCAGCAGAGGGAGACAACGTTTCAGAAAAGGCATTGTAGCAAACCAAAAAAGAAATTTTAAGCGCAGCAGAGTAACCAGCTCACATACCTGTTTGCTCAGGTGAGTTTAAAAGGCTGCTGTTGATAACAAGGGCATTTGCTAAATAGATGGTGTGTGTGCAACAATATACTGAAAGGTCAATTATATTGTGCAGCTTATCTCACCACCTGTAGTTATTTAGGTGAAAGCTCCAAAATGCTTGCCTAATATGTCTGTTTATCCAAAAGGAAGTATAGAGGGAGAGCTAGATAGATAGCATTGCATTACATTACATGGCAATGCAATGCACAGTTGCTGAAGTTGAACCAAAATGAGCTTGTCATCTGGCTTCTGCAACTTTTAACATGAAAAATCCAATGAGAAGAAAAGCAAAGCCAAAGAGTCCATCCCAAAATCCGACAAACAAGCCAAATGAACAAAAAGCATTGAATTCAATTCTTTCTGATTTTAGAAACTGCATTAAAGAAGGGGTGCACCGGTCCTGGAGATACTGCAATACCAGGTCAATGCGTGGAGTGGACAGAGCAAGCTCTTTTTCCATCTCCCTGTTCTAAAAATCCATTTAATATATGGTCCCCAGATAGGGGACGTATCAGATATTAAACTGATAAGAACAGATACTACACTTGATCTTAGCCAAAAGGCCGAGAAGTGATAACCAGAATTGGTTTCCGACTACGGTGCCACCCAAGGATTCTGAAAAGTCCATTTGTGGAGATGGCCACCTGGACTCCCGTTAAGAAGACATGCTGTCAACCTCTAGATCCCTCACATGCCTGCACTTTTCGGCTTGCTGCTGCTGCAATCCACGCGTTTTAGATCTGCATAACTCCACCTCTTTTAGCACAGTACCCTCAACCCCCGACTGTTCCCACCCGCCTCAACACCGTTGGAAGGGAGGAGAACCAATTAAGGCGGGGGGGGGGTGGAACGAGCAGCTGTCTACCCTTAGCAGGAGGGTTGCTGATTAATTACCTCTCCTGCTGCTGCTGCTGCTGCTGGCTGTCCAGCAGCAGACTGAAGGTGGCTGCTGCTGTGCGCAGGTATATAAAGGCTCAGAGCCTATTATGACACGCGCAGCCAGCGTTCCATTGCCACATTCCGTCTACTGCAGGCGGGATACCTGGATGGCTGAATGTCACTGAGAAGCTCACAGAGACCGCCATAAGCAACAGTTTAAAAGAATGCCACAGACTAATCAACCAAACTTTTTGGGTTGGTTTCTCTTTTATAGTCTGCAGGCATTAAATGAAAGAAGTCAGTGTTCCAGCAGAGGGAGACAACGTTTCAGAAAAGGCATTGTAGCAAACCAAAAAAGAAATTTTAAGCGCAGCAGAGTAACCAGCTCACATACCTGTTAGCTCAGGTGAGTTTAAAAGGCTGCTGTTGATAACAAGGGCATTTGCTAAATAGATGGTGTGTGTGCAACAATATACTGAAAGGTCAATTATATTGTGCAGCTTATCTCACCACCTGTAGTTATTTAGGTGAAAGCTCCAAAATGCTTGCCTAATATGTCTGTTTATCCAAAAGGAAGTATAGAGGGAGAGCTAGATAGATAGCATTGCATTACATTACATGGCAATGCAATGCACAGTTGCTGAAGTTGAACCAAAATGAGCTTGTCATCTGGCTTCTGCAACTTTTAACATGAAAAATCCAATGAGGAGAAGAAAAGCAAAGCCAAAGAGTCCATCCCAAAATCCGACAAACAAGCCAAATGAACAAAAAGCATTGAATTCAATTCTTTCTGATTTTAGAAACTGCATTAAAGAAGGGGTGCACCGGTCCTGGAGATACTGCAATACCAGGTCAATGCGTGGAGTGGACAGAGCAAGCTCTTTTTCCATCTCCCTGTTCTAAAAATCCATTTAATATATGGTCCCCAGATAGGGGACGTATC
Organism: Phyllobates terribilis; assembly: GCF_046119375.1. Taxonomy (NCBI): domain Eukaryota; kingdom Metazoa; phylum Chordata; class Amphibia; order Anura; family Dendrobatidae; genus Phyllobates; species Phyllobates terribilis. Next base: position 619,216 of record NW_027363523.1, on the reverse strand, counting down.
AGATATTAAACTGATAAGAACAGATACTACACTTGATCTTAGCCAAAAGGCCGAGAAGCGATAACCAGAATTGGTTTCCGACTACGGTGCCACCCAAGGATTCTGAAAAGTCCATTTGTGGAGATGGCCACCTGGACTCCCGTTAAGAAGACATGCTGTCAACCTCTAGATCCCTCACATGCCTGCACTTTTCGGCTTGCTGCTGCTGCAATCCACGCGTTTTAGATCTGCATAACTCCACCTCTTTTAGCACAGTACCCTCAACCCCCGGCTGTTCCCACCCGCCTCAACACCGTTGGAAGGGAGGAGAACCAATTAAGGCGGGGGTGGGGGGTGGAACGAGCAGCTGTCTACCCTTAGCAGGAGGGTTGCTGATTAATTACCTCTCCTGCTGCTGCTGCTGCTGGCTGTCCAGCAGCAGACTGAAGGTGGCTGCTGCTGTGCGCAGGTATATAAAGGCTCAGAGCCTATTATGACACGCGCAGCCAGCGTTCCATTGCCACATTCCGTCTACTGCAGGCGGGATACCTGGATGGCTGAATGTCACTGAGAAGCTCACAGAGACCGCCATAAGCAACAGTTTAAAAGAATGCCACAGACTAATCAACCAAACTTTTTTGGTTGGTTTCTCTTTTATAGTCTGCAGGCATTAAATGAAAGAAGTCAGTGTTCCAGCAGAGGGAGACAACGTTTCAGAAAAGGCATTGTAGCAAACCAAAAAAGAAATTTTAAGCGCAGCAGAGTAACCAGCTCACATACCTGTTAGCTCAGGTGAGTTTAAAAGGCTGCTGTTGATAACAAGGGCATTTGCTAAATAGATGGTGTGTGTGCAACAATATACTGAAAGGTCAATTATATTGTGCAGCTTATCTCACCACCTGTAGTTATTTAGGTGAAAGCTCCAAAATGCTTGCCTAATATGTCTGTTTATCCAAAAGGAAGTATAGAGGGAGAGCTAGATAGATAGCATTGCATTACATTACATGGCAATGCAATGCACAGTTGCTGAAGTTGAACCAAAATGAGCTTGTCATCTGGCTTCTGCAACTTTTAACATGAAAAATCCAATGAGGAGAAGAAAAGCAAAGCCAGAGTCCATCCCAAAATCCGACAAACAAGCCAAATGAACAAAAAGCATTGAATTCAATTCTTTCTGATTTTAGAAACTGCATTAAAGAAGGGGTGCACCGGTCCTGGAGATACTGCAATACCAGGTCAATGCGTGGAGTGGACAGAGCAAGCTCTTTTTCCATCTCCCTGTTCTAAAAATCCATTTAATATATGGTCCCCAGATAGGGGACGTATCAGATATTAAACTGATAAGAACAGATACTACACTTGATCTTAGCCAAAAGGCCGAGAAGCGATAACCAGAATTGGTTTCCGACTACGGTGCCACCCAAGGATTCTGAAAAGTCCATTTGTGGAGATGGCCACCTGGACTCCCGTTAAGAAGACATGCTGTCAACCTCTAGATCCCTCACATGCCTGCACTTTTCGGCTTGCTGCTGCTGCAATCCACGCCTTTTAGATCTGCATAACTCCACCTCTTTTAGCACAGTACCCTCAACCCCCGGCTGTTCCCACCCGCCTCAACACCGTTGGAAGGGAGGAGAACCAATTAAGGCGGGGGGGGGGGTGGAACGAGCAGCTGTCTACCCTTAGCAGGAGGGTTGCTGATTAATTACCTCTCCTGCTGCTGCTGCTGCTGGCTGTCCAGCAGCAGACTGAAGGTGGCTGCTGCTGTGCGCAGGTATATAAAGGCTCAGAGCCTATTATGACACGCGCAGCCAGCGTTCCATTGCCACATTCCGTCTACTGCAGGCGGGATACCTGGATGGCTGAATGTCACTGAGAAGCTCACAGAGACCGCCATAAGCAACAGTTTAAAAGAATGCCACAGACTAATCAACCAAACTTTTTGGGTTGGTTTCTCTTTTATAGTCTGCAGGCATTAAATGAAAGAAGTCAGTGTTCCAGCAGAGGGAGACAACGTTTCAGAAAAGGCATTGTAGCAAACCAAAAAAGAAATTTTAAGCGCAGCAGAGTAACCAGCTCACATACCTGTTTGCTCAGGTGAGTTTAAAAGGCTGCTGTTGATAACAAGGGCATTTGCTAAATAGATGGTGTGTGTGCAACAATATACTGAAAGGTCAATTATATTGTGCAGCTTATCTCACCACCTGTAGTTATTTAGGTGAAAGCTCCAAAATGCTTGCCTAATATGTCTGTTTATCCAAAAGGAAGTATAGAGGGAGAGCTAGATAGATAGCATTGCATTACATTACATGGCAATGCAATGCACAGTTGCTGAAGTTGAACCAAAATGAGCTTGTCATCTGGCTTCTGCAACTTTTAACATGAAAAATCCAATGAGAAGAAAAGCAAAGCCAAAGAGTCCATCCCAAAATCCGACAAACAAGCAAAATGAACAAAAAGCATTGAATTCAATTCTTTCTGATTTTAGAAACTGCATTAAAGAAGGGGTGCACCGGTCCTGGAGATACTGCAATACCAGGTCAATGCGTGGAGTGGACAGAGCAAGCTCTTTTTCCATCTCCCTGTTCTAAAAATCCATTTAATATATGGTCCCCAGATAGGGGACGTATCAGATATTAAACTGATAAGAACAGATACTACACTTGATCTTAGCCAAAAGGCCGAGAAGCGATAACCAGAATTGGTTTCCGACTACGGTGCCACCCAAGGATTCTGAAAAGTCCATTTGTGGAGATGGCCACCTGGACTCCCGTTAAGAAGACATGCTGTCAACCTCTAGATCCCTCACATGCCTGCACTTTTCGGCTTGCTGCTGCTGCAATCCACGCGTTTTAGATCTGCATAACTCCACCTCTTTTAGCACAGTACCCTCAACCCCCGACTGTTCCCACCCGCCTCAACACCGTTGGAAGGGAGGAGAACCAATTAAGGCGGGGGGGGGGTGGAACGAGCAGCTGTCTACCCTTAGCAGGAGGGTTGCTGATTAATTACCTCTCCTGCTGCTGCTGCTGCTGGCTGTCCAGCAGCAGACTGAAGGTGGCTGCTGCTGTGCGCAGGTATATAAAGGCTCAGAGCCTATTATGACACGCGCAGCCAGCGTTCCATTGCCACATTCCGTCTACTGCAGGCGGGATACCTGGATGGCTGAATGTCACTGAGAAGCTCACAGAGACCGCCATAAGCAACAGTTTAAAAGAATGCCACAGACTAATCAACCAAACTTTTTGGGTTGGTTTCTCTTTTATAGTCTGCAGGCATTAAATGAAAGAAGTCAGTGTTCCAGCAGAGGGAGACAACGTTTCAGAAAAGGCATTGTAGCAAACCAAAAAAGAAATTTTAAGCGCAGCAGAGTAACCAGCTCACATACCTGTTAGCTCAGGTGAGTTTAAAAGGCTGCTGTTGATAACAAGGGCATTTGCTAAATAGATGGTGTGTGTGCAACAATATACTGAAAGGTCAATTATATTGTGCAGCTTATCTCACCAACTGTAGTTATTTAGGTGAAAGCTCCAAAATGCTTGCCTAATATGTCTGTTTATCCAAAAGGAAGTATAGAGGGAGAGCTAGATAGATAGCATTGCATTACATTACAGGGCAATGCAATGCACAGTTGCTGAAGTTGAACCAAAATGAGCTTGTCATCTGGCTTCTGCAACTTTTAACATGAAAAATCCAATGAGGAGAAGAAAAGCAAAGCCAAAGAGTCCATCCCAAAATCCGACAAACAAGCCAAATGAACAAAAAGCATTGAATTCAATTCTTTCTGATTTTAGAAACTGCATTAAAGAAGGGGTGCACCGGTCCTGGAGATACTGCAATACCAGGTCAATGCGTGGAGTGGACAGAGCAAGCTCTTTTTCCATCTCCCTGTTCTAAAAATCCATTTAATATATGGTCCCCAGATAGGGGACGTATCAGATATTAAACTGATAAGAACAGATACTACACTGGATCTTAGCCAAAAGGCCGAGAAGCGATAACCAGAATTGGTTTCCGACTACGGTGCCACCCAAGGATTCTGAAAAGTCCATTTGTGGAGATGGCCACCTGGACTCCCGTTAAGAAGACATGCTGTCAACCTCTAGATCCCTCACATGCCTGCACTTTTCGGCTTGCTGCTGCTGCAATCCACGCGTTTTAGATCTGCATAACTCCACCTCTTTTAGCACAGTACCCTCAACCCCCGGCTGTTCCCACCCGCCTCAACACCGTTGGAAGGGAGGAGAACCAATTAAGGCGGGGGGGGGGGTGGAACGAGCAGCTGTCTACCCTTAGCAGGAGGGTTGCTGATTAATTACCTCTCCTGCTGCTGCTGCTGCTGGCTGTCCAGCAGCAGACTGAAGGTGGCTGCTGCTGTGCGCAGGTATATAAAGGCTCAGAGCCTATTATGACACGCGCAGCCAGCGTTCCATTGCCACATTCCGTCTACTGCAGGCGGGATACCTGGATGGCTGAATGTCACTGAGAAGCTCACAGAGACCACCATAAGCAACAGTTTAAAAGAATGCCACAGACTAATCAACCAAACTTTTTGGGTTGGTTTCTCTTTTATAGTCTGCAGGCATTAAATGAAAGAAGTCAGTGTTCCAGCAGAGGGAGACAACGTTTCAGAAAAGGCATTGTAGCAAACCAAAAAAGAAATTTTAAGCGCAGCAGAGTAACCAGCTCACATACCTGTTAGCTCAGGTGAGTTTAAAAGGCTGCTGTTGATAACAAGGGCATTTGCTAAATAGATAATAATAATAATAGTTTATTTTTTATAGCGCCAACATATTCCGCAGCACTTTACAAATTTTAGGGGGGACTTATACAGACAATACAGAATAAGCATATCTCATATCGAACGGAGTGAGGGCCCTGCTCGCAAGCTTACAGTCTATGAGGAAGTGGGGGAGACACAAAAGGTAAAAAGTACATATATTGTATAATACAGCTTTGATATACTGAATAGGATAAATAATAATACATGGACTGGTCGCCTGCCAGTATGTGTGCAGTCCTGACAGAGGCTTTTATGTGCATGGTTGGTTTGAACCCGAAGTTGAAGAAGATTTTAATATGGGGGAAAGCTGGGATGGACAGAGTGTGTTTAGGTGATACGCCAGTCTAAAGAAATGTGTTTTTAGGGTTCGCTTGAAACTGTGGGTATTGGGAATTAATCGAACTGTCCTGGGTAGTACATTCCAGAGAATTGGCGCAGCACGCGAGAAATCTTGGAGACGGGAGTGGGAAGTTCGGATTATGGAGGATTTTAGTTTCAAGTCATTTGCAGAACGGAGGGCACGTGTAGGGTGGTAGACTGAGACAAGGGAGGAGATGTAGGGGGGTACTGAAGCATGGAGCGCTTTGTGGGTAAGCGTGATAAGTTTAAAACGAACTCTATATTGGATGGGCAACCAATGCAATGACTGGCACAGGGAAGAGGCATCGGTGTAGCGGTTGGCGAGGAATATGATCCTGGCTGCTGCGTTCAGGACGGATTGGAGAGGGGAGAGTTTAGTAAGAGGGAGACCGATTAGTAGAGCGTTGCAATAGTCAAGACGAGAATGAATAAGAGCGACAGTAAGAGTTTTTGCCGAGTCAAAGGTGAGAAAAGTCCTGATTCTTGAGATGTTTTTGAGGTGTAGATGACATGAACGAGCGAGTGATTTGATGTGAGGAGTGAAAGAAAGATCTGAATCAAAAATGACCCCAAGACAGCGGGCTTGTAGCTGGGGAGTAATGGTTGAGCCACAAACGGAGATGGCAATATCGGGCACAGGTAGATTAATGGAGGGAGGAAAGACGAGTAGTTCAGTTTTTGACAGATTCAGTTTTAGGTAGAGGGAGGACATAATGTTAGACACAGCAGAAAGACAATCACTGGTCTTTTGTAGTAATGCAGGGGTGATGTCCGGAGCAGAGGTGTATAATTGGGTGTCATCAGCATAGAGATGGTACTGAAAACCGAATCTACTGATTGTTTGTCCAATAGGAGCGGTGTATAAGGAGAAAAGAAGGGGGCCTAGGACTGATCCTTGAGGAACCCCGACAGTAAGAGGAAGTAGGGAGGAGGAGGAGCCGGCAAAAGACACAGAGAAGGAGCGGTCAGAGAGATAAGAGGAGAACCAGGAGAGAACCGTGTCTTTGAGGCCAATAGTGCGGAGCATAGTGAGGAGGAGCTGATGATCCACAGTGTCGAATGCTGCAGAGAGATCCAGGAGAATCAGCAGGGAGTAGTGACCATTAGATTTAGCTGTTAGTAGATCATTAGAGACTTTAGTGAGGGCAGTTTCAGTAGAATGTAAAGAGCGGAAACCAGATTGTAAAGGGTCAAGAAGAGAGTTGTCTGAGAGATAGCGAATTAGACGGGAGTGGACCAGGCGTTCCAGGAGTTTAGAGATAAAGGGAAGATTGGAAACAGGTCTGTAGTTGGCCGTGCAGTTCTGGTCGAGGGATGGTTTTTTAAGTAATGGTTGTATGCTGGCGTGTTTAAAAGAAGAGGGAAAGATACCAGATGAGAGGGAAAGGTTGAAAATTTTAGTTAGGTGAGAGGTGACAGCTGGAGCAAGGGACTGAAGGAGATGTGAGGGAATAGGGTCGCTGGTGCAGGTGGTAGGGCGAGAAGATGCAAGGAGCCTGATCACTTCATCTTCCGTGACTGGTTCGAAGTCAGAAAATGAGCAAGATACAATGTGGCGGGGGGGAGCATGCATAACATTTGGGGATTGGGAGAAAATTTCCTGTTGGATATGGTCAATTTTTTCTTTGAAATAGTTAGCCAGATCGTCAGCGCTGAGGTCGGTGGTCGGGGCCTGTGCTGTTTGATTGAGGAGAGAATGAAACGTGTCAAAGAGTCGTTTAGGATTATTGGAAAGTGAGATGATGAGGTTGTTAAAGTAGGTTTGTTTGGAGAGGTGAAGGGCAGAGTTATATGTTTTCAGCATAAATTTATAGTGGAGGAAATCTTCGGGCAGATTTGATTTTCTCCACAGTCGTTCAGCGCACCTGGAGTACCTCTGGAGAAGACGTGTTTGAGGCGTGTGCCAGGGTTGTCGCCGTCTATGCCGAATTGTTCTTTGTGTAGGAGGTGCGGCTTCATCCAGGGCGCATAGCATTATTTTGTTATAATGCTTCAATGCAGAGTCGGGACATGAGAGGGAGGAGATTGGGGCCAATGATGATTGCAACCTTTTTATAAATTTCTGGGTGTTAATGGCGCGTAAATTTCTATAAGTGTGGACGGTGGGAGTGTCTTGAGCAGAGTCACAGTTCTTGACAGAGAATGAAAGAAGATTATGGTCAGAGAGTGGAAGGGGAGAGTTAGTAAAGTCATGTACTGAGCAAAGCCGGGAGAAGATCAGGTCCAATGTGTTCCCGTCCTCATGTGTAGGAGAATTAGCAAGCTGTGAAAGGCCGAAGGAGGAGGTTAATGATAAAAGATGCGTGGCAGATGGGGAAAGAGGATCGCCAATTGGGATGTTAAAGTCTCCCATGATTATCGTGGGAATGTCGCAGGATAGAAAATTTGTAAGCCAGGCAGCAAAGTGATCCAGGAATTGACGGGGGGGACCTGGGGGGCGATAGACAACCGCCACTCGCAGGGAGAAGGGCCGGTAGAGTCTGACTGTGTGGGCCTCAAAGGACGGGAAGATAAGGGAGGGTACAGGGGGGATAACCTGAAAAGTACATTTTGTTGAAAGAAGCAGACCAACACCTCCACCTGATCTGTTGTCAGGTCGCGGGGTATGAGAGAAATGTAGGCCACCATAGGAGAGAGCTGCAGCGGCGGTGGTGTCCGACTGCTGGATCCAGGTTTCAGTGAGAGCCAGAAGGTTGAGGGAATTAGAGAGGAAAAAGTCATGGATGTAAGAGAGTTTATTACAAGCTGAGCGCGCATTCCAAAGGGCACAGTTGAATGAGACAGAAGATATGCAGGGAATATTAATGAGATTAGCAGGGTTTCTGAATGTAACAGGGAAAGAGTTAGTGTTATTATTACTGGAGGGTCCTGGGTTGGGAGAAATATCACCTGCGACTAATAGAAGGAAGATACAGAGAGTGAGCAGATGATTGAGTGATTTGTGAGAGCGTTTCCTGCGTTGTATGGTGGGAATGAATGGATCTGCGTGGTATAACATTGTGAAGAGAGCATGACAACTGTACATAGGAGAAGAGAGGAGTGAGGGATTAATATGGATGAAGTGTGCCGCATTTGTGGGAGAACGGTGAATGTGGATGATTGTAGCAACCAGAAAATAAATGGCACAGATACAAATGGTGAATACTGTTTGCCAAAAAGATGATCTGTAAGCAAGTTTGTTGGTTTGTCTTGCATGTCTTACCTGTCTCCTGCCCTGTCCAACTGCCATTTTCTAACTGCCAGGGCACTTTGCTAAATTATGGCACTTCGATAAAGTATGCATAAATGCTATATGCATAAATGCCCCCGCATAAATGCTGCCCCTTAACGAAGTCTCAATATATAGGGACGTATCTGCTTAGATCTGCACAGATTTAACTCATTAACAATGGTGTGTGTGCAACAATATACTGAAAGGTCAATTATATTGTGCAGCTTATCTCACCACCTGTAGTTATTTAGGTGAAAGCTCCAAAATGCTTGCCTAATATGTCTGTTTATCCAAAAGGAAGTATAGAGGGAGAGCTAGATAGATAGCATTGCATTACATTACATGGCAATGCAATGCACAGTTGCTGAAGTTGAACCAAAATGAGCTTGTCATCTGGCTTCTGCAACTTTTAACATGAAAAATCCAATGAGGAGAAGAAAAGCAAAGCCAAAGAGTCCATCCCAAAATCCGACAAACAAGCCAAATGAACAAAAAGCATTGAATTCAATTCTTTCTGATTTTAGAAACTGCATTAAAGAAGGGGTGCACCGGTCCTGGAGATACTGCAATACCAGGTCAATGCGTGGAGTGGACAGAGCAAGCTCTTTTTCCATCTCCCTGTTCTAAAAATCCATTTAATATATGGTCCCCAGATAGGGGACGTATCAGATATTAAACTGATAAGAACAGATACTACACTTGATCTTAGCCAAAAGGCCGAGAAGCGATAACCAGAATTGGTTTCCAACTACGGTGCCACCCAAGGATTCTGAAAAGTCCATTTGTGGAGATGGCCACCTGGACTCCCGTTAAGAAGACATGCTGTCAACCTCTAGATCCCTCACATGCCTGCACTTTTCGGCTTGCTGCTGCTGCAATCCACGCGTTTTAGATCTGCATAACTCCACCTCTTTTAGCACAGTACCCTCAACCCCCGGCTGTTCCCACCCGCCTCAACACCGTTGGAAGGGAGGAGAACCAATTAAGGCGGGGGGGGGGTGGAACGAGCAGCTGTCTACCCTTAGCAGGAGGGTTGCTGATTAATTACCTCTCCTGCTGCTGCTGCTGCTGGCTGTCCAGCAGCAGACTGAAGGTGGCTGCTGCTGTGCGCAGGTATATAAAGGCTCAGAGCCTATTATGACACGCGCAGCCAGCGTTCCATTGCCACATTCCGTCTACTGCAGGCGGGATACCTGGATGGCTGAATGTCACTGAGAAGCTCACAGAGACCGCCATAAGCAACAGTTTAAAAGAATGCCACAGACTAATCAACCAAACTTTTTGGGTTGGTTTCTCTTTTATAGTCTGCAGGCATTAAATGAAAGAAGTCAGTGTTCCAGCAGAGGGAGACAACGTTTCAGAAAAGGCATTGTAGCAAACCAAAAAAGAAATTTTAAGCGCAGCAGAGTAACCAGCTCACATACCTGTTAGCTCAGGTGAGTTTAAAAGGCTGCTGTTGATAACAAGGGCATTTGCTAAATAGATGGTGTGTGTGCAACAATATACTGAAAGGTCAATTATATTGTGCAGCTTATCTCACCACCTGTAGTTATTTAGGTGAAAGCTCCAAAATGCTTGCCTAATATGTCTGTTTATCCAAAAGGAAGTATAGAGGGAGAGCTAGATAGATAGCATTGCATTACATTACATGGCAATGCAATGCACAGTTGCTGAAGTTGAACCAAAATGAGCTTGTCATCTGACTTCTGCAACTTTTAACATTAAAAATCCAATGAGGAGAAGAAAAGCAAAGCCAAAGAGTCCATCCCAAAATCCGACAAACAAGCCAAATGAACAAAAAGCATTGAATTCAATTCTTTCTGATTTTAGAAACTGCATTAAAGAAGGGGTGCACCGGTCCTGGAGATACTGCAATACCAGGTCAATGCGTGGAGTGGACAGAGCAAGCTCTTTTTCCATCTCCCTGTTCTAAAAATCCATTTAATATATGGTCCCCAGATAGGGGACGTATCAGATATTAAACTGATAAGAACAGATACTACACTTGATCTTAGCCAAAAGGCCGAGAAGCGATAACCAGAATTGGTTTCCGACTACGGTGCCACCCAAGGATTCTGAAAAGTCCATTTGTGGAGATGGCCACCTGGACTCCCGTTAAGAAGACATGCTGTCAACCTCTAGATCCCTCACATGCCTGCACTTTTCGGCTTGCTGCTGCTGCAATCCACGCGTTTTAGATCTGCATAACTCCACCTCTTTTAGCACAGTACCCTCAACCCCCGGCTGTTCCCACCCGCCTCAACACCGTTGGAAGGGAGGAGAACCAATTAAGGCGGGGGGGGGGGTGGAACGAGCAGCTGTCTACCCTTAGCAGGAGGGTTGCTGATTAATTACCTCTCCTGCTGCTGCTGCTGGCTGTCCAGCAGCAGACTGAAGGTGGCTGCTGCTGTGCGCAGGTATATAAAGGCTCAGAGCCTATTATGACACGCGCAGCCAGCGTTCCATTGCCACATTCCGTCTACTGCAGGCGGGATACCTGGATGGCTGAATGTCACTGAGAAGCTCACAGAGACCGCCATAAGCAACAGTTTAAAAGAATGCCACAGACTAATCAACCAAACTTTTTGGGTTGGTTTCTCTTTTATAGTCTGCAGGCATTAAATGAAAGAAGTCAGTGTTCCAGCAGAGGGAGACAACGTTTCAGAAAAGGCATTGTAGCAAACCAAAAAAGAAATTTTAAGCGCAGCAGAGTAACCAGCTCACATACCTGTTAGCTCAGGTGAGTTTAAAAGGCTGCTGTTGATAACAAGGGCATTTGCTAAATAGATGGTGTGTGTGCAACAATATACTGAAAGGTCAATTATATTGTGCAGCTTATCTCACCACCTGTAGTTATTTAGGTGAAAGCTCCAAAATGCTTGCCTAATATGTCTGTTTATCCAAAAGGAAGTATAGAGGGAGAGCTAGATAGATAGCATTGCATTACATTACATGGCAATGCAATGCACAGTTGCTGAAGTTGAACCAAAATGAGCTTGTCATCTGGCTTCTGCAACTTTTAACATGAAAAATCCAATGAGGAGAAGAAAAGCAAAGCCAAAGAGTCCATCCCAAAATCCGACAAACAAGCCAAATGAACAAAAAGCATTGAATTCAATTCTTTCTGATTTTAGAAACTGCATTAAAGAAGGGGTGCACCGGTCCTGGAGATACTGCAATACCAGGTCAATGCGTGGAGTGGACAGAGCAAGCTCTTTTTCCATCTCCCTTTTCTAAAAATCCATTTAATATATGGTCCCCAGATAGGGGACGTATCAGATATTAAACTGATAAGAACAGATACTACACTTGATCTTAGCCAAAAGGCCGAGAAGCGATAACCAGAATTGGTTTCCGACTACGGTGCCACCCAAGGATTCTGAAAAGTCCATTTGTGGAGATGGCCACCTGGACTCCCGTTAAGAAGACATGCTGTCAACCTCTAGATCCCTCACATGCCTGCACTTTTCGGCTTGCTGCTGCTGCAATCCACGCGTTTTAGATCTGCATAACTCCACCTCTTTTAGCACAGTACCCTCAACCCCCGGCTGTTCCCACCCGCCTCAACACCGTTGGAAGGGAGGAGAACCAATTAAGGCGGGGGGGGGGGGGGTGGAACGAGCAGCTGTCTACCCTTAGCAGGAGGGTTGCTGATTAATTACCTCTCCTGCTGCTGCTGGCTGTCCAGCAGCAGACTGAAGGTGGCTGCTGCTGTGCGCAGGTATATAAAGGCTCAGAGCCTATTATGACACGCGCAGCCAGCGTTCCATTGCCACATTCCGTCTACTGCAGGCGGGATACCTGGATGGCTGAATGTCACTGAGAAGCTCACAGAGACCGCCATAAGCAACAGTTTAAAAGAATGCCACAGACTAATCAACCAAACTTTTTGGGTTGGTTTCTCTTTTATAGTCTGCAGGCATTAAATGAAAGAAGTCAGTGTTCCAGCAGAGGGAGACAACGTTTCAGAAAAGGCATTGTAGCAAACCAAAAAAGAAATTTTAAGTGCAGCAGAGTAACCAGCTCACATACCTGTTAGCTCAGGTGAGTTTAAAAGGCTGCTGTTGATAACAAGGGCATTTGCTAAATAGATGGTGTGTGTGCAACAATATACTGAAAGGTCAATTATATTGTGCAGCTTATCTCACCACCTGTAGTTATTTAGGTGAAAGCTCCAAAATGCTTGCCTAATATGTCTGTTTATCCAAAAGGAAGTATAGAGGGAGAGCTAGATAGATAGCATTGCATTACATTACATGGCAATGCAATGCACAGTTGCTGAAGTTGAACCAAAATGAGCTTGTCATCTGGCTTCTGCAACTTTTAACATGAAAAATCCAATGAGGAGAAGAAAAGCAAAGCCAAAGAGTCCATCCCAAAATCCGACAAACAAGCCAAATGAACAAAAAGCATTGAATTCAATTCTTTCTGATTTTAGAAACTGCATTAAAGAAGGGGTGCACCGGTCCTGGAGATACTGCAATACCAGGTCAATGTGTGGAGTGGACAGAGCAAGCTCTTTTTCCATCTCCCTGTTCTAAAAATCCATTTAATATATGGTCCCCAGATAGGGGACGTATCAGATATTAAACTGATAAGAACAGATACTACACTTGATCTTAGCCAAAAGGCCGAGAAGCGATAACCAGAATTGGTTTCCGACTACGGTGCCACCCAAGGATTCTGAAAAGTCTATTTGTGGAGATGGCCACCTGGACTCCCGTTAAGAAGACATGCTGTCAACCTCTAGATCCCTCACATGCCTGCACTTTTCGGCTTGCTGCTGCTGCAATCCACGCGTTTTAGATCTGCATAACTCCACCTCTTTTAGCACAGTACCCTCAACCCCCGGCTGTTCCCACCCGCCTCAACACCGTTGGAAGGGAGGAGAACCAATTAAGGCGGGGGGGGGGGTGGAACGAGCAGCTGTCTACCCTTAGCAGGAGGGTTGTTGATTAATTACCTCTCCTGCTGCTGCTGCTGCTGCTGGCTGTCCAGCAGCAGACTGAAGGTTGCTGCTGCTGTGCGCAGGTATATAAAGGCTCAGAGCCTATTATGACACGCGCAGCCAGCGTTCCATTGCCACATTCCGTCTACTGCAGGCGGGATACCTGGATGGCTGAATGTCACTGAGAAGCTCACAGAGACCGCCATAAGCAACAGTTTAAAAGAATGCCACAGACTAATCAACCAAACTTTTTGGGTTGGTTTCTCTTTTATAGTCTGCAGGCATTAAATGAAAGAAGTCAGTGTTCCAGCAGAGGGAGACAACGTTTCAGAAAAGGCATTGTAGCAAACCAAAAAAGAAATTTTAAGCGCAGCAGAGTAACCAGCTCACATACCTGTTAGCTCAGGTGAGTTTAAAAGGCTGCTGTTGATAACAAGGGCATTTGCTAAATAGATGGTGTGTGTGCAACAATATACTGAAAGGTCAATTATATTGTGCAGCTTATCTCACCACCTGTAGTTATTTAGGTGAAAGCTCCAAAATGCTTGCCTAATATGTCTGTTTATCCAAAAGGAAGTATAGAGGGAGAGCTAGATAGATAGCATTGCATTACATTACATGGCAATGCAATGCACAGTTGCTGAAGTTGAACCAAAATGAGCTTGTCATCTGGCTTCTGCAACTTTTAACATGAAAAATCCAATGAGGAGAAGAAAAGCAAAGCCAAAGAGTCCATCCCAAAATCCGACAAACAAGCCAAATGAACAAAAAGCATTGAATTCAATTCTTTCTGATTTTAGAAACTGCATTAAAGAAGGGGTGCACCGGTCCTGGAGATACTGCAATACCAGGTCAATGCGTGGAGTGGACAGAGCAAGCTCTTTTTCCATCTCCCTGTTCTAAAAATCAATTTAATATATGGTCCCCAGATAGGGGACGTATCAGATATTAAACTGATAAGAACAGATACTACACTTGATCTTAGCCAAAAGGCCGAGAAGCGATAACCAGAATTGGTTTCCGACTACGGTGCCACCCAAGGATTCTGAAAAGTCCATTTGTGGAGATGGCCACCTGGACTCCCGTTAAGAAGACATGCTGTCAACCTCTAGATCCCTCACATGCCTGCACTTTTCGGCTTGCTGCTGCTGCAATCCACGCGTTTTAGATCTGCATAACTCCACCTCTTTTAGCACAGTACCCTCAACCCCCGGCTGTTCCCACCCGCCTCAACACCGTTGGAAGGGAGGAGAACCAATTAAGGCGGGGGGGGGGTGGAACGAGCAGCTGTCTACCCTTAGCAGGAGGGTTGCTGATTAATTACCTCTCCTGCTGCTGCTGCTGCTGGCTGTCCAGCAGCAGACTGAAGGTGGCTGCTGCTGTGCGCAGGTATATAAAGGCTCAGAGCCTATTATGACACGCGCAGCCAGCGTTCCATTGCCACATTCCGTCTACTGCAGGCGGGATACCTGGATGGCTGAATGTCACTGAGAAGCTCACAGAGACCGCCATAAGCAACAGTTTAAAAGAATGCCACAGACTAATCAACCAAACTTTTTGGGTTGGTTTCTCTTTTATAGTCTGCAGGCATTAAATGAAAGAAGTCAGTGTTCCAGCAGAGGGAGACAACGTTTCAGAAAAGGCATTGTAGCAAACCAAAAAAGAAATTTTAAGCGCAGCAGAGTAACCAGCTCACATACCTGTTAGCTCAGGTGAGTTTAAAAGGCTGCTGTTGATAACAAGGGCATTTGCTAAATAGATGGTGTGTGTGCAGCAATATACTGAAAGGTCAATTATATTGTGCAGCTTATCTCACCACCTGTAGTTATTTAGGTGAAAGCTCCAAAATGCTTGCCTAATATGTCTGTTATCCAAAAGGAAGTATAGAGGGAGAGCTAGATAGATAGCATTGCATTACATTACATGGCAATGCAATGCACAGTTGCTGAAGTTGAACCAAAATGAGCTTGTCATCTGGCTTCTGCAACTTTTAACATGAAAAATCCAATGAGGAGAAGAAAAGCAAAGCCAAAGAGTCCATCCCAAAATCCGACAAACAAGCCAAATGAACAAAAAGCATTGAATTCAATTCTTTCTGATTTTAGAAACTGCATTAAAGAAGGGGTGCACCGGTCCTGGAGATACTGCAATACCAGGTCAATGCGTGGAGTGGACAGAGCAAGCTCTTTTTCCATCTCCCTGTTCTAAAAATCCATTTAATATATGGTCCCCAGATAGGGGACGTATCAGATATTAAACTGATAAGAACAGATACTACACTTGATCTTAGCCAAAAGGCCGAGAAGCGATAACCAGAATTGGTTTCCGACTACGGTGCCACCCAAGGATTCTGAAAAGTCCATTTGTGGAGATGGCCACCTGGACTCCCGTTAAGAAGACATGCTGTCAACCTCTAGATCCCTCACATGCCTGCACTTTTCGGCTTGCTGCTGCTGCAATCCACGCGTTTTAGATCTGCATAACTCCACCTCTTTTAGCACAGTACCCTCAACCCCCGGCTGTTCCCACCCGCCTCAACACCGTTGGAAGGGAGGAGAACCAATTAAGGCGGGGGGGGGGTGGAACGAGCAGCTGTCTACCCTTAGCAGGAGGGTTGCTGATTAATTACCTCTCCTGCTGCTGCTGCTGGCTGTCCAGCAGCAGACTGAAGGTGGCTGCTGCTGTGCGCAGGTATATAAAGGCTCAGAGCCTATTATGACACGCGCAGCCAGCGTTCCATTACCACATTCCGTCTACTGCAGGCGGGATACCTGGATGGCTGAATGTCACTGAGAAGCTCACAGAGACCGCCATAAGCAACAGTTTAAAAGAATGCCACAGACTAATCAACCAAACTTTTTGGGTTGGTTTCTCTTTTATAGTCTGCAGGCATTAAATGAAAGAAGTCAGTGTTCCAGCAGAGGGAGACAACGTTTCAGAAAAGGCATTGTAGCAAACCAAAAAAGAAATTTTAAGCGCAGCAGAGTAACCAGCTCACATACCTGTTAGCTCAGGTGAGTTTAAAAGGCTGCTGTTGATAACAAGGGCATTTGCTAAATAGATGGTGTGTGTGCAACAATATACTGAAAGGTCAATTATATTGTGCAGCTTATCTCACCACCTGTAGTTATTTAGGTGAAAGCTCCAAAATGCTTGCCTAATATGTCTGTTTATCCAAAAGGAAGTATAGAGGGAGAGCTAGATAGATAGCATTGCATTACATTACATGGCAATGCAATGCACAGTTGCTGAAGTTGAACCAAAATGAGCTTGTCATCTGGCTTCTGCAACTTTTAACATGAAAAATCCAATGAGGAGAAGAAAAGCAAAGCCAAAGAGTCCATCCCAAAATCCGACAAACAAGCCAAATGAACAAAAAGCATTGAATTCAATTCTTTCTGATTTTAGAAACTGCATTAAAGAAGGGGTGCACCGGTCCTGGAGATACTGCAATACCAGGTCAATGCGTGGAGTGGACAGAGCAAGCTCTTTTTCCATCTCCCTGTTCTAAAAATCCATTTAATATATAGTCCCCAGATAGGGGACGTATCAGATATTAAACTGATAAGAACAGATACTACACTTGATCTTAGCCAAAAGGCCGAGAAGCGATAACCAGAATTGGTTTCCGACTACGGTGCCACCCAAGGATTCTGAAAAGTCCATTTGTGGAGATGGCCACCTGGACTCCCGTTAAGAAGACATGCTGTCAACCTCTAGATCCCTCACATGCCTGCACTTTTCGGCTTGCTGCTGCTGCAATCCACGCGTTTTAGATCTGCATAACTCCACCTCTTTTAGCACAGTACCCTCAACCCCCGGCTGTTCCCACCCGCCTCAACACCGTTGGAAGGGAGGAGAACCAATTAAGGCGGGGGGGGGGTGGAACGAGCAGCTGTCTACCCTTAGCAGGAGGGTTGCTGATTAATTACCTCTCCTGCTGCTGCTGCTGCTGGCTGTCCAGCAGCAGACTGAAGGTGGCTGCTGCTGTGCGCAGGTATATAAAGGCTCAGAGCCTATTATGACACGCGCAGCCAGCGTTCCATTGCCACATTCCGTCTACTGCAGGCGGGATACCTGGATGGCTGAATGTCACTGAGAAGCTCACAGAGACCGCCATAAGCAACAGTTTAAAAGAATGCCACAGACTAATCAACCAAACTTTTTGGGTTGGTTTCTCTTTTATAGTCTGCAGGCATTAAATGAAAGAAGTTAGTGTTCCAGCAGAGGGAGACAACGTTTCAGAAAAGGCATTGTAGCAAACCAAAAAAGAAATTTTAAGCGCAGCAGAGTAACCAGCTCACATACCTGTTAGCTCAGGTGAGTTTAAAAGGCTGCTGTTGATAACAAGGGCATTTGCTAAATAGATGGTGTGTGTGCAACAATATACTGAAAGGTCAATTATATTGTGCAGCTTATCTCACCACCTGTAGTTATTTAGGTGAAAGCTCCAAAATGCTTGCCTAATATGTCTGTTATCCAAAAGGAAGTATAGAGGGAGAGCTAGATAGATAGCATTGCATTACATTACATGGCAATGCAATGCACAGTTGCTGAAGTTGAACCAAAATGAGCTTGTCATCTGGCTTCTGCAACTTTTAACATGAAAAATCCAATGAGGAGAAGAAAAGCAAAGCCAAAGAGTCCATCCCAAAATCCGACAAACAAGCCAAATGAACAAAAAGCATTGAATTCAATTCTTTCTGATTTTAGAAACTGCATTAAAGAAGGGGTGCACCGGTCCTGGAGATACTGCAATACCAGGTCAATGCGTGGAGTGGACAGAGCAAGCTCTTTTTCCATCTCCCTGTTCTAAAAATCCATTTAATATATGGTCCCCAGATAGGGGACGTATCAGATATTAAACTGATAAGAACAGATACTACACTTGATCTTAGCCAAAAGGCCGAGAAGCGATAACCAGAATTGGTTTCCGACTACGGTGCCACCCAAGGATTCTGAAAAGTCCATTTGTGGAGATGGCCACCTGGACTTCCGTTAAGAAGACATGCTGTCAACCTCTAGATCCCTCACATGCCTGCACTTTTCGGCTTGCTGCTGCTGCAATCCACGCGTTTTAGATCTGCATAACTCCACCTCTTTTAGCACAGTACCCTCAACCCCCGGCTGTTCCCACCCGCCTCAACACCGTTGGAAGGGAGGAGAACCAATTAAGGCGGGGGGGGGTGGAACGAGCAGCTGTCTACCCTTAGCAGGAGGGTTGCTGATTAATTACCTCTCCTGCTGCTGCTGCTGCTGGCTGTCCAGCAGCAGACTGAAGGTGGCTGCTGCTGTGCGCAGGTATATAAAGGCTCAGAGCCTATTATGACACGCGCAGCCAGCGTTCCATTGCCACATTCCGTCTACTGCAGGCGGGATACCTGGATGGCTGAATGTCACTGAGAAGCTCACAGAGACCGCCATAAGCAACAGTTTAAAAGAATGCCACAGACTAATCAACCAAACTTTTTGGGTTGGTTTCTCTTTTATAGTCTGCAGGCATTAAATGAAAGAAGTCAGTGTTCCAGCAGAGGGAGACAACGTTTCAGAAAAGGCATTGTAGCAAACCAAAAAAGAAATTTTAAGCGCAGCAGAGTAACCAGCTCACATACCTGTTAGCTCAGGTGAGTTTAAAAGGCTGCTGTTGATAACAAGGGCATTTGCTAAATAGATGGTGTGTGTGCAACAATATACTGAAAGGTCAATTATATTGTGCAGCTTATCTCACCACCTGTAGTTATTTAGGTGAAAGCTCCAAAATGCTTGCCTAATATGTCTGTTTATCCAAAAGGAAGTATAGAGGGAGAGCTAGATAGATAGCATTGCATTACATTACATGGCAATGCAATGCACAGTTGCTGAAGTTGAACCAAAATGAGCTTGTCATCTGGCTTCTGCAACTTTTAACATGAAAAATCCAATGAGGAGAAGAAAAGCAAAGCCAAAGAGTCCATCCCAAAATCCGACAAACAAGCCAAATGAACAAAAAGCATTGAATTCAATTCTTTCTGATTTTAGAAACTGCATTAAAGAAGGGGTGCACCGGTCCTGGAGATACTGCAATACCAGATCAATGCGTGGAGTGGACAGAGCAAGCTCTTTTTCCATCTCCCTGTTCTAAAAATCCATTTAATATATGGTCCCCAGATAGGGGACGTATCAGATATTAAACTGATAAGAACAGATACTACACTTGATCTTAGCCAAAAGGCCGAGAAGCGATAACCAGAATTGGTTTCCGACTACGGTGCCACCCAAGGATTCTGAAAAGTCCATTTGTGGAGATGGCCACCTGGACTCCCGTTAAGAAGACATGTTGTCAACCTCTAGATCCCTCACATGCCTGCACTTTTCGGCTTGCTGCTGCTGCAATCCACGCGTTTTAGATCTGCATAACTCCACCTCTTTTAGCACAGTACCCTCAACCCCCGGCTGTTCCCACCCGCCTCAACACCGTTGGAAGGGAGGAGAACCAATTAAGGCGGGGGGGGGGTGGAACGAGCAGCTGTCTACCCTTAGCAGGAGGGTTGCTGATTAATTACCTCTCCTGCTGCTGCTGCTGGCTGTCCAGCAGCAGACTGAAGGTGGCTGCTGCTGTGCGCAGGTATATAAAGGCTTAGAGCCTATTATGACACGCGCAGCCAGCGTTCCATTGCCACATTCCGTCTACTGCAAGCGGGATACCTGGATGGCTGAATGTCACTGAGAAGCTCACAGAGACCGCCATAAGCAACAGTTTAAAAGAATGCCACAGACTAATCAACCAAACTTTTTGGGTTGGTTTCTCTTTTATAGTCTGCAGGCATTAAATGAAAGAAGTCAGTGTTCCAGCAGAGGGAGACAACGTTTCAGAAAAGGCATTGTAGCAAACCAAAAAAGAAATTTTAAGCGCAGCAGAGTAACCAGCTCACATACCTGTTAGCTCAGGTGAGTTTAAAAGGCTGCTGTTGATAACAAGGGCATTTGCTAAATAGATGGTGTGTGTGCAACAATATACTGAAAGGTCAATTATATTGTGCAGCTTATCTCACCACCTGTAGTTATTTAGGTGAAAGCTCCAAAATGCTTGCCTAATATGTCTGTTTATCCAAAAGGAAGTATAGAGGGAGAGCTAGATAGATAGCATTGCATTACATTACATGGCAATGCAATGCACAGTTGCTGAAGTTGAACCAAAATGAGCTTGTCATCTGGCTTCTGCAACTTTTAACATGAAAAATCCAATGAGGAGAAGAAAAGCAAAGCCAAAGAGTCCATCCCAAAATCCGACAAACAAGCCAAATGAACAAAAAGCATTGAATTCAATTCTTTCTGATTTTAGAAACTGCATTAAAGAAGGGGTGCACCGGTCCTGGAGATACTGCAATACCAGGTCAATGCGTGGAGTGGACAGAGCAAGCTCTTTTTCCATCTCCCTGTTCTAAAAATCCATTTAATATATGGTCCCCAGATAGGGGACGTATCAGATATTAAACTGATAAGAACAGATACTACACTTGATCTTAGCCAAAAGGCCGAGAAGCGATAACCAGAATTGGTTTCCGACTACGGTGCCACACAAGGATTCTGAAAAGTCCATTTGTGGAGATGGCCACCTGGACTCCCGTTAAGAAGACATGCTGTCAACCTCTAGATCCCTCACATGCCTGCACTTTTCGGCTTGCTGCTGCTGCAATCCACGCGTTTTAGATCTGCATAACTCCACCTCTTTTAGCACAGTACCCTCAACCCCCGGCTGTTCCCACCCGCCTCAACACCGTTGGAAGGGAGGAGAACCAATTAAGGCGGGGGGGGGGTGGAACGAGCAGCTGTCTACCATTAGCAGGAGGGTTGCTGATTAATTACCTCTCCTGCTGCTGCTGCTGCTGGCTGTCCAGCAGCAGACTGAAGGTGGCTGCTGCTGTGCGCAGGTATATAAAGGCTCAGAGCCTATTATGACACGCGCAGCCAGCGTTCCATTGCCACATTCCGTCTACTGCAGGCGGGATACCTGGATGGCTGAATGTCACTGAGAAGCTCACAGAGACCGCCATAAGCAACAGTTTAAAAGAATGCCACAGACTAATCAACCAAACTTTTTGGGTTGGTTTCTCTTTTATAGTCTGCAGGCATTAAATGAAAGAAGTCAGTGTTCCAGCAGAGGGAGACAACGTTTCAGAAAAGGCATTGTAGCAAACCAAAAAAGAAATTTTAAGCGCAGCAAAGTAACCAGCTCACATACCTGTTAGCTCAGGTGAGTTTAAAAGGCTGCTGTTGATAACAAGGGCATTTGCTAAATAGATGGTGTGTGTGCAACAATATACTGAAAGGTCAATTATATTGTGCAGCTTATCTCACCACCTGTAGTTATTTAGGTGAAAGCTCCAAAATGCTTGCCTAATATGTCTGTTTATCCAAAAGGAAGTATAGAGGGAGAGCTAGATAGATAGCATTGCATTACATTACATGGCAATGCAATGCACAGTTGCTGAAGTTGAACCAAAATGAGCTTGTCATCTGGCTTCTGCAACTTTTAACATGAAAAATCCAATGAGGAGAAGAAAAGCAAAGCCAAAGAGTCCATCCCAAAATCCGACAAACAAGCCAAATGAACAAAAAGCATTGAATTCAATTCTTTCTGATTTTAGAAACTGCATTAAAGAAGGGGTGCACCGGTCCTGGAGATACTGCAATACCAGGTCAATGCGTGGAGTGGACAGAGCAAGCTCTTTTTCCATCTCCCTGTTCTAAAAATCCATTTAATATATGGTCCCCAGATAGGGGACGTATCAGATATTAAACTGATAAGAACAGATTTTTTTTTTTTTTTTTTTAAACCATTCAGGTTAGTTTTATAGCAAATCAGTAGGATATACCAAAACTGTTGCAAAAAACTTCTCATCATCATGGCCATATTTATTAAGCATAAAGTAACCTAATATTACAGAAAGAAGAACATCTTATTAATATAAACCAAAAGATCACTGAAATTTTACAATATGCCTCCACTTTTTAAATTTCCATATTCCCTCGGCATCTGTTCCACCACCGCTACTACTATCCATCTTGTAAATCAAAAATAGCCTAGAAAGAATAATCCTAATACATTAATTTACTGTAATTGATTTCCTTTTAAATACACAAAGATTCCTCACATCCCACAAACTTTCTAACACACAAGCCATAATTAACCACAAAACTCTCTCCTTTACACGTCCACTTGCACCAATACCAAACATAACCACACGCCAATCCACAAAAGTCACTCCCGCCAAGCTCCTACACAACCCCCCTACACATTTCCACACGTCTTGCGCAAAATCACAATTCCACATCAGATGCATAACCGTCTCACAACCATTACATCCATCTCTTGGACAAACATCCGACCTAATCAAACCTCTCTTCTTTTGAACGTCTCTCACTGGAAGAATATTGTGAAACGCCATCCACACTACATCCTTCTGTTTGTTGGACATCCCATACATACCCAACTTTCTCCAAGCATCCGCAACCTCATTCCCTCTCAAACCAACAATATTAGACTCGACCTCATTTGCACACAATTTCCTATACACCCTCTTAGTCATTCTAAACTCATCCACCGGCACACTCAGCAAATCATACTTCTTGACAAACTTCTCAATCACCTCATACCACACCGGACACTTAAAAGACACAGGCACTCTCGCATCCCTCTTTCTCCAACCTAACCCATACAACATCCATCCTGCAGAATAACTTGCCATACATGCACCCTTATTACCTTTACCCAACAATACCACAATCGTCTTAATATAATGGAGCCCTAAAAAAACCTCAACATTAGGAAATCCCAAACCACCATGCTGGCAGGCCTTATAAAGGCTTTCCCTCTTCAGCTTCTCCATCTTGCTGCACCAGAAAAAAGAAAAAATCATTTTCTCAACTCTCTTCACTTTCCTAAAAGGGGATGGAAAAATTATGGCCACAAAAAGCAGAATGGGTAAGATCACTGCTTTGATAACTAGAACTTTGCCCCGCAAAGAAAGATCTCTCATTCTCCAAAAATTCAATTTTCGCTCAACACGCATACCACACTCGTCCCAACTCTCATTTCCTTTCAGATCATCATTGAAAAATACCCCTAAAATCTTAATTGCACTCTCCTTATACTTAACACCTTCCATACGAATACTGTCATCTCCAAAGCATTTGAAACTACACTTAGTCCAGTTAACTCTAAAACCTGATGCACCACAGAAAAAATCCAAAAGCAACCTCACCCTACTCATTGAAGCCATACTTTCACTCACCATCACAACATCATCCATGTAACCTAACACCTTCACATGCTTACCACCACTCCCAGGCACTAACAATCCTCTCATCATTTTCTCACGTCTCACTAAACACAGCAAAGGCTCAATCACACATACAAACAAGACAGGGGACATAGGGCACCCCTGTCTTACACCAGACCTAATCATCACTTTGTCAGACAACCATCCATTCACTAAAAACTCACTTGACACATAATCATATAAAGACTTAACTCCATTCAGAAAAACCCTAGGGAAACCCATCCTCTCCAATACTTTAAACAGAAACACATGCGAAACTCTATCAAAAGCCTTTTCGAAATCAATTGCTAACACCATACACTTCTGCTTTCTAGTCTTACAATCCCCAAGCATATCCCTTAACAATAACAAATTATCACTTATACTCCGACCAGGCACGGCACACACTTGGTCATCCTCCACAACCCTACCAATCACCTCACGCATACGATTTGCTAACAATTTACTGTAGACCTTATAATCAGCGTTAAGCAATGATATGGGTCTCCAGTTCTCCAAACGCTTTTTCTCACCCTTCTTAAACACAAGAACCACTATACCCTCTTTCATACTGTCACACAAAACACCATTCATCCACATATACCTACAAACCTCAGTCAAGTCCTTACCCAAAAACTCCCAAGCTTTCACATACAGCTCCACAGGCAACCCATCCTTCCCAGGCGTCTTATTCTTTTTAGCACTCATAACAACATTCCTCACCTCATCCAAAATAACATCCTCACACAAAGCATCACATTCATCCGAACCAAGTCTCTTCTCCATACCACTCAATACATGCGACACAAGTCCAGGATCAATCCATTTCTCATCGTACAACTTACTATAGAAGCCATTCACCTCATTCAACACATTCTTCCCAACCACACTAGATCCATCTTCACCTACCACTTCACTCAAATCCAACTTCCTTCCATTCATTTTTTTAAAAAAGTACCTGGTGCACTTTTCATTCTTTTCCAAATGCTCTAACTTGGTACGGTAAATAATCTCTTTACCTTTTTCATCCAGAAGACATTTTAACTCATTCTTAGCAACCTCAAGCTGATCAGACATATCCATTCCTTTCCTAACACACCCACGCAACCAATCAATCCGTCTACTTAAGTCATTAAATCTATTACGATATCTGGCAGCTTTTTTGTAGCCCCATTTTTTAAAGAAAGTTTTAAACTGAAATTTCACCCAATCCCACCATTCAAGCAAACTACCAAAATCACGCTTACGCCACCTCCAACTTGCATACCTTTTCTCCAACTCACTCATCACCTCCTCATCCTCCAACAACCTCGTATTCAATTTCCAAACCCCACCCCCAAACACCATGTCCCCATTCGCACTAAAAACTCCACGCAAACACTCATGATCAGAGAAAGGTACCTTATGTTGAACATAACTTGAACAAACCATATTTTTGGAAAATAACATCCTATCTATCCTCGATGAAATATTACCACGGTCAGCATAATATGTAGACGGTGGTGGAATGCCATACTCAAGTATTGCAGCGTCTAAGAAAGAAAAATCAGAAATAAGTTGAGATAACTTTTTTCCAGTAATGTCCACATTACCTTCTGTGACACAATTACAGTCACCAACAAAAACTGTAGGAATTTTTCCAGGGAGAAAAAAACTCAATTTCTCAAGAAGAGCAAGCCGCTCCTCTTTTTTAGTAGGACAATATAAATTAATCATTCTAACCTTCCACCCCCTATAACTCAAAAAAACAATAATGCAGTGACCCACCTCCACAACCGTGTAACTATCAATAGTAATATTCTTATTACCAACTAAAATCCCCACACCATCATTTTTGTTAAAACTGGACCCCGACCAAACATACTGACCATAAGGCCAGTCCTTATCCACTGGAGATTCAGTAATCCCACACTCTTGTAGACAATAGACATCTGCACTCAAACCCTTTAGATAATCCAGAACTGTTGTTCTTCGGGTAACAGATCTAATTTGCCTAACATTAAGGGACACAATGTCCCATCCAGAATGATGCGGCATAACTAAAGGGGATCACACATAACCTGAAAAAAAATAAAGAAAACATCAACTCAACCTTCATCAAGCAAAGCAAAGCTATTACCATCTGGCTGAATGCCAAATGTAACAATGTCAGGAGAAAATACATCTGACGGGTAAGCACGAGAGTCCACCGGGCTATCACACACGGCAGCAATGGATGAACACTCAGTCCTTGGCTTCTTCTTGACCACATCAGGATCCTCCTCATCAGAGAAACGGACAGCAGACAAGTCCCCTTGGGCACCGCCCCCGATCTCCTCTGAAGCAGTATTGCACCAAGATATGACAGGAGAATTGGACAAGTCCATT
Source organism: Phyllobates terribilis (assembly GCF_046119375.1). Taxonomy (NCBI): domain Eukaryota; kingdom Metazoa; phylum Chordata; class Amphibia; order Anura; family Dendrobatidae; genus Phyllobates; species Phyllobates terribilis. The sequence goes on along the minus strand of NW_027363523.1, from coordinate 593,267 downwards.
TCCCCCTCTCCACGGACACCAAACTGGGGAGGGAAAGGTGACATCACCTCTGGAATCACCATGTCAAAGCCTCCTGACGCAGGAGGCTGAAGCTGTGCATCTTCAAATATGTCGTCCATCTGAGTGCCATCCTCTTCCTCTTGGGGAGCAATTGCCTCCCCGACATCCGGAAGGGGACCTTGTGGAACCCTAGTAGAAGTCGAAGGAACAGCAGGCCCCTCCGCGACCACTTGAGCAAAAGACTTAGGAGTGGTTCTAGCTTGACACTGCCTAAGAACATGCCCCTCCTCACCACAAGCATCACACTTTACCTGGTTCTTGCAGTCTTTCGCCATATGACCAGACGTGTTACACTTCCTGCAGGTTGGCGGATACCTGCAGGACTCCTGGACATGACCATACTTGTTACATCTTCTGCAGAAAAAAGGAGCATCAGGAAAGTACAAGAAACCAGTGTCTCTCCCAATAGAGAAACTCATAGGAGGATAATGTATGCCCCCTGGCCCCTCGGGGTCTGTAGCAAAACGAACAAAGTACTTGTATTTGCCAGTCCACAAGCCTTCTTCATTCGAGATCTTGTGGGAAAAATGCACATAAGTACAATGCCTCCTCAAGAATACAGTAATGTCCTCCTGGGGGATAAAGGGATTGTGCATAAACACAACCACAGGAACATCCCCCTTTGAATAGAGGACAGTAAAAGTGAGTCCATCTAGGAGGGAGTTCTCAGTATGGCCTTTCAAGGTTCTATAAAGATTTTGGCAAGCAGCCATAGTAGAAAGAACCAGCACATACCTTCCATGACTTCTAAATTCCTGCAGGCAAAGAATGTCCGACTTCTTAATCTTCAATTCTTCATAGAAGATGGCATTCACCAGGTAGGACATGGAAAAATGTCCCTTCTTCTCCTCGGAAATCTCAATACGAAATCCATTCTTGACCCGGGGGTCCCCGGTCCCAGCAAATTTCAGCTTGACTCCCATAGTCAGCCACGGAAATCGCCTTCCCGTTTCCTCCTCACTCTCCCCCTATAGCAGCATCCAGCTTAAGCTACCGGAGTGGCGATGCTGGAAGGCCGAGGGCTAGCACTCAAGGAACCTGATGTCCAGACACTTGATCTGAGCCAAAAGGCCGAGAAGCGATAACCAGAATTGGTTTCCGACTACGGTGCCACCCAAGGATTCTGAAAAGTCCATTTGTGGAGATGGCCACCTGGACTCCCGTTAAGAAGACATGCTGTCAACCTCTAGATCCCTCACATGCCTGCACTTTTCGGCTTGCTGCTGCTGCAATCCACGCGTTTTAGATCTGCATAACTCCACCTCTTTTAGCACAGTACCCTCAACCCCCGGCTGTTCCCACCCGCCTCAACACCGTTGGAAGGGAGGAGAACCAATTAAGGCGGGGGGGGGGGGGGGTGGAACGAGCAGCTGTCTACCCTTAGCAGGAGGGTTGCTGATTAATTACCTCTCCTGCTGCTGCTGCTGCTGGCTGTCCAGCAGCAGACTGAAGGTGGCTGCTGCTGTGCGCAGGTATATAAAGGCTCAGAGCCTATTATGACACGCGCAGCCAGCGTTCCATTGCCACATTCCGTCTACTGCAGGCGGGATACCTGGATGGCTGAATGTCACTGAGAAGCTCACAGAGACCGCCATAAGCAACAGTTTAAAAGAATGCCACAGACTAATCAACCAAACTTTTTGGGTTGGTTTCTCTTTTATAGTCTGCAGGCATTAAATGAAAGAAGTCAGTGTTCCAGCAGAGGGAGACAACGTTTCAGAAAAGGCATTGTAGCAAACCAAAAAAGAAATTTTAAGCGCAGCAGAGTAACCAGCTCACATACCTGTTAGCTCAGGTGAGTTTAAAAGGCTGCTGTTGATAACAAGGGCATTTGCTAAATAGATGGTGTGTGTGCAACAATATACTGAAAGGTCAATTATATTGTGCAGCTTATCTCACCACCTGTAGTTATTTAGGTGAAAGCTCCAAAATGCTTGCCTAATATGTCTGTTTATCCAAAAGGAAGTATAGAGGGAGAGCTAGATAGATAGCATTGCATTACATTACATGGCAATGCAATGCACAGTTGCTGAAGTTGAACCAAAATGAGCTTGTCATCTGGCTTCTGCAACTTTTAACATGAAAAATCCAATGAGGAGAAGAAAAGCAAAGCCAAAGAGTCCATCCCAAAATCCGACAAACAAGCCAAATGAACAAAAAGCATTGAATTCAATTCTTTCTGATTTTAGAAACTGCATTAAAGAAGGGGTGCACCGGTCCTGGAGATACTGCAATACCAGGTCAATGCGTGGAGTGGACAGAGCAAGCTCTTTTTCCATCTCCCTGTTCTAAAAATCCATTTAATATATGGTCCCCAGATAGGGGACGTATCAGATATTAAACTGATAAGAACAGATACTACACTTGATCTTAGCCAAAAGGCCGAGAAGCGATAACCAGAATTGGTTTCCGACTACGGTGCCACCCAAGGATTCTGAAAAGTCCATTTGTGGAGATGGCCACCTGGACTCCCGTTAAGAAGACATGCTGTCAACCTCTAGATCCCTCACATGCCTGCACTTTTCGGCTTGCTGCTGCTGCAATCCACGCGTTTTAGATCTGCATAACTCCACCTCTTTTAGCACAGTACCCTCAACCCCCGGCTGTTCCCACCCGCCTCAACACCGTTGGAAGGGAGGAGAACCAATTAAGGCGGGGGGGGGGTGGAACGAGCAGCTGTCTACCCTTAGCAGGAGGGTTGCTGATTAATTACCTCTCCTGCTGCTGCTGCTGCTGGCTGTCCAGCAGCAGACTGAAGGTGGCTGCTGCTGTGCGCAGGTATATAAAGGCTCAGAGCCTATTATGACACGCGCAGCCAGCGTTCCATTGCCACATTCCGTCTACTGCAGGCGGGATACCTGGATGGCTGAATGTCACTGAGAAGCTCACAGAGACCGCCATAAGCAACAGTTTAAAAGAATGCCACAGACTAATCAACCAAACTTTTTGGGTTGGTTTCTCTTTTATAGTCTGCAGGCATTAAATGAAAGAAGTCAGTGTTCCAGCAGAGGGAGACAACGTTTCAGAAAAGGCATTGTAGCAAACCAAAAAAGAAATTTTAAGCGCAGCAGAGTAACCAGCTCACATACCTGTTAGCTCAGGTGAGTTTAAAAGGCTGCTGTTGATAACAAGGGCATTTGCTAAATAGATGGTGTGTGTGCAACAATATACTGAAAGGTCAATTATATTGTGCAGCTTATCTCACCACCTGTAGTTATTTAGGTGAAAGCTCCAAAATGCTTGCCTAATATGTCTGTTTATCCAAAAGGAAGTATAGAGGGAGAGCTAGATAGATAGCATTGCATTACATTACATGGCAATGCAATGCACAGTTGCTGAAGTTGAACCAAAATGAGCTTGTCATCTGGCTTCTGCAACTTTTAACATGAAAAATCCAATGAGGAGAAGAAAAGCAAAGCCAAAGAGTCCATCCCAAAATCCGACAAACAAGCCAAATGAACAAAAAGCATTGAATTCAATTCTTTCTGATTTTAGAAACTGCATTAAAGAAGGGGTGCACCGGTCCTGGAGATACTGCAATACCAGGTCAATGCGTGGAGTGGACAGAGCAAGCTCTTTTTCCATCTCCCTGTTCTAAAAATCCATTTAATATATGGTCCCCAGATAGGGGACGTATCAGATATTAAACTGATAAGAACAGATACTACACTTGATCTTAGCCAAAAGGCCGAGAAGCGATAACCAGAATTGGTTTCCGACTACGGTGCCACCCAAGGATTCTGAAAAGTCCATTTGTGGAGATGGCCACCTGGACTCCCGTTAAGAAGACATGCTGTCAAACTCTAGATCCCTCACATGCCTGCACTTTTCGGCTTGCTGCTGCTGCAATCCACGCGTTTTAGATCTGCATAACTCCACCTCTTTTAGCACAGTACCCTCAACCCCCGGCTGTTCCCACCCGCCTCAACACCGTTGGAAGGGAGGAGAACCAATTAAGGCGGGGGGGGGGGGGTGGAACGAGCAGCTGTCTACCCTTAGCAGGAGGGTTGCTGATTAATTACCTCTGCTGCTGCTGCTGGCTGTCCAGCAGCAGACTGAAGGTGGCTGCTGCTGTGCGCAGGTATATAAAGGCTCAGAGCCTATTATGACACGCGCAGCCAGCGTTCCATTGCCACATTCCGTCTACTGCAGGCGGGATACCTGGATGGCTGAATGTCACTGAGAAGCTCACAGAGACCGCCATAAGCAACAGTTTAAAAGAATGCCACAGACTAATCAACCAAACTTTTTGGGTTGGTTTCTCTTTTATAGTCTGCAGGCATTAAATGAAAGAAGTCAGTGTTCCAGCAGAGGGAGACAACGTTTCAGAAAAGGCATTGTAGCAAACCAAAAAAGAAATTTTAAGCGCAGCAGAGTAACCAGCTCACATACCTGTTAGCTCAGGTGAGTTTAAAAGGCTGCTGTTGATAACAAGGGCATTTGCTAAATAGATGGTGTGTGTGCAACAATATACTGAAAGGTCAATTATATTGTGCAGCTTATCTCACCACCTGTAGTTATTTAGGTGAAAGCTCCAAAATGCTTGCCTAATATGTCTGTTTATCCAAAAGGAAGTATAGAGGGAGAGCTAGATAGATAGCATTGCATTACATTACATGGCAATGCAATGCACAGTTGCTGAAGTTGAACCAAAATGAGCTTGTCATCTGGCTTCTGCAACTTTTAACATGAAAAATCCAATGAGGAGAAGAAAAGCAAAGCCAAAGAGTCCATCCCAAAATCCGACAAACAAGCCAAATGAACAAAAAGCATTGAATTCAATTCTTTCTGATTTTAGAAACTGCATTAAAGAAGGGGTGCACCGGTCCTGGAGATACTGCAATACCAGGTCAATGCGTGGAGTGGACAGAGCAAGCTCTTTTTCCATCTCCCTGTTCTAAAAATCCATTTAATATATGGTCCCCAGATAGGGGACGTATCAGATATTAAACTGATAAGAACAGATACTACACTTGATCTTAGCCAAAAGGCCGAGAAGCGATAACCAGAATTGGTTTCCGACTACGGTGCCACCCAAGGATTCTGAAAAGTCCATTTGTGGAGATGGCCACCTGGACTCCCGTTAAGAAGACATGCTGTCAACCTCTAGATCCCTCACATGCCTGCACTTTTCGGCTTGCTGCTGCTGCAATCCACGCGTTTTAGATCTGCATAACTCCACCTCTTTTAGCACAGTACCCTCAACCCCCGGCTGTTCCCACCCGCCTCAACACCGTTGGAAGGGAGGAGAACCAATTAAGGCGGGGGGGGGGTGGAACGAGCAGCTGTCTACCCTTAGCAGGAGGGTTGCTGATTAATTACCTCTCCTGCTGCTGCTGCTGCTGGCTGTCCAGCAGCAGACTGAAGGTGGCTGCTGCTGTGCGCAGGTATATAAAGGCTCAGAGCCTATTATGACACGCGCAGCCAGCGTTCCATTGCCACATTCCGTCTACTGCAGGCGGGATACCTGGATGGCTGAATGTCACTGAGAAGCTCACAGAGACCGCCATAAGCAACAGTTTAAAAGAATGCCACAGACTAATCAACCAAACTTTTTGGGTTGGTTTCTCTTTTATAGTCTGCAGGCATTAAATGAAAGAAGTCAGTGTTCCAGCAGAGGGAGACAACGTTTCAGAAAAGGCATTGTAGCAAACCAAAAAAGAAATTTTAAGCGCAGCAGAGTAACCAGCTCACATACCTGTTAGCTCAGGTGAGTTTAAAAGGCTGCTGTTGATAACAAGGGCATTTGCTAAATAGATGGTGTGTGTGCAACAATATACTGAAAGGTCAATTATATTGTGCAGCTTATCTCACCACCTGTAGTTATTTAGGTGAAAGCTCCAAAATGCTTGCCTAATATGTCTGTTTATCCAAAAGGAAGTATAGAGGGAGAGCTAGATAGATAGCATTGCATTACATTACATGGCAATGCAATGCACAGTTGCTGAAGTTGAACCAAAATGAGCTTGTCATCTGGCTTCTGCAACTTTTAACATGAAAAATCCAATGAGGAGAAGAAAAGCAAAGCCAAAGAGTCCATCCCAAAATCCGACAAACAAGCCAAATGAACAAAAAGCATTGAATTCAATTCTTTCTGATTTTAGAAACTGCATTAAAGAAGGGGTGCACCGGTCCTGGAGATACTGCAATACCAGGTCAATGCGTGGAGTGGACAGAGCAAGCTCTTTTTCCATCTCCCTGTTCTAAAAATCCATTTAATATATGGTCCCCAGATAGGGGACGTATCAGATATTAAACTGATAAGAACAGATACTACACTTGATCTTAGCCAAAAGGCCGAGAAGCGATAACCAGAATTGGTTTCCGACTACGGTGCCACCCAAGGATTCTGAAAAGTCCATTTGTGGAGATGGCCACCTGGACTCCCGTTAAGAAGACATGCTGTCAACCTCTAGATCCCTCACATGCCTGCACTTTTCGGCTTGCTGCTGCTGCAATCCACGCGTTTTAGATCTGCATAACTCCACCTCTTTTAGCACAGTACCCTCAACCCCCGGCTGTTCCCACCCGCCTCAACACCGTTGGAAGGGAGGAGAACCAATTAAGGCGGGGGGGGTGGGGGTGGAACGAGCAGCTGTCTACCCTTAGCAGGAGGGTTGCTGATTAATTACCTCTCCTGCTGCTGCTGCTGCTGGCTGTCCAGCAGCAGACTGAAGGTGGCTGCTGCTGTGCGCAGGTATATAAAGGCTCAGAGCCTATTATGACACGCGCAGCCAGCGTTCCATTGCCACATTCCGTCTACTGCAGGCGGGATACCTGGATGGCTGAATGTCACTGAGAAGCTCACAGAGACCGCCATAAGCAACAGTTTAAAAGAATGCCACAGACTAATCAACCAAACTTTTTGGGTTGGTTTCTCTTTTATAGTCTGCAGGCATTAAATGAAAGAAGTCAGTGTTCCAGCAGAGGGAGACAACGTTTCAGAAAAGGCATTGTAGCAAACCAAAAAAGAAATTTTAAGCGCAGCAGAGTAACCAGCTCACATACCTGTTAGCTCAGGTGAGTTTAAAAGGCTGCTGTTGATAACAAGGGCATTTGCTAAATAGATGGTGTGTGTGCAACAATATACTGAAAGGTCAATTATATTGTGCAGCTTATCTCACCACCTGTAGTTATTTAGGTGAAAGCTCCAAAATGCTTGCCTAATATGTCTGTTTATCCAAAAGGAAGTATAGAGGGAGAGCTAGATAGATAGCATTGCATTACATTACATGGCAATGCAATGCACAGTTGCTGAAGTTGAACCAAAATGAGCTTGTCATCTGGCTTCTGCAACTTTTAACATGAAAAATCCAATGAGGAGAAGAAAAGCAAAGCCAAAGAGTCCATCCCAAAATCCGACAAACAAGCCAAATGAACAAAAAGCATTGAATTCAATTCTTTCTGATTTTAGAAACTGCATTAAAGAAGGGGTGCACCGGTCCTGGAGATACTGCAATACCAGGTCAATGCGTGGAGTGGACAGAGCAACCTTTTTTCCCATCTCCCTGTTCTAAAAATCCATTTAATATATGGTCCCCAGATAGGGGACGTATCAGATATTAAACTGATAAGAACAGATACTACACTTGATCTTAGCCAAAAGGCCGAGAAGCGATAACCAGAATTGGTTTCCGACTACGGTGCCACCCAATGATTCTGAAAAGTGCATTTGTGGAGATGGCCACCTGGACTCCCGTTAAGAAGACATGCTGTCAACCTCTAGATCCCTCACATGCCTGCACTTTTCGGCTTGCTGCTGCTGCAATCCACGCGTTTTAGATCTGCATAACTCCACCTCTTTTAGCACAGTACCCTCAACCCCCGGCTGTTCCCACCCGCCTCAACACCGTTGGAAGGGAGGAGAACCAATTAAGGCGGGGGGGGGGGGGGTGGAACGAGCAGCTGTCTACCCTTAGCAGGAGGGTTGCTGATTAATTACCTCTCCTGCTGCTGCTGCTGCTGGCTGTCCAGCAGCAGACTGAAGGTGGCTGCTGCTGTGCGCAGGTATATAAAGGCTCAGAGCCTATTATGACACGCGCAGCCAGCGTTCCATTGCCACATTCCGTCTACTGCAGGCGGGATACCTGGATGGCTGAATGTCACTGAGAAGCTCACAGAGACCGCCATAAGCAACAGTTTAAAAGAATGCCACAGACTAATCAACCAAACTTTTTGGGTTGGTTTCTCTTTTATAGTCTGCAGGCATTAAATGAAAGAAGTCAGTGTTCCAGCAGAGGGAGACAACGTTTCAGAAAAGGCATTGTAGCAAACCAAAAAAGAAATTTTAAGCGCAGCAGAGTAACCAGCTCACATACCTGTTAGCTCAGGTGAGTTTAAAAGGCTGCTGTTGATAACAAGGGCATTTGCTAAATAGATGGTGTGTGTGCAACAATATACTGAAAGGTCAATTATATTGTGCAGCTTATCTCACCACCTGTAGTTATTTAGGTGAAAGCTCCAAAATGCTTGCCTAATATGTCTGTTTATCCAAAAGGAAGTATAGAGGGAGAGCTAGATAGATAGCATTGCATTACATTACATGGCAATGCAATGCACAGTTGCTGAAGTTGAACCAAAATGAGCTTGTCATCTGGCTTCTGCAACTTTTAACATGAAAAATCCAATGAGGAGAAGAAAAGCAAAGCCAAAGAGTCCATCCCAAAATCCGACAAACAAGCCAAATGAACAAAAAGCATTGAATTCAATTCTTTCTGATTTTAGAAACTGCATTAAAGAAGGGGTGCACCGGTCCTGGAGATACTGCAATACCAGGTCAATGCGTGGAGTGGACAGAGCAAGCTCTTTTTCCATCTCCCTGTTCTAAAAATCCATTTAATATATGGTCCCCAGATAGGGGACGTATCAGATATTAAACTGATAAGAACAGATACTACACTTGATCTTAGCCAAAAGGCCGAGAAGCGATAACCAGAATTGGTTTCCGACTACGGTGCCACCCAAGGATTCTGAAAAGTCCATTTGTGGAGATGGCCACCTGGACTCCCGTTAAGAAGACATGCTGTCAACCTCTAGATCCCTCACATGCCTGCACTTTTCGGCTTGCTGCTGCTGCAATCCACGCGTTTTAGATCTGCATAACTCCACCTCTTTTAGCACAGTACCCTCAACCCCCGGCTGTTCCCACCCGCCTCAACACCGTTGGAAGGGAGGAGAACCAATTAAGGCGGGGGGTGGGTGGAACGAGCAGCTGTCTACCCTTAGCAGGAGGGTTGCTGATTAATTACCTCTCCTGCTGCTGCTGCTGCTGGCTGTCCAGCAGCAGACTGAAGGTGGCTGCTGCTGTGCGCAGGTATATAAAGGCTCAGAGCCTATTATGACACGCGCAGCCAGCGTTCCATTGCCACATTCCGTCTACTGCAGGCGGGATACCTGGATGGCTGAATGTCACTGAGAAGCTCACAGAGACCGCCATAAGCAACAGTTTAAAAGAATGCCACAGACTAATCAACCAAACTTTTTGGGTTGGTTTCTCTTTTATAGTCTGCAGGCATTAAATGAAAGAAGTCAGTGTTCCAGCAGAGGGAGACAACGTTTCAGAAAAGGCATTGTAGCAAACCAAAAAAGAAATTTTAAGCGCAGCAGAGTAACCAGCTCACATACCTGTTAGCTCAGGTGAGTTTAAAAGGCTGCTGTTGATAACAAGGGCATTTGCTAAATAGATGGTGTGTGTGCAACAATATACTGAAAGGTCAATTATATTGTGCAGCTTATCTCACCACCTGTAGTTATTTAGGTGAAAGCTCCAAAATGCTTGCCTAATATGTCTGTTTATCCAAAAGGAAGTATAGAGGGAGAGCTAGATAGATAGCATTGCATTACATTACATGGCAATGCAATGCACAGTTGCTGAAGTTGAACCAAAATGAGCTTGTCATCTGGCTTCTGCAACTTTTAACATGAAAAATCCAATGAGGAGAAGAAAAGCAAAGCCAAAGAGTCCATCCCAAAATCCGACAAACAAGCCAAATGAACAAAAAGCATTGAATTCAATTCTTTCTGATTTTAGAAACTGCATTAAAGAAGGGGTGCACCGGTCCTGGAGATACTGCAATACCAGGTCAATGCGTGGAGTGGACAGAGCAAGCTCTTTTTCCATCTCCCTGTTCTAAAAATCCATTTAATATATGGTCCCCACATAGGGGACGTATCAGATATTAAACTGATAAGAACAGATACTACACTTGATCTTAGCCAAAAGGCCGAGAAGCGATAACCAGAATTGGTTTCCGACTACGGTGCCACCCAAGGATTCTGAAAAGTCCATTTGTGGAGATGGCCACCTGGACTCCCGTTAAGAAGACATGCTGTCAACCTCTAGATCCCTCACATGCCTGCACTTTTCGGCTTGCTGCTGCTGCAATCCACGCGTTTTAGATCTGCATAACTCCACCTCTTTTAGCACAGTACCCTCAACCCCCGGCTGTTCCCACCCGCCTCAACACCGTTGGAAGGGAGGAGAACCAATTAAGGCGGGGGGGGGGTGGAACGAGCAGCTGTCTACCCTTAGCAGGAGGGTTGCTGATTAATTACCTCTCCTGCTGCTGCTGCTGCTGGCTGTCCAGCAGCAGACTGAAGGTGGCTGCTGCTGTGCACAGGTATATAAAGGCTCAGAGCCTATTATGACACGCGCAGCCAGCGTTCCATTGCCACATTCCGTCTACTGCAGGCGGGATACCTGGATGGCTGAATGTCACTGAGAAGCTCACAGAGACCGCCATAAGCAACAGTTTAAAAGAATGCCACAGACTAATCAACCAAACTTTTTGGGTTGGTTTCTCTTTTATAGTCTGCAGGCATTAAATGAAAGAAGTCAGTGTTCCAGCAGAGGGAGACAACGTTTCAGAAAAGGCATTGTAGCAAACCAAAAAAGAAATTTTAAGCGCAGCAGAGTAACCAGCTCACATACCTGTTAGCTCAGGTGAGTTTAAAAGGCTGCTGTTGATAACAAGGGCATTTGCTAAATAGATGGTGTGTGTGCAACAATATACTGAAAGGTCAATTATATTGTGCAGCTTATCTCACCACCTGTAGTTATTTAGGTGAAAGCTCCAAAATGCTTGCCTAATATGTCTGTTTATCCAAAAGGAAGTATAGAGGGAGAGCTAGATAGATAGCATTGCATTACATTACATGGCAATGCAATGCACAGTTGCTGAAGTTGAACCAAAATGAGCTTGTCATCTGGCTTCTGCAACTTTTAACATGAAAAATCCAATGAGGAGAAGAAAAGCAAAGCCAAAGAGTCCATCCCAAAATCCGACAAACAAGCCAAATGAACAAAAAGCATTGAATTCAATTCTTTCTGATTTTAGAAACTGCATTAAAGAAGGGGTGCACCGGTCCTGGAGATACTGCAATACCAGGTCAATGCGTGGAGTGGACAGAGCAAGCTCTTTTTCCATCTCCCTGTTCTAAAAATCCATTTAATATATGGTCCCCACATAGGGGACGTATCAGATATTAAACTGATAAGAACAGATACTACACTTGATCTTAGCCAAAAGGCCGAGAAGCGATAACCAGAATTGGTTTCCGACTACGGTGCCACCCAAGGATTCTGAAAAGTCCATTTGTGGAGATGGCCACCTGGACTCCCGTTAAGAAGACATGCTGTCAACCTCTAGATCCCTCACATGCCTGCACTTTTCGGCTTGCTGCTGCTGCAATCCACGCGTTTTAGATCTGCATAACTCCACCTCTTTTAGCACAGTACCCTCAACCCCCGGCTGTTCCCACCCGCCTCAACACCGTTGGAAGGGAGGAGAACCAATTAAGGCGGGGGGGGGGTGGAACGAGCAGCTGTCTACCCTTAGCAGGAGGGTTGCTGATTAATTACCTCTCCTGCTGCTGCTGCTGCTGGCTGTCCAGCAGCAGACTGAAGGTGGCTGCTGCTGTGCACAGGTATATAAAGGCTCAGAGCCTATTATGACACGCGCAGCCAGCGTTCCATTGCCACATTCCGTCTACTGCAGGCGGGATACCTGGATGGCTGAATGTCACTGAGAAGCTCACAGAGACCGCCATAAGCAACAGTTTAAAAGAATGCCACAGACTAATCAACCAAACTTTTTGGGTTGGTTTCTCTTTTATAGTCTGCAGGCATTAAATGAAAGAAGTCAGTGTTCCAGCAGAGGGAGACAACGTTTCAGAAAAGGCATTGTAGCAAACCAAAAAAGAAATTTTAAGCGCAGCAGAGTAACCAGCTCACATACCTGTTAGCTCAGGTGAGTTTAAAAGGCTGCTGTTGATAACAAGGGCATTTGCTAAATAGATGGTGTGTGTGCAACAATATACTGAAAGGTCAATTATATTGTGCAGCTTATCTCACCACCTGTAGTTATTTAGGTGAAAGCTCCAAAATGCTTGCCTAATATGTCTGTTTATCCAAAAGGAAGTATAGAGGGAGAGCTAGATAGATAGCATTGCATTACATTGAATGGCAATGCAATGCACAGTTGCTGAAGTTGAACCAAAATGAGCTTGTCATCTGGCTTCTGCAACTTTTAACATGAAAAATCCAATGAGGAGAAGAAAAGCAAAGCCAAAGAGTCCATCCCAAAATCCGACAAACAAGCCAAATGAACAAAAAGCATTGAATTCAATTCTTTCTGATTTTAGAAACTGCATTAAAGAAGGGGTACACCGGTCCTGGAGATACTGCAATACCAGGTCAATGCGTGGAGTGGACAGAGCAAGCTCTTTTTCCATCTCCCTGTTCTAAAAATCCATTTAATATATGGTCCCCAGATAGGGGACGTATCAGATATTAAACTGATAAGAACAGATACTACACTTGATCTTAGCCAAAAGGCCGAGAAGCGATAACCAGAATTGGTTTCCGACTACGGTGCCACCCAAGGATTCTGAAAAGTCCATTTGTGGAGATGGCCACCTGGACTCCCGTTAAGAAGACATGCTGTCAACCTCTAGATCCCTCACATGCCTGCACTTTTCGGCTTGCTGCTGCTGCAATCCACGCGTTTTAGATCTGCATAACTCCACCTCTTTTAGCACAGTACCCTCAACCCCCGGCTGTTCCCACCCGCCTCAACACCGTTGGAAGGGAGGAGAACCAATTAAGGCGGGGAGGGGGGGGTGGAACGAGCAGCTGTCTACCCTTAGCAGGAGGGTTGCTGATTAATTACCTCTCCTGCTGCTGCTGCTGCTGGCTGTCCAGCAGCAGACTGAAGGTGGCTGCTGCTGTGAGCAGGTATATAAAGGCTCAGAGCCTATTATGACACGCGCAGCCAGCGTTCCATTGCCACATTCCGTCTACTGCAGGCGGGATACCTGGATGGCTGAATGTCACTGAGAAGCTCACAGAGACCGCCATAAGCAACAGTTTAAAAGAATGCCACAGACTAATCAACCAAACTTTTTGGGTTGGTTTCTCTTTTATAGTCTGCAGGCATTAAATGAAAGAAGTCAGTGTTCCAGCAGAGGGAGACAACGTTTCAGAAAAGGCATTGTAGCAAACCAAAAAAGAAATTTTAAGCGCAGCAGAGTAACCAGCTCACATACCTGTTAGCTCAGGTGAGTTTAAAAGGCTGCTGTTGATAACAAGGGCATTTGCTAAATAGATGGTGTGTGTGCAACAATATACTGAAAGGTCAATTATATTGTGCAGCTTATCTCACCACCTGTAGTTATTTAGGTGAAAGCTCCAAAATGCTTGCCTAATATGTCTGTTTATCCAAAAGGAAGTATAGAGGGAGAGCTAGATAGATAGCATTGCATTACATTACATGGCAATGCAATGCACAGTTGCTGAAGTTGAACCAAAATGAGCTTGTCATCTGGCTTCTGCAACTTTTAACATGAAAAATCCAATGAGGAGAAGAAAAGCAAAGCCAAAGAGTCCATCCCAAAATCCGACAAACAAGCCAAATGAACAAAAAGCATTGAATTCAATTCTTTCTGATTTTAGAAACTGCATTAAAGAAGGGGTGCACCGGTCCTGGAGATACTGCAATACCAGGTCAATGCGTGGAGTGGACAGAGCAAGCTCTTTTTCCATCTCCCTGTTCTAAAAATCCATTTAATATATGGTCCCCAGATAGGGGACGTATCAGATATTAAACTGATAAGAACAGATACTACACTTGATCTTAGCCAAAAGGCCGAGAAGCGATAACCAGAATTGGTTTCCGACTACGGTGCCACCCAAGGATTCTGAAAAGTCCATTTGTGGAGATGGCCACCTGGACTCCCGTTAAGAAGACATGCTGTCAACCTCTAGATCCCTCACATGCCTGCACTTTTCGGCTTGCTGCTGCTGCAATCCACGCGTTTTAGATCTGCATAACTCCACCTCTTTTAGCACAGTACCCTCAACCCCCGGCTGTTCCCACCCGCCTCAACACCGTTGGAAGGGAGGAGAACCAATTAAGGCGGGGGGGGGGGTGGAACGAGCAGCTGTCTACCCTTAGCAGGAGGGTTGCTGATTAATTACCTCTCCTGCTGCTGCTGCTGCTGGCTGTCCAGCAGCAGACTGAAGGTGGCTGCTGCTGTGCGCAGGTATATAAAGGCTCAGAGCCTATTATGACACGCGCAGCCAGCGTTCCATTGCCACATTCCGTCTACTGCAGGCGGGATACCTGGATGGCTGAATGTCACTGAGAAGCTCACAGAGACCGCCATAAGCAACAGTTTAAAAGAATGCCACAGACTAATCAACCAAACTTTTTGGGTTGGTTTCTCTTTTATAGTCTGCAGGCATTAAATGAAAGAAGTCAGTGTTCCAGCAGAGGGAGACAACGTTTCAGAAAAGGCATTGTAGCAAACCAAAAAAGAAATTTTAAGCGCAGCAGAGTAACCAGCTCACATACCTGTTAGCTCAGGTGAGTTTAAAAGGCTGCTGTTGATAACAAGGGCATTTGCTAAATAGATGGTGTGTGTGCAACAATATACTGAAAGGTCAATTATATTGTGCAGCTTATCTCACCACCTGTAGTTATTTAGGTGAAAGCTCCAAAATGCTTGCCTAATATGTCTGTTTATCCAAAAGGAAGTATAGAGGGAGAGCTAGATAGATAGCATTGCATTACATTACATGGCAATGCAATGCACAGTTGCTGAAGTTGAACCAAAATGAGCTTGTCATCTGGCTTCTGCAACTTTTAACATGAAAAATCCAATGAGGAGAAGAAAAGCAAAGCCAAAGAGTCCATCCCAAAATCCGACAAACAAGCCAAATGAACAAAAAGCATTGAATTCAATTCTTTCTGATTTTAGAAACTGCATTAAAGAAGGGGTGCACCGGTCCTGGAGATACTGCAATACCAGGTCAATGCGTGGAGTGGACAGAGCAAGCTCTTTTTCCATCTCCCTGTTCTAAAAATCCATTTAATATATGGTCCCCAGATAGGGGACGTATCAGATATTAAACTGGTAAGAACAGATACTACACTTGATCTTAGCCAAAAGGCCGAGAAGCGATAACCAGAATTGGTTTCCGACTACGGTGCCACCCAAGGATTCTGAAAAGTCCATTTGTGGAGATGGCCACCTGGACTCCCGTTAAGAAGACATGCTGTCAACCTCTAGATCCCTCACATGCCTGCACTTTTCGGCTTGCTGCTGCTGCAATCCACGCGTTTTAGATCTGCATAACTCCACCTCTTTTAGCACAGTACCCTCAACCCCCGGCTGTTCCCACCCGCCTCAACACCGTTGGAAGGGAGGAGAACCAATTAAGGCGGGGGGGGGGTGGAACGAGCAGCTGTCTACCCTTAGCAGGAGGGTTGCTGATTAATTACCTCTCCTGCTGCTGCTGCTGCTGGCTGTCCAGCAGCAGACTGAAGGTGGCTGCTGCTGTGCGCAGGTATATAAAGGCTCAGAGCCTATTATGACACGCGCAGCCAGCGTTCCATTGCCACATTCCGTCTACTGCAGGCGGGATACCTGGATGGCTGAATGTCACTGAGAAGCTCACAGAGACCGCCATAAGCAACAGTTTAAAAGAATGCCACAGACTAATCAACCAAACTTTTTGGGTTGGTTTCTCTTTTATAGTCTGCAGGCATTAAATGAAAGAAGTCAGTGTTCCAGCAGAGGGAGACAACGTTTCAGAAAAGGCATTGTAGCAAACCAAAAAAGAAATTTTAAGCGCAGCAGAGTAACCAGCTCACATACCTGTTAGCTCAGGTGAGTTTAAAAGGCTGCTGTTGATAACAAGGGCATTTGCTAAATAGATGGTGTGTGTGCAACAATATACTGAAAGGTCAATTATATTGTGCAGCTTATCTCACCACCTGTAGTTATTTAGGTGAAAGCTCCAAAATGCTTGCCTAATATGTCTGTTTATCCAAAAGGAAGTATAGAGGGAGAGCTAGATAGATAGCATTGCATTACATTACATGGCAATGCAATGCACAGTTGCTGAAGTTGAACCAAAATGAGCTTGTCATCTGGCTTCTGCAACTTTTAACATGAAAAATCCAATGAGGAGAAGAAAAGCAAAGCCAAAGAGTCCATCCCAAAATCCGACAAACAAGCCAAATGAACAAAAAGCATTGAATTCAATTCTTTCTGATTTTAGAAACTGCATTAAAGAAGGGGTGCACCGGTCCTGGAGATACTGCAATACCAGGTCAATGCGTGGAGTGGACAGAGCAAGCTCTTTTTCCATCTCCCTGTTCTAAAAATCCATTTAATATATGGTCCCCAGATAGGGGACGTATCAGATATT
The DNA here is from genome assembly GCF_046119375.1 of Phyllobates terribilis. NCBI lineage: Eukaryota > Metazoa > Chordata > Amphibia > Anura > Dendrobatidae > Phyllobates > Phyllobates terribilis. The sequence continues at coordinate 576,493 of NW_027363523.1, read as the reverse complement.
AAACTGATAAGAACAGATACTACACTTGATCTTAGCCAAAAGGCCGAGAAGCGATAACCAGAATTGGTTTCCGACTACGGTGCCACCCAAGGATTCTGAAAAGTCCATTTGTGGAGATGGCCACCTGGACTCCCGTTAAGAAGACATGCTGTCAACCTCTAGATCCCTCACATGCCTGCACTTTTCGGCTTGCTGCTGCTGCAATCCACGCGTTTTAGATCTGCATAACTCCACCTCTTTTAGCACAGTACCCTCAACCCCCGGCTGTTCCCACCCGCCTCAACACCGTTGGAAGGGAGGAGAACCAATTAAGGCGGGGGGGGGGGGATGGAACGAGCAGCTGTCTACCCTTAGCAGGAGGGTTGCTGATTAATTACCTCTCCTGCTGCTGCTGCTGCTGGCTGTCCAGCAGCAGACTGAAGGTGGCTGCTGCTGTGAGCAGTTATATAAAGGCTCAGAGCCTATTATGACACGCGCAGCCAGCGTTCCATTGCCACATTCCGTCTACTGCAGGCGGGATACCTGGATGGCTGAATGTCACTGAGAAGCTCACAGAGACCGCCATAAGCAACAGTTTAAAAGAATGCCACAGACTAATCAACCAAACTTTTTGGGTTGGTTTCTCTTTTATAGTCTGCAGGCATTAAATGAAAGAAGTCAGTGTTCCAGCAGAGGGAGACAACGTTTCAGAAAAGGCATTGTAGCAAACCAAAAAAGAAATTTTAAGCGCAGCAGAGTAACCAGCTCACATACCTGTTAGCTCAGGTGAGTTTAAAAGGCTGCTGTTGATAACAAGGGCATTTGCTAAATAGATGGTGTGTGTGCAACAATATACTGAAAGGTCAATTATATTGTGCAGCTTATCTCACCACCTGTAGTTATTTAGGTGAAAGCTCCAAAATGCTTGCCTAATATGTCTGTTTATCCAAAAGGAAGTATAGAGGGAGAGCTAGATAGATAGCATTGCATTACATTACATGGCAATGCAATGCACAGTTGCTGAAGTTGAACCAAAATGAGCTTGTCATCTGGCTTCTGCAACTTTTAACATGAAAAATCCAATGAGGAGAAGAAAAGCAAAGCCAAAGAGTCCATCCCAAAATCCGACAAACAAGCCAAATGAACAAAAAGCATTGAATTCAATTCTTTCTGATTTTAGAAACTGCATTAAAGAAGGGGTGCACCGGTCCTGGAGATACTGCAATACCAGGTCAATGCGTGGAGTGGACAGAGCAAGCTCTTTTTCCATCTCCCTGTTCTAAAAATCCATTTAATATATGGTCCCCAGATAGGGGACGTATCAGATATTAAACTGATAAGAACAGATACTACACTTGATCTTAGCCAAAAGGCCGAGAAGCGATAACCAGAATTGGTTTCCGACTACGGTGCCACCCAAGGATTCTGAAAAGTCCATTTGTGGAGATGGCCACCTGGACTCCCGTTAAGAAGACATGCTGTCAACCTCTAGATCCCTCACATGCCTGCACTTTTCGGCTTGCTGCTGCTGCAATCCACGCGTTTTAGATCTGCATAACTCCACCTCTTTTAGCACAGTACCCTCAACCCCCGGCTGTTCCCACCCGCCTCAACACCATTGGAAGGGAGGAGAACCAATTAAGGCGGGGGGGGGGGGTGGAACGAGCAGCTGTCTACCCTTAGCAGGAGGGTTGCTGATTAATTACCTCTCCTGCTGCTGCTGCTGCTGGCTGTCCAGCAGCAGACTGAAGGTGGCTGCTGCTGTGCGCAGGTATATAAAGGCTCAGAGCCTATTATGACACGCGCAGCCAGCGTTCCATTGCCACATTCCGTCTACTGCAGGCGGGATACCTGGATGGCTGAATGTCACTGAGAAGCTCACAGAGACCGCCATAAGCAACAGTTTAAAAGAATGCCACAGACTAATCAACCAAACTTTTTGGGTTGGTTTCTCTTTTATAGTCTGCAGGCATTAAATGAAAGAAGTCAGTGTTCCAGCAGAGGGAGACAACGTTTCAGAAAAGGCATTGTAGCAAACCAAAAAAGAAATTTTAAGCGCAGCAGAGTAACCAGCTCACATACCTGTTAGCTCAGGTGAGTTTAAAAGGCTGCTGTTGATAACAAGGGCATTTGCTAAATAGATGGTGTGTGTGCAACAATATACTGAAAGGTCAATTATATTGTGCAGCTTATCTCACCACCTGTAGTTATTTAGGTGAAAGCTCCAAAATGCTTGCCTAATATGTCTGTTTATCCAAAAGGAAGTATAGAGGGAGAGCTAGATAGATAGCATTGCATTACATTACATGGCAATGCAATGCACAGTTGCTGAAGTTGAACCAAAATGAGCTTGTCATCTGGCTTCTGCAACTTTTAACATGAAAAATCCAATGAGGAGAAGAAAAGCAAAGCCAAAGAGTCCATCCCAAAATCCGACAAACAAGCCAAATGAACAAAAAGCATTGAATTCAATTCTTTCTGATTTTAGAAACTGCATTAAAGAAGGGGTGCACCGGTCCTGGAGATACTGCAATACCAGGTCAATGCGTGGAGTGGACAGAGCAAGCTCTTTTTCCATCTCCCTGTTCTAAAAATCCATTTAATATATGGTCCCCAGATAGGGGACGTATCAGATATTAAACTGATAAGAACAGATACTACACTTGATCTTAGCCAAAAGGCCGAGAAGCGATAACCAGAATTGGTTTCCGACTACGGTGCCACCCAAGGATTCTGAAAAGTCCATTTGTGGAGATGGCCACCTGGACTCCCGTTAAGAAGACATGCTGTCAACCTCTAGATTCCTCACATGCCTGCACTTTTCGGCTTGCTGCTGCTGCAATCCACGCGTTTTAGATCTGCATAACTCCACCTCTTTTAGCACAGTACCCTCAACCCCCAGCTGTTCCCACCCGCCTCAACACCGTTGGAAGGGAGGAGAACCAATTAAGGCGGGGGGGGGGGGGGGGGTTGGAACGAGCAGCTGTCTACCCTTAGCAGGAGGGAGGAGGGTTGCTGATTAATTACCTCTCCTGCTGCTGCTGCTGGCTGTCCAGCAGCAGACTGAAGGTGGCTGCTGCTGTGCGCAGGTATATAAAGGCTCAGAGCCTATTATGAGACGCGCAGCCAGCGTTCCATTGCCACATTCCGTCTACTGCAGGCGGGATACCTGGATGGCTGAATGTCACTGAGAAGCTCACAGAGACCGCCATAAGCAACAGTTTAAAAGAATGCCACAGACTAATCAACCAAACTTTTTGGGTTGGTTTCTCTTTTATAGTCTGCAGGCATTAAATGAAAGAAGTCAGTGTTCCAGCAGAGGGAGACAACGTTTCAGAAAAGGCATTGTAGCAAACCAAAAAGAAATTTTAAGCGCAGCAGAGTAACCAGCTCACATACCTGTTAGCTCAGGTGAGTTTAAAAGGCTGCTGTTGATAACAAGGGCATTTGCTAAATAGATGGTGTGTGTGCAACAATATACTGAAAGGTCAATTATATTGTGCAGCTTATCTCACCACCTGTAGTTATTTAGGTGAAAGCTCCAAAATGCTTGCCTAATATGTCTGTTTATCCAAAAGGAAGTATAGAGGGAGAGCTAGATAGATAGCATTGCATTACATTACATGGCAATGCAATGCACAGTTGCTGAAGTTGAACCAAAATGAGCTTGTCATCTGGCTTCTGCAACTTTTAACATGAAAAATCCAATGAGGAGAAGAAAAGCAAAGCCAAAGAGTCCATCCCAAAATCCGACAAACAAGCCAAATGAACAAAAAGCATTGAATTCAATTCTTTCTGATTTTAGAAACTGCATTAAAGAAGGGGTGCACCGGTCCTGGAGATACTGCAATACCAGGTCAATGCGTGGAGTGGACAGAGCAAGCTCTTTTTCCATCTCCCTGTTCTAAATATCCATTTAATATATGGTCCCCAGATAGGGGACGTATCAGATATTAAACTGATAAGAACAGATACTACACTTGATCTTAGCCAAAAGGCCGAGAAGCGATAACCAGAATTGGTTTCCGACTACGGTGCCACCCAAGGATTCTGAAAAGTCCATTTGTGGAGATGGCCACCTGGACTCCCGTTAAGAAGACATGCTGTCAACCTCTAGATCCCTCACATGCCTGCACTTTTCGGCTTGCTGCTGCTGCAATCCACGCGTTTTAGATCTGCATAACTCCACCTCTTTTAGCACAGTACCCTCAACCCCCGGCTGTTCCCACCCGCCTCAACACCGTTGGAAGGGAGGAGAACCAATTAAGGCGGGGGGGGGGGGGGGGTGGAACGAGCAGCTGTCTACCCTTAGCAGGAGGGTTGCTGATTAATTACCTCTCCTGCTGCTGCTGCTGCTGGCTGTCCAGCAGCAGACTGAAGGTGGCTGCTGCTGTGCGCAGGTATATAAAGGCTCAGAGCCTATTATGACACGCGCAGCCAGCGTTCCATTGCCACATTCCGTCTACTGCAGGCGGGATACCTGGATGGCTGAATGTCACTGAGAAGCTCACAGAGACCGCCATAAGCAACAGTTTAAAAGAATGCCACAGACTAATCAACCCAACTTTTTGGGTTGGTTTCTCTTTTATAGTCTGCAGGCATTAAATGAAAGAAGTCAGTGTTCCAGCAGAGGGAGACAACGTTTCAGAAAAGGCATTGTAGCAAACCAAAAAAGAAATTTTAAGCGCAGCAGAGTAACCAGCTCACATACCTGTTAGCTCAGGTGAGTTTAAAAGGCTGCTGTTGATAACAAGGGCATTTGCTAAATAGATGGTGTGTGTGCAACAATATACTGAAAGGTCAATTATATTGTGCAGCTTATCTCACCACCTGTAGTTATTTAGGTGAAAGCTCCAAAATGCTTGCCTAATATGTCTGTTTATCCAAAAGGAAGTATAGAGGGAGAGCTAGATAGATAGCATTGCATTACATTACATGGCAATGCAATGCACAGTTGCTGAAGTTGAACCAAAATGAGCTTGTCATCTGGCTTCTGCAACTTTTAACATGAAAAATCCAATGAGGAGAAGAAAAGCAAAGCCAAAGAGTCCATCCCAAAATCCGACAAACAAGCCAAATGAACAAAAAGCATTGAATTCAATTCTTTCTGATTTTAGAAACTGCATTAAAGAAGGGGTGCACCGGTCCTGGAGATACTGCAATACCAGGTCAATGCGTGGAGTGGACAGAGCAAGCTCTTTTTCCATCTCCCTGTTCTAAAAATCCATTTAATATATGGTCCCCAGATAGGGGACGTATCAGATATTAAACTGATAAGAACAGATACTACACTTGATCTTAGCCAAAAGGCCGAGAAGCGATAACCAGAATTGGTTTCCGACTACGGTGCCACCCAAGGATTCTGAAAAGTCCATTTGTGGAGATGGCCACCTGGACTCCCGTTAAGAAGACATGCTGTCAACCTCTAGATCCCTCACATGCCTGCACTTTTCGGCTTGCTGCTGCTGCAATCCACGCGTTTTAGATCTGCATAACTCCACCTCTTTTAGCACAGTACCCTCAACCCCCGGCTGTTCCCACCCGCCTCAACACCGTTGGAAGGGAGGAGAACCAATTAAGGCGGGGGGGGGGGTGGAACGAGCAGCTGTCTACCCTTAGCAGGAGGGTTGCTGATTAATTACCTCTCCTGCTGCTGCTGCTGCTGGCTGTCCAGCAGCAGACTGAAGGTGGCTGCTGCTGTGCGCAGGTATATAAAGGCTCAGAGCCTATTATGACACGCGCAGCCAGCGTTCCATTGCCACATTCCGTCTACTGCAGGCGGGATACCTGGATGGCTGAATGTCACTGAGAAGCTCACAGAGACCGCCATAAGCAACAGTTTAAAAGAATGCCACAGACTAATCAACCAAACTTTTTGGGTTGGTTTCTCTTTTATAGTCTGCAGGCATTAAATGAAAGAAGTCAGTGTTCCAGCAGAGGGAGACAACGTTTCAGAAAAGGCATTGTAGCAAACCAAAAAAGAAATTTTAAGCGCAGCAGAGTAACCAGCTCACATACCTGTTAGCTCAGGTGAGTTTAAAAGGCTGCTGTTGATAACAAGGGCATTTGCTAAATAGATGGTGTGTGTGCAACAATATACTGAAAGGTCAATTATATTGTGCAGCTTATCTCACTACCTGTAGTTATTTAGGTGAAAGCTCCAAAATGCTTGCCTAATATGTCTGTTTATCCAAAAGGAAGTATAGAGGGAGAGCTAGATAGATAGCATTGCATTACATTACATGGCAATGCAATGCACAGTTGCTGAAGTTGAACCAAAATGAGCTTGTCATCTGGCTTCTGCAACTTTTAACATGAAAAATCCAATGAGGAGAAGAAAAGCAAAGCCAAAGAGTCCATCCCAAAATCCGACAAACAAGCCAAATGAACAAAAAGCATTGAATTCAATTCTTTCTGATTTTAGAAACTGCATTAAAGAAGGGGTGCACCGGTCCTGGAGATACTGCAATACCAGGTCAATGCGTGGAGTGGACAGAGCAAGCTCTTTTTCCATCTCCCTGTTCTAAAAATCCATTTAATATATGGTCCCCAGATAGGGGACGTATCAGATATTAAACTGATAAGAACAGATACTACACTTGATCTTAGCCAAAAGGCCGAGAAGCGATAACCAGAATTGGTTTCCGACTACGGTGCCACCCAAGGATTCTGAAAAGTCCATTTGTGGAGATGGCCACCTGGACTCCCGTTAAGAAGACATGCTGTCAACCTCTAGATCCCTCACATGCCTGCACTTTTCGGCTTGCTGCTGCTGCAATCCACGCGTTTTAGATCTGCATAACTCCACCTCTTTTAGCACAGTACCCTCAACCCCCGGCTGTTCCCACCCGCCTCAACACCGTTGGAAGGGAGGAGAACCAATTAAGGCGGGGGGGGGGGTGGAACGAGCAGCTGTCTACCCTTAGCAGGAGGGTTGCTGATTAATTACCTCTCCTGCTGCTGCTGCTGCTGGCTGTCCAGCAGCAGACTGAAGGTGGCTGCTGCTGTGCGCAGGTATATAAAGGCTCAGAGCCTATTATGACACGCGCAGCCAGCGTTCCATTGCCACATTCCGTCTACTGCAGGCGGGATACCTGGATGGCTGAATGTCAGTGAGAAGCTCACAGAGACCGCCATAAGCAACAGTTTAAAAGAATGCCACAGACTAATCAACCAAACTTTTTGGGTTGGTTTCTCTTTTATAGTCTGCAGGCATTAAATGAAAGAAGTCAGTGTTCCAGCAGAGGGAGACAACGTTTCAGAAAAGGCATTGTAGCAAACCAAAAAAGAAATTTTAAGCGCAGCAGAGTAACCAGCTCACATACCTGTTAGCTCAGGTGAGTTTAAAAGGCTGCTGTTGATAACAAGGGCATTTGCTAAATAGATGGTGTGTGTGCAACAATATACTGAAAGGTCAATTATATTGTGCAGCTTATCTCACCACCTGTAGTTATTTAGGTGAAAGCTCCAAAATGCTTGCCTAATATGTCTGTTTATCCAAAAGGAAGTATAGAGGGAGAGCTAGATAGATAGCATTGCATTACATTACATGGCAATGCAATGCACAGTTGCTGAAGTTGAACCAAAATGAGCTTGTCATCTGGCTTCTGCAACTTTTAACATGAAAAATCCAATGAGGAGAAGAAAAGCAAAGCCAAAGAGTCCATCCCAAAATCCGACAAACAAGCCAAATGAACAAAAAGCATTGAATTCAATTCTTTCTGATTTTAGAAACTGCATTAAAGAAGGGGTGCACCGGTCCTGGAGATACTGCAATACCAGGTCAATGCGTGGAGTGGACAGAGCAAGCTCTTTTTCCATCTCCCTGTTCTAAAAATCCATTTAATATATGGTCCCCAGATAGGGGACGTATCAGATATTAAACTGATAAGAACAGATACTACACTTGATCTTAGCCAAAAGGCCGAGAAGCGATAACCAGAATTGGTTTCCGACTACGGTGCCACCCAAGGATTCTGAAAAGTCCATTTGTGGAGATGGCCACATGGACTCCCGTTAAGAAGACATGCTGTCAACCTCTAGATCCCTCACATGCCTGCACTTTTCGGCTTGCTGCTGCTGCAATCCACGCGTTTTAGATCTGCATAACTCCACCTCTTTTAGCACAGTACCCTCAACCCCCGGCTGTTCCCACCCGCCTCAACACCGTTGGAAGGGAGGAGAACCAATTAAGGCGGGGGGGGGGTGGAACGAGCAGCTGTCTACCCTTAGCAGGAGGGTTGCTGATTAATTACCTCTCCTGCTGCTGCTGCTGCTGCTGGCTGTCCAGCAGCAGACTGAAGGTGGCTGCTGCTGTGCGCAGGTATATAAAGGCTCAGAGCCTATTATGACACGCGCAGCCAGCGTTCCATTGCCACATTCCGTCTACTGCAGGCGGGATACCTGGATGGCTGAATGTCACTGAGAAGCTCACAGAGACCGCCATAAGCAACAGTTTAAAAGAATGCCACAGACTAATCAACCAAACTTTTTGGGTTGGTTTCTCTTTTATAGTCTGCAGGCATTAAATGAAAGAAGTCAGTGTTCCAGCAGAGGGAGACAACGTTTCAGAAAAGGCATTGTAGCAAACCAAAAAAGAAATTTTAAGCGCAGCAGAGTAACCAGCTCACATACCTGTTAGCTCAGGTGAGTTTAAAAGGCTGCTGTTGATAACAAGGGCATTTGCTAAATAGATGGTGTGTGTGCAACAATATACTGAAAGGTCAATTATATTGTGCAGCTTATCTCACCACCTGTAGTTATTTAGGTGAAAGCTCCAAAATGCTTGCCTAATATGTCTGTTTATCCAAAAGGAAGTATAGAGGGAGAGCTAGATAGATAGCATTGCATTACATTACATGGCAATGCAATGCACAGTTGCTGAAGTTGAACCAAAATGAGCTTGTCATCTGGCTTCTGCAACTTTTAACATGAAAAATCCAATGAGGAGAAGAAAAGCAAAGCCAAAGAGTCCATCCCAAAATCCGACAAACAAGCCAAATGAACAAAAAGCATTGAATTCAATTCTTTCTGATTTTAGAAACTGCATTAAAGAAGGGGTGCACCGGTCCTGGAGATACTGCAATACCAGGTCAATGCGTGGAGTGGACAGAGCAAGCTCTTTTTCCATCTCCCTGTTCTAAAAATCCATTTAATATATGGTCCCCAGATAGGGGACGTATCAGATATTAAACTGATAAGAACAGATACTACACTTGATCTTAGCCAAAAGGCCGAGAAGCGATAACCAGAATTGGTTTCCGACTACGGTGCCACCCAAGGATTCTGAAAAGTCCATTTGTGGAGATGGCCACCTGGACTCCCGTTAAGAAGACATGCTGTCAACCTCTAGATCCCTCACATGCCTGCACTTTTCGGCTTGCTGCTGCTGCAATCCACGCGTTTTAGATCTGCATAACTCCACCTCTTTTAGCACAGTACCCTCAACCCCCGGCTGTTCCCACCCGCCTCAACACCGTTGGAAGGGAGGAGAACCAATTAAGGCGGGGGGGGGGGGGTGGAACGAGCAGCTGTCTACCCTTAGCAGGAGGGTTGCTGATTAATTACCTCTCCTGCTGCTGCTGCTGCTGCTGGCTGTCCAGCAGCAGACTGAAGGTGGCTGCTGCTGTGCGCAGGTATATAAAGGCTCAGAGCCTATTATGACACGCGCAGCCAGCGTTCCATTGCCACATTCCGTCTACTGCAGGCGGGATACCTGGATGGCTGAATGTCACTGAGAAGCTCACAGAGACCGCCATAAGCAACAGTTTAAAAGAATGCCACAGACTAATCAACCAAACTTTTTGGGTTGGTTTCTCTTTTATAGTCTGCAGGCATTAAATGAAAGAAGTCAGTGTTCCAGCAGAGGGAGACAACGTTTCAGAAAAGGCATTGTAGCAAACCAAAAAAGAAATTTTAAGCGCAGCAGAGTAACCAGCTCACATACCTGTTAGCTCAGGTGAGTTTAAAAGGCTGCTGTTGATAACAAGGGCATTTGCTAAATAGATGGTGTGTGTGCAACAATATACTGAAAGGTCAATTATATTGTGCAGCTTATCTCACCACCTGTAGTTATTTAGGTGAAAGCTCCAAAATGCTTGCCTAATATGTCTGTTTATCCAAACGGAAGTATAGAGGGAGAGCTAGATAGATAGCATTGCATTACATTACATGGCAATGCAATGCACAGTTGCTGAAGTTGAACCAAAATGAGCTTGTCATCTGGCTTCTGCAACTTTTAACATGAAAAATCCAATGAGGAGAAGAAAAGCAAAGCCAAAGAGTCCATCCCAAAATCCGACAAACAAGCCAAATGAACAAAAAGCATTGAATTCAATTCTTTCTGATTTTAGAAACTGCATTAAAGAAGGGGTGCACCGGTCCTGGAGATACTGCAATACCAGGTCAATGCGTGGAGTGGACAGAGCAAGCTCTTTTTCCATCTCCCTGTTCTAAAAATCCATTTAATATATGGTCCCCAGATAGGGGACGTATCAGATATTAAACTGATAAGAACAGATACTACACTTGATCTTAGCCAAAAGGCCGAGAAGCGATAACCAGAATTGGTTTCCGACTACGGTGCCACCCAAGGATTCTGAAAAGTCCATTTGTGGAGATGGCCACCTGGACTCCCGTTAAGAAGACATGCTGTCAACCTCTAGATCCCTCACATGCCTGCACTTTTCGGCTTGCTGCTGCTGCAATCCACGCGTTTTAGATCTGCATAACTCCACCTCTTTTAGCACAGTACCCTCAACCCCCAGCTGTTCCCACCCGCCTCAACACCGTTGGAAGGGAGGAGAACCAATTAAGGCGGGGGGGGGGGGGGGTGGAACGAGCAGCTGTCTACCCTTAGCAGGAGGGTTGCTGATTAATTACCTCTCCTGCTGCTGCTGCTGCTGCTGGCTGTCCAGCAGCAGACTGAAGGTGGCTGCTGCTGTGCGCAGGTATATAAAGGCTCAGAGCCTATTATGACACGCGCAGCCAGCGTTCCATTGCCACATTCCGTCTACTGCAGGCGGGATACCTGGATGGCTGAATGTCACTGAGAAGCTCACAGAGACCGCCATAAGCAACAGTTTAAAAGAATGCCACAGACTAATCAACCAAACTTTTTGGGTTGGTTTCTCTTTTATAGTCTGCAGGCATTAAATGAAAGAAGTCAGTGTTCCAGCAGAGGGAGACAACGTTTCAGAAAAGGCATTGTAGCAAACCAAAAAAGAAATTTTAAGCGCAGCAGAGTAACCAGCTCACATACCTGTTAGCTCAGGTGAGTTTAAAAGGCTGCTGTTGATAACAAGGGCATTTGCTAAATAGATGGTGTGTGTGCAACAATATACTGAAAGGTCAATTATATTGTGCAGCTTATCTCACCACCTGTAGTTATTTAGGTGAAAGCTCCAAAATGCTTGCCTAATATGTCTGTTTATCCAAACGGAAGTATAGAGGGAGAGCTAGATAGATAGCATTGCATTACATTACATGGCAATGCAATGCACAGTTGCTGAAGTTGAACCAAAATGAGCTTGTCATCTGGCTTCTGCAACTTTTAACATGAAAAATCCAATGAGGAGAAGAAAAGCAAAGCCAAAGAGTCCATCCCAAAATCCGACAAACAAGCCAAATGAACAAAAAGCATTGAATTCAATTCTTTCTGATTTTAGAAACTGCATTAAAGAAGGGGTGCACCAGTCCTGGAGATACTGCAATACCAGGTCAATGCGTGGAGTGGACAGAGCAAGCTCTTTTTCCATCTCCCTGTTCTAAAAATCCATTTAATATATGGTCCCCAGATAGGGGACGTATCAGATATTAAACTGATAAGAACAGATACTACACTTGATCTTAGCCAAAAGGCCGAGAAGCGATAACCAGAATTGGTTTCCGACTACGGTGCCACCCAAGGATTCTGAAAAGTCCATTTGTGGAGATGGCCACCTGGACTCCCGTTAAGAAGACATGCTGTCAACCTCTAGATCCCTCACATGCCTGCACTTTTCGGCTTGCTGCTGCTGCAATCCACGCGTTTTAGATCTGCATAACTCCACCTCTTTTAGCACAGTACCCTCAACCCCCGGCTGTTCCCACCCGCCTCAACACCGTTGGAAGGGAGGAGAACCAATTAAGGCGGGGGGGGGGGGTGGAACGAGCAGCTGTCTACCCTTAGCAGGAGGGTTGCTGATTAATTACCTCTCCTGCTGCTGCTGCTGCTGCTGGCTGTCCAGCAGCAGACTGAAGGTGGCTGCTGCTGTGCGCAGGTATATAAAGGCTCAGAGCCTATTATGACACGCGCAGCCAGCGTTCCATTGCCACATTCCGTCTACTGCAGGCGGGATACCTGGATGGCTGAATGTCACTGAGAAGCTCACAGAGACCGCCATAAGCAACAGTTTAAAAGAATGCCACAGACTAATCAACCAAACTTTTTGGGTTGGTTTCTCTTTTATAGTCTGCAGGCATTAAATGAAAGAAGTCAGTGTTCCAGCAGAGGGAGACAACGTTTCAGAAAAGGCATTGTAGCAAACCAAAAAAGAAATTTTAAGCGCAGCAGAGTAACCAGCTCACATACCTGTTAGCTCAGGTGAGTTTAAAAGGCTGCTGTTGATAACAAGGGCATTTGCTAAATAGATGGTGTGTGTGCAACAATATACTGAAAGGTCAATTATATTGTGCAGCTTATCTCACCACCTGTAGTTATTTAGGTGAAAGCTCCAAAATGCTTGCCTAATATGTCTGTTTATCCAAAAGGAAGTATAGAGGGAGAGCTAGATAGATAGCATTGCATTACATTACATGGCAATGCAATGCACAGTTGCTGAAGTTGAACCAAAATGAGCTTGTCATCTGGCTTCTGCAACTTTTAACATGAAAAATCCAATGAGGAGAAGAAAAGCGAAGCCAAAGAGTCCATCCCAAAATCCGACAAACAAGCCAAATGAACAAAAAGCATTGAATTCAATTCTTTCTGATTTTAGAAACTGCATTAAAGAAGGGGTGCACCGGTCCTGGAGATACTGCAATACCAGGTCAATGCGTGGAGTGGACAGAGCAAGCTCTTTTTCCATCTCCCTGTTCTAAAAATCCATTTAATATATGGTCCCCAGATAGGGGACGTATCAGATATTAAACTGATAAGAACAGATACTACACTTGATCTTAGCCAAAAGGCCGAGAAGCGATAACCAGAATTGGTTTCCGACTACGGTGCCACCCAAGGATTCTGAAAAGTCCATTTGTGGAGATGGCCACCTGGACTCCCGTTAAGAAGACATGCTGTCAACCTCTAGATCCCTCACATGCCTGCACTTTTCGGCTTGCTGCTGCTGCAATCCACGCGTTTTAGATCTGCATAACTCCACCTCTTTTAGCACAGTACCCTCAACCCCCGGCTGTTCCCACCCGCCTCAACACCGTTGGAAGGGAGGAGAACCAATTAAGGCGGGGGGGGGGGTGGAACGAGCAGCTGTCTACCCTTAGCAGGAGGGTTGCTGATTAATTACCTCTCCTGCTGCTGCTGCTGCTGCTGGCTGTCCAGCAGCAGACTGAAGGTGGCTGCTGCTGTGCGCAGGTATATAAAGGCTCAGAGCCTATTATGACACGCGCAGCCAGCGTTCCATTGCCACATTCCGTCTACTGCAGGCGGGATACCTGGATGGCTGAATGTCACTGAGAAGCTCACAGAGACCGCCATAAGCAACAGTTTAAAAGAATGCCACAGACTAATCAACCAAACTTTTTGGGTTGGTTTCTCTTTTATAGTCTGCAGGCATTAAATGAAAGAAGTCAGTGTTCCAGCAGAGGGAGACAACGTTTCAGAAAAGGCATTGTAGCAAACCAAAAAAGAAATTTTAAGAGCAGCAGAGTAACCAGCTCACATACCTGTTAGCTCAGGTGAGTTTAAAAGGCTGCTGTTGATAACAAGGGCATTTGCTAAATAGATGGTGTGTGTGCAACAATATACTGAAAGGTCAATTATATTGTGCAGCTTATCTCACCACCTGTAGTTATTTAGGTGAAAGCTCCAAAATGCTTGCCTAATATGTCTGTTTATCCAAAAGGAAGTATAGAGGGAGAGCTAGATAGATAGCATTGCATTACATTACATGGCAATGCAATGCACAGTTGCTGAAGTTGAACCAAAATGAGCTTGTCATCTGGCTTCTGCAACTTTTAACATGAAAAATCCAATGAGGAGAAGAAAAGCAAAGCCAAAGAGTCCATCCCAAAATCCGACAAACAAGCCAAATGAACAAAAAGCATTGAATTCAATTCTTTCTGATTTTAGAAACTGCATTAAAGAAGGGGTGCACCGGTCCTGGAGATACTGCAATACCAGGTCAATGCGTGGAGTGGACAGAGCAAGCTCTTTTTCCATCTCCCTGTTCTAAAAATCCATTTAATAAATGGTCCCCAGATAGGGGACGTATCAGATATTAAACTGATAAGAACAGATACTACACTTGATCTTAGCCAAAAGGCCGAGAAGCGATAACCAGAATTGGTTTCCGACTACGGTGCCACCCAAGGATTTTGAAAAGTCCATTTGTGGAGATGGCCACCTGGACTCCCGTTAAGAAGACATGCTGTCAACCTCTAGATCCCTCACATGCCTGCACTTTTCGGCTTGCTGCTGCTGCAATCCACGCGTTTTAGATCTGCATAACTCCACCTCTTTTAGCACAGTACCCTCAACCCCCGGCTGTTCCCACCCGCCTCAACACCGTTGGAAGGGAGGAGAACCAATTAAGGCGGGGGGGGGGGTGGAACGAGCAGCTGTCTACCCTTAGCAGGAGGGTTGCTGATTAATTACCTCTCCTGCTGCTGCTGCTGCTGGCTGTCCAGCAGCAGACTGAAGGTGGCTGCTGCTGTGCGCAGGTATATAAAGGCTCAGAGCCTATTATGACACGCGCAGCCAGCGTTCCATTGCCACATTCCGTCTACTGCAGGCGGGATACCTGGATGGCTGAATGTCACTGAGAAGCTCACAGAGACCGCCATAAGCAACAGTTTAAAAGAATGCCACAGACTAATCAACCAAACTTTTTGGGTTGGTTTCTCTTTTATAGTCTGCAGGCATTAAATGAAAGAAGTCAGTGTTCCAGCAGAGGGAAACAACGTTTCAGAAAAGGCATTGTAGCAAACCAAAAAAGAAATTTTAAGCGCAGCAGAGTAACCAGCTCACATACCTGTTAGCTCAGGTGAGTTTAAAAGGCTGCTGTTGATAACAAGGGCATTTGCTAAATAGATGGTGTGTGTGCAACAATATACTGAAAGGTCAATTATATTGTGCAGCTTATCTCACCACCTGTAGTTATTTAGGTGAAAGCTCCAAAATGCTTGCCTAATATGTCTGTTTATCCAAAAGGAAGTATAGAGGGAGAGCTAGATAGATAGCATTGCATTACATTACATGGCAATGCAATGCACAGTTGCTGAAGTTGAACCAAAATGAGCTTGTCATCTGGCTTCTGCAACTTTTAACATGAAAAATCCAATGAGGAGAAGAAAAGAAAAGCCAAAGAGTCCATCCCAAAATCCGACAAACAAGCCAAATGAACAAAAAGCATTGAATTCAATTCTTTCTGATTTTAGAAACTGCATTAAAGAAGGGGTGCACCGGTCCTGGAGATACTGCAATACCAGGTCAATGCGTGGAGTGGACAGAGCAAGCTCTTTTTCCATCTCCCTGTTCTAAAAATCCCTTTAATATATGGTCCCCAGATAGGGGACGTATCAGATATTAAACTGATAAGAACAGATACTACACTTGATCTTAGCCAAAAGGCCGAGAAGCGATAACCAGAATTGGTTTCCGACTACGGTGCCACCCAAGGATTCTGAAAAGTCCATTTGTTAAGATGGCCACCTGGACTCCCGTTAAGAAGACATGCTGTCAACCTCTAGATCCCTCACATGCCTGCACTTTTCGGCTTGCTGCTGCTGCAATCCACGCGTTTTAGATCTGCATAACTCCACCTCTTTTAGCACAGTACCCTCAACCCCCGGCTGTTCCCACCCGCCTCAACACCGTTGGAAGGGAGGAGAACCAATTAAGGCGGGGGGGGGGGTGGAATGAGCAGCTGTCTACCCTTAGCAGGAGGGTTGCTGATTAATTACCTCTCCTGCTGCTGCTGCTGCTGCTGGCTGTCCAGCAGCAGACTGAAGGTGGCTGCTGCTGTGCGCAGGTATATAAAGGCTCAGAGCCTATTATGACACGCGCAGCCAGCGTTCCATTGCCACATTCCGTCTACTGCAGGCGGGATACCTGGATGGCTGAATGTCACTGAGAAGCTCACAGAGACCGCCATAAGCAACAGTTTAAAAGAATGCCACAGACTAATCAACCAAACTTTTTGGGTTGGTTTCTCTTTTATAGTCTGCAGGCATTAAATGAAAGAAGTCAGTGTTCCAGCAGAGGGAGACAACGTTTCAGAAAAGGCATTGTAGCAAACCAAAAAAGAAATTTTAAGCGCAGCAGAGTAACCAGCTCACATACCTGTTAGCTCAGGTGAGTTTAAAAGGCTGCTGTTGATAACAAGGGCATTTGCTAAATAGATGGTGTGTGTGCAACAATATACTGAAAGGTCAATTATATTGTGCAGCTTATCTCACCACCTGTAGTTATTTAGGTGAAAGCTCCAAAATGCTTGCCTAATATGTCTGTTTATCCAAAAGGAAGTATAGAGGGAGAGCTAGATAGATAGCATTGCATTACATTACATGGCAATGCAATGCACAGTTGCTGAAGTTGAACCAAAATGAGCTTGTCATCTGGCTTCTGCAACTTTTAACATGAAAAATCCAATGAGGAGAAGAAAAGCAAAGCCAAAGAGTCCATCCCAAAATCCGACAAACAAGCCAAATGAACAAAAAGCATTGAATTCAATTCTTTCTGATTTTAGAAACTGCATTAAAGAAGGGGTGCACCGGTCCTGGAGATACTGCAATACCAGGTCAATGCGTGGAGTGGACAGAGCAAGCTCTTTTTCCATCTCCCTGTTCTAAAAATCCATTTAATATATGGTCCCCAGATAGGGGACGTATCAGATATTAAACTGATAAGAACAGATACTACACTTGATCTTAGCCAAAAGGCCGAGAAGCAATAACCAGAATTGGTTTCCGACTACGGTGCCACCCAAGGATTCTGAAAAGTCCATTTGTGGAGATGGCCACCTGGACTCCCGTTAAGAAGACATGCTGTCAACCTCTAGATCCCTCACATGCCTGCACTTTTCGGCTTGCTGCTGCTGCAATCCACGCGTTTTAGATCTGCATAACTCCACCTCTTTTAGCACAGTACCCTCAACCCCCGGCTGTTCCCACCCGCCTCAACACCGTTGGAAGGGAGGAGAACCAATTAAGGCGGGGGGGGGGGTGGAACGAGCAGCTGTCTACCCTTAGCAGGAGGGTTGCTGATTAATTACCTCTCCTGCTGCTGCTGCTGCTGCTGGCTGTCCAGCAGCAGACTGAAGGTGGCTGCTGCTGTGCGCAGGTATATAAAGGCTCAGAGCCTATTATGACACGCGCAGCCAGCGTTCCATTGCCACATTCCGTCTACTGCAGGCGGGATACCTGGATGGCTGAATGTCACTGAGAAGCTCACAGAGACCGCCATAAGCAACAGTTTAAAAGAATGCCACAGACTAATCAACCAAACTTTTTGGGTTGGTTTCTCTTTTATAGTCTGCAGGCATTAAATGAAAGAAGTCAGTGTTCCAGCAGAGGGAGACAACGTTTCAGAAAAGGCATTGTAGCAAACCAAAAAAGAAATTTTAAGCGCAGCAGAGTAACCAGCTCACATACCTGTTAGCTCAGGTGAGTTTAAAAGGCTGCTGTTGATAACAAGGGCATTTGCTAAATAGATGGTGTGTGTGCAACAATATACTGAAAGGTCAATTATATTGTGCAGCTTATCTCACCACCTGTAGTTATTTAGGTGAAAGCTCCAAAATGCTTGCCTAATATGTCTGTTTATCCAAAAGGAAGTATAGAGGGAGAGCTAGATAGATAGCATTGCATTACATTACATGGCAATGCAATGCACAGTTGCTGAAGTTGAACCAAAATGAGCTTGTCATCTGGCTTCTGCAACTTTTAACATGAAAAATCCAATGAGGAGAAGAAAAGCAAAGCCAAAGAGTCCATCCCAAAATCCGACAAACAAGCCAAATGAACAAAAAGCATTGAATTCAATTCTTTCTGATTTTAGAAACTGCATTAAAGAAGGGGTGCACCGGTCCTGGAGATACTGCAATACCAGGTCAATGCGTGGAGTGGACAGAGCAAGCTCTTTTTCCATCTCCCTGTTCTAAAAATCCATTTAATATATGGTCCCCAGATAGGGGACGTATCAGATATTAAACTGATAAGAACAGATACTACACTTGATCTTAGCCAAAAGGCCGAGAAGCGATAACCAGAATTGGTTTCCGACTACGGTGCCACCCAAGGATTCTGAAAAGTCCATTTGTGGAGATGGCCACCTGGACTCCCGTTAAGAAGACATGCTGTCAACCTCTAGATCCCTCACATGCCTGCACTTTTCGGCTTGCTGCTGCTGCAATCCACGCGTTTTAGATCTGCATAACTCCACCTCTTTTAGCACAGTACCCTCAACCCCCGGCTGTTCCCACCCGCCTCAACACCGTTGGAAGGGAGGAGAACCAATTAAGGCGGGGGGGGGGGTGGAACGAGCAGCTGTCTACCCTTAGCAGGAGGGTTGCTGATTAATTACCTCTCCTGCTGCTGCTGCTGCTGCTGGCTGTCCAGCAGCAGACTGAAGGTGGCTGCTGCTGTGCGCAGGTATATAAAGGCTCAGAGCCTATTATGACACGCGCAGCCAGCGTTCCATTGCCACATTCCGTCTACTGCAGGCGGGATACCTGGATGGCTGAATGTCACTGAGAAGCTCACAGAGACCGCCATAAGCAACAGTTTAAAAGAATGCCACAGACTAATCAACCAAACTTTTTGGGTTGGTTTCTCTTTTATAGTCTGCAGGCATTAAATGAAAGAAGTCAGTGTTCCAGCAGAGGGAGACAACGTTTCAGAAAAGGCATTGTAGCAAACCAAAAAAGAAATTTTAAGCGCAGCAGAGTAACCAGCTCACATACCTGTTAGCTCAGGTGAGTTTAAAAGGCTGTTGTTGATAACAAGGTCATTTGCTAAATAGATGGTGTGTGTGCAACAATATACTGAAAGGTCAATTATATTGTGCAGCTTATCTCACCACCTGTAGCTATTTAGGTGAAAGCTCCAAAATGCTTGCCTAATATGTCTGTTTATCCAAAAGGAAGTATAGAGGGAGAGCTAGATAGATAGCATTGCATTACATTACATGGCAATGCAATGCACAGTTGCTGAAGTTGAACCAAAATGAGCTTGTCATCTGGCTTCTGCAACTTTTAACATGAAAAATCCAATGAGGAGAAGAAAAGAAAAGCCAAAGAGTCCATCCCAAAATCCGACAAACAAGCCAAATGAACAAAAAGCATTGAATTCAATTCTTTCTGATTTTAGAAACTGCATTAAAGAAGGGGTGCACCGGTCCTGGAGATACTGCAATACCAGGTCAATGCGTGGAGTGGACAGAGCAAGCTCTTTTTCCATCTCCCTGTTCTAAAAATCCATTTAATATATGGTCCCCAGATAGGGGACGTATCAGATATTAAACTGATAAGAACAGATACTACACTTGATCTTAGCCAAAAGGCCGAGAAGCGATAACCAGAATTGGTTTCCGACTACGGTGCCACCCAAGGATTCTGAAAAGTCCATTTGTGGAGATGGCCACCTGGACTCCCGTTAAGAAGACATGCTGTCAACCTCTAGATCCCTCACATGCCTGCACTTTTCGGCTTGCTGCTGCTGCAATCCACGCGTTTTAGATCTGCATAACTCCACCTCTTTTAGCACAGTACCCTCAACCCCCGGCTGTTCCCACCCGCCTCAACACCGTTGGAAGGGAGGAGAACCAATTAAGGCGGGGGGGGGGGGTGGAATGAGCAGCTGTCTACCCTTAGCAGGAGGGTTGCTGATTAATTACCTCTCCTGCTGCTGCTGCTGCTGCTGGCTGTCCAGCAGCAGACTGAAGGTGGCTGCTGCTGTGCGCAGGTATATAAAGGCTCAGAGCCTATTATGACACGCGCAGCCAGCGTTCCATTGCCACATTCCGTCTACTGCAGGCGGGATACCTGGATGGCTGAATGTCACTGAGAAGCTCACAGAGACCGCCATAAGCAACAGTTTAAAAGAATGCCACAGACTAATCAACCAAACTTTTTGGGTTGGTTTCTCTTTTATAGTCTGCAGGCATTAAATGAAAGAAGTCAGTGTTCCAGCAGAGGGAGACAACGTTTCAGAAAAGGCATTGTAGCAAACCAAAAAAGAAATTTTAAGCGCAGCAGAGTAACCAGCTCACATACCTGTTAGCTCAGGTGAGTTTAAAAGGCTGCTGTTGATAACAAGGGCATTTGCTAAATAGATGGTGTGTGTGCAACAATATACTGAAAGGTCAATTATATTGTGCAGCTTATCTCACCACCTGTAGTTATTTAGGTGAAAGCTCCAAAATGCTTGCCTAATATGTCTGTTTATCCAAAAGGAAGTATAGAGGGAGAGCTAGATAGATAGCATTGCATTACATTACATGGCAATGCAATGCACAGTTGCTGAAGTTGAACCAAAATGAGCTTGTCATCTGGCTTCTGCAACTTTTAACATGAAAAATCCAATGAGGAGAAGAAAAGCAAAGCCAAAGAGTCCATCCCAAAATCCGACAAACAAGCCAAATGAACAAAAAGCATTGAATTCAATTCTTTCTGATTTTAGAAACTGCATTAAAGAAGGGGTGCACCGGTCCTGGAGATACTGCAATACCAGGTCAATGCGTGGAGTGGACAGAGCAAGCTCTTTTTCCATCTCCCTGTTCTAAAAATCCATTTAATATATGGTCCCCAGATAGGGGACGTATCAGATATTAAACTGATAAGAACAGATACTACACTTGATCTTAGCCAAAAGGCCGAGAAGCGATAACCAGAATTGGTTTCCGACTACGGTGCCACCCAAGGATTCTGAAAAGTCCATTTGTGGAGATGGCCACCTGGACTCCCGTTAAGAAGACATGCTGTCAACCTCTAGATCCCTCACATGCCTGCACTTTTCGGCTTGCTGCTGCTGCAATCCACGCGTTTTAGATCTGCATAACTCCACCTCTTTTAGCACAGTACCCTCAACCCCCGGCTGTTCCCACCCGCCTCAACACCGTTGGAAGGGAGGAGAACCAATTAAGGCGGGGGGGGGGGTGGAACGAGCAGCTGTCTACCCTTAGCAGGAGGGTTGCTGATTAATTACCTCTCCTGCTGCTGCTGCTGCTGCTGCTGGCTGTCCAGCAGCAGACTGAAGGTGGCTGCTGCTGTGCGCAGGTATATAAAGGCTCAGAGCCTATTATGACACGCGCAGCCAGCGTTCCATTGCCACATTCCGTCTACTGCAGGCGGGATACCTGGATGGCTGAATGTCACTGAGAAGCTCACAGAGACCGCCATAAGCAACAGTTTAAAAGAATGCCACAGACTAATCAACCAAACTTTTTGGGTTGGTTTCTCTTTTATAGTCTGCAGGCATTAAATGAAAGAAGTCAGTGTTCCAGCAGAGGGAGACAACGTTTCAGAAAAGGCATTGTAGCAAACCAAAAAAGAAATTTTAAGCGCAGCAGAGTAACCAGCTCACATACCTGTTAGCTCAGGTGAGTTTAAAAGGCTGCTGTTGATAACAAGGGCATTTGCTAAATAGATGGTGTGTGTGCAACAATATACTGAAAGGTCAATTATATTGTGCAGCTTATCTCACCACCTGTAGTTATTTAGGTGAAAGCTCCAAAATGCTTGCCTAATATGTCTGTTTATCCAAAAGGAAGTATAGAGGGAGAGCTAGATAGATAGCATTGCATTACATTACATGGCAATGCAATGCACAGTTGCTGAAGTTGAACCAAAATGAGCTTGTCATCTGGCTTCTGCAACTTTTAACATGAAAAATCCAATGAGGAGAAGAAAAGCAAAGCCAAAGAGTCCATCCCAAAATCCGACAAACAAGCCAAATGAACAAAAAGCATTGAATTCAATTCTTTCTGATTTTAGAAACTGCATTAAAGAAGGGGTGCACCGGTCCTGGAGATACTGCAATACCAGGTCAATGCGTGGAGTGGACAGAGCAAGCTCTTTTTCCATCTCCCTGTTCTAAAAATCCATTTAATATATGGTCCCCAGATAGGGGACGTATCAGATATTAAACTGATAAGAACAGATACTACACTTGATCTTAGCCAAAAGGCCGAGAAGCGATAACCAGAATTGGTTTCCGACTACGGTGCCACCCAAGGATTCTGAAAAGTCCATTTGTGGAGATGGCCACCTGGACTCCCGTTAAGAAGACATGCTGTCAACCTCTAGATCCCTCACATGCCTGCACTTTTCGGCTTGCTGCTGCTGCAATCCACGCGTTTTAGATCTGCATAACTCCACCTCTTTTAGCACAGTACCCTCAACCCCCGGCTGTTCCCTCCCGCCTCAACACCGTTGGAAGGGAGGAGAACCAATTAAGGCGGGGGGGGGGTGGAACGAGCAGCTGTCTACCCTTAGCAGGAGGGTTGCTGATTAATTACCTCTCCTGCTGCTGCTGCTGCTGCTGCTGGCTGTCCAGCAGCAGACTGAAGGTGGCTGCTGCTGTGCGCAGGTATATAAAGGCTCAGAGCCTATTATGACACGCGCAGCCAGCGTTCCATTGCCACATTCCGTCTACTGCAGGCGGGATACCTGGATGGCTGAATGTCACTGAGAAGCTCACAGAGACCGCCATAAGCAACAGTTTAAAAGAATGCCACAGACTAATCAACCAAACTTTTTGGGTTGGTTTCTCTTTTATAGTCTGCAGGCATTAAATGAAAGAAGTCAGTGTTCCAGCAGAGGGAGACAACGTTTCAGAAAAGGCATTGTAGCAAACCAAAAAAGAAATTTTAAGCGCAGCAGAGTAACCAGCTCACATACCTGTTAGCTCAGGTGAGTTTAAAAGGCAGCTGTTGATAACAAGGGCATTTGCTAAATAGATGGTGTGTGTGCAACAATATACTGAAAGGTCAATTATATTGTGCAGCTTATCTCACCACCTGTAGTTATTTAGGTGAAAGCTCCAAAATGCTTGCCTAATATGTCTGTTTATCCAAAAGGAAGTATAGAGGGAGAGCTAGATAGATAGCATTGCATTACATTACATGGCAATGCAATGCACAGTTGCTGAAGTTGAACCAAAATGAGCTTGTCATCTGGCTTCTGCAACTTTTAACATGAAAAATCCAATGAGGAGAAGAAAAGCAAAGCCAAAGAGTCCATCCCAAAATCCGACAAACAAGCCAAATGAACAAAAAGCATTGAATTCAATTCTTTCTGATTTTAGAAACTGCATTAAAGAAGGGGTGCACCGGTCCTGGAGATACTGCAATACCAGGTCAATGCGTGGAGTGGACAGAGCAAGCTCTTTTTCCATCTCCCTGTTCTAAAAATCCATTTAATATATGGTCCCCAGATAGGGGACGTATCAGATATTAAACTGATAAGAACAGATACTACACTTGATCTTAGCCAAAAGGCCGAGAAGCGATAACCAGAATTGGTTTCCGACTACGGTGCCACCCAAGGATTCTGAAAAGTCCATTTGTGGAGATGGCCACCTGGACTCCCGTTAAGAAGACATGCTGTCAACCTCTAGATCCCTCACATGCCTGCACTTTTCGGCTTGCTGCTGCTGCAATCCACGCGTTTTAGATCTGCATAACTCCACCTCTTTTAGCACAGTACCCTCAACCCCCGGCTGTTCCCACCCGCCTCAACACCGTTGGAAGGGAGGAGAACCAATTAAGGCGGGGGGGGGGTGGAACGAGCAGATGTCTACCCTTAGCAGGAGGGTTGCTGATTAATTACCTCTCCTGCTGCTGCTGCTGCTGCTGGCTGTCCAGCAGCAGACTGAAGGTGGCTGCTGCTGTGCGCAGGTATATAAAGGCTCAGAGCCTATTATGACACGCGCAGCCAGCGTTCCATTGCCACATTCCGTCTACTGCAGGCGGGATACCTGGATGGCTGAATGTCACTGAGAAGCTCACAGAGACCGCCATAAGCAACAGTTTAAAAGAATGCCACAGACTAATCAACCAAACTTTTTGGGTTGGTTTCTCTTTTATAGTCTGCAGGCATTAAATGAAAGAAGTCAGTGTTCCAGCAGAGGGAGACAACGTTTCAGAAAAGGCATTGTAGCAAACCAAAAAAGAAATTTTAAGCGCAGCAGAGTAACCAGCTCACATACCTGTTAGCTCAGGTGAGTTTAAAAGGCTGCTGTTGATAACAAGGGCATTTGCTAAATAGATGGTGTGTGTGCAACAATATACTGAAAGGTCAATTATATTGTGCAGCTTATCTCACCACCTGTAGTTATTTAGGTGAAAGCTCCAAAATGCTTGCCTAATATGTCTGTTTATCCAAAAGGAAGTATAGAGGGAGAGCTAGATAGATAGCATTGCATTACATTACATGGCAATGCAATGCACAGTTGCTGAAGTTGAACCAAAATGAGCTTGTCATCTGGCTTCTGCAACTTTTAACATGAAAAATCCAATGAGGAGAAGAAAAGCAAAGCCAAAGAGTCCATCCCAAAATCCGACAAACAAGCCAAATGAACAAAAAGCATTGAATTCAATTCTTTCTGATTTTAGAAACTGCATTAAAGAAGGGGTGCACCGGTCCTGGAGATACTGCAATACCAGGTCAATGCGTGGAGTGGACAGAGCAAGCTCTTTTTCCATCTCCCTGTTCTAAAAATCCATTTAATATATGGTCCCCAGATAGGGGACGTATCAGATATTAAACTGATAAGAACAGATACTACACTTGATCTTAGCCAAAAGGCCGAGAAGCGATAACCAGAATTGGTTTCCGACTACGGTGCCACCCAAGGATTCTGAAAAGTCCATTTGTGGAGATGGCCACCTGGACTCCCGTTAAGAAGACATGCTGTCAACCTCTAGATCCCTCACATGCCTGCACTTTTCGGCTTGCTGCTGCTGCAATCCACGCGTTTTAGATCTGCATAACTCCACCTCTTTTAGCACAGTACCCTCAACCCCCGGCTGTTCCCACCCGCCTCAACACCGTTGGAAGGGAGGAGAACCAATTAAGGCGGGGGGGGGGGTGGAACGAGCAGCTGTCTACCCTTAGCAGGAGGGTTGCTGATTAATTACCTCTCCTGCTGCTGCTGCTGCTGCTGGCTGTCCAGCAGCAGACTGAAGGTGGCTGCTGCTGTGCGCAGGTATATAAAGGCTCAGAGCCTATTATGACACGCGCAGCCAGCGTTCCATTGCCACATTCCGTCTACTGCAGGCGGGATACCTGGATGGCTGAATGTCACTGAGAAGCTCACAGAGACCGCCATAAGCAACAGTTTAAAAGAATGCCACAGACTAATCAACCAAACTTTTTGGGTTGGTTTCTCTTTTATAGTCTGCAGGCATTAAATGAAACAAGTCAGTGTTCCAGCAGAGGGAGACAACGTTTCAGAAAAGGCATTGTAGCAAACCAAAAAAGAAATTTTAAGCGCAGCAGAGTAACCAGCTCACATACCTGTTAGCTCAGGTGAGTTTAAAAGGCTGCTGTTGATAACAAGGGCATTTGCTAAATAGATGGTGTGTGTGCAACAATATACTGAAAGGTCAATTATATTGTGCAGCTTATCTCACCACCTGTAGTTATTTAGGTGAAAGCTCCAAAATGCTTGCCTAATATGTCTGTTTATCCAAAAGGAAGTATAGAGGGAGAGCTAGATAGATAGCATTGCATTACATTACATGGCAATGCAATGCACAGTTGCTGAAGTTGAACCAAAATGAGCTTGTCATCTGGCTTCTGCAACTTTTAACATGAAAAATCCAATGAGGAGAAGAAAAGCAAAGCCAAAGAGTCCATCCCAAAATCCGACAAACAAGCCAAATGAACAAAAAGCATTGAATTCAATTCTTTCTGATTTTAGAAACTGCATTAAAGAAGGGGTGCACCGGTCCTGGAGATACTGCAATACCAGGTCAATGCGTGGAGTGGACAGAGCAAGCTCTTTTTCCATCTCCCTGTTCTAAAAATCCATTTAATATATGGTCCCCAGATAGGGGACGTATCAGATATTAAACTGATAAGAACAGATACTACACTTGATCTTAGCCAAAAGGCCGAGAAGCGATAACCAGAATTGGTTTCCGACTACGGTGCCACCCAAGGATTCTGAAAAGTCCATTTGTGGAGATGGCCACCTGGACTCCCGTTAAGAAGACATGCTGTCAACCTCTAGATCCCTCACATGCCTGCACTTTTCGGCTTGCTGCTGCTGCAATCCACGCGTTTTAGATCTGCATAACTCCACCTCTTTTAGCACAGTACCCTCAACCCCCGGCTGTTCCCACCCGCCTCAACACCTTTGGAAGGGAGGAGAACCAATTAAGGCGGGGGGGTGGAACGAGCAGCTGTCTACCCTTAGCAGGAGGGTTGCTGATTAATTACCTCTCCTGCTGCTGCTGCTGCTGCTGGCTGTCCAGCAGCAGACTGAAGGTGGCTGCTGCTGTGCGCAGGTATATAAAGGCTCAGAGCCTATTATGACACGCGCAGCCAGCGTTCCATTGCCACATTCCGTCTACTGCAGGCGGGATACCTGGATGGCTGAATGTCACTGAGAAGCTCACAGAGACCGCCATAAGCAACAGTTTAAAAGAATGCCACAGACTAATCAACCAAACTTTTTGGGTTGGTTTCTCTTTTATAGTCTGCAGGCATTAAATGAAAGAAGTCAGTGTTCCAGCAGAGGGAGACAACGTTTCAGAAAAGGCATTGTAGCAAACCAAAAAAGAAATTTTAAGCGCAGCAGAGTAACCAGCTCACATACCTGTTAGCTCAGGTGAGTTTAAAAGGCTGCTGTTGAGAACAAGGGCATTTGCTAAATAGATGGTGTGTGTGCAACAGTATACTGAAAGGTCAATTATATTGTGCAGCTTATCTCACCACCTGTAGTTATTTAGGTGAAAGCTCCAAAATGCTTGCCTAATATGTCTGTTTATCCAAAAGGAAGTATAGAGGGAGAGCTAGATAGATAGCATTGCATTACATTACATGGCAATGCAATGCACAGTTGCTGAAGTTGAACCAAAATGAGCTTGTCATCTGGCTTCTGCAACTTTTAACATGAAAAATCCAATGAGGAGAAGAAAAGCAAAGCCAAAGAGTCCATCCCAAAATCCGACAAACAAGCCAAATGAACAAAAAGCATTGAATTCAATTCTTTCTGATTTTAGAAACTGCATTAAAGAAGGGGTGCACCGGTCCTGGAGATACTGCAATACCAGGTCAATGCGTGGAGTGGACAGAGCAAGCTCTTTTTCCATCTCCCTGTTCTAAAAATCCATTTAATATATGGTCCCCAGATAGGGGACGTATCAGATATTAAACTGATAAGAACAGATACTACACTTGATCTTAGCCAAAAGGCCGAGAAGCGATAACCAGAATTGGTTTCCGACTACGGTGCCACCCAAGGATTCTGAAAAGTCCATTTGTGGAGATGGCCACCTGGACTCCCGTTAAGAAGACATGCTGTCAACCTCTAGATCCCTCACATGCCTGCACTTTTCGGCTTGCTGCTGCTGCAATCCACGCGTTTTAGATCTGCATAACTCCACCTCTTTTAGCACAGTACCCTCAACCCCCGGCTGTTCCCACCCGCCTCAACACCGTTGGAAGGGAGGAGAACCAATTAAGGCGGGGGGGGGGGGTGGAACGAGCAGCTGTCTACCCTTAGCAGGAGGGTTGCTGATTAATTACCTCTCCTGCTGCTGTTGTTGCTGCTGGCTGTCCAGCAGCAGACTGAAGGTGGCTGCTGCTGTGCGCAGGTATATAAAGGCTCAGAGCCTATTATGACACGCGCAGCCAGCGTTCCATTGCCACATTCCGTCTACTGCAGGCGGGATACCTGGATGGCTGAATGTCACTGAGAAGCTCACAGAGACCGCCATAAGCAACAGTTTAAAAGAATGCCACAGACTAATCAACCAAACTTTTTGGGTTGGTTTCTCTTTTATAGTCTGCAGGCATTAAATGAAAGAAGTCAGTGTTCCAGCAGAGGGAGACAACGTTTCAGAAAAGGCATTGTAGCAAACCAAAAAAGAAATTTTAAGCGCAGCAGAGTAACCAGCTCACATACCTGTTAGCTCAGGTGAGTTTAAAAGGCTGCTGTTGATAACAAGGGCATTTGCTAAATAGATGGTGTGTGTGCAACAGTATACTGAAAGGTCAATTATATTGTGCAGCTTATCTCACCACCTGTAGTTATTTAGGTGAAAGCTCCAAAATGCTTGCCTAATATGTCTGTTTATCCAAAAGGAAGTATAGAGGGAGAGCTAGATAGATAGCATTGCATTACATTACATGGCAATGCAATGCACAGTTGCTGAAGTTGAACCAAAATGAGCTTGTCATCTGGCTTCTGCAACTTTTAACATGAAAAATCCAATGAGGAGAAGAAAAGCAAAGCCAAAGAGTCCATCCCAAAATCCGACAAACAAGCCAAATGAACAAAAAGCATTGAATTCAATTCTTTCTGATTTTAGAAACTGCATTAAAGAAGGGGTGCACCGGTCCTGGAGATACTGCAATACCAGGTCAATGCGTGGAGTGGACAGAGCAAGCTCTTTTTCCATCTCCCTGTTCTAAAAATCCATTTAATATATGGTCCCCAGATAGGGGACGTATCAGATATTAAACTGATAAGAACAGATACTACACTTGATCTTAGCCAAAAGGCCGAGAAGCGATAACCAGAATTGGTTTCCGACTACGGTGCCACCCAAGGATTCTGAAAAGTCCATTTGTGGAGATGGCCACCTGGACTCCCGTTAAGAAGACATGCTGTCAACCTCTAGATCCCTCACATGCCTGCACTTTTCGGCTTGCTGCTGCTGCAATCCACGCGTTTTAGATCTGCATAACTCCACCTCTTTTAGCACAGTACCCTCAACCCCCGGCTGTTCCCACCCGCCTCAACACCGTTGGAAGGGAGGAGAACCAATTAAGGCGGGGGGGGGGGTGGAACGAGCAGCTGTCTACCCTTAGCAGGAGGGTTGCTGATTAATTACCTCTCCTGCTGCTGCTGCTGGCTGTCCAGCAGCAGACTGAAGGTGGCTGCTGCTGTGCGCAGGTATATAAAGGCTCAGAGCCTATTATGACACGCGCAGCCAGCGTTCCATTGCCACATTCCGTCTACTGCAGGCGGGATACCTGGATGGCTGAATGTCACTGAGAAGCTCACAGAGACCGCCATAAGCAACAGTTTAAAAGAATGCCACAGACTAATCAACCAAACTTTTTGGGTTGGTTTCTCTTTTATAGTCTGCAGGCATTAAATGAAACAAGTCAGTGTTCCAGCAGAGGGAGACAACGTTTCAGAAAAGGCATTGTAGCAAACCAAAAAAGAAATTTTAAGCGCAGCAGAGTAACCAGCTCACATACCTGTTAGCTCAGGTGAGTTTAAAAGGCTGCTGTTGATAACAAGGGCATTTGCTAAATAGATGGTGTGTGTGCAACAATATACTGAAAGGTCAATTATATTGTGCAGCTTATCTCACCACCTGTAGTTATTTAGGTGAAAGCTCCAAAATGCTTGCCTAATATGTCTGTTTATCCAAAAGGAAGTATAGAGGGAGAGCTAGATAGATAGCATTGCATTACATTACATGGCAATGCAATGCACAGTTGCTGAAGTTGAACCAAAATGAGCTTGTCATCTGGCTTCTGCAACTTTTAACATGAAAAATCCAATGAGGAGAAGAAAAGCAAAGCCAAAGAGTCCATCCCAAAATCCGACAAACAAGCCAAATGAACAAAAAGCATTGAATTCAATTCTTTCTGATTTTAGAAACTGCATTAAAGAAGGGGTGCACCGGTCCTGGAGATACTGCAATACCAGGTCAATGCGTGGAGTGGACAGAGCAAGCTCTTTTTCCATCTCCCTGTTCTAAAAATCCATTTAATATATGGTCCCCAGATAGGGGACGTATCAGATATTAAACTGATAAGAACAGATACTACACTTGATCTTAGCCAAAAGGCCGAGAAGCGATAACCAGAATTGGTTTCCGACTACGGTGCCACCCAAGGATTCTGAAAAGTCCATTTGTGGAGATGGCCACCTGGACTCCCGTTAAGAAGACATGCTGTCAACCTCTAGATCCCTCACATGCCTGCACTTTTCGGCTTGCTGCTGCTGCAATCCACGCGTTTTAGATCTGCATAACTCCACCTCTTTTAGCACAGTACCCTCAACCCCCGGCTGTTCCCACCCGCCTCAACACCTTTGGAAGGGAGGAGAACCAATTAAGGCGGGGGGGTGGAACGAGCAGCTGTCTACCCTTAGCAGGAGGGTTGCTGATTAATTACCTCTCCTGCTGCTGCTGCTGCTGCTGGCTGTCCAGCAGCAGACTGAAGGTGGCTGCTGCTGTGCGCAGGTATATAAAGGCTCAGAGCCTATTATGACACGCGCAGCCAGCGTTCCATTGCCACATTCCGTCTACTGCAGGCGGGATACCTGGATGGCTGAATGTCACTGAGAAGCTCACAGAGACCGCCATAAGCAACAGTTTAAAAGAATGCCACAGACTAATCAACCAAACTTTTTGGGTTGGTTTCTCTTTTATAGTCTGCAGGCATTAAATGAAAGAAGTCAGTGTTCCAGCAGAGGGAGACAACGTTTCAGAAAAGGCATTGTAGCAAACCAAAAAAGAAATTTTAAGCGCAGCAGAGTAACCAGCTCACATACCTGTTAGCTCAGGTGAGTTTAAAAGGCTGCTGTTGATAACAAGGGCATTTGCTAAATAGATGGTGTGTGTGCAACAGTATACTGAAAGGTCAATTATATTGTGCAGCTTATCTCACCACCTGTAGTTATTTAGGTGAAAGCTCCAAAATGCTTGCCTAATATGTCTGTTTATCCAAAAGGAAGTATAGAGGGAGAGCTAGATAGATAGCATTGCATTACATTACATGGCAATGCAATGCACAGTTGCTGAAGTTGAACCAAAATGAGCTTGTCATCTGGCTTCTGCAACTTTTAACATGAAAAATCCAATGAGGAGAAGAAAAGCAAAGCCAAAGAGTCCATCCCAAAATCCGACAAACAAGCCAAATGAACAAAAAGCATTGAATTCAATTCTTTCTGATTTTAGAAACTGCATTAAAGAAGGGGTGCACCGGTCCTGGAGATACTGCAATACCAGGTCAATGCGTGGAGTGGACAGAGCAAGCTCTTTTTCCATCTCCCTGTTCTAAAAATCCATTTAATATATGGTCCCCAGATAGGGGACGTATCAGATATTAAACTGATAAGAACAGATACTACACTTGATCTTAGCCAAAAGGCCGAGAAGCGATAACCAGAATTGGTTTCCGACTACGGTGCCACCCAAGGATTCTGAAAAGTCCATTTGTGGAGATGGCCACCTGGACTCCCGTTAAGAAGACATGCTGTCAACCTCTAGATCCCTCACATGCCTGCACTTTTCGGCTTGCTGCTGCTGCAATCCACGCGTTTTAGATCTGCATAACTCCACCTCTTTTAGCACAGTACCCTCAACCCCCGGCTGTTCCCACCCGCCTCAACACCGTTGGAAGGGAGGAGAACCAATTAAGGCGGGGGGGGGGGGTGGAACGAGCAGCTGTCTACCCTTAGCAGGAGGGTTGCTGATTAATTACCTCTCCTGCTGCTGTTGTTGCTGCTGGCTGTCCAGCAGCAGACTGAAGGTGGCTGCTGCTGTGCGCAGGTATATAAAGGCTCAGAGCCTATTATGACACGCGCAGCCAGCGTTCCATTGCCACATTCCGTCTACTGCAGGCGGGATACCTGGATGGCTGAATGTCACTGAGAAGCTCACAGAGACCGCCATAAGCAACAGTTTAAAAGAATGCCACAGACTAATCAACCAAACTTTTTGGGTTGGTTTCTCTTTTATAGTCTGCAGGCATTAAATGAAAGAAGTCAGTGTTCCAGCAGAGGGAGACAACGTTTCAGAAAAGGCATTGCAGCAAACCAAAAAAGAAATTTTAAGCGCAGCAGAGTAACCAGCTCACATACCTGTTAGCTCAGGTGAGTTTAAAAGGCTGCTGTTGATAACAAGGGCATTTGCTAAATAGATGGTGTGTGTGCAACAATATACTGAAAGGTCAATTATATTGTGCAGCTTATCTCACCACCTGTAGTTATTTAGGTGAAAGCTCCAAAATGCTTGCCTAATATGTCTGTTTATCCAAAAGGAAGTATAGAGGGAGAGCTAGATAGATAGCATTGCATTACATTACATGGCAATGCAATGCACAGTTGCTGAAGTTGAACCAAAATGAGCTTGTCATCTGGCTTCTGCAACTTTTAACATGAAAAATCCAATGAGGAGAAGAAAAGCAAAGCCAAAGAGTCCATCCCAAAATCCGACAAACAAGCCAAATGAACAAAAAGCATTGAATTCAATTCTTTCTGATTTTAGAAACTGCATTAAAGAAGGGGTGCACCGGTCCTGGAGATACTGCAATACCAGGTCAATGCGTGGAGTGGACAGAGCAAGCTCTTTTTCCATCTCCCTGTTCTAAAAATCCATTTAATATATGGTCCCCAGATAGGGGACGTATCAGATATTAAACTGATAAGAACAGATACTACACTTGATCTTAGCCAAAAGGCCGAGAAGCGATAACCAGAATTGGTTTCCGACTACGGTGCCACCCAAGGATTCTGAAAAGTCCATTTGTGGAGATGGCCACCTGGACTCCCGTTAAGAAGACATGCTGTCAACCTCTAGATCCCTCACATGCCTGCACTTTTCGGCTTGCTGCTGCTGCAATCCACGCGTTTTAGATCTGCATAACTCCACCTCTTTTAGCACAGTACCCTCAACCCCCGGCTGTTCCCACCCGCCTCAACACCGTTGGAAGGGAGGAGAACCAATTAAGGCGGGGGGGGGTGGAACGAGCAGCTGTCTACCCTTAGCAGGAGGGTTGCTGATTAATTACCTCTCCTGCTGTTGCTGCTGCTGCTGGCTGTCCAGCAGCAGACTGAAGGTGGCTGCTGCTGTGCGCAGGTATATAAAGGCTCAGAGCCTATTATGACACGCGCAGCCAGCGTTCCATTGCCACATTCCGTCTACTGCAGGCGGGATACCTGGATGGCTGAATGTCACTGAGAAGCTCACAGAGACCGCCATAAGCAACAGTTTAAAAGAATGCCACAGACTAATCAACCAAACTTTTTGGGTTGGTTTCTCTTTTATAGTCTGCAGGCATTAAATGAAAGAAGTCAGTGTTCCAGCAGAGGGAGACAACGTTTCAGAAAAGGCATTGTAGCAAACCAAAAAAGAAATTTTAAGCGCAGCAGAGTAACCAGCTCACATACCTGTTAGCTCAGGTGAGTTTAAAAGGCTGCTGTTGATAACAAGGGCATTTGCTAAATAGATGGTGTGTGTGCAACAATATACTGAAAGGTCAATTATATTGTGCAGCTTATCTCACCACCTGTAGTTATTTAGGTGAAAGCTCCAAAATGCTTGCCTAATATGTCTGTTTATCCAAAAGGAAGTATAGAGGGAGAGCTAGATAGATAGCATTGCATTACATTACATGGCAATGCAATGCACAGTTGCTGAAGTTGAACCAAAATGAGCTTGTCATCTGGCTTCTGCAACTTTTAACATGAAAAATCCAATGAGGAGAAGAAAAGCAAAGCCAAAGAGTCCATCCCAAAATCCGACAAACAAGCCAAATGAACAAAAAGCATTGAATTCAATTCTTTCTGATTTTAGAAACTGCATTAAAGAAGGGGTGCACCGGTCCTGGAGATACTGCAATACCAGGTCAATGCGTGGAGTGGACAGAGCAAGCTCTTTTTCCATCTCCCTGTTCTAAAAATCCATTTAATATATGGTCCCCAGATAGGGGACGTATCAGATATTAAACTGATAAGAACAGATACTACACTTGATCTTAGCCAAAAGGCCGAGAAGCGATAACCAGAATTGGTTTCCGACTACGGTGCCACCCAAGGATTCTGAAAAGTCCATTTGTGGAGATGGCCACCTGGACTCCCGTTAAGAAGACATGCTGTCAACCTCTAGATCCCTCACATGCCTGCACTTTTCGGCTTGCTGCTGCTGCAATCCACGCGTTTTAGATCTGCATAACTCCACCTCTTTTAGCACAGTACCCTCAACCCCCGGCTGTTCCCACCCGCCTCAACACCGTTGGAAGGGAGGAGAACCAATTAAGGCGGGGGGGGTGGAACGAGCAGCTGTCTACCCTTAGCAGGAGGGTTGCTGATTAATTACCTCTCCTGCTGTTGCTGCTGCTGCTGGCTGTCCAGCAGCAGACTGAAGGTGGCTGCTGCTGTGCGCAGGTATATAAAGG
Organism: Phyllobates terribilis; assembly: GCF_046119375.1. Taxonomy (NCBI): domain Eukaryota; kingdom Metazoa; phylum Chordata; class Amphibia; order Anura; family Dendrobatidae; genus Phyllobates; species Phyllobates terribilis. The sequence continues at coordinate 541,988 of NW_027363523.1, read as the reverse complement.
CTCAGAGCCTATTATGACACGCGCAGCCAGCGTTCCATTGCCACATTCCGTCTACTGCAGGCGGGATACCTGGATGGCTGAATGTCACTGAGAAGCTCACAGAGACCGCCATAAGCAACAGTTTAAAAGAATGCCACAGACTAATCAACCAAACTTTTTGGGTTGGTTTCTCTTTTATAGTCTGCAGGCATTAAATGAAAGAAGTCAGTGTTCCAGCAGAGGGAGACAACGTTTCAGAAAAGGCATTGTAGCAAACCAAAAAAGAAATTTTAAGCGCAGCAGAGTAACCAGCTCACATACCTGTTAGCTCAGGTGAGTTTAAAAGGCTGCTGTTGATAACAAGGGCATTTGCTAAATAGATGGTGTGTGTGCAACAGTATACTGAAAGGTCAATTATATTGTGCAGCTTATCTCACCACCTGTAGTTATTTAGGTGAAAGCTCCAAAATGCTTGCCTAATATGTCTGTTTATCCAAAAGGAAGTATAGAGGGAGAGCTAGATAGATAGCATTGCATTACATTACATGGCAATGCAATGCACAGTTGCTGAAGTTGAATCAAAATGAGCTTGTCATCTGGCTTCTGCAACTTTTAACATGAAAAATCCAATGAGGAGAAGAAAAGCAAAGCCAAAGAGTCCATCCCAAAATCCGACAAACAAGCCAAATGAACAAAAAGCATTGAATTCAATTCTTTCTGATTTTAGAAACTGCATTAAAGAAGGGGTGCACCGGTCCTGGAGATACTGCAATACCAGGTCAATGCGTGGAGTGGACAGAGCAAGCTCTTTTTCCATCTCCCTGTTCTAAAAATCCATTTAATATATGGTCCCCAGATAGGGGACGTATCAGATATTAAACTAATAAGAACAGATACTACACTTGATCTTAGCCAAAAGGCCGAGAAGCGATAACCAGAATTGGTTTCCGACTACGGTGCCACCCAAGGATTCTGAAAAGTCCATTTGTGGAGATGGCCACCTGGACTCCCGTTAAGAAGACATGCTGTCAACCTCTAGATCCCTCACATGCCTGCACTTTTCGGCTTGCTGCTGCTGCAATCCACGCGTTTTAGATCTGCATAACTCCACCTCTTTTAGCACAGTACCCTCAACCCCCGGCTGTTCCCACCCGCCTCAACACCGTTGGAAGGGAGGAGAACCAATTAAGGCGGGGGGGGGGGTGGAACGAGCAGCTGTCTACCCTTAGCAGGAGGGTTGCTGATTAATTACCTCTCCTGCTGCTGCTGCTGCTGGCTGTCCAGCAGCAGACTGAAGGTGGCTGCTGCTGTGCGCAGGTATATAAAGGCTCAGAGCCTATTATGACACGCGCAGCCAGCGTTCCATTGCCACATTCCGTCTACTGCAGGCGGGATACCTGGATGGCTGAATGTCACTGAGAAGCTCACAGAGACCGCCATAAGCAACAGTTTAAAAGAATGCCACAGACTAATCAACCAAACTTTTTGGGTTGGTTTCTCTTTTATAGTCTGCAGGCATTAAATGAAAGAAGTCAGTGTTCCAGCAGAGGGAGACAACGTTTCAGAAAAGGCATTGTAGCAAACCAAAAAAGAAATTTTAAGCGCAGCAGAGTAACCAGCTCACATACCTGTTAGCTCAGGTGAGTTTAAAAGGCTGCTGTTGATAACAAGGGCATTTGCTAAATAGATGGTGTGTGTGCAACAATATACTGAAAGGTCAATTATATTGTGCAGCTTATCTCACCACCTGTAGTTATTTAGGTGAAAGCTCCAAAATGCTTGCCTAATATGTCTGTTTATCCAAAAGGAAGTATAGAGGGAGAGCTAGATAGATAGCATTGCATTACATTACATGGCAATGCAATGCACAGTTGCTGAAGTTGAACCAAAATGAGCTTGTCATCTGGCTTCTGCAACTTTTAACATGAAAAATCCAATGAGGAGAAGAAAAGCAAAGCCAAAGAGTCCATCCCAAAATCCGACAAACAAGCCAAATGAACAAAAAGCATTGAATTCAATTCTTTCTGATTTTAGAAACTGCATTAAAGAAGGGGTGCACCGGTCCTGGAGATACTGCAATACCAGGTCAATGCGTGGAGTGGACAGAGCAAGCTCTTTTTCCATCTCCCTGTTCTAAAAATCCATTTAATATATGGTCCCCAGATAGGGGACGTATCAGATATTAAACTGATAAGAACAGATACTACACTTGATCTTAGCCAAAAGGCCGAGAAGCGATAACCAGAATTGGTTTCCGACTACGGTGCCACCCAAGGATTCTGAAAAGTCCATTTGTGGAGATGGCCACCTGGACTCCCGTTAAGAAGACATGCTGTCAACCTCTAGATCCCTCACATGCCTGCACTTTTCGGCTTGCTGCTGCTGCAATCCACGCGTTTTAGATCTGCATAACTCCACCTCTTTTAGCACAGTACCCTCAACCCCCGGCTGTTCCCACCCGCCTCAACACCGTTGGAAGGGAGGAGAACCAATTAAGGCGGGGGGGGTGGAACGAGCAGCTGTCTACCCTTAGCAGGAGGGTTGCTGATTAATTACCTCTCCTGCTGTTGCTGCTGCTGCTGGCTGTCCAGCAGCAGACTGAAGGTGGCTGCTGCTGTGCGCAGGTATATAAAGGCTCAGAGCCTATTATGACACGCGCAGCCAGCGTTCCATTGCCACATTCCGTCTACTGCAGGCGGGATACCTGGATGGCTGAATGTCACTGAGAAGCTCACAGAGACCGCCATAAGCAACAGTTTAAAAGAATGCCACAGACTAATCAACCAAACTTTTTGGGTTGGTTTCTCTTTTATAGTCTGCAGGCATTAAATGAAAGAAGTCAGTGTTCCAGCAGAGGGAGACAACGTTTCAGAAAAGGCATTGTAGCAAACCAAAAAAGAAATTTTAAGCGCAGCAGAGTAACCAGCTCACATACCTGTTAGCTCAGGTGAGTTTAAAAGGCTGCTGTTGATAACAAGGGCATTTGCTAAATAGATGGTGTGTGTGCAACAATATACTGAAAGGTCAATTATATTGTGCAGCTTATCTCACCACCTGTAGTTATTTAGGTGAAAGCTCCAAAATGCTTGCCTAATATGTCTGTTTATCCAAAAGGAAGTATAGAGGGAGAGCTAGATAGATAGCATTGCATTACATTACATGGCAATGCAATGCACAGTTGCTGAAGTTGAACCAAAATGAGCTTGTCATCTGGCTTCTGCAACTTTTAACATGAAAAATCCAATGAGGAGAAGAAAAGCAAAGCCAAAGAGTCCATCCCAAAATCCGACAAACAAGCCAAATGAACAAAAAGCATTGAATTCAATTCTTTCTGATTTTAGAAACTGCATTAAAGAAGGGGTGCACCGGTCCTGGAGATACTGCAATACCAGGTCAATGCGTGGAGTGGACAGAGCAAGCTCTTTTTCCATCTCCCTGTTCTAAAAATCCATTTAATATATGGTCCCCAGATAGGGGACGTATCAGATATTAAACTGATAAGAACAGATACTACACTTGATCTTAGCCAAAAGGCCGAGAAGCGATAACCAGAATTGGTTTCCGACTACGGTGCCACCCAAGGATTCTGAAAAGTCCATTTGTGGAGATGGCCACCTGGACTCCCGTTAAGAAGACATGCTGTCAACCTCTAGATCCCTCACATGCCTGCACTTTTCGGCTTGCTGCTGCTGCAATCCACGCGTTTTAGATCTGCATAACTCCACCTCTTTTAGCACAGTACCCTCAACCCCCGGCTGTTCCCACCCGCCTCAACACCGTTGGAAGGGAGGAGAACCAATTAAGGCGGGGGGGGGTGGAACGAGCAGCTGTCTACCCTTAGCAGGAGGGTTGCTGATTAATTACCTCTCCTGCTGCTGTTGTTGCTGCTGGCTGTCCAGCAGCAGACTGAAGGTGGCTGCTGCTGTGCGCAGGTATATAAAGGCTCAGAGCCTATTATGACACGCGCAGCCAGCGTTCCATTGCCACATTCCGTCTACTGCAGGCGGGATACCTGGATGGCTGAATGTCACTGAGAAGCTCACAGAGACCGCCATAAGCAACAGTTTAAAAGAATGCCACAGACTAATCAACCAAACTTTTTGGGTTGGTTTCTCTTTTATAGTCTGCAGGCATTAAATGAAAGAAGTCAGTGTTCCAGCAGAGGGAGACAACGTTTCAGAAAAGGCATTGTAGCAAACCAAAAAAGAAATTTTAAGCGCAGCAGAGTAACCAGCTCACATACCTGTTAGCTCAGGTGAGTTTAAAAGGCTGCTGTTGATAACAAGGGCATTTGCTAAATAGATGGTGTGTGTGCAACAATATACTGAAAGGTCAATTATATTGTGCAGCTTATCTCACCACCTGTAGTTATTTAGGTGAAAGCTCCAAAATGCTTGCCTAATATGTCTGTTTATCCAAAAGGAAGTATAGAGGGAGAGCTAGATAGATAGCATTGCATTACATTACATGGCAATGCAATGCACAGTTGCTGAAGTTGAACCAAAATGAGCTTGTCATCTGGCTTCTGCAACTTTTAACATGAAAAATCCAATGAGGAGAAGAAAAGCAAAGCCAAAGAGTCCATCCCAAAATCCGACAAACAAGCCAAATGAACAAAAAGCATTGAATTCAATTCTTTCTGATTTTAGAAACTGCATTAAAGAAGGGGTGCACCGGTCCTGGAGATACTGCAATACCAGGTCAATGCGTGGAGTGGACAGAGCAAGCTCTTTTTCCATCTCCCTGTTCTAAAAATCCATTTAATATATGGTCCCCAGATAGGGGACGTATCAGATATTAAACTGATAAGAACAGATACTACACTTGATCTTAGCCAAAAGGCCGAGAAGCGATAACCAGATTTGGTTTCCGACTACGGTGCCACCCAAGGATTCTGAAAAGTCCATTTGTGGAGATGGTCACCTGGACTCCCGTTAAGAAGACATGCTGTCAACCTCTAGATCCCTCACATGCCTGCACTTTTCGGCTTGCTGCTGCTGCAATCCACGCGTTTTAGATCTGCATAACTCCACCTCTTTTAGCACAGTACCCTCAACCCCCGGCTGTTCCCACCCCCCTCAACACCGTTGGAAGGGAGGAGAACCAATTCAGGCGGGGGGGGTGGAACGAGCAGCTGTCTACCCTTAGCAGGAGGGTTGCTGATTAATTACCTCTCCTGCTGCTGCTGCTGCTGCTGGCTGTCCAGCAGCAGACTGAAGGTGGCTGCTGCTGTGCGCAGGTATATAAAGGCTCAGAGCCTATTATGACACGCGCAGCCAGCGTTCCATTGCCACATTCCGTCTACTGCAGGCGGGATACCTGGATGGCTGAATGTCACTGAGAAGCTCACAGAGACCGCCATAAGCAACAGTTTAAAAGAATGCCACAGACTAATCAACCAAACTTTTTGGGTTGGTTTCTCTTTTATAGTCTGCAGGCATTAAATGAAAGAAGTCAGTGTTCCAGCAGAGGGAGACAACGTTTCAGAAAAGGCATTGTAGCAAACCAAAAAAGAAATTTTAAGCGCAGCAGAGTAACCAGCTCACATACCTGTTAGCTCAGGTGAGTTTAAAAGGCTGCTGTTGATAACAAGGGCATTTGCTAAATAGATGGTGTGTGTGCAACAATATACTGAAAGGTCAATTATATTGTGCAGCTTATCTCACCACCTGTAGTTATTTAGGTGAAAGCTCCAAAATGCTTGCCTAATATGTCTGTTTATCCAAAAGGAAGTATAGAGGGAGAGCTAGATAGATAGCATTGCATTACATTACATGGCAATGCAATGCACAGTTGCTGAAGTTGAACCAAAATGAGCTTGTCATCTGGCTTCTGCAACTTTTAACATGAAAAATCCAATGAGGAGAAGAAAAGCAAAGCCAAAGAGTCCATCCCAAAATCCGACAAACAAGCCAAATGAACAAAAAGCATTGAATTCAATTCTTTCTGATTTTAGAAACTGCATTAAAGAAGGGGTGCACCGGTCCTGGAGATACTGCAATACCAGGTCAATGCGTGGAGTGGACAGAGCAAGCTCTTTTTCCATCTCCCTGTTCTAAAAATCCATTTAATATATGGTCCCCAGATAGGGGACGTATCAGATATTAAACTGATAAGAACAGATACTACACTTGATCTTAGCCAAAAGGCCGAGAAGCGATAACCAGAATTGGTTTCCGACTACGGTGCCACACAAGGATTCTGAAAAGTCCATTTGTGGAGATGGCCACCTGGACTCCCGTTAAGAAGACATGCTGTCAACCTCTAGATCCCTCACATGCCTGCACTTTTCGGCTTGCTGCTGCTGCAATCCACGCGTTTTAGATCTGCATAACTCCACCTCTTTTAGCACAGTACCCTCAACCCCCGGCTGTTCCCACCCGCCTCAACACCATTGGAAGGGAGGAGAACCAATTAAGGCGGGGGGGGGGGGTGGAACGAGCAGCTGTCTACCCTTAGCAGGAGGGTTGCTGATTAATTACCTCTCCTGCTGCTGTTGTTGCTGCTGGCTGTCCAGCAGCAGACTGAAGGTGGCTGCTGCTGTGCGCAGGTATATAAAGGCTCAGAGCCTATTATGACACGCGCAGCCAGCGTTCCATTGCCACATTCCGTCTACTGCAGGCGGGATACCTGGATGGCTGAATGTCACTGAGAAGCTCACAGAGACCGCCATAAGCAACAGTTTAAAAGAATGCCACAGACTAATCAACCAAACTTTTTGGGTTGGTTTCTCTTTTATAGTCTGCAGGCATTAAATGAAAGAAGTCAGTGTTCCAGCAGAGGGAGACAACGTTTCAGAAAAGGCATTGTAGCAAACCAAAAAAGAAATTTTAAGCGCAGCAGAGTAACCAGCTCACATACCTGTTAGCTCAGGTGAGTTTAAAAGGCTGCTGTTGATAACAAGGGCATTTGCTAAATAGATGGTGTGTGTGCAACAATATACTGAAAGGTCAATTATATTGTGCAGCTTATCTCACCACCTGTAGTTATTTAGGTGAAAGCTCCAAAATGCTTGCCTAATATGTCTGTTTATCCAAAAGGAAGTATAGAGGGAGAGCTAGATAGATAGCATTGCATTACATTACATGGCAATGCAATGCACAGTTGCTGAAGTTGAACCAAAATGAGCTTGTCATCTGGCTTCTGCAACTTTTAACATGAAAAATCCAATGAGGAGAAGAAAAGCAAAGCCAAAGAGTCCATCCCAAAATCCGACAAACAAGCCAAATGAACAAAAAGCATTGAATTCAATTCTTTCTGATTTTAGAAACTGCATTAAAGAAGGGGTGCACCGGTCCTGGAGATACTGCAATACCAGGTCAATGCGTGGAGTGGACAGAGCAAGCTCTTTTTCCATCTCCCTGTTCTAAAAATCCATTTAATATATGGTCCCCAGATAGGGGACGTATCAGATATTAAACTGATAAGAACAGATACTACACTTGATCTTAGCCAAAAGGCCGAGAAGCGATAACCAGAATTGGTTTCCGACTACGGTGCCACCCAAGGATTCTGAAAAGTCCTTTTGTGGAGATGGCCACCTGGACTCCCGTTAAGAAGACATGCTGTCAACCTCTAGATCCCTCACATGCCTGCACTTTTCGGCTTGCTGCTGCTGCAATCCACGCGTTTTAGATCTGCATAACTCCACCTCTTTTAGCACAGTACCCTCAACCCCCGGCTGTTCCCACCCGCCTCAACACCGTTGGAAGGGAGGAGAACCAATTAAGGCGGGGGGGTGGAACGAGCAGCTGTCTACCCTTAGCAGGAGGGTTGCTGATTAATTACCTCTCCTGCTGCTGCTGCTGCTGCTGGCTGTCCAGCAGCAGACTGAAGGTGGCTGCTGCTGTGCGCAGGTATATAAAGGCTCAGAGCCTATTATGACACGCGCAGCCAGCGTTCCATTGCCACATTCCGTCTACTGCAGGCGGGATACCTGGATGGCTGAATGTCACTGAGAAGCTCACAGAGACCGCCATAAGCAACAGTTTAAAAGAATGCCACAGACTAATCAACCAAACTTTTTGGGTTGGTTTCTCTTTTATAGTCTGCAGGCATTAAATGAAAGAAGTCAGTGTTCCAGCAGAGGGAGACAACGTTTCAGAAAAGGCATTGTAGCAAACCAAAAAAGAAATTTTAAGCGCAGCAGAGTAACCAGCTCACATACCTGTTAGCTCAGGTGAGTTTAAAAGGCTGCTGTTGATAACAAGGGCATTTGCTAAATAGATGGTGTGTGTGCAACAATATACTGAAAGGTCAATTATATTGTGCAGCTTATCTCACCACCTGTAGTTATTTAGGTGAAAGCTCCAAAATGCTTGCCTAATATGTCTGTTTATCCAAAAGGAAGTATAGAGGGAGAGCTAGATAGATAGCATTGCATTACATTACATGGCAATGCAATGCACAGTTGCTGAAGTTGAACCAAAATGAGCTTGTCATCTGGCTTCTGCAACTTTTAACATGAAAAATCCAATGAGGAGAAGAAAAGCAAAGCCAAAGAGTCCATCCCAAAATCCGACAAACAAGCCAAATGAACAAAAAGCATTGAATTCAATTCTTTCTGATTTTAGAAACTGCATTAAAGAAGGGGTGCACCGGTCCTGGAGATACTGCAATACCAGGTCAATGCGTGGAGTGGACAGAGCAAGCTCTTTTTCCATCTCCCTGTTCTAAAAATCCATTTAATATATGGTCCCCAGATAGGGGACGTATCAGATATTAAACTGATAAGAACAGATACTACACTTGATCTTAGCCAAAAGGCCGAGAAGCGATAACCAGAATTGGTTTCCGACTACGGTGCCACCCAAGGATTCTGAAAAGTCCATTTGTGGAGATGGCCACCTGGACTCCCGTTAAGAAGACATGCTGTCAACCTCTAGATCCCTCACATGCCTGCACTTTTCGGCTTGCTGCTGCTGCAATCCACGCGTTTTAGATCTGCATAACTCCACCTCTTTTAGCACAGTACCCTCAACCCCCGGCTGTTCCCACCCGCCTCAACACCGTTGGAAGGGAGGAGAACCAATTAAGGCGGGGGGGGGGGGGGTGGAACGAGCAGCTGTCTACCCTTAGCAGGAGGGTTGCTGATTAATTACCTCTCCTGCTGCTGCTGCTGCTGCTGGCTGTCCAGCAGCAGACTGAAGGTGGCTGCTGCTGTGCGCAGGTATATAAAGGCTCAGAGCCTATTATGACACGCGCAGCCAGCGTTCCATTGCCACATTCCGTCTACTGCAGGCGGGATACCTGGATGGCTGAATGTCACTGAGAAGCTCACAGAGACCGCCATAAGCAACAGTTTAAAAGAATGCCACAGACTAATCAACCAAACTTTTTGGGTTGGTTTCTCTTTTATAGTCTGCAGGCATTAAATGAAAGAAGTCAGTGTTCCAGCAGAGGGAGACAACGTTTCAGAAAAGGCATTGTAGCAAACCAAAAAAGAAATTTTAAGCGCAGCAGAGTAACCAGCTCACATACCTGTTAGCTCAGGTGAGTTTAAAAGGCTGCTGTTGATAACAAGGGCATTTGCTAAATAGATGGTGTGTGTGCAACAATATACTGAAAGGTCAATTATATTGTGCAGCTTATCTCACCACCTGTAGTTATTTAGGTGAAAGCTCCAAAATGCTTGCCTAATATGTCTGTTTATCCAAAAGGAAGTATAGAGGGAGAGCTAGATAGATAGCATTGCATTACATTACATGGCAATGCAATGCACAGTTGCTGAAGTTGAACCAAAATGAGCTTGTCATCTGGCTTCTGCAACTTTTAACATGAAAAATCCAATGAGGAGAAGAAAAGCAAAGCCAAAGAGTCCATCCCAAAATCTGACAAACAAGCCAAATGAACAAAAAGCATTGAATTCAATTCTTTCTGATTTTAGAAACTGCATTAAAGAAGGGGTGCACCGGTCCTGGAGATACTGCAATACCAGGTCAATGCGTGGAGTGGACAGAGCAAGCTCTTTTTCCATCTCCCTGTTCTAAAAATCCATTTAATATATGGTCCCCAGATAGGGGACGTATCAGATATTAAACTGATAAGAACAGATACTACACTTGATCTTAGCCAAAAGGCCGAGAAGCGATAACCAGAATTGGTTTCCGACTACGGTGCCACCCAAGGATTCTGAAAAGTCCATTTGTGGAGATGGCCACCTGGACTCCCGTTAAGAAGACATGCTGTCAACCTCTAGATCCCTCACATGCCTGCACTTTTCGGCTTGCTGCTGCTGCAATCCACGCGTTTTAGATCTGCATAACTCCACCTCTTTTAGCACAGTACCCTCAACCCCCGGCTGTTCCCACCCGCCTCAACACCGTTGGAAGGGAGGAGAACCAATTAAGGCGGGGGGGGGGGGGGGTGGAACGAGCAGCTGTCTACCCTTAGCAGGAGGGTTGCTGATTAATTACCTCTCCTGCTGCTGCTGCTGCTGCTGGCTGTCCAGCAGCAGACTGAAGGTGGCTGCTGCTGTGCGCAGGTATATAAAGGCTCAGAGCCTATTATGACACGCGCAGCCAGCGTTCCATTGCCACATTCCGTCTACTGCAGGCGGGATACCTGGATGGCTGAATGTCACTGAGAAGCTCACAGAGACCGCCATAAGCAACAGTTTAAAAGAATGCCACAGACTAATCAACCAAACTTTTTGGGTTGGTTTCTCTTTTATAGTCTGCAGGCATTAAATGAAAGAAGTCAGTGTTCCAGCAGAGGGAGACAACGTTTCAGAAAAGGCATTGTAGCAAACCAAAAAAGAAATTTTAAGCGCAGCAGAGTAACCAGCTCACATACCTGTTAGCTCAGGTGAGTTTAAAAGGCTGCTGTTGATAACAAGGGCATTTGCTAAATAGATGGTGTGTGTGCAACAATATACTGAAAGGTCAATTATATTGTGCAGCTTATCTCACCACCTGTAGTTATTTAGGTGAAAGCTCCAAAATGCTTGCCTAATATGTCTGTTTATCCAAAAGGAAGTATAGAGGGAGAGCTAGATAGATAGCATTGCATTACATTACATGGCAATGCAATGCACAGTTGCTGAAGTTGAACCAAAATGAGCTTGTCATCTGGCTTCTGCAACTTTTAACATGAAAAATCCAATGAGGAGAAGAAAAGCAAAGCCAAAGAGTCCATCCCAAAATCTGACAAACAAGCCAAATGAACAAAAAGCATTGAATTCAATTCTTTCTGATTTTAGAAACTGCATTAAAGAAGGGGTGCACCGGTCCTGGAGATACTGCAATACCAGGTCAATGCGTGGAGTGGACAGAGCAAGCTCTTTTTCCATCTCCCTGTTCTAAAAATCCATTTAATATATGGTCCCCAGATAGGGGACGTATCAGATATTAAACTGATAAGAACAGATACTACACTTGATCTTAGCCAAAAGGCCGAGAAGCGATAACCAGAATTGGTTTCCGACTACGGTGCCACCCAAGGATTCTGAAAAGTCCATTTGTGGAGATGGCCACCTGGACTCCCGTTAAGAAGACATGCTGTCAACCTCTAGATCCCTCACATGCCTGCACTTTTCGGCTTGCTGCTGCTGCAATCCACGCGTTTTAGATCTGCATAACTCCACCTCTTTTAGCACAGTACCCTCAACCCCCGGCTGTTCCCACCCGCCTCAACACCGTTGGAAGGGAGGAGAACCAATTAAGGCGGGGGGGGGGGTGGAACGAGCAGCTGTCTACCCTTAGCAGGAGGGTTGCTGATTAATTACCTCTCCTGCTGCTGCTGCTGCTGCTGGCTGTCCAGCAGCAGACTGAAGGTGGCTGCTGCTGTGCGCAGGTATATAAAGGCTCAGAGCCTATTATGACACGCGCAGCCAGCGTTCCATTGCCACATTCCGTCTACTGCAGGCGGGATACCTGGATGGCTGAATGTCACTGAGAAGCTCACAGAGACCGCCATAAGCAACAGTTTAAAAGAATGCCACAGACTAATCAACCAAACTTTTTGGGTTGGTTTCTCTTTTATAGTCTGCAGGCATTAAATGAAAGAAGTCAGTGTTCCAGCAGAGGGAGACAATGTTTCAGAAAAGGCATTGTAGCAAACCAAAAAAGAAATTTTAAGCGCAGCAAAGTAACCAGCTCACATACCTGTTAGCTCAGGTGAGTTTAAAAGGCTGCTGTTGATAACAAGGGCATTTGCTAAATAGATGGTGTGTGTGCAACAATATACTGAAAGGTCAATTATATTGTGCAGCTTATCTCACCACCTGTAGTTATTTAGGTGAAAGCTCCAAAATGCTTGCCTAATATGTCTGTTTATCCAAAAGGAAGTATAGAGGGAGAGCTAGATAGATAGCATTGCATTACATTACATGGCAATGCAATGCACAGTTGCTGAAGTTGAACCAAAATGAGCTTGTCATCTGGCTTCTGCAACTTTTAACATGAAAAATCCAATGAGGAGAAGAAAAGCAAAGCCAAAGAGTCCATCCCATAATCCGACAAACAAGCCAAATGAACAAAAAGCATTGAATTCAATTCTTTCTGATTTTAGAAACTGCATTAAAGAAGGGGTGCACCGGTCCTGGAGATACTGCAATACCAGGTCAATGCGTGGAGTGGACAGAGCAAGCTCTTTTTCCATCTCCCTGTTCTAAAAATCCATTTAATATATGGTCCCCAGATAGGGGACGTATCAGATATTAAACTGATAAGAACAGATACTACACTTGATCTTAGCCAAAAGGCCGAGAAGCGATAACCAGAATTGGTTTCCGACTACGGTGCCACCCAAGGATTCTGAAAAGTCCATTTGTGGAGATGGCCACCTGGACTCCCGTTAAGAAGACATGCTGTCAACCTTTAGATCCCTCACATGCCTGCACTTTTCGGCTTGCTGCTGCTGCAATCCACGCGTTTTAGATCTGCATAACTCCACCTCTTTTAGCACAGTACCCTCAACCCCCGGCTGTTCCCACCCGCCTCAACACCGTTGGAAGGGAGGAGAACCAATTAAGGCGGGGGGGGGGTGGAACGAGCAGCTGTCTACCCTTAGCAGGAGGGTTGCTGATTAATTACCTCTCCTGCTGCTGCTGCTGCTGCTGGCTGTCCAGCAGCAGACTGAAGGTGGCTGCTGCTGTGCGCAGGTATATAAAGGCTCAGAGCCTATTATGACACGCGCAGCCAGCGTTCCATTGCCACATTCCGTCTACTGCAGGCGAGATACCTGGATGGCTGAATGTCACTGAGAAGCTCACAGAGACCGCCATAAGCAACAGTTTAAAAGAATGCCACAGACTAATCAACCAAACTTTTTGGGTTGGTTTCTCTTTTATAGTCTGCAGGCATTAAATGAAAGAAGTCAGTGTTCCAGCAGAGGGAGACAACGTTTCAGAAAAGGCATTGTAGCAAACCAAAAAAGAAATTTTAAGCGCAGCAGAGTAACCAGCTCACATACCTGTTAGCTCAGGTGAGTTTAAAAGGCTGCTGTTGATAACAAGGGCATTTGCTAAATAGATGGTGTGTGTGCAACAATATACTGAAAGGTCAATTATATTGTGCAGCTTATCTCACCACCTGTAGTTATTTAGGTGAAAGCTCCAAAATGCTTGCCTAATATGTCTGTTTATCCAAAAGGAAGTATAGAGGGAGAGCTAGATAGATAGCATTGCATTACATTACATGGCAATGCAATGCACAGTTGCTGAAGTTGAACCAAAATGAGCTTGTCATCTGGCTTCTGCAACTTTTAACATGAAAAATCCAATGAGGAGAAGAAAAGCAAAGCCAAAGAGTCCATCCCAAAATCCGACAAACAAGCCAAATGAACAAAAAGCATTGAATTCAATTCTTTCTGATTTTAGAAACTGCATTAAAGAAGGGGTGCACCGGTCCTGGAGATACTGCAATACCAGGTCAATGCGTGGAGTGGACAGAGCAAGCTCTTTTTCCATCTCCCTGTTCTAAAAATCCATTTAATATATGGTCCCCAGATAGGGGACGTATCAGATATTAAACTGATAAGAACAGATACTACACTTGATCTTAGCCAAAAGGCCGAGAAGCGATAACCAGAATTGGTTTCCGACTACGGTGCCACCCAAGGATTCTGAAAAGTCCATTTGTGGAGATGGCCACCTGGACTCCCGTTAAGAAGACATGCTGTCAACCTCTAGATCCCTCACATGCCTGCACTTTTCGGCTTGCTGCTGCTGCAATCCACGCGTTTTAGATCTGCATAACTCCACCTCTTTTAGCACAGTACCCTCAACCCCCGGCTGTTCCCACCCGCCTCAACACCGTTGGAAGGGAGGAGAACCAATTAAGGCGGGGGGGGGGGGTGGAACGAGCAGCTGTCTACCCTTAGCAGGAGGGTTGCTGATTAATTACCTCTCCTGCTGCTGCTGCTGCTGGCTGTCCAGCAGCAGACTGAAGGTGGCTGCTGCTGTGCGCAGGTATATAAAGGCTCAGAGCCTATTATGACACGCGCAGCCAGCGTTCCATTGCCACATTCCGTCTACTGCAGGCGGGATACCTGGATGGCTGAATGTCACTGAGAAGCTCACAGAGACCGCCATAAGCAACAGTTTAAAAGAATGCCACAGACTAATCAACCAAACTTTTTGGGTTGGTTTCTCTTTTATAGTCTGCAGGCATTAAATGAAAGAAGTCAGTGTTCCAGCAGAGGGAGACAACGTTTCAGAAAAGGCATTGTAGCAAACCAAAAAAGAAATTTTAAGCGCAGCAGAGTAACCAGCTCACATACCTGTTAGTTCAGGTGAGTTTAAAAGGCTGCTGTTGATAACAAGGGCATTTGCTAAATAGATGGTGTGTGTGCAACAATATACTGAAAGGTCAATTATATTGTGCAGCTTATCTCACCACCTGTAGTTATTTAGGTGAAAGCTCCAAAATGCTTGCCTAATATGTCTGTTTATCCAAAAGGAAGTATAGAGGGAGAGCTAGATAGATAGCATTGCATTACATTACATGGCAATGCAATGCACAGTTGCTGAAGTTGAACCAAAATGAGCTTGTCATCTGGCTTCTGCAACTTTTAACATGAAAAATCCAATGAGGAGAAGAAAAGCAAAGCCAAAGAGTCCATCCCAAAATCCGACAAACAAGCCAAATGAACAAAAAGCATTGAATTCAATTCTTTCTGATTTTAGAAACTGCATTAAAGAAGGGGTGCACCGGTCCTGGAGATACTGCAATACCAGGTCAATGCGTGGAGTGGACAGAGCAAGCTCTTTTTCCATCTCCCTGTTCTAAAAATCCATTTAATATATGGTCCCCAGATAGGGGACGTATCAGATATTAAACTGATAAGAACAGATACTACACTTGATCTTAGCCAAAAGGCCGAGAAGCGATAACCAGAATTGGTTTCCGACTACGGTGCCACCCAAGGATTCTGAAAAGTCCATTTGTGGAGATGGCCACCTGGACTCCCGTTAAGAAGACATGCTGTCAACCTCTAGATCCCTCACATGCCTGCACTTTTCGGCTTGCTGCTGCTGCAATCCACGCGTTTTAGATCTGCATAACTCCACCTCTTTTAGCACAGTACCCTCAACCCCCGGCTGTTCCCACCCGCCTCAACACCGTTGGAAGGGAGGAGAACCAATTAAGGCGGGGGGGGGGGTGGAACGAGCAGCTGTCTACCCTTAGCAGGAGGGTTGCTGATTAATTACCTCTCCTGCTGCTGCTGCTGCTGCTGGCTGTCCAGCAGCAGACTGAAGGTGGCTGCTGCTGTGCGCAGGTATATAAAGGCTCAGAGCCTATTATGACACGCGCAGCCAGCGTTCCATTGCCACATTCCGTCTACTGCAGGCGAGATACCTGGATGGCTGAATGTCACTGAGAAGCTCACAGAGACCGCCATAAGCAACAGTTTAAAAGAATGCCACAGACTAATCAACCAAACTTTTTGGGTTGGTTTCTCTTTTATAGTCTGCAGGCATTAAATGAAAGAAGTCAGTGTTCCAGCAGAGGGAGACAACGTTTCAGAAAAGGCATTGTAGCAAACCAAAAAAGAAATTTTAAGCGCAGCAGAGTAACCAGCTCACATACCTGTTAGCTCAGGTGAGTTTAAAAGGCTGCTGTTGATAACAAGGGCATTTGCTAAATAGATGGTGTGTGTGCAACAATATACTGAAAGGTCAATTATATTGTGCAGCTTATCTCACCACCTGTAGTTATTTAGGTGAAAGCTCCAAAATGCTTGCCTAATATGTCTGTTTATCCAAAAGGAAGTATAGAGGGAGAGCTAGATAGATAGCATTGCATTACATTACATGGCAATGCAATGCACAGTTGCTGAAGTTGAACCAAAATGAGCTTGTCATCTGGCTTCTGCAACTTTTAACATGAAAAATCCAATGAGGAGAAGAAAAGCAAAGCCAAAGAGTCCATCCCAAAATCCGACAAACAAGCCAAATGAACAAAAAGCATTGAATTCAATTCTTTCTGATTTTAGAAACTGCATTAAAGAAGGGGTGCACCGGTCCTGGAGATACTGCAATACCAGGTCAATGCGTGGAGTGGACAGAGCAAGCTCTTTTTCCATCTCCCTGTTCTAAAAATCCATTTAATATATGGTCCCCAGATAGGGGACGTATCAGATATTAAACTGATAAGAACAGATACTACACTTGATCTTAGCCAAAAGGCCGAGAAGCGATAACCAGAATTGGTTTCCGACTACGGTGCCACCCAAGGATTCTGAAAAGTCCATTTGTGGAGATGGCCACCTGGACTCCCGTTAAGAAGACATGCTGTCAACCTCTAGATCCCTCACATGCCTGCACTTTTCGGCTTGCTGCTGCTGCAATCCACGCGTTTTAGATCTGCATAACTCCACCTCTTTTAGCACAGTACCCTCAACCCCCGGCTGTTCCCACCCGCCTCAACACCGTTGGAAGGGAGGAGAACCAATTAAGGCGGGGGGGGGGTGGAACGAGCAGCTGTCTACCCTTAGCAGGAGGGTTGCTGATTAATTACCTCTCCTGCTGCTGCTGCTGCTGCTGGCTGTCCAGCAGCAGACTGAAGGTGGCTGCTGCTGTGCGCAGGTATATAAAGGCTCAGAGCCTATTATGACACGCGCAGCCAGCGTTCCATTGCCACATTCCGTCTACTGCAGGCGGGATACCTGGATGGCTGAATGTCACTGAGAAGCTCACAGAGACCGCCATAAGCAACAGTTTAAAAGAATGCCACAGACTAATCAACCAAACTTTTTGGGTTGGTTTCTCTTTTATAGTCTGCAGGCATTAAATGAAAGAAGTCAGTGTTCCAGCAGAGGGAGACAACGTTTCAGAAAAGGCATTGTAGCAAACCAAAAAAGAAATTTTAAGCGCAGCAGTGTAACCAGCTCACATACCTGTTAGCTCAGGTGAGTTTAAAAGGCTGCTGTTGATAACAAGGGCATTTGCTAAATAGATGGTGTGTGTGCAACAATATACTGAAAGGTCAATTATATTGTGCAGCTTATCTCACCACCTGTAGTTATTTAGGTGAAAGCTCCAAAATGCTTGCCTAATATGTCTGTTTATCCAAAAGGAAGTATAGAGGGAGAGCTAGATAGATAGCATTGCATTACATTACATGGCAATGCAATGCACAGTTGCTGAAGTTGAACCAAAATGAGCTTGTCATCTGGCTTCTGCAACTTTTAACATGAAAAATCCAATGAGGAGAAGAAAAGCAAAGCCAAAGAGTCCATCCCAAAATCCGACAAACAAGCCAAATGAACAAAAAGCATTGAATTCAATTCTTTCTGATTTTAGAAACTGCATTAAAGAAGGGGTGCACCGGTCCTGGAGATACTGCAATACCAGGTCAATGCGTGGAGTGGACAGAGCAAGCTCTTTTTCCATCTCCCTGTTCTAAAAATCCATTTAATATATGGTCCCCAGATAGGGGACGTATCAGATATTAAACTGATAAGAACAGATACTACACTTGATCTTAGCCAAAAGGCCGAGAAGCGATAACCAGAATTGGTTTCCGACTACGGTGCCACCCAAGGATTCTGAAAAGTCCATTTGTGGAGATGGCCACCTGGACTCCCGTTAAGAAGACATGCTGTCAACCTCTAGATCCCTCACATGCCTGCACTTTTCGGCTTGCTGCTGCTGCAATCCACGCGTTTTAGATCTGCATAACTCCACCTCTTTTAGCACAGTACCCTCAACCCCCGGCTGTTCCCACCCGCCTCAACACCGTTGGAAGGGAGGAGAACCAATTAAGGCGGGGGGGGGGGTGGAACGAGCAGCTGTCTACCCTTAGCAGGAGGGTTGCTGATTAATTACCTCTCCTGCTGCTGCTGCTGCTGCTGGCTGTCCAGCAGCAGACTGAAGGTGGCTGCTGCTGTGCGCAGGTATATAAAGGCTCAGAGCCTATTATGACACGCGCAGCCAGCGTTCCATTGCCACATTCCGTCTACTGCAGGCGGGATACCTGGATGGCTGAATGTCACTGAGAAGCTCACAGAGACCGCCATAAGCAACAGTTTAAAAGAATGCCACAGACTAATCAACCAAACTTTTTGGGTTGGTTTCTCTTTTATAGTCTGCAGGCATTAAATGAAAGAAGTCAGTGTTCCAGCAGAGGGAGACAACGTTTCAGAAAAGGCATTGTAGCAAACCAAAAAAGAAATTTTAAGCGCAGCAGAGTAACCAGCTCACATACCTGTTAGCTCAGGTGAGTTTAAAAGGCTGCTGTTGATAACAAGGGCATTTGCTAAATAGATGGTGTGTGTGCAACAATATACTGAAAGGTCAATTATATTGTGCAGCTTATCTTACCACCTGTAGTTATTTAGGTGAAAGCTCCAAAATGCTTGCCTAATATGTCTGTTTATCCAAAAGGAAGTATAGAGGGAGAGCTAGATAGATAGCATTGCATTACATTACATGGCAATGCAATGCACAGTTGCTGAAGTTGAACCAAAATGAGCTTGTCATCTGGCTTCTGCAACTTTTAACATGAAAAATCCAATGAGGAGAAGAAAAGCAAAGCCAAAGAGTCCATCCCAAAATCCGACAAACAAGCCAAATGAACAAAAAGCATTGAATTCAATTCTTTCTGATTTTAGAAACTGCATTAAAGAAGGGGTGCACCGGTCCTGGAGATACTGCAATACCAGGTCAATGCGTGGAGTGGACAGAGCAAGCTCTTTTTCCATCTCCCTGTTCTAAAAATCCATTTAATATATGGTCCCCAGATAGGGGACTTATCACATATTAAACTGATAAGAACAGATACTACACTTGTTCTTAGCCAAAAGGCCGAGAAGCGATAACCAGAATTGGTTTCCGACTACGGTGCCACCCAAGGATTCTGAAAAGTCCATTTGTGGAGATGGCCACCTGGACTCCCGTTAAGAAGACATGCTGTCAACCTCTAGATCCCTCACATGCCTGCACTTTTCGGCTTGCTGCTGCTGCAATCCACGCGTTTTAGATCTGCATAACTCCACCTCTTTTAGCACAGTACCCTCAACCCCCGGCTGTTCCCACCCGCCTCAACACCGTTGGAAGGGAGGAGAACCAATTAAGGCCGGGGGGGGGGTGGAACGAGCAGCTGTCTACCCTTAGCAGGAGGGTTGCTGATTAATTACCTCTCCTGCTGCTGCTGCTGCTGCTGGCTGTCCAGCAGCAGACTGAAGGTGGCTGCTGCTGTGCGCAGGTATATAAAGGCTCAGAGCCTATTATGACACGCGCAGCCAGCGTTCCATTGCCACATTCCGTCTACTGCAGGCGGGATACCTGGATGGCTGAATGTCACTGAGAAGCTCACAGAGACCGCCATAAGCAACAGTTTAAAAGAATGCCACAGACTAATCAACCAAACTTTTTGGGTTGGTTTCTCTTTTATAGTCTGCAGGCATTAAATGAAAGAAGTCAGTGTTCCAGCAGAGGGAGACAACGTTTCAGAAAAGGCATTGTAGCAAACCAAAAAAGAAATTTTAAGCGCAGCAGAGTAACCAGCTCACATACCTGTTAGCTCAGGTGAGTTTAAAAGGCTGCTGTTGATAACAAGGGCATTTGCTAAATAGATGGTGTGTGTGCAACAATATACTGAAAGGTCAATTATATTGTGCAGCTTATCTCACCACCTGTAGTTATTTAGGTGAAAGCTCCAAAATGCTTGCCTAAGATGTCTGTTTATCCAAAAGTAAGTATAGAGGGAGAGCTAGATAGATAGCATTGCATTACATTACATGGCAATGCAATGCACAGTTGCTGAAGTTGAACCAAAATGAGCTTGTCATCTGGCTTCTGCAACTTTTAACATGAAAAATCCAATGAGGAGAAGAAAAGCAAAGCCAAAGAGTCCATCCCAAAATCCGACAAACAAGCCAAATGAACAAAAAGCATTGAATTCAATTCTTTCTGATTTTAGAAACTGCATTAAAGAAGGGGTGCACCGGTCCTGGAGATACTGCAATACCAGGTCAATGCGTGGAGAGGACAGAGCAAGCTCTTTTTCCATCTCCCTGTTCTAAAAATCCATTTAATATATGGTCCCCAGATAGGGGACGTATCAGATATTAAACTGATAAGAACAGATACTACACTTGATCTTAGCCAAAAGGCCGAGAAGCGATAACCAGAATTGGTTTCCGACTACGGTGCCACCCAAGGATTCTGAAAAGTCCATTTGTGGAGATGGCCACCTGGACTCCCGTTAAGAAGACATGCTGTCAACCTCTAGATCCCTCACATGCCTGCACTTTTCGGCTTGCTGCTGCTGCAATCCACGCGTTTTAGATCTGCATAACTCCACCTCTTTTAGCACAGTACCCTCAACCCCCGGCTGTTCCCACCCGCCTCAACACCGTTGGAAGGGAGGAGAACCAATTAAGGCGGGGGGGGGGTGGAACGAGCAGCTGTCTACCCTTAGCAGGAGGGTTGCTGATTAATTACCTCTCCTGCTGCTGCTGCTGCTGGCTGTCCAGCAGCAGACTGAAGGTGGCTGCTGCTGTGCGCAGGTATATAAAGGCTCAGAGCCTATTATGACACGCGCAGCCAGCGTTCCATTGCCACATTCCGTCTACTGCAGGCGGGATACCTGGATGGCTGAATGTCACTGAGAAGCTCACAGAGACCGCCATAAGCAACAGTTTAAAAGAATGCCACAGACTAATCAACCAAACTTTTTTGGTTGGTTTCTCTTTTATAGTCTGCAGGCATTAAATGAAAGAAGTCAGTGTTCCAGCAGAGGGAGACAACGTTTCAGAAAAGGCATTGTAGCAAACCAAAAAAGAAATTTTAAGCGCAGCAGAGTAACCAGCTCACATACCTGTTAGCTCAGGTGAGTTTAAAAGGCTGCTGTTGATAACAAGGGCATTTGCTAAATAGATGGTGTGTGTGCAACAATATACTGAAAGGTCAATTATATTGTGCAGCTTATCTCACCACCTGTAGTTATTTAGGTGAAAGCTCCAAAATGCTTGCCTAATATGTCTGTTTATCCAAAAGGAAGTATAGAGGGAGAGCTAGATAGATAGCATTGCATTACATTACATGGCAATGCAATGCACAGTTGCTGAAGTTGAACCAAAATGAGCTTGTCATCTGGCTTCTGCAACTTTTAACATGAAAAATCCAATGAGGAGAAGAGAAGCAAAGCCAAAGAGTCCATCCCAAAATCCGACAAACAAGCCAAATGAACAAAAAGCATTGAATTCAATTCTTTCTGATTTTAGAAACTGCATTAAAGAAGGGGTGCACCGGTCCTGGAGATACTGCAATACCAGGTCAATGCGTGGAGTGGACAGAGCAAGCTCTTTTTCCATCTCCCTGTTCTAAAAATCCATTTAATATATGGTCCCCAGATAGGGGATGTATCAGATATTAAACTGATAAGAACAGATACTACACTTGATCTTAGCCAAAAGGCCGAGAAGCGATAACCAGAATTGGTTTCCGACTACGGTGCCACCCAAGGATTCTGAAAAGTCCATTTGTGGAGATGGCCACCTGGACTCCCGTTAAGAAGACATGCTGTCAACCTCTAGATCCCTCACATGCCTGCACTTTTCGGCTTGCTGCTGCTGCAATCCACGCGTTTTAGATCTGCATAACTCCACCTCTTTTAGCACAGTACCCTCAACCCCCGGCTGTTCCCACCCGCCTCAACACCGTTGGAAGGGAGGAGAACCAATTAAGGCGGGGGGGGGGGGTGGAACGAGCAGCTGTCTACCCTTAGCAGGAGGGTTGCTGATTAATTACCTCTCCTGCTGCTGCTGCTGCTGCTGCTGGCTGTCCAGCAGCAGACTGAAGGTGGCTGCTGCTGTGCGCAGGTATATAAAGGCTCAGAGCCTATTATGACACGCGCAGCCAGCGTTCCATTGCCACATTCCGTTTACTGCAGGCGGGATACCTGGATGGCTGAATGTCACTGAGAAGCTCACAGAGACCGCCATAAGCAACAGTTTAAAAGAATGCCACAGACTAATCAACCAAACTTTTTGGGTTGGTTTCTCTTTTATAGTCTGCAGGCATTAAATGAAAGAAGTCAGTGTTCCAGCAGAGGGAGACAACGTTTCAGAAAAGGCATTGTAGCAAACCAAAAAAGAAATTTTAAGCGCAGCAGAGTAACCAGCTCACATACCTGTTAGCTCAGGTGAGTTTAAAAGGCTGCTGTTGATAACAAGGGCATTTGCTAAATAGATGGTGTGTGTGCAACAATATACTGAAAGGTCAATTATATTGTGCAGCTTATCTCACCACCTGTAGTTATTTAGGTGAAAGCTCCAAAATGCTTGCCTAATATGTCTGTTTATCCAAAAGGAAGTATAGAGGGAGAGCTAGATAGATAGCATTGCATTACATTACATGGCAATGCAATGCACAGTTGCTGAAGTTGAACCAAAATGAGCTTGTCATCTGGCTTCTGCAACTTTTAACATGAAAAATCCAATGAGGAGAAGAAAAGCAAAGCCAAAGAGTCCATCCCAAAATCCGACAAACAAGCCAAATGAACAAAAAGCATTGAATTCAATTCTTTCTGATTTTAGAAACTGCATTAAAGAAGGGGTGCACCGGTCCTGGAGATACTGCAATACCAGGTCAATGCGTGGAGTGGACAGAGCAAGCTCTTTTTCCATCTCCCTGTTCTAAAAATCCATTTAATATATGGTCCCCAGATAGGGGACGTATCAGATATTAAACTGATAAGAACAGATACTACACTTGATCTTAGCCAAAAGGCCGAGAAGCGATAACCAGAATTGGTTTCCGACTACGGTGCCACCCAAGGATTCTGAAAAGTCCATTTGTGGAGATGGCCACCTGGACTCCCGTTAAGAAGACATGCTGTCAACCTCTAGATCCCTCACATGCCTGCACTTTTCGGCTTGCTGCTGCTGCAATCCACGCGTTTTAGATCTGCATAACTCCACCTCTTTTAGCACAGTACCCTCAACCCCCGGCTGTTCCCACCCGCCTCAACACCGTTGGAAGGGAGGAGAACCAATTAAGGCGGGGGGGGGGGTGGAACGAGCAGCTGTCTACCCTTAGCAGGAGGGTTGCTGATTAATTACCTCTCCTGCTGCTGCTGCTGCTGCTGGCTGTCCAGCAGCAGACTGAAGGTGGCTGCTGCTGTGCGCAGGTATATAAAGGCTCAGAGCCTATTATGACACGCGCAGCCAGCGTTCCATTGCCACATTCCGTCTACTGCAGGCGGGATACCTGGATGGCTGAATGTCACTGAGAAGCTCACAGAGACCGCCATAAGCAACAGTTTAAAAGAATGCCACAGACTAATCAACCAAACTTTTTGGGTTGGTTTCTCTTTTATAGTCTGCAGGCATTAAATGAAAGAAGTCAGTGTTCCAGCAGAGGGAGACAACGTTTCAGAAAAGGCATTGTAGCAAACCAAAAAAGAAATTTTAAGCGCAGCAGAGTAACCAGCTCACATACCTGTTAGCTCAGGTGAGTTTAAAAGGCTGCTGTTGATAACAAGGGCATTTTCTAAATAGATGGTGTGTGTGCAACAATATACTGAAAGGTCAATTATATTGTGCAGCTTATCTCACCACCTGTAGTTATTTAGGTGAAAGCTCCAAAATGCTTGCCTAATATGTCTGTTTATCCAAAAGGAAGTATAGAGGGAGAGCTAGATAGATAGCATTGCATTACATTACATGGCAATGCAATGCACAGTTGCTGAAGTTGAACCAAAATGAGCTTGTCATCTGGCTTCTGCAACTTTTAACATGAAAAATCCAATGAGGAGAAGAAAAGCAAAGCCAAAGAGTCCATCCCAAAATCCGACAAACAAGCCAAATGAACAAAATGCATTGAATTCAATTCTTTCTGATTTTAGAAACTGCATTAAAGAAGGGGTGCACCGGTCCTGGAGATACTGCAATACCAGGTCAATGCGTGGAGTGGACAGAGCAAGCTCTTTTTCCATCTCCCTGTTCTAAAAATCCATTTAATATATGGTCCCCAGATAGGGGACGTATCAGATATTAAACTGATAAGAACAGATACTACACTTGATCTTAACCAAAAGGCCGAGAAGCGATAACCAGAATTGGTTTCCGACTACGGTGCCACCCAAGGATTCTGAAAAGTCCATTTGTGGAGATGGCCACCTGGACTCCCGTTAAGAAGACATGCTGTCAACCTCTAGATCCCTCACATGCCTGCACTTTTCGGCTTGCTGCTGCTGCAATCCACGCGTTTTAGATCTGCATAACTCCACCTCTTTTAGCACAGTACCCTCAACCCCCGGCTGTTCCCACCCGCCTCAACACCGTTGGAAGGGAGGAGAACCAATTAAGGCGGGGGGGGGGGGGGGTGGAACGAGCAGCTGTCTACCCTTAGCAGGAGGGTTGCTGATTAATTACCTCTCCTGCTGCTGCTGCTGCTGCTGGCTGTCCAGCAGCAGACTGAAGGTGGCTGCTGCTGTGCGCAGGTATATAAAGGCTCAGAGCCTATTATGACACGCGCAGCCAGCGTTCCATTGCCACATTCCGTCTACTGCAGGCGGGATACCTGGATGGCTGAATGTCACTGAGAAGCTCACAGAGACCGCCATAAGCAACAGTTTAAAAGAATGCCACAGAGTAATCAACCAAACTTTTTGGGTTGGTTTCTCTTTTATAGTCTGCAGGCATTAAATGAAAGAAGTCAGTGTTCCAGCAGAGGGAGACAACGTTTCAGAAAAGGCATTGTAGCAAACCAAAAAAGAAATTTTAAGCGCAGCAGAGTAACCAGCTCACATACCTGTTAGCTCAGGTGAGTTTAAAAGGCTGCTGTTGATAACAAGGGCATTTGCTAAATAGATGGTGTGTGTGCAACAATATACTGAAAGGTCAATTATATTGTGCAGCTTATCTCACCACCTGTAGTTATTTAGGTGAAAGCTCCAAAATGCTTGCCTAATATGTCTGTTTATCCAAAAGGAAGTATAGAGGGAGAGCTAGATAGATAGCATTGCATTACATTACATGGCAATGCAATGCACAGTTGCTGAAGTTGAACCAAAATGAGCTTGTCATCTGGCTTCTGCAACTTTTAACATGAAAAATCCAATGAGGAGAAGAAAAGCAAAGCCAAAGAGTCCATCCCAAAATCCGACAAACAAGCCAAATGAACAAAAAGCATTGAATTCAATTATTTCTGATTTTAGAAACTGCATTAAAGAAGGGGTGCACCGGTCCTGGAGATACTGCAATACCAGGTCAATGCGTGGAGTGGACAGAGCAAGCTCTTTTTCCATCTCCCTGTTCTAAAAATCCATTTAATATATGGTCCCCAGATAGGGGACGTATCAGATATTAAACTGATAAGAACAGATACTACACTTGATCTTAGCCAAAAGGCCGAGAAGCGATAACCAGAATTGGTTTCCGACTACGGTGCCACCCAAGGATTCTGAAAAGTCCATTTGTGGAGATGGCCACCTGGACTCCCGTTAAGAAGACATGCTGTCAACCTCTAGATCCCTCACATGCCTGCACTTTTCGGCTTGCTGCTGCTGCAATCCACGCGTTTTAGATCTGCATAACTCCACCTCTTTTAGCACAGTACCCTCAACCCCCGGCTGTTCCCACCCGCCTCAACACCGTTGGAAGGGAGGAGAACCAATTAAGGCGGGGGGGGGGGTGGAACGAGCAGCTGTCTACCCTTAGCAGGAGGGTTGCTGATTAATTACCTCTCCTGCTGCTGCTGCTGCTGCTGGCTGTCCAGCAGCAGACTGAAGGTGGCTGCTGCTGTGCGCAGGTATATAAAGGCTCAGAGCCTATTATGACACGCGCAGCCAGCGTTCCATTGCCACATTCCGTCTACTGCAGGCGGGATACCTGGATGGCTGAATGTCACTGAGAAGCTCACAGAGACCGCCATAAGCAACAGTTTAAAAGAATGCCACAGACTAATCAACCAAACTTTTTGGGTTGGTTTCTCTTTTATAGTCTGCAGGCATTAAATGAAAGAAGTCAGTGTTCCAGCAGAGGGAGACAACGTTTCAGAAAAGGCATTGTAGCAAACCAAAAAAGAAATTTTAAGCGCAGCAGAGTAACCAGCTCACATACCTGTTAGCTCAGGTGAGTTTAAAAGGCTGCTGTTGATAACAAGGGCAATTGCTAAATAGATGGTGTGTGTGCAACAATATACTGAAAGGTCAATTATATTGTGCAGCTTATCTCACCACCTGTAGTTATTTAGGTGAAAGCTCCAAAATGCTTGCCTAATATGTCTGTTTATCCAAAAGGAAGTATAGAGGGAGAGCTAGATAGATAGCATTGCATTACATTACATGGCAATGCAATGCACAGTTGCTGAAGTTGAACCAAAATGAGCTTGTCATCTGGCTTCTGCAACTTTTAACATGAAAAATCCAATGAGGAGAAGAAAAGCAAAGCCAAAGAGTCCATCCCAAAATCCGACAAACAAGCCAAATGAACAAAAAGCATTGAATTCAATTCTTTCTGATTTTAGAAACTGCATTAAAGAAGGGGTGCACCGGTCCTGGAGATACTGCAATACCAGGTCAATGCGTGGAGTGGACAGAGCAAGCTCTTTTTCCATCTCCCTGTTCTAAAAATCCATTTAATATATGGTCCCCAGATAGGGGACGTATCAGATATTAAACTGATAAGAACAGATACTACACTTGATCTTAGCCAAAAGGCCGAGAAGCCATAACCAGAATTGGTTTCCGACTACGGTGCCACCCAAGGATTCTGAAAAGTCCATTTGTGGAGATGGCCACCTGGACTCCCGTTAAGAAGACATGCTGTCAACCTCTAGATCCCTCACATGCCTGCACTTTTCGGCTTGCTGCTGCTGCAATCCACGCGTTTTAGATCTGCATAACTCCACCTCTTTTAGCACAGTACCCTCAACCCCCGGCTGTTCCCACCCGCCTCAACACCGTTGGAAGGGAGGAGAACCAATTAAGGCGGGGGGGGGGGGTGGAACGAGCAGCTGTCTACCCTTAGCAGGAGGGTTGCTGATTAATTACCTCTCCTGCTGCTGCTGCTGCTGCTGGCTGTCCAGCAGCAGACTGAAGGTGGCTGCTGCTGTGCGCAGGTATATAAAGGCTCAGAGCCTATTATGACACGCGCAGCCAGCGTTCCATTGCCACATTCCGTCTACTGCAGGCGGGATACCTGGATGGCTGAATGTCACTGAGAAGCTCACAGAGACCGCCATAAGCAACAGTTTAAAAGAATGCCACAGACTAATCAACCAAACTTTTTGGGTTGGTTTCTCTTTTATAGTCTGCAGGCATTAAATTAAAGAAGTCAGTGTTCCAGCAGAGGGAGACAACGTTTCAGAAAAGGCATTGTAGCAAACCAAAAAAGAAATTTTAAGCGCAGCAGAGTAACCAGCTCACATACCTGTTAGCTCAGGTGAGTTTAAAAGGCTGCTGTTGATAACAAGGGCATTTGCTAAATAGATGGTGTGTGTGCAACAATATACTGAAAGGTCAATTATATTGTGCAGCTTATCTCACCACCTGTAGTTATTTAGGTGAAAGCTCCAAAATGCTTGCCTAATATGTCTGTTTATCCAAAAGGAAGTATAGAGGGAGAGCTAGATAGATAGCATTGCATTACATTACATGGCAATGCAATGCACAGTTGCTGAAGTTGAACCAAAATGAGCTTGTCATCTGGCTTCTGCAACTTTTAACATGAAAAATCCAATGAGGAGAAGAAAAGCAAAGCCAAAGAGTCCATCCCAAAATCCGACAAACAAGCCAAATGAACAAAAAGCATTGAATTCAATTCTTTCTGATTTTAGAAACTGCATTAAAGAAGGGGTGCACCGGTCCTGGAGATACTGCAATACCAGGTCAATGCGTGGAGTGGACAGAGCAAGCTCTTTTTCCATCTCCCTGTTCTAAAAATCCATTTAATATATGGTCCCCAGATAGGGGACGTATCAGATATTAAACTGATAAGAACAGATACTACACTTGATCTTAGCCAAAAGGCCGAGAAGCGATAACCAGAATTGGTTTCCGACTACGGTGCCACCCAAGGATTCTGAAAAGTCCATTTGTGGAGATGGCCACCTGGACTCCCGTTAAGAAGACATGCTGTCAACCTCTAGATCCCTCACATGCCTGCACTTTTCGGCTTGCTGCTGCTGCAATCCACGCGTTTTAGATCTGCATAACTCCACCTCTTTTAGCACAGTACCCTCAACCCCCGGCTGTTCCCACCCGCCTCAACACCGTTGGAAGGGAGGAGAACCAATTAAGGCGGGGGGGGGGTGGAACGAGCAGCTGTCTACCCTTAGCAGGAGGGTTGCTGATTAATTACCTCTCCTGCTGCTGCTGCTGCTGCTGGCTGTCCAGCAGCAGACTGAAGGTGGCTGCTGCTGTGCGCAGGTATATAAAGGCTCAGAGCCTATTATGACACGCGCAGCCAGCGTTCCATTGCCACATTCCGTCTACTGCAGGCGGGATACCTGGATGGCTGAATGTCACTGAGAAGCTCACAGAGACCGCCATAAGCAACAGTTTAAAAGAATGCCACAGACTAATCAACCAAACTTTTTGGGTTGGTTTCTCTTTTATAGTCTGCAGGCATTAAATGAAAGAAGTCAGTGTTCCAGCAGAGGGAGACAACGTTTCAGAAAAGGCATTGTAGCAAACCAAAAAAGAAATTTTAAGCGCAGCAGAGTAACCAGCTCACATACCTGTTAGCTCAGGTGAGTTTAAAAGGCTGCTGTTGATAACAAGGGCATTTGCTAAATAGATGGTGTGTGTGCAACAATATACTGAAAGGTCAATTATATTGTGCAGCTTATCTCACCACCTGTAGTTATTTAGGTGAAAGCTCCAAAATGCTTGCCTAATATGTCTGTTTATCCAAAAGGAAGTATAGAGGGAGAGCTAGATAGATAGCATTGCATTACATTACATGGCAATGCAATGCACAGTTGCTGAAGTTGAACCAAAATGAGCTTGTCATCTGGCTTCTGCAACTTTTAACATGAAAAATCCAATGAGGAGAAGAAAAGCAAAGCCAAAGAGTCCATCCCAAAATCCGACAAACAAGCCAAATGAACAAAAAGCATTGAATTCAATTATTTCTGATTTTAGAAACTGCATTAAAGAAGGGGTGCACCGGTCCTGGAGATACTGCAATACCAGGTCAATGCGTGGAGTGGACAGAGCAAGCTCTTTTTCCATCTCCCTGTTCTAAAATTCCATTTAATATATGGTCCCCAGATAGGGGACGTATCAGATATTAAACTGATAAGAACAGATACTACACTTGATCTTAGCCAAAAGGCCGAGAAGCGATAACCAGAATTGGTTTCCGACTACGGTGCCACCCAAGGATTCTGAAAAGTCCATTTGTGGAGATGGCCACCTGGACTCCCGTTAAGAAGACATGCTGTCAACCTCTAGATCCCTCACATGCCTGCACTTTTCGGCTTGCTGCTGCTGCAATCCACGCGTTTTAGATCTGCATAACTCCACCTCTTTTAGCACAGTACCCTCAACCCCCGGCTGTTCCCACCCGCCTCAACACCGTTGGAAGGGAGGAGAACCACTTAAGGCGGGGGGTGGGGGGGTGGAACGAGCAGCTGTCTACCCTTAGCAGGAGGGTTGCAGATTAATTACCTCTCCTGCTGCTGCTGCTGGCTGTCCAGCAGCAGACTGAAGGTGGCTGCTGCTGTGCGCAGGTATATAAAGGCTCAGAGCCTATTATGACACGCGCAGCCAGCGTTCCATTGCCACATTCCGTCTACTGCAGGCGGGATACCTGGATGGCTGAATGTCACTGAGAAGCTCACAGAGACCGCCATAAGCAACAGTTTAAAAGAATGCCACAGACTAATCAACCAAACTTTTTGGGTTGGTTTCTCTTTTATAGTCTGCAGGCATTAAATGAAAGAAGTCAGTGTTCCAGCAGAGGGAGACAACGTTTCAGAAAAGGCATTGTAGCAAACCAAAAAAGAAATTTTAAGCGCAGCAGAGTAACCAGCTCACATACCTGTTAGCTCAGGTGAGTTTAAAAGGCTGCTGTTGATAACAAGGGCATTTGCTAAATAGATGGTGTGTGTGCAACAATATACTGAAAGGTCAATTATATTGTGCAGCTTATCTCACCACCTGTAGTTATTTAGGTGAAAGCTCCAAAATGCTTGCCTAATATGTCTGTTTATCCAAAAGGAAGTATAGAGGGAGAGCTAGATAGATATCATTGCATTACATTACATGGCAATGTAATGCACAGTTGCTGAAGTTGAACCAAAATGAGCTTGTCATCTGGCTTCTGCAACTTTTAACATGAAAAATCCAATGAGGAGAAGAAAAGCAAAGCCAAAGAGTCCATCCCAAAATCCGACAAACAAGCCAAATGAACAAAAAGCATTGAATTCAATTCTTTCTGATTTTAGAAACTGCATTAAAGAAGGGGTGCACCGGTCCTGGAGATACTGCAATACCAGGTCAATGCGTGGAGTGGACAGAGCAAGCTCTTTTTCCATCTCCCTGTTCTAAAAATCCATTTAATATATGGTCCCCAGATAGGGGACGTATCAGATATTAAACTGATAAGAACAGATACTACACTTGATCTTAGCCAAAAGGCCGTGAAGCGATAACCAGAATTGGTTTCCGACTACGGTGCCACCCAAGGATTCTGAAAAGTCCATTTGTGGAGATGGCCACCTGGACTCCCGTTAAGAAGACATGCTGTCAACCTCTAGATCCCTCACATGCCTGCACTTTTCGGCTTGCTGCTGCTGCAATCCACGCGTTTTAGATCTGCATAACTCCACCTCTTTTAGCACAGTACCCTCAACCCCCGGCTGTTCCCACCCGCCTCAACACCATTGGAAGGGAGGAGAACCAATTAAGGCGGGGGGGGGGTGGAACGAGCAGCTGTCTACCCTTAGCAGGAGGGTTGCTGATTAATTACCTCTCCTGCTGCTGCTGCTGCTGGCTGTCCAGCAGCAGACTGAAGGTGGCTGCTGCTGTGCGCAGGTATATAAAGGCTCAGAGCCTATTATGACACGCGCAGCCAGCGTTCCATTGCCACATTCCGTCTACTGCAGGCGGGATACCTGGATGGCTGAATGTCACTGAGAAGCTCACAGAGACCGCCATAAGCAACAGTTTAAAAGAATGCCACAGACTAATCAACCAAACTTTTTGGGTTGGTTTCTCTTTTATAGTCTGCAGGCATTAAATGAAAGAAGTCAGTGTTCCAGCAGAGGGAGACAACGTTTCAGAAAAGGCATTGTAGCAAACCAAAAAAGAAATTTTAAGCGCAGCAGAGTAACCAGCTCACATACCTGTTAGCTCAGGTGAGTTTAAAAGGCTGCTGTTGATAACAAGGGCATTTGCTAAATAGATGGTGTGTGTGCAACAATATACTGAAAGGTCAATTATATTGTGCAGCTTATCTCACCACCTGTAGTTATTTAGGTGAAAGCTCCAAAATGCTTGCCTAATATGTCTGTTTATCCAAAAGGAAGTATAGAGGGAGAGCTAGATAGATAGCATTGCATTACATTACATGGCAATGCAATGCACAGTTGCTGAAGTTGAACCAAAATGAGCTTGTCATCTGGCTTCTGCAACTTTTAACATGAAAAATCCAATGAGGAGAAGAAAAGCAAAGCCAAAGAGTCCATCC
This sequence comes from Phyllobates terribilis, assembly GCF_046119375.1. Lineage (NCBI taxonomy): Eukaryota > Metazoa > Chordata > Amphibia > Anura > Dendrobatidae > Phyllobates > Phyllobates terribilis. The sequence goes on along the minus strand of NW_027363523.1, from coordinate 509,918 downwards.
CAAAATCCGACAAACAAGCCAAATGAACAAAAAGCATTGAATTCAATTCTTTCTGATTTTAGAAACTGCATTAAAGAAGGGGTGCACCGGTCCTGGAGATACTGCAATACCAGGTCAATGCGTGGAGTGGACAGAGCAAGCTCTTTTTCCATCTCCCTGTTCTAAAAATCCATTTAATATATGGTCCCCAGATAGGGGACGTATCAGATATTAAACTGATAAGAACAGATACTACACTTGATCTTAGCCAAAAGGCCGAGAAGCGATAACCAGAATTGGTTTCCGACTACGGTGCCACCCAAGGATTCTGAAAAGTCCATTTGTGGAGATGGCCACCTGGACTCCCGTTAAGAAGACATGCTGTCAACCTCTAGATCCCTCACATGCCTGCACTTTTCGGCTTGCTGCTGCTGCAATCCACGCGTTTTAGATCTGCATAACTCCACCTCTTTTAGCACAGTACCCTCAACCCCCGGCTGTTCCCACCCGCCTCAACACCGTTGGAAGGGAGGAGAACCAATTAAGGCGGGGGGGGGGGTGGAACGAGCAGCTGTCTACCCTTAGCAGGAGGGTTGCTGATTAATTACCTCTCCTGCTGCTGCTGCTGCTGCTGGCTGTCCAGCAGCAGACTGAAGGTGGCTGCTGCTGTGCGCAGGTATATAAAGGCTCAGAGCCTATTATGACACGCGCAGCCAGCGTTCCATTGCCACATTCCGTCTACTGCAGGCGGGATACCTGGATGGCTGAATGTCACTGAGAAGCTCACAGAGACCGCCATAAGCAACAGTTTAAAAGAATGCCACAGACTAATCAACCAAACTTTTTGGGTTGGTTTCTCTTTTATAGTCTGCAGGCATTAAATGAAAGAAGTCAGTGTTCCAGCAGAGGGAGACAACGTTTCAGAAAAGGCATTGTAGCAAACCAAAAAAGAAATTTTAAGCGCAGCAGAGTAACCAGCTCACATACCTGTTAGCTCAGGTGAGTTTAAAAGGCTGCTGTTGATAACAAGGGCATTTGCTAAATAGATGGTGTGTGTGCAACAATATACTGAAAGGTCAATTATATTGTGCAGCTTATCTCACCACCTGTAGTTATTTAGGTGAAAGCTCCAAAATGCTTGCCTAATATGTCTGTTTATCCAAAAGGAAGTATAGAGGGAGAGCTAGATAGATAGCATTGCATTACATTACATGGCAATGCAATGCACAGTTGCTGAAGTTGAACCAAAATGAGCTTGTCATCTGGCTTCTGCAACTTTTAACATGAAAAATCCAATGAGGAGAAGAAAAGCAAAGCCAAAGAGTCCATCCCAAAATCCGACAAACAAGCCAAATGAACAAAAAGCATTGAATTCAATTCTTTCTGATTTTAGAAACTGCATTAAAGAAGGGGTGCACCGGTCCTGGAGATACTGCAATACCAGGTCAATGCGTGGAGTGGACAGAGCAAGCTCTTTTTCCATCTCCCTGTTCTAAAAATCCATTTAATATATGGTCCCCAGATAGGGGACGTATCAGATATTAAACTGATAAGAACAGATACTACACTTGATCTTAGCCAAAAGGCCGAGAAGCGATAACCAGAATTGGTTTCCGACTACGGTGCCACCCAAGGATTCTGAAAAGTCCATTTGTGGAGATGGCCACCTGGACTCCCGTTAAGAAGACATGCTGTCAACCTCTAGATCCCTCACATGCCTGCACTTTTCGGCTTGCTGCTGCTGCAATCCACGCGTTTTAGATCTGCATAACTCCACCTCTTTTAGCACAGTACCCTCAACCCCCGGCTGTTCCCACCCGCCTCAACACCGTTGGAAGGGAGGAGAACCAATTAAGGCGGGGGGGGGGGGTGGAACGAGCAGCTGTCTACCCTTAGCAGGAGGGTTGCTGATTAATTACCTCTCCTGCTGCTGCTGCTGCTGCTGGCTGTCCAGCAGCAGACTGAAGGTGGCTGCTGCTGTGCGCAGGTATATAAAGGCTCAGAGCCTATTATGACACGCGCAGCCAGCGTTCCATTGCCACATTCCGTCTACTGCAGGCGGGATACCTGGATGGCTGAATGTCACTGAGAAGCTCACAGAGACCGCCATAAGCAACAGTTTAAAAGAATGCCACAGACTAATCAACCAAACTTTTTGGGTTGGTTTCTCTTTTATAGTCTGCAGGCATTAAATGAAAGAAGTCAGTGTTCCAGCAGAGGGAGACAACGTTTCAGAAAAGGCATTGTAGCAAACCAAAAAAGAAATTTTAAGCGCAGCAGAGTAACCAGCTCACATACCTGTTAGCTCAGGTGAGTTTAAAAGGCTGCTGTTGATAACAAGGGCATTTGCTAAATAGATGGTGTGTGTGCAACAATATACTGAAAGGTCAATTATATTGTGCAGCTTATCTCACCACCTGTAGTTATTTAGGTGAAAGCTCCAAAATGCTTGCCTAATATGTCTGTTTATCCAAAAGGAAGTATAGAGGGAGAGCTAGATAGATAGCATTGCATTACATTACATGGCAATGCAATGCACAGTTGCTGAAGTTGAACCAAAATGAGCTTGTCATCTGGCTTCTGCAACTTTTAACATGAAAAATCCAATGAGGAGAAGAAAAGCAAAGCCAAAGAGTCCATTCCAAAATCCGACAAACAAGCCAAATGAACAAAAAGCATTGAATTCAATTCTTTCTGATTTTAGAAACTGCATTAAAGAAGGGGTGCACCGGTCCTGGAGATACTGCAATACCAGGTCAATGCGTGGAGTGGACAGAGCAAGCTCTTTTTCCATCTCCCTGTTCTAAAAATCCATTTAATATATGGTCCCCAGATAGGGGACGTATCAGATATTAAACTGATAAGAACAGATACTACACTTGATCTTAGCCAAAAGGCCGAGAAGCGATAACCAGAATTGGTTTCCGACTACGGTGCCACCCAAGGATTCTGAAAAGTCCATTTGTGGAGATGGCCACCTGGACTCCCGTTAAGAAGACATGCTGTCAACCTCTAGATCCCTCACATGCCTGCACTTTTCGGCTTGCTGCTGCTGCAATCCACGCGTTTTAGATCTGCATAACTCCACCTCTTTTAGCACAGTACCCTCAACCCCCGGCTGTTCCCACCCGCCTCAACACCGTTGGAAGGGAGGAGAACCAATTAAGGCGGGGGGGGGGGGGTGGAACGAGCAGCTGTCTACCCTTAGCAGGAGGGTTGCTGATTAATTACCTCTCCTGCTGCTGCTGCTGCTTCTGGCTGTCCAGCAGCAGACTGAAGGTGGCTGCTGCTGTGCGCAGGTATATAAAGGCTGAGAGCCTATTATGACACGCGCAGCCAGCGTTCCATTGCCACATTCCGTCTACTGCAGGCGGGATACCTGGATGGCTGAATGTCACTGAGAAGCTCACAGAGACCGCCATAAGCAACAGTTTAAAAGAATGCCACAGACTAATCAACCAAACTTTTTGGGTTGGTTTCTCTTTTATAGTCTGCAGGCATTAAATGAAAGAAGTCAGTGTTCCAGCAGAGGGAGACAACGTTTCAGAAAAGGCATTGTAGCAAACCAAAAAAGAAATTTTAAGCGCAGCAGAGTAACCAGCTCACATACCTGTTAGCTCAGGTGAGTTTAAAAGGCTGCTGTTGATAACAAGGGCATTTGCTAAATAGATGGTGTGTGTGCAACAATATACTGAAAGGTCAATTATATTGTGCAGCTTATCTCACCACCTGTAGTTATTTAGGTGAAAGCTCCAAAATGCTTGCCTAATATGTCTGTTTATCCAAAAGGAAGTATAGAGGGAGAGCTAGATAGATAGCATTGCATTACATTACATGGCAATGCAATGCACAGTTGCTGAAGTTGAACCAAAATGAGCTTGTCATCTGGCTTCTGCAACTTTTAACATGAAAAATCCAATGAGGAGAAGAAAAGCAAAGCCAAAGAGTCCATCCCAAAATCCGACAAACAAGCCAAATGAACAAAAAGCATTGAATTCAATTCTTTCTGATTTTAGAAACTGCATTAAAGAAGGGGTGCACCGGTCCTGGAGATACTGCAATACCAGGTCAATGCGTGGAGTGGACAGAGCAAGCTCTTTTTCCATCTCCCTGTTCTAAAAATCCATTTAATATATGGTCCCCAGATAGGGGACGTATCAGATATTAAACTGATAAGAACAGATACTACACTTGATCTTAGCCAAAAGGCCGAGAAGCGATAACCAGAATTGGTTTCCGACTACGGTGCCACCCAAGGATTCTGAAAAGTCCATTTGTGGAGATGGCCACCTGGACTCCCGTTAAGAAGACATGCTGTCAACCTCTAGATCCCTCACATGCCTGCACTTTTCGGCTTGCTGCTGCTGCAATCCACGCGTTTTAGATCTGCATAACTCCACCTCTTTTAGCACAGTACCCTCAACCCCCGGCTGTTCCCACCCGCCTCAACACCGTTGGAAGGGAGGAGAACCAATTAAGGCGGGGGGGGGGGAGGTGGAACGAGCAGCTGTCTACCCTTAGCAGGAGGGTTGCTGATTAATTACCTCTCCTGCTGCTGCTGCTGCTGCTGGCTGTCCAGCAGCAGACTGAAGGTGGCTGCTGCTGTGCGCAGGTATATAAAGGCTCAGAGCCTATTATGACACGCGCAGCCAGCGTTCCATTGCCACATTCCGTCTACTGCAGGCGGGATACCTGGATGGCTGAATGTCACTGAGAAGCTCACAGAGACCGCCATAAGCAACAGTTTAAAAGAATGCCACAGACTAATCAACCAAACTTTTTGGGTTGGTTTCTCTTTTATAGTCTGCAGGCATTAAATGAAAGAAGTCAGTGTTCCAGCAGAGGGAGACAACGTTTCAGAAAAGGCATTGTAGCAAACCAAAAAAGAAATTTTAAGCGCAGCAGAGTAACCAGCTCACATACCTGTTAGCTCAGGTGAGTTTAAAAGGCTGCTGTTGATAACAAGGGCATTTGCTAAATAGATGGTGTGTGTGCAACAATATACTGAAAGGTCAATTATATTGTGCAGCTTATCTCACCACCTGTAGTTATTTAGGTGAAAGCTCCAAAATGCTTGCCTAATATGTCTGTTTATCCAAAAGGAAGTATAGAGGGAGAGCTAGATAGATATCATTGCATTACATTACATGGCAATGCAATGCACAGTTGCTGAAGTTGAACCAAAATGAGCTTGTCATCTGGCTTCTGCAACTTTTAACATGAAAAATCCAATGAGGAGAAGAAAAGCAAAGCCAAAGAGTCCATCCCAAAATCCGACAAACAAGCCAAATGAACAAAAAGCATTGAATTCAATTCTTTCTGATTTTAGAAACTGCATTAAAGAAGGGGTGCACCGGTCCTGGAGATACTGCAATACCAGGTCAATGCGTGGAGTGGACAGAGCAAGCTCTTTTTCCATCTCCCTGTTCTAAAAATCCATTTAATATATGGTCCCCAGATAGGGGACGTATCAGATATTAAACTGATAAGAACAGATACTACACTTGATCTTAGCCAAAAGGCCGAGAAGCGATAACCAGAATTGGTTTCCGACTACGGTGCCACCCAAGGATTCTGAAAAGTCCATTTGTGGAGATGGCCACCTGGACTCCCGTTAAGAAGACATGCTGTCAACCTCTAGATCCCTCACATGCCTGCACTTTTCGGCTTGCTGCTGCTGCAATCCACGCGTTTTAGATCTGCATAACTCCACCTCTTTTAGCACAGTACCCTCAACCCCCGGCTGTTCCCACCCGCCTCAACACCGTTGGAAGGGAGGAGAACCAATTAAGGCGGGGGGGGGGGGTGGAACGAGCAGCTGTCTACCCTTAGCAGGAGGGTTGCTGATTAATTACCTCTCCTGCTGCTGCTGCTGCTGCTGGCTGTCCAGCAGCAGACTGAAGGTGGCTGCTGCTGTGCGCAGGTATATAAAGGCTGAGAGCCTATTATGACACGCGCAGCCAGCGTTCCATTGCCACATTCCGTCTACTGCAGGCGGGATACCTGGATGGCTGAATGTCACTGAGAAGCTCACAGAGACCGCCATAAGCAACAGTTTAAAAGAATGCCACAGACTAATCAACCAAACTTTTTGGGTTGGTTTCTCTTTTATAGTCTGCAGGCATTAAATGAAAGAAGTCAGTGTTCCAGCAGAGGGAGACAACGTTTCAGAAAAGGCATTGTAGCAAACCAAAAAAGAAATTTTAAGCGCAGCAGAGTAACCAGCTCACATACCTGTTAGCTCAGGTGAGTTTAAAAGGCTGCTGTTGATAACAAGGGCATTTGCTAAATAGATGGTGTGTGTGCAACAATATACTGAAAGGTCAATTATATTGTGCAGCTTATCTCACCACCTGTAGTTATTTAGGTGAAAGCTCCAAAATGCTTGCCTAATATGTCTGTTTATCCAAAAGGAAGTATAGAGGGAGAGCTAGATAGATAGCATTGCATTACATTACATGGCAATGCAATGCACAGTTGCTGAAGTTGAACCAAAATGAGCTTGTCATCTGGCTTCTGCAACTTTTAACATGAAAAATCCAATGAGGAGAAGAAAAGCAAAGCCAAAGAGTCCATCCCAAAATCCGACAAACAAGCCAAATGAACAAAAAGCATTGAATTCAATTCTTTCTGATTTTAGAAACTGCATTAAAGAAGGGGTGCACCGGTCCTGGAGATACTGCAATACCAGGTCAATGCGTGGAGTGGACAGAGCAAGCTCTTTTTCCATCTCCCTGTTCTAAAAATCCATTTAATATATGGTCCCCAGATAGGGGACGTATCAGATATTAAACTGATAAGAACAGATACTACACTTGATCTTAGCCAAAAGGCCGAGAAGCGATAACCAGAATTGGTTTCCGACTACGGTGCCACCCAAGGATTCTGAAAAGTCCATTTGTGGAGATGGCCACCTGGACTCCCGTTAAGAAGACATGCTGTCAACCTCTAGATCCCTCACATGCCTGCACTTTTCGGCTTGCTGCTGCTGCAATCCACGCGTTTTAGATCTGCATAACTCCACCTCTTTTAGCACAGTACCCTCAACCCCCGGCTGTTCCCACCCGCCTCAACACCGTTGGAAGGGAGGAGAACCAATTAAGGCGGGGGGGGGGGAGGTGGAACGAGCAGCTGTCTACCCTTAGCAGGAGGGTTGCTGATTAATTACCTCTCCTGCTGCTGCTGCTGCTGCTGGCTGTCCAGCAGCAGACTGAAGGTGGCTGCTGCTGTGCGCAGGTATATAAAGGCTCAGAGCCTATTATGACACGCGCAGCCAGCGTTCCATTGCCACATTCCGTCTACTGCAGGCGGGATACCTGGATGGCTGAATGTCACTGAGAAGCTCACAGAGACCGCCATAAGCAACAGTTTAAAAGAATGCCACAGACTAATCAACCAAACTTTTTGGGTTGGTTTCTCTTTTATAGTCTGCAGGCATTAAATGAAAGAAGTCAGTGTTCCAGCAGAGGGAGACAACGTTTCAGAAAAGGCATTGTAGCAAACCAAAAAAGAAATTTTAAGCGCAGCAGAGTAACCAGCTCACATACCTGTTAGCTCAGGTGAGTTTAAAAGGCTGCTGTTGATAACAAGGGCATTTGCTAAATAGATGGTGTGTGTGCAACAATATACTGAAAGGTCAATTATATTGTGCAGCTTATCTCACCACCTGTAGTTATTTAGGTGAAAGCTCCAAAATGCTTGCCTAATATGTCTGTTTATCCAAAAGGAAGTATAGAGGGAGAGCTAGATAGATAGCATTGCATTACATTACATGGCAATGCAATGCACAGTTGCTGAAGTTGAACCAAAATGAGCTTGTCATCTGGCTTCTGCAACTTTTAACATGAAAAATCCAATGAGGAGAAGAAAAGCAAAGCCAAAGAGTCCATCCCAAAATCCGACAAACAAGCCAAATGAACAAAAAGCATTGAATTCAATTCTTTCTGATTTTAGAAACTGCATTAAAGAAGGGGTGCACCGGTCCTGGAGATACTGCAATACCAGGTCAATGCGTGGAGTGGACAGAGCAAGCTCTTTTTCCATCTCCCTGTTCTAAAAATCCATTTAATATATCGTCCCCAGATAGGGGACGTATCAGATATTAAACTGATAAGAACAGATACTACACTTGATCTTAGCCAAAAGGCCGAGAAGCGATAACCAGAATTGGTTTCCGACTACGGTGCCACCCAAGGATTCTGAAAAGTCCATTTGTGGAGATGGCCACCTGGACTCCCGTTAAGAAGACATGCTGTCAACCTCTAGATCCCTCACATGCCTGCACTTTTCGTCTTGCTGCTGCTGCAATCCACGCGTTTTAGATCTGCATAACTCCACCTCTTTTAGCACAGTACCCTCAACCCCCGGCTGTTCCCACCCGCCTCAACACCATTGGAAGGGAGGAGAACCAATTAAGGCGGGGGGGGGTGGAACGAGCAGCTGTCTACCCTTAGCAGGAGGGTTGCTGATTAATTACCTCTCCTGCTGCTGCTGCTGCTGCTGGCTGTCCAGCAGCAGACTGAAGGTGGCTGCTGCTGTGCGCAGGTATATAAAGGCTCAGAGCCTATTATGACACGCGCAGCCAGCGTTCCATTGCCACATTCCGTCTACTGCAGGCGGGATACCTGGATGGCTGAATGTCACTGAGAAGCTCACAGAGACCGCCATAAGCAACAGTTTAAAAGAATGCCACAGACTAATCAACCAAACTTTTTGGGTTGGTTTCTCTTTTATAGTCTGCAGGCATTAAATGAAAGAAGTCAGTGTTCCAGCAGAGGGAGACAACGTTTCAGAAAAGGCATTGTAGCAAACCAAAAAAGAAATTTTAAGCGCAGCAGAGTAACCAGCTCACATACCTGTTAGCTCAGGTGAGTTTAAAAGGCTGCTGTTGATAACAAGGGCATTTGCTAAATAGATGGTGTGTGTGCAACAATATACTGAAAGGTCAATTATATTGTGCAGCTTATCTCACCACCTGTAGTTATTTAGATGAAAGCTCCAAAATGCTTGCCTAATCTGTCTGTTTATCCAAAAGGAAGTATAGAGGGAGAGCTAGATAGATAGCATTGCATTACATTACATGGCAATGCAATGCACAGTTGCTGAAGTTGAACCAAAATGAGCTTGTCATCTGGCTTCTGCAACTTTTAACATGAAAAATCCAATGAGGAGAAGAAATGCAAAGCCAAAGAGTCCATCCCAAAATCCGACAAACAAGCCAAATGAACAAAAAGCATTGAATTCAATTCTTTCTGATTTTAGAAACTGCATTAAAGAAGGGGTGCACCGGTCCTGGAGATACTGCAACACCAGGTCAATGCGTGGAGTGGACAGAGCAAGCTCTTTTTCCATCTCCCTGTTCTAAAAATCCATTTAATATATGGTCCCCAGATAGGGGACGTATCAGATATTAAACTGATAAGAACAGATACTACACTTGATCTTAGCCAAAAGGCCGAGAAGCGATAACCAGAATTGGTTTCCGACTACGGTGCCACCCAAGGATTCTGAAAAGTCCATTTGTGGAGATGGCCACCTGGACTCCCGTTAAGAAGACATGCTGTCAACCTCTAGATCCCTCACATGCCTGCACTTTTCGGCTTGCTGCTGCTGCAATCCACGCGTTTTAGATCTGCATAACTCCACCTCTTTTAGCACAGTACCCTCAACCCCCGGCTGTTCCCACCCGCCTCAACACCGTTGGAAGGGAGGAGAACCAATTAAGGCGGGGGGGGGGGGGGGTGGAACGAGCAGCTGTCTACCCTTAGCAGGAGGGTTGCTGATTAATTACCTCTCCTGCTGCTGCTGCTGCTGCTGGCTGTCCAGCAGCAGACTGAAGGAGGCTGCTGCTGTGCGCAGGTATATAAAGGCTCAGAGCCTATTATGACACGCGCAGCCAGCGTTCCATTGCCACATTCCGTCTACTGCAGGCGGGATACCTGGATGGCTGAATGTCACTGAGAAGCTCACAGAGACCGCCATAAGCAACAGTTTAAAAGAATGCCACAGACTAATCAACCAAACTTTTTGGGTTGGTTTCTCTTTTATAGTCTGCAGGCATTAAATGAAAGAAGTCAGTGTTCCAGCAGAGGGAGACAACGTTTCAGAAAAGGCATTGTAGCAAACCAAAAAAGAAATTTTAAGCGCAGCAGAGTAACCAGCTCACATACCTGTTAGCTCAGGTGAGTTTAAAAGGCTGCTGTTGATAACAAGGGCATTTGCTAAATAGATGGTGTGTGTGCAACAATATACTGAAAGGTCAATTATATTGTGCAGCTTATCTCACCACCTGTAGTTATTTAGGTGAAAGCTCCAAAATGCTTGCCTAATATGTCTGTTTATCCAAAAGGAAGTACAGAGGGAGAGCTAGATAGATAGCATTGCATTACATTACATGGCAATGCAATGCACAGTTGCTGAAGTTGAACCAAAATGAGCTTGTCATCTGGCTTCTGCAACTTTTAACATGAAAAATCCAATGAGGAGAAGAAAAGCAAAGCCAAAGAGTCCATCCCAAAATCCGACAAACAAGCCAAATGAACAAAAAGCATTGAATTCAATTCTTTCTGATTTTAGAAACTGCATTAAAGAAGGGGTGCACCGGTCCTGGAGATACTGCAATACCAGGTCAATGCGTGGAGTGGACAGAGCAAGCTCTTTTTCCATCTCCCTGTTCTAAAAATCCATTTAATATATGGTCCCCAGATAGGGGACGTATCAGATATTAAACTGATAAGAACAGATACTACACTTGATCTTAGCCAAAAGGCCGAGAAGCGAAAACCAGAATTGGTTTCCGACTACGGTGCCACCCAAGGATTCTGAAAAGTCCATTTGTGGAGATGGCCACCTGGACTCCCGTTAAGAAGACATGCTGTCAACCTCTAGATCCCTCACATGCCTGCACTTTTCGGCTTGCTGCTGCTGCAATCCACGCGTTTTAGATCTGCATAACTCCACCTCTTTTAGCACAGTACCCTCAACCCCCGGCTGTTCCCACCCGCCTCAACACCGTTGGAAGGGAGGAGAACCAATTAAGGCGGGGGGGGGGTGGAACGAGCAGCTGTCTACCCTTAGCAGGAGGGTTGCTGATTAATTACCTCTCCTGCTGCTGCTGCTGCTGCTGGCTGTCCAGCAGCAGACTGAAGGTGGCTGCTGCTGTGCGCAGGTATATAAAGGCTCAGAGCCTATTATGACACGCGCAGCCAGCGTTCCATTGCCACATTCCGTCTACTGCAGGTGGGATACCTGGATGGCTGAATGTCACTGAGAAGCTCACAGAGACCGCCATAAGCAACAGTTTAAAAGAATGCCACAGACTAATCAACCAAACTTTTTGGGTTGGTTTCTCTTTTATAGTCTGCAGGCATTAAATGAAAGAAGTCAGTGTTCCAGCAGAGGGAGACAACGTTTCAGAAAAGGCATTGTAGCAAACCAAAAAAGAAATTTTAAGCGCAGCAGAGTAACCAGCTCACATACCTGTTAGCTCAGGTGAGTTTAAAAGGCTGCTGTTGATAACAAGGGCATTTGCTAAATAGATGGTGTGTGTGCAACAATATACTGAAAGGTCAATTATATTGTGCAGCTTATCTCACCACCTGTAGTTATTTAGGTGAAAGCTCCAAAATGCTTGCCTAATATGTCTGTTTATCCAAAAGGAAGTATAGAGGGAGAGCTAGATAGATAGCATTGCATTACATTACATGGCAATGCAATGTACAGTTGCTGAAGTTGAACCAAAATGAGCTTGTCATCTGGCTTCTGCAACTTTTAACATGAAAAATCCAATGAGGAGAAGAAAAGCAAAGCCAAAGAGTCCATCCCAAAATCCGACAAACAAGCCAAATGAACAAAAAGCATTGAATTCAATTCTTTCTGATTTTAGAAACTGCATTAAAGAAGGGGTGCACCGGTCCTGGAGATACTGCAATACCAAGTCAATGCGTGGAGTGGACAGAGCAAGCTCTTTTTCCATCTCCCTGTTCTAAAAATCCATTTAATATATGGTCCCCAGATAGGGGACGTATCAGATATTAAACTGATAAGAACAGATACTACACTTGATCTTAGCCAAAAGGCCGAGAAGCGATAACCAAAATTGGTTTCCGACTACGGTGCCACCCAAGGATTCTGAAAAGTCCATTTGTGGAGATGGCCACCTGGACTCCCGTTAAGAAGACATGCTGTCAACCTCTAGATCCCTCACATGCCTGCACTTTTCGGCTTGCTGCTGCTGCAATCCACGCGTTTTAGATCTGCATAACTCCACCTCTTTTAGCACAGTACCCTCAACCCCCGGCTGTTCCCACCCGCCTCAACACCGTTGGAAGGGAGGAGAACCAATTAAGGCGGGGGGGTGGGGGGGTGGAACGAGCAGCTGTCTACCCTTAGCAGGAGGGTTGCTGATTAATTACCTCTCCTGCTGCTGCTGCTGCTGCTGCTGGCTGTCCAGCAGCAGACTGAAGGTGGCTGCTGCTGTGCGCAGGTATATAAAGGCTCAGAGCCTATTATGACACGCGCAGCCAGCGTTCCATTGCCACATTCCGTCTACTGCAGGCGGGATACCTGGATGGCTGAATGTCACTGAGAAGCTCACAGAGACCGCCATAAGCAACAGTTTAAAAGAATGCCACAGACTAATCAACCAAACTTTTTGGGTTGGTTTCTCTTTTATAGTCTGCAGGCATTAAATGAAAGAAGTCAGTGTTCCAGCAGAGGGAGACAACGTTTCAGAAAAGGCATTGTAGCAAACCAAAAAAGAAATTTTAAGCGCAGCAGAGTAACCAGCTCACATACCTGTTAGCTCAGGTGAGTTTAAAAGGCTGCTGTTGATAACAAGGGCATTTGCTAAATAGATGGTGTGTGTGCAACAATATACTGAAAGGTCAATTATATTGTGCAGCTTATCTCACCACCTGTAGTTATTTAGGTGAAAGCTCCAAAATGCTTGCCTAATATGTCTGTTTATCCAAAAGGAAGTATAGAGGGAGAGCTAGATAGATAGCATTGCATTACATTACATGGCAATGCAATGCACAGTTGCTGAAGTTGAACCAAAATGAGCTTGTCATCTGGCTTCTGCAACTTTTAACATGAAAAATCCAATGAGGAGAAGAAAAGCAAAGCCAAAGAGTCCATCCCAAAATCCGACAAACAAGCCAAATGAACAAAAAGCATTGAATTCAATTCTTTCTGATTTTAGAAACTGCATTAAAGAAGGGGTGCACCGGTCCTGGAGATACTGCAATACCAGGTCAATGCGTGGAGTGGACAGAGCAAGCTCTTTTTCCATCTCCCTGTTCTAAAAATCCATTTAATATATGGTCCCCAGATAGGGGACGTATCAGATATTAAACTGATAAGAACAGATACTACACTTGATCTTAGCCAAAAGGCCGAGAAGCGATAACCAGAATTGGTTTCCGACTACGGTGCCACCCAAGGATTCTGAAAAGTCCATTTGTGGAGATGGCCACCTGGACTCCCGTTAAGAAGACATGCTGTCAACCTCTAGATCCCTCACATGCCTGCACTTTTCGGCTTGCTGCTGCTGCAATCCACGCGTTTTAGATCTGCATAACTCCACCTCTTTTAGCACAGTACCCTCAACCCCCGGCTGTTCCCACCCGCCTCAACACCGTTGGAAGGGAGGAGAACCAATTAAGGCGGGGGGGGGGGGTGGAACGAGCAGCTGTCTACCCTTAGCAGGAGGGTTGCTGATTAATTACCTCTCCTGCTGCTGCTGCTGCTGCTGGCTGTCCAGCAGCAGACTGAAGGTGGCTGCTGCTGTGCGCAGGTATATAAAGGCTCAGAGCCTATTATGACACGCGCAGCCAGCGTTCCATTGCCACATTCCGTCTACTGCAGGCGGGATACCTGGATGGCTGAATGTCACTGAGAAGCTCACAGAGACCGCCATAAGCAACAGTTTAAAAGAATGCCACAGACTAATCAACCAAACTTTTTGGGTTGGTTTCTCTTTTATAGTCTGCAGGCATTAAATGAAAGAAGTCAGTGTTCCAGCAGAGGGAGACAACGTTTCAGAAAAGGCATTGTAGCAAACCAAAAAAGAAATTTTAAGCGCAGCAGAGTAACCAGCTCACATACCTGTTAGCTCAGGTGAGTTTAAAAGGCTGCTGTTGATAACAAGGGCATTTGCTAAATAGATGGTGTGTGTGCAACAATATACTGAAAGGTCAATTATATTGTGCAGCTTATCTCACCACCTGTAGTTATTTAGGTGAAAGCTCCAAAATGCTTGCCTAATATGTCTGTTTATCCAAAAGGAAGTATAGAGGGAGAGCTAGATAGATAGCATTGCATTACATTACATGGCAATGCAATGCACAGTTGCTGAAGTTGAACCAAAATGAGCTTGTCATCTGGCTTCTGCAACTTTTAACATGAAAAATCCAATGAGGAGAAGAAAAGCAAAGCCAAAGAGTCCATCCCAAAATCCGACAAACAAGCCAAATGAACAAAAAGCATTGAATTCAATTCTTTCTGATTTTAGAAACTGCATTAAAGAAGGGGTGCACCGGTCCTGGAGATACTGCAATACCAGGTCAATGCGTGGAATGGACAGAGCAAGCTCTTTTTCCATCTCCCTGTTCTAAAAATCCATTTAATATATGGTCCCCAGATAGGGGACGTATCAGATATTAAACTGATAAGAACAGATACTACACTTGATCTTAGCCAAAAGGCCGAGAAGCGATAACCAAAATTGGTTTCCGACTACGGTGCCACCCAAGGATTCTGAAAAGTCCATTTGTGGAGATGGCCACCTGGACTCCCGTTAAGAAGACATGCTGTCAACCTCTAGATCCCTCACATGCCTGCACTTTTCGGCTTGCTGCTGCTGCAATCCATGCGTTTTAGATCTGCATAACTCCACCTCTTTTAGCACAGTACCCTCAACCCCCGGCTGTTCCCACCCGCCTCAACACCGTTGGAAGGGAGGAGAACCAATTAAGGCGGGGGGGGGGTGGAACGAGCAGCTGTCTACCCTTAGCAGGAGGGTTGCTGATTAATTACCTCTCCTGCTGCTGCTGCTGCTGCTGGCCGTCCAGCAGCAGACTGAAGGTGGCTGCTGCTGTGCGCAGGTATATAAAGGCTCAGAGCCTATTATGACACGCGCAGCCAGCGTTCCATTGCCACATTCCGTCTACTGCAGGCGGGATACCTGGATGGCTGAATGTCACTGAGAAGCTCACAGAGACCGCCATAAGCAACAGTTTAAAAGAATGCCACAGACTAATCAACCAAACTTTTTGGGTTGGTTTCTCTTTTATAGTCTGCAGGCATTAAATGAAAGAAGTCAGTGTTCCAGCAGAGGGAGACAACGTTTCAGAAAAGGCATTGTAGCAAACCAAAAAAGAAATTTTAAGCGCAGCAGAGTAACCAGCTCACATACCTGTTAGCTCAGGTGAGTTTAAAAGGCTGCTGTTGATAACAAGGGCATTTGCTAAATAGATGGTGTGTGTGCAACAATATACTGAAAGGTCAATTATATTGTGCAGCTTATCTCACCACCTGTAGTTATTTAGGTGAAAGCTCCAAAATGCTTGCCTAATATGTCTGTTTATCCAAAAGGAAGTATAGAGGGAGAGCTAGATAGATAGCATTGCATTACATTACATGGCAATGCAATGCACAGTTGCTGAAGTTGAACCAAAATGAGCTTGTCATCTGGCTTCTGCAACTTTTAACATGAAAAATCCAATGAGGAGAAGAAAAGCAAAGCCAAAGAGTCCATCCCAAAATCCGACAAACAAGCCAAATGAACAAAAAGCATTGAATTCAATTCTTTCTGATTTTAGAAACTGCATTAAAGAAGGGGTGCACCGGTCCTGGAGATACTGCAATACCAGGTCAATGCGTGGAGTGGACAGAGCAAGCTCTTTTTCCATCTCCCTGTTCTAAAAATCCATTTAATATATGGTCCCCAGATAGGGGACGTATCAGATATTAAACTGATAAGAACAGATACTACACTTGATCTTAGCCAAAAGGCCGAGAAGCGATAACCAGAATTGGTTTCCGACTACGGTGCCACCCAAGGATTCTGAAAAGTCCATTTGTGGAGATGGCCACCTGGACTCCCGTTAAGAAGACATGCTGTCAACCTCTAGATCCCTCACATGCCTGCACTTTTCGGCTTGCTGCTGCTGCAATCCACGCGTTTTAGATCTGCATAACTCCACCTCTTTTAGCACAGTACCCTCAACCCCCGGCTGTTCCCACCCGCCTCAACACCGTTGGAAGGGAGGAGAACCAATTAAGGCGGGGGGGGGGGTGTGGAACGAGCAGCTGTCTACCCTTAGCAGGAGGGTTGCTGATTAATTACCTCTCCTGCTGCTGCTGCTGCTGCTGGCTGTCCAGCAGCAGACTGAAGGTGGCTGCTGCTGTGCGCAGGTATATAAAGGCTCAGAGCCTATTATGACACGCGCAGCCAGCGTTCCATTGCCACATTCCGTCTACTGCAGGCGGGATACCTGGATGGCTGAATGTCACTGAGAAGCTCACAGAGACCGCCATAAGCAACAGTTTAAAAGAATGCCACAGACTAATCAACCAAACTTTTTGGGTTGGTTTCTCTTTTATAGTCTGCAGGCATTAAATGAAAGAAGTCAGTGTTCCAGCAGAGGGAGACAACGTTTCAGAAAAGGCATTGTAGCAAACCAAAAAAGAAATTTTAAGCACAGCAGAGTAACCAGCTCACATACCTGTTAGCTCAGGTGAGTTTAAAAGGCTGCTATTGATAACAAGGGCATTTGCTAAATAGATGGTGTGTGTGCAACAATATACTGAAAGGTCAATTATATTGTGCAGCTTATCTCACCACCTGTAGTTATTTAGGTGAAAGCTCCAAAATGCTTGCCTAATATGTCTGTTTATCCAAAAGGAAGTATAGAGGGAGAGCTAGATAGATAGCATTGCATTACATTACATGGCAATGCAATGCACAGTTGCTGAAGTTGAACCAAAATGAGCTTGTCATCTGGCTTCTGCAACTTTTAACATGAAAAATCCAATGAGGAGAAGAAAAGCAAAGCCAAAGAGTCCATCCCAAAATCCGACAAACAAGCCAAATGAACAAAAAGCATTGAATTCAATTCTTTCTGATTTTAGAAACTGCATTAAAGAAGGGGTGCACCGGTCCTGGAGATACTGCAATACCAGGTCAATGCGTGGAGTGGACAGAGCAAGCTCTTTTTCCATCTCCCTGTTCTAAAAATCCATTTAATATATGGTCCCCAGATAGGGGACGTATCAGATATTAAACTGATAAGAACAGATACTACACTTGATCTTAGCCAAAAGGCCGAGAAGCGATAACCAGAATTGGTTTCCGACTACGGTGCCACCCAAGGATTCTGAAAAGTCCATTTGTGGAGATGGCCACCTGGACTCCCGTTAAGAAGACATGCTGTCAACCTCTAGATCCCTCACATGCCTGCACTTTTCGGCTTGCTGCTGCTGCAATCCACGCGTTTTAGATCTGCATAACTCCACCTCTTTTAGCACAGTACCCTCAACCCCCGGCTGTTCCCACCCGCCTCAACACCGTTGGAAGGGAGGAGAACCAATTAAGGCGGGGGGGGGGTGAAACGAGCAGCTGTCTACCCTTAGCAGGAGGGTTGCTGATTAATTACCTCTCCTGCTGCTGCTGCTGCTGGCTGTCCAGCAGCAGACTGAAGGTGGCTGCTGCTGTGCGCAGGTATATAAAGGCTCAGAGCCTATTATGACACGCGCAGCCAGCGTTCCATTGCCACATTCCGTCTACTGCAGGCGGGATACCTGGATGGCTGAATGTCACTGAGAAGCTCACAGAGACCGCCATAAGCAACAGTTTAAAAGAATGCCACAGACTAATCAACCAAACTTTTTGGGTTGGTTTCTCTTTTATAGTCTGCAGGCATTAAATGAAAGAAGTCAGTGTTCCAGCAGAGGGAGACAACGTTTCAGAAAAGGCATTGTAGCAAACCAAAAAAGAAATTTTAAGCGCAGCAGAGTAACCAGCTCACATACCTGTTAGCTCAGGTGAGTTTAAAAGGCTGCTGTTGATAACAAGGGCATTTGCTAAATAGATGGTGTGTGTGCAACAATATACTGAAAGGTCAATTATATTGTGCAGCTTATCTCACCACCTGTAGTTATTTAGGTGAAAGCTCCAAAATGCTTGCCTAATATGTCTGTTTATCCAAAAGGAAGTATAGAGGGAGAGCTAGATAGATAGCATTGCATTACATTACATGGCAATGCAATGCACAGTTGCTGAAGTTGAACCAAAATGAGCTTGTCATCTGGCTTCTGCAACTTTTAACATGAAAAATCCAATGAGGAGAAGAAAAGCAAAGCCAAAGAGTCCATCCCAAAATCCGACAAACAAGCCAAATGAACAAAAAGCATTGAATTCAATTCTTTCTGATTTTAGAAACTGCATTAAAGAAGGGGTGCACCGGTCCTGGAGATACTGCAATACCAGGTCAATGCGTGGAGTGGACAGAGCAAGCTCTTTTTCCATCTCCCTGTTCTAAAAATCCATTTAATATATGGTCCCCAGATAGGGGACGTATCAGATATTAAACTGATAAGAACAGATACTACACTTGATCTTAGCCAAAAGGCCGAGGAGCGATAACCAGAATTGGTTTCCGACTACGGTGCCACCCAAGGATTCTGAAAAGTCCATTTGTGGAGATGGCCACCTGGACTCCCGTTAAGAAGACATGCTGTCAACCTCTAGATCCCTCACATGCCTGCACTTTTCGGCTTGCTGCTGCTGCAATCCACGCGTTTTAGATCTGCATAACTCCACCTCTTTTAGCACAGTACCCTCAACCCCCGGCTGTTCCCACCCGCCTCAACACCGTTGGAAGGGAGGAGAACCAATTAAGGCGGGGGGGGGGTGGAACGAGCAGCTGTCTACCCTTAGCAGGAGGGTTGCTGATTAATTACCTCTCCTGCTGCTGCTGCTGCTGCTGGCTGTCCAGCAGCAGACTGAAGGTGGCTGCTGCTGTGCGCAGGTATATAAAGGCTCAGAGCCTATTATGACACGCGCAGCCAGCGTTCCATTGCCACATTCCGTCTACTGCAGGCGGGATACCTGGATGGCTGAATGTCACTGAGAAGCTCACAGAGACCGCCATAAGCAACAGTTTAAAAGAATGCCACAGACTAATCAACCAAACTTTTTGGGTTGGTTTCTCTTTTATAGTCTGCAGGCATTAAATGAAAGAAGTCAGTGTTCCAGCAGAGGGAGACAACGTTTCAGAAAAGGCATTGTAGCAAACCAAAAAAGAAATTTTAAGCGCAGCAGAGTAACCAGCTCACATACCTGTTAGCTCAGGTGAGTTTAAAAGGCTGCTGTTGATAACAAGGGCATTTGCTAAATAGATGGTGTGTGTGCAACAATATACTGAAAGGTCAATTATATTGTGCAGCTTATCTCACCACCTGTAGTTATTTAGGTGAAAGCTCCAAAATGCTTGCCTAATATGTCTGTTTATCCAAAAGGAAGTATAGAGGGAGAGCTAGATAGATAGCATTGCATTACATTACATGGCAATGCAATGCACAGTTGCTGAAGTTGAACCAAAATGAGCTTGTCATCTGGCTTCTGCAACTTTTAACATGAAAAATCCAATGAGGAGAAGAAAAGCAAAGCCAAAGAGTCCATCCCAAAATCCGACAAACAAGCCAAATGAACAAAAAGCATTGAATTCAATTCTTTCTGATTTTAGAAACTGCATTAAAGAAGGGGTGCACCGGTCCTGGAGATACTGCAATACCAGGTCAATGCGTGGAGTGGACAGAGCAAGCTCTTTTTCCATCTCCCTGTTCTAAAAATCCATTTAATATATGGTCCCCAGATAGGGGACGTATCAGATATTAAACTGATAAGAACAGATACTACACTTGATCTTAGCCAAAAGGCCGAGAAGCGATAACCAGAATTGGTTTCCGACTACGGTGCCACCCAAGGATTCTGAAAAGTCCATTTGTGGAGATGGCCACCTGGACTCCCGTTAAGAAGACATGCTGTCAACCTCTAGATCCCTCACATGCCTGCACTTTTCGGCTTGCTGCTGCTGCAATCCACGCGTTTTAGATCTGCATAACTCCACCTCTTTTAGCACAGTACCCTCAACCCCCGGCTGTTCCCACCCGCCTCAACACCGTTGGAAGGGAGGAGAACCAATTAAGGCGGGGGGGGGGGGTGTGGAACGAGCAGCTGTCTACCCTTAGCAGGAGGGTTGCTGATTAATTACCTCTCCTGCTGCTGCTGCTGCTGCTGGCTGTCCAGCAGCAGACTGAAGGTGGCTGCTGCTGTGCGCAGGTATATAAAGGCTCAGAGCCTATTATGACACGCGCAGCCAGCGTTCCATTGCCACATTCCGTCTACTGCAGGCGGGATACCTGGATGGCTGAATGTCACTGAGAAGCTCACACAGACCGCCATAAGCAACAGTTTAAAAGAATGCCACAGACTAATCAACCAAACTTTTTGGGTTGGTTTCTCTTTTATAGTCTGCAGGCATTAAATGAAAGAAGTCAGTGTTCCAGCAGAGGGAGACAACGTTTCAGAAAAGGCATTGTAGCAAACCAAAAAAGAAATTTTAAGCGCAGCAGAGTAACCAGCTCACATACCTGTTAGCTCAGGTGAGTTTAAAAGGCTGCTGTTGATAACAAGGGCATTTGCTAAATAGATGGTGTGTGTGCAACAATATACTGAAAGGTCAATTATATTGTGCAGCTTATCTCACCACCTGTAGTTATTTAGGTGAAAGCTCCAAAATGCTTGCCTAATATGTCTGTTTATCCAAAAGGAAGTATAGAGGGAGAGCTAGATAGATAGCATTGCATTACATTACATGGCAATGCAATGCACAGTTGCTGAAGTTGAACCAAAATGAGCTTGTCATCTGGCTTCTGCAACTTTTAACATGAAAAATCCAATGAGGAGAAGAAAAGCAAAGCCAAAGAGTCCATCCCAAAATCCGACAAACAAGCCAAATGAACAAAAAGCATTGAATTCAATTCTTTCTGATTTTAGAAACTGCATTAAAGAAGGGGTGCACCGGTCCTGGAGATACTGCAATAGCAGGTCAATGCGTGGAGTGGACAGAGCAAGCTCTTTTTCCATCTCCCTGTTCTAAAAATCCATTTAATATATGGTCCCCAGATAGGGGACGTATCAGATATTAAACTGATAAGAACAGATACTACACTTGATCTTAGCCAAAAGGCCGAGAAGCGATAACCAGAATTGGTTTCCGACTACGGTGCCACCCAAGGATTCTGAAAAGTCCATTTGTGGAGATGGCCACCTGGACTCCCGTTAAGAAGACATGCTGTCAACCTCTAGATCCCTCACATGCCTGCACTTTTCGGCTTGCTGCTGCTGCAATCCACGCGTTTTAGATCTGCATAACTCCACCTCTTTTAGCACAGTACCCTCAACCCCCGGCTGTTCCCACCCGCCTCAACACCGTTGGAAGGGAGGAGAACCAATTAAGGCGGGGGGGGGGTGTGGAACGAGCAGCTGTCTACCCTTAGCAGGAGGGTTGCTGATTAATTACCTCTCCTGCTGCTGCTGCTGCTGCTGGCTGTCCAGCAGCAGACTGAAGGTGGCTGCTGCTGTGCGCAGGTATATAAAGGCTCAGAGCCTATTATGACACGCGCAGCCAGCGTTCCATTGCCACATTCCGTCTACTGCAGGCGGGATACCTGGATGGCTGAATGTCACTGAGAAGCTCACACAGACCGCCATAAGCAACAGTTTAAAAGAATGCCACAGACTAATCAACCAAACTTTTTGGGTTGGTTTCTCTTTTATAGTCTGCAGGCATTAAATGAAAGAAGTCAGTGTTCCAGCAGAGGGAGACAACGTTTCAGAAAAGGCATTGTAGCAAACCAAAAAAGAAATTTTAAGCGCAGCAGAGTAACCAGCTCACATACCTGTTAGCTCAGGTGAGTTTAAAAGGCTGCTGTTGATAACAAGGGCATTTGCTAAATAGATGGTGTGTGTGCAACAATATACTGAAAGGTCAATTATATTGTGCAGCTTATCTCACCACCTGTAGTTATTGAGGTGAAAGCTCCAAAATGCTTGCCTAATATGTCTGTTTATCCAAAAGGAAGTATAGAGGGAGAGCTAGATAGATAGCATTGCATTACATTACATGGCAATGCAATGCACAGTTGCTGAAGTTGAACCAAAATGAGCTTGTCATCTGGCTTCTGCAACTTTTAACATGAAAAATCCAATGAGGAGAAGAAAAGCAAAGCCAAAGAGTCCATCCCAAAATCCGACAAACAAGCCAAATGAACAAAAAGCATTGAATTCAATTCTTTCTGATTTTAGAAACTGCATTAAAGAAGGGGTGCACCGGTCCTGGAGATACTGCAATACCAGGTCAATGCGTGGAGTGGACAGAGCAAGCTCTTTTTCCATCTCCCTGTTCTAAAAATCCATTTAATATATGGTCCCCAGATAGGGGACGTATCAGATATTAAACTGATAAGAACAGATACTACACTTGATCTTAGCCAAAAGGCCGAGAAGCGATAACCAGAATTGGTTTCCGACTACGGTGCCACCCAAGGATTCTGAAAAGTCCATTTGTGGAGATGGCCACCTGGACTCCCGTTAAGAAGACATGCTGTCAACCTCTAGATCCCTCACATGCCTGCACTTTTCGGCTTGCTGCTGCTGCAATCCACGCGTTTTAGATCTGCATAACTCCACCTCTTTTAGCACAGTACCCTCAACCCCCGGCTG
Source organism: Phyllobates terribilis (assembly GCF_046119375.1). Taxonomy (NCBI): domain Eukaryota; kingdom Metazoa; phylum Chordata; class Amphibia; order Anura; family Dendrobatidae; genus Phyllobates; species Phyllobates terribilis. The sequence goes on along the minus strand of NW_027363523.1, from coordinate 487,150 downwards.
TTCCCACCCGCCTCAACACCGTTGGAAGGGAGGAGAACCAATTAAGGCGGGGGGGGGGGGGGGTGGAACGAGCAGCTGTCTACCCTTAGCAGGAGGGTTGCTGATTAATTACCTCTCCTGCTGCTGCTGCTGCTGGCTGTCCAGCAGCAGACTGAAGGTGGCTGCTGCTGTGCGCAGGTATATAAAGGCTCAGAGCCTATTATGACACGCGCAGCCAGCGTTCCATTGCCACATTCCGTCTACTGCAGGCGGGATACCTGGATGGCTGAATGTCACTGAGAAGCTCACAGAGACCGCCATAAGCAACAGTTTAAAAGAATGCCATAGACTAATCAACCAAACTTTTTGGGTTGGTTTCTCTTTTATAGTCTGCAGGCATTAAATGAAAGAAGTCAGTGTTCCAGCAGAGGGAGACAACGTTTCAGAAAAGGCATTGTAGCAAACCAAAAAAGAAATTTTAAGCGCAGCAGAGTAACCAGCTCACATACCTGTTAGCTCAGGTGAGTTTAAAAGGCTGCTGTTGATAACAAGGGCATTTGCTAAATAGATGGTGTGTGTGCAACAATATACTGAAAGGTCAATTATATTGTGCAGCTTATCTCACCACCTGTAGTTATTTAGGTGAAAGCTCCAAAATGCTTGCCTAATATGTCTGTTTATCCAAAAGGAAGTATAGAGGGAGAGCTAGATAGATAGCATTGCATTACATTACATGGCAATGCAATGCACAGTTGCTGAAGTTGAACCAAAATGAGCTTGTCATCTGGCTTCTGCAACTTTTAACATGAAAAATCCAATGAGGAGAAGAAAAGCAAAGCCAAAGAGTCCATCCCAAAATCCGACAAACAAGCCAAATGAACAAAAAGCATTGAATTCAATTCTTTCTGATTTTAGAAACTGCATTAAAGAAGGGGTGCACCGGTCCTGGAGATACTGCAATACCAGGTCAATGCGTGGAGTGGACAGAGCAAGCTCTTTTCCATCTCCCTGTTCTAAAAATCCATTTAATATATGGTCCCCAGATAGGGGACGTATCAGATATTAAACTGATAAGAACAGATACTACACTTGATCTTAGCCAAAAGGCCGAGAAGCGATAACCAGAATTGGTTTCCGACTACGGTGCCACCCAAGGATTCTGAAAAGTCCATTTGTGGAGATGGCCACCTGGACTCCCGTTAAGAAGACATGCTGTCAACCTCTAGATCCCTCACATGCCTGCACTTTTCGGCTTGCTGCTGCTGCAATCCACGCGTTTTAGATCTGCATAACTCCACCTCTTTTAGCACAGTACCCTCAACCCCCGGCTGTTCCCACCCGCCTCAACACCGTTGGAAGGGAGGAGAACCAATTAAGGCGGGGGGGGGGGTGGAACGAGCAGCTGTCTACCCTTAGCAGGAGGGTTGCTGATTAATTACCTCTCCTGCTGCTGCTGCTGCTGGCTGTCCAGCAGCAGACTGAAGGTGGCTGCTGCTGTGCGCAGGTATATAAAGGCTCAGAGCCTATTATGACACGCGCAGCCAGCGTTCCATTGCCACATTCCGTCTACTGCAGGCGGGATACCTGGATGGCTGAATGTCACTGAGAAGCTCACAGAGACCTCCATAAGCAACAGTTTAAAAGAATGCCACAGACTAATCAACCAAACTTTTTGGGTTGGTTTCTCTTTTATAGTCTGCAGGCATTAAATGAAAGAAGTCAGTGTTCCAGCAGAGGGAGACAACGTTTCAGAAAAGGCATTGTAGCAAACCAAAAAAGAAATTTTAAGCGCAGCAGAGTAACCAGCTCACATACCTGTTAGCTCAGGTGAGTTTAAAAGGCTGCTGTTGATAACAAGGGCATTTGCTAAATAGATGGTGTGTGTGCAACAATATACTGAAAGGTCAATTATATTGTGCAGCTTATCTCACCACCTGTAGTTATTTAGGTGAAAGCTCCAAAATGCTTGCCTAATATGTCTGTTTATCCAAAAGGAAGTATAGAGGGAGAGCTAGATAGATAGCATTGCATTACATTACATGGCAATGCAATGCACAGTTGCTGAAGTTGAACCAAAATGAGCTTGTCATCTGGCTTCTGCAACTTTTAACATGAAAAATCCAATGAGGAGAAGAAAAGCAAAGCCAAAGAGTCCATCCCAAAATCCGACAAACAAGCCAAATGAACAAAAAGCATTGAATTCAATTCTTTCTGATTTTAGAAACTGCATTAAAGAAGGGGTGCACCGGTCCTGGAGATACTGCAATACCAGGTCAATGCGTGGAGTGGACAGAGCAAGCTCTTTTTCCATCTCCCTGTTCTAAAAATCCATTTAATATATGGTCCCCAGATAGGGGACGTATCAGATATTAAACTGATAAGAACAGATACTACACTTGATCTTAGCCAAAAGGCCGAGAAGCGATAACCAGAATTGGTTTCCGACTACGGTGCCACCCAAGGATTCTGAAAAGTCCATTTGTGGAGATGGCCACCTGGACTCCCGTTAAGAAGACATGCTGTCAACCTCTAGATCCCTCACATGCCTGCACTTTTCGGCTTGCTGCTGCTGCAATCCACGCGTTTTAGATCTGCATAACTCCACCTCTTTTAGCACAGTACCCTCAACCCCCGGCTGTTCCCACCCGCCTCAACACCGTTGGAAGGGAGGAGAACCAATTAAGGCGGGGGGGGGGGGGGTGGAACGAGCAGCTGTCTACCCTTAGCAGGAGGGTTGCTGATTAATTACCTCTCCTGCTGCTGCTGCTGCTGGCTGTCCAGCAGCAGACTGAAGGTGGCTGCTGCTGTGCGCAGGTATATAAAGGCTCAGAGCCTATTATGACACGCGCAGCCAGCGTTCCATTGCCACATTCCGTCTACTGCAGGCGGGATACCTGGATGGCTGAATGTCACTGAGAAGCTCACAGAGACCGCCATAAGCAACAGTTTAAAAGAATGCCATAGACTAATCAACCAAACTTTTTGGGTTGGTTTCTCTTTTATAGTCTGCAGGCATTAAATGAAAGAAGTCAGTGTTCCAGCAGAGGGAGACAACGTTTCAGAAAAGGCATTGTAGCAAACCAAAAAAGAAATTTTAAGCGCAGCAGAGTAACCAGCTCACATACCTGTTAGCTCAGGTGAGTTTAAAAGGCTGCTGTTGATAACAAGGGCATTTGCTAAATAGATGGTGTGTGTGCAACAATATACTGAAAGGTCAATTATATTGTGCAGCTTATCTCACCACCTGTAGTTATTTAGGTGAAAGCTCCAAAATGCTTGCCTAATATGTCTGTTTATCCAAAAGGAAGTATAGAGGGAGAGCTAGATAGATAGCATTGCATTACATTACATGGCAATGCAATGCACAGTTGCTGAAGTTGAACCAAAATAAGCTTGTCATCTGGCTTCTGCAACTTTTAACATGAAAAATCCAATGAGGAGAAGAAAAGCAAAGCCAAAGAGTCCATCCCAAAATCCGACAAACAAGCCAAATGAACAAAAAGCATTGAATTCAATTCTTTCTGATTTTAGAAACTGCATTAAAGAAGGGGTGCACCGGTCCTGGAGATACTGCAATACCAGGTCAATGCGTGGAGTGGACAGAGCAAGCTCTTTTCCATCTCCCTGTTCTAAAAATCCATTTAATATATGGTCCCCAGATAGGGGACGTATCAGATATTAAACTGATAAGAACAGATACTACACTTGATCTTAGCCAAAAGGCCGAGAAGCGATAACCAGAATTGGTTTCCGACTACGGTGCCACCCAAGGATTCTGAAAAGTCCATTTGTGGAGATGGCCACCTGGACTCCCGTTAAGAAGACATGCTGTCAACCTCTAGATCCCTCACATGCCTGCACTTTTCGGCTTGCTGCTGCTGCAATCCACGCGTTTTAGATCTGCATAACTCCACCTCTTTTAGCACAGTACCCTCAACCCCCGGCTGTTCCCACCCGCCTCAACACCGTTGGAAGGGAGGAGAACCAATTAAGGCGGGGGGGGGGGTGGAACGAGCAGCTGTCTACCCTTAGCAGGAGGGTTGCTGATTAATTACCTCTCCTGCTGCTGCTGCTGCTGGCTGTCCAGCAGCAGACTGAAGGTGGCTGCTGCTGTGCGCAGGTATATAAAGGCTCAGAGCCTATTATGACACGCGCAGCCAGCGTTCCATTGCCACATTCCGTCTACTGCAGGCGGGATACCTGGATGGCTGAATGTCACTGAGAAGCTCACAGAGACCTCCATAAGCAACAGTTTAAAAGAATGCCACAGACTAATCAACCAAACTTTTTGGGTTGGTTTCTCTTTTATAGTCTGCAGGCATTAAATGAAAGAAGTCAGTGTTCCAGCAGAGGGAGACAACGTTTCAGAAAAGGCATTGTAGCAAACCAAAAAAGAAATTTTAAGCGCAGCAGAGTAACCAGCTCACATACCTGTTAGCTCAGGTGAGTTTAAAAGGCTGCTGTTGATAACAAGGGCATTTGCTAAATAGATGGTGTGTGTGCAACAATATACTGAAAGGTCAATTATATTGTGCAGCTTATCTCACCACCTGTAGTTATTTAGGTGAAAGCTCCAAAATGCTTGCCTAATATGTCTGTTTATCCAAAAGGAAGTATAGAGGGAGAGCTAGATAGATAGCATTGCATTACATTACATGGCAATGCAATGCACAGTTGCTGAAGTTGAACCAAAATGAGCTTGTCATCTGGCTTCTGCAACTTTTAACATGAAAAATCCAATGAGGAGAAGAAAAGCAAAGCCAAAGAGTCCATCCCAAAATCCGACAAACAAGCCAAATGAACAAAAAGCATTGAATTCAATTCTTTCTGATTTTAGAAACTGCATTAAAGAAGGGGTGCACCGGTCCTGGAGATACTGCAATACCAGGACAATGCGTGGAGTGGACAGAGCAAGCTCTTTTTCCATCTCCCTGTTCTAAAAATCCATTTAATATATGGTCCCCAGATAGGGGACGTATCAGATATTAAACTGATAAAAACAGATACTACACTTGATCTTAGCCAAAAGGCCGAGAAGCGATAACCAGAATTGGTTTCCGACTACGGTGCCACCCAAGGATTCTGAAAAGTCCATTTGTGGAGATGGCCACCTGGACTCCCGTTAAGAAGACATGCTGTCAACCTCTAGATCCCTCACATGCCTGCACTTTTCGGCTTGCTGCTGCTGCAATCCACGCGTTTTAGATCTGCATAACTCCACCTCTTTTAGCACAGTACCCTCAACCCCCGGCTGTTCCCACCCGCCTCAACACCGTTGGAAGGGAGGAGAACCAATTAAGGCGGGGGGGGGGTGGAACGAGCAGCTGTCTACCCTTAGCAGGAGGGTTGCTGATTAATTACCTCTCCTGCTGCTGCTGCTGCTGCTGGCTGTCCAGCAGCAGACTGAAGGTGGCTGCTGCTGTGCGCAGGTATATAAAGGCTCAGAGCCTATTATGACACGCGCAGCCAGCGTTCCATTGCCACATTCCGTCTACTGCAGGCGGGATACCTGGATGGCTGAATGTCACTGAGAAGCTCACAGAGACCGCCATAAGCAACAGTTTAAAAGAATGCCACAGACTAATCAACCAAACTTTTTGGGTTGGTTTCTCTTTTATAGTCTGCAGGCATTAAATGAAAGAAGTCAGTGTTCCAGCAGAGGGAGACAACGTTTCAGAAAAGGCATTGTAGCAAACCAAAAAAGAAATTTTAAGCGCAGCAGAGTAACCAGCTCACATACCTGTTAGCTCAGGTGAGTTTAAAAGGCTGCTGTTGATAACAAGGGCATTTGCTAAATAGATGGTGTGTGTGCAACAATATACTGAAAGGTCAATAATATTGTGCAGCTTATCTCACCACCTGTAGTTATTTAGGTGAAAGCTCCAAAATGCTTGCCTAATATGTCTGTTTATCCAAAAGGAAGTATAGAGGGAGAGCTAGATAGATAGCATTGCATTACATTACATGGCAATGCAATGCACAGTTGCTGAAGTTGAACCAAAATGAGCTTGTCATCTGGCTTCTGCAACTTTTAACATGAAAAATCCAATGAGGAGAAGAAAAGCAAAGCCAAAGAGTCCATCCCAAAATCCGACAAACAAGCCAAATGAACAAAAAGCATTGAATTCAATTCTTTCTGATTTTAGAAACTGCATTAAAGAAGGGGTGCACCGGTCCTGGAGATACTGCAATACCAGGTCAATGCGTGGAGTGGACAGAGCAAGCTCTTTTTCCATCTCCCTGTTCTAAAAATCCATTTAATATATGGTCCCCAGATAGGGGACGTATCAGATATTAAACTGATAAGAACAGATACTACACTTGATCTTAGCCAAAAGGCCGAGAAGCGATAACCAGAATTGGTTTCCGACTACGGTGCCACCCAAGGATTCTGAAAAGTCCATTTGTGGAGATGGCCACCTGGACTCCCGTTAAGAAGACATGCTGTCAACCTCTAGATCCCTCACATGCCTGCACTTTTCGGCTTGCTGCTGCTGCAATCCACGCGTTTTAGATCTGCATAACTCCACCTCTTTTAGCACAGTACCCTCAACCCCCGGCTGTTCCCACCCGCCTCAACACCGTTGGAAGGGAGGAGAACCAATTAAGGCGGGGGGGGGGGTGGAACGAGCAGCTGTCTACCCTTAGCAGGAGGGTTGCTGATTAATTACCTCTCCTGCTGCTGCTGCTGCTGCTGGCTGTCCAGCAGCAGACTGAAGGTGGCTGCTGCTGTGCGCAGGTATATAAAGGCTCAGAGCCTATTATGACATGCGCAGCCAGCGTTCCATTGCCACATTCCGTCTACTGCAGGCGGGATACCTGGATGGCTGAATGTCACTGAGAAGCTCACAGAGACCGCCATAAGCAACAGTTTAAAAGAATGCCACAGACTAATCAACCAAACTTTTTGGGTTGGTTTCTCTTTTATAGTCTGCAGGCATTAAATGAAAGAAGTCAGTGTTCCAGCAGAGGGAGACAACGTTTCAGAAAAGGCATTGTAGCAAACCAAAAAAGAAATTTTAAGCGCAGCAGAGTAACCAGCTCACATACCTGTTAGCTCAGGTGAGTTTAAAAGGCTGCTGTTGATAACAAGGGCATTTGCTAAATAGATGGTGTGTGTGCAACAATATACTGAAAGGTCAATTATATTGTGCAGCTTATCTCACCACCTGTAGTTATTTAGGTGAAAGCTCCAAAATGCTTGCCTAATATGTCTGTTTATCCAAAAGGAAGTATAGAGGGAGAGCTAGATAGATAGCATTGCATTACATTACATGGCAATGCAATGCACAGTTGCTGAAGTTGAACCAAAATGAGCTTGTCATCTGGCTTCTGCAACTTTTAACATGAAAAATCCAATGAGGAGAAGAAAAGCAAAGCCAAAGAGTCCATCCCAAAATCCGACAAACAAGCCAAATGAACAAAAAGCATTGAATTCAATTCTTTCTGATTTTAGAAACTGCATTAAAGAAGGGGTGCACCGGTCCTGGAGATACTGCAATACCAGGTCAATGCGTGGAGTGGACAGAGCAAGCTCTTTTTCCATCTCCCTGTTCTAAAAATCCATTTAATATATGGTCCCCAGATAGGGGACGTATCAGATATTAAACTGATAAGAACAGATACTACACTTGATCTTAGCCAAAAGGCCGAGAAGCGATAACCAGAATTGGTTTCCGACTACGGTGCCACCCAAGGATTCTGAAAAGTCCATTTGTGGAGATGGCCACCTGGACTCCCGTTAAGAAGACATGCTGTCAACCTCTAGATCCCTCACATGCCTGCACTTTTCGGCTTGCTGCTGCTGCAATCCACGCGTTTTAGATCTGCATAACTCCACCTCTTTTAGCACAGTACCCTCAACCCCCGGCTGTTCCCACCCGCCTCAACACCGTTGGAAGGGAGGAGAACCAATTAAGGCGGGGGGGGGGGGTGGAACGAGCAGCTGTCTACCCTTAGCAGGAGGGTTGCTGATTAATTACCTCTCCTGCTGCTGCTGCTGCTGCTGGCTGTCCAGCAGCAGACTGAAGGTGGCTGCTGCTGTGCGCAGGTATATAAAGGCTCAGAGCCTATTATGACACGCGCAGCCAGCGTTCCATTGCCACATTCCGTCTACTGCAGGCGGGATACCTGGATGGCTGAATGTCACTGAGAAGCTCACAGAGACCGCCATAAGCAACAGTTTAAAAGAATGCCACAGACTAATCAACCAAACTTTTTGGGTTGGTTTCTCTTTTATAGTCTGCAGGCATTAAATGAAAGAAGTCAGTGTTCCAGCAGAGGGAGACAACGTTTCAGAAAAGGCATTGTAGCAAACCAAAAAAGAAATTTTAAGCGCAGCAGAGTAACCAGCTCACATACCTGTTAGCTCAGGTGAGTTTAAAAGGCTGCTGTTGATAACAAGGGCATTTGCTAAATAGATGGTGTGTGTGCAACAATATACTGAAAGGTCAATTATATTGTGCAGCTTATCTCACCACCTGTAGTTATTTAGGTGAAAGCTCCAAAATGCTTGCCTAATATGTCTGTTTATCCAAAAGGAAGTATAGAGGGAGAGCTAGATAGATAGCATTGCATTACATTACATGGCAATGCAATGCACAGTTGCTGAAGTTGAACCAAAATGAGCTTGTCATCTGGCTTCTGCAACTTTTAACATGAAAAATCCAATGAGGAGAAGAAAAGCAAAGCCAAAGAGTCCATCCCAAAATCCGACAAACAAGCCAAATGAACAAAAAGCATTGAATTCAATTCTTTCTGATTTTAGAAACTGCATTAAAGAAGGGGTGCACCGGTCCTGGAGATACTGCAATACCAGGTCAATGCGTGGAGTGGACAGAGCAAGCTCTTTTTCCATCTCCCTGTTCTAAAAATCCATTTAATATATGGTCCCCAGATAGGGGACGTATCAGATATTAAACTGATAAGAACAGATACTACACTTGATCTTAGCCAAAAGGCCGAGAAGCGATAACCAGAATTGGTTTCCGACTACGGTGCCACCCAAGGATTCTGAAAAGTCCATTTGTGGAGATGGCCACCTGGACTCCCGTTAAGAAGACATGCTGTCAACCTCTAGATCCCTCACATGCCTGCACTTTTCGGCTTGCTGCTGCTGCAATCCACGCGTTTTAGATCTGCATAACTCCACCTCTTTTAGCACAGTACCCTCAACCCCCGGCTGTTCCCACCCGCCTCAACACCGTTGGAAGGGAGGAGAACCAATTAAGGCGGGGGGGGGGGTGGAACGAGCAGCTGTCTACCCTTAGCAGGAGGGTTGCTGATTAATTACCTCTCCTGCTGCTGCTGCTGCTGCTGGCTGTCCAGCAGCAGACTGAAGGTGGCTGCTGCTGTGCGCAGGTATATAAAGGCTCAGAGCCTATTATGACACGCGCAGCCAGCGTTCCATTGCCACATTCCGTCTACTGCAGGCGGGATACCTGGATGGCTGAATGTCACTGAGAAGCTCACAGAGACCGCCATAAGCAACAGTTTAAAAGAATGCCACAGACTAATCAACCAAACTTTTTGGGTTGGTTTCTCTTTTATAGTCTGCAGGCATTAAATGAAAGAAGTCAGTGTTCCAGCAGAGGGAGACAACGTTTCAGAAAAGGCATTGTAGCAAACCAAAAAAGAAATTTTAAGCGCAGCAGAGTAACCAGCTCACATACCTGTTAGCTCAGGTGAGTTTAAAAGGCTGCTGTTGATAACAAGGGCATTTGCTAAATAGATGGTGTGTGTGCAACAATATACTGAAAGGTCAATTATATTGTGCAGCTTATCTCACCACCTGTAGTTATTTAGGTGAAAGCTCCAAAATGCTTGCCTAATATGTCTGTTTATGCAAAAGGAAGTATAGAGGGAGAGCTAGATAGATAGCATTGCATTACATTACATGGCAATGCAATGCACAGTTGCTGAAGTTGAACCAAAATGAGCTTGTCATCTGGCTTCTGCAACTTTTAACATGAAAAATCCAATGAGGAGAAGAAAAGCAAAGCCAAAGAGTCCATCCCAAAATCCGACAAACAAGCCAAATGAACAAAAAGCATTGAATTCAATTCTTTCTGATTTTAGAAACTGCATTAAAGAAGGGGTGCACCGGTCCTGGAGATACTGCAATACCAGGTCAATGCGTGGAGTGGACAGAGCAAGCTCTTTTTCCATCTCCCTGTTCTAAAAATCCATTTAATATATGGTCCCCAGATAGGGGACGTATCAGATATTAAACTGATAAGAACAGATACTACACTTGATCTTAGCCAAAAGGCCGAGAAGTGATAACCAGAATTGGTTTCCGACTACGGTGCCACCCAAGGATTCTGAAAAGTCCATTTGTGGAGATGGCCACCTGGACTCCCGTTAAGAAGACATGCTGTCAACCTCTAGATCCCTCACATGCCTGCACTTTTCGGCTTGCTGCTGCTGCAATCCATGCGTTTTAGATCTGCATAACTCCACCTCTTTTAGCACAGTACCCTCAACCCCCGGCTGTTCCCACCCGCCTCAACACCGTTGGAAGGGAGGAGAACCAATTAAGGCGGGGGGGGGGTGGAACGAGCAGCTGTCTACCCTTAGCAGGAGGGTTGCTGATTAATTACCTCTCCTGCTGCTGCTGCTGCTGGCTGTCCAGCAGCAGACTGAAGGTGGCTGCTGCTGTGCGCAGGTATATAAAGGCTCAGAGCCTATTATGACACGCGCAGCCAGCGTTCCATTGCCACATTCCGTCTACTGCAGGCGGGATACCTGGATGGCTGAATGTCACTGAGAAGCTCACAGAGACCGCCATAAGCAACAGTTTAAAAGAATGCCACAGACTAATCAACCAAACTTTTTGGGTTGGTTTCTCTTTTATAGTCTGCAGGCATTAAATGAAAGAAGTCAGTGTTCCAGCAGAGGGAGACAACGTTTCAGAAAAGGCATTGTAGCAAACCAAAAAAGAAATTTTAAGCGCAGCAGAGTAACCAGCTCACATACCTGTTAGCTCAGGTGAGTTTAAAAGGCTGCTGTTGATAACAAGGGCATTTGCTAAATAGATGGTGTGTGTGCAACAATATACTGAAAGGTCAATTATATTGTGCAGCTTATCTCACCACCTGTAGTTATTTAGGTGAAAGCTCCAAAATGCTTGCCTAATATGTCTGTTTATCCAAAAGGAAGTATAGAGGGAGAGCTAGATAGATAGCATTGCATTACATTACATGGCAATGCAATGCACAGTTGCTGAAGTTGAACCAAAATGAGCTTGTCATCTGGCTTCTGCAACTTTTAACATGAAAAATCCAATGAGGAGAAGAAAAGCAAAGCCAAAGAGTCCATCCCAAAATCCGACAAACAAGCCAAATGAACAAAAAGCATTGAATTCAATTCTTTCTGATTTTAGAAACTGCATTAAAGAAGGGGTGCACCGGTCCTGGAGATACTGCAATACCAGGTCAATGCGTGGAGTGGACAGAGCAAGCTCTTTTTCCATCTCCCTGTTCTAAAAATCCATTTAATATATGGTCCCCAGATAGGGGACGTATCAGATATTAAACTGATAAGAACAGATACTACACTTGATCTTAGCCAAAAGGCCGAGAAGCGATAACCAGAATTGGTTTCCGACTACGGTGCCACCCAAGGATTCTGAAAAGTCCATTTGTGGAGATGGCCACCTGGACTCCCGTTAAGAAGACATGCTGTCAACCTCTAGATCCCTCACATGCCTGCACTTTTCGGCTTGCTGCTGCTGCAATCCACGCGTTTTAGATCTGCATAACTCCACCTCTTTTAGCACAGTACCCTCAACCCCCGGCTGTTCCCACCCGCCTCAACACCGTTGGAAGGGAGGAGAACCAATTAAGGCGGGGGGGGGGTGGAACGAGCAGCTGTCTACCCTTAGCAGGAGGGTTGCTGATTAATTACCTCTCCTGCTGCTGCTGCTGCTGCTGGCTGTCCAGCAGCAGACTGAAGGTGGCTGCTGCTGTGCGCAGGTATATAAAGGCTCAGAGCCTATTATGACACGCGCAGCCAGCGTTCCATTGCCACATTCCGTCTACTGCAGGCGGGATACCTGGATGGCTGAATGTCACTGAGAAGCTCACAGAGACCGCCATAAGCAACAGTTTAAAAGAATGCCACAGACTAATCAACCAAACTTTTTGGGTTGGTTTCTCTTTTATAGTCTGCAGGCATTAAATGAAAGAAGTCAGTGTTCCAGCAGAGGGAGACAACGTTTCAGAAAAGGCATTGTAGCAAACCAAAAAAGAAATTTTAAGCGCAGCAGAGTAACCAGCTCACATACCTGTTAGCTCAGGTGAGTTTAAAAGGCTGCTGTTGATAACAAGGGCATTTGCTAAATAGATGGTGTGTGTGCAACAATATACTGAAAGGTCAATTATATTGTGCAGCTTATCTCACCACCTGTAGTTATTTAGGTGAAAGCTCCAAAATGCTTGCCTAATATGTCTGTTTATCCAAAAGGAAGTATAGAGGGAGAGCTAGATAGATAGCATTGCATTACATTACATGGCAATGCAATGCACAGTTGCTGAAGTTGAACCAAAATGAGCTTGTCATCTGGCTTCTGCAACTTTTAACATGAAAAATTCAATGAGGAGAAGAAAAGCAAAGCCAAAGAGTCCATCCCAAAATCCGACAAACAAGCCAAATGAACAAAAAGCATTGAATTCAATTCTTTCTGATTTTAGAAACTGCATTAAAGAAGGGGTGCACCGGTCCTGGAGATACTGCAATACCAGGTCAATGCGTGGAGTGGACAGAGCAAGCTCTTTTTCCATCTCCCTGTTCTAAAAATCCATTTAATATATGGTCCCCAGATAGGGGACGTATCAGATATTAAACTGATAAGAACAGATACTACACTTGATCTTAGCCAAAAGGCCGAGAAGCGATAACCAGAATTGGTTTCCGACTACGGTGCCACCCAAGGATTCTGAAAAGTCCATTTGTGGAGATGGCCACCTGGACTCCCGTTAAGAAGACATGCTGTCAACCTCTAGATCCCTCACATGCCTGCACTTTTCGGCTTGCTGCTGCTGCAATCCACGCGTTTTAGATCTGCATAACTCCACCTCTTTTAGCACAGTACCCTCAACCCCCGGCTGTTCCCACCCGCCTCAACACCGTTGGAAGGGAGGAGAACCAATTAAGGCGGGGGGGGGGGGGTGGAACGAGCAGCTGTCTACCCTTAGCAGGAGGGTTGCTGATTAATTACCTCTCCTGCTGCTGCTGCTGCTGCTGGCTGTCCAGCAGCAGACTGAAGGTGGCTGCTGCTGTGCGCAGGTATATAAAGGCTCAGAGCCTATTATGACACGCGCAGCCAGCGTTCCATTGCCACATTCCGTCTACTGCAGGCGGGATACCTGGATGGCTGAATGTCACTGATAAGCTCACAGAGACCGCCATAAGCAACAGTTTAAAAGAATGCCACAGACTAATCAACCAAACTTTTTGGGTTGGTTTCTCTTTTATAGTCTGCAGGCATTAAATGAAAGAAGTCAGTGTTCCAGCAGAGGGAGACAACGTTTCAGAAAAGGCATTGTAGCAAACCAAAAAAGAAATTTTAAGCGCAGCAGAGTAACCAGCTCACATACCTGTTAGCTCAGGTGAGTTTAAAAGGCTGCTGTTGATAACAAGGGCATTTGCTAAATAGATGGTGTGTGTGCAACAATATACTGAAAGGTCAATTATATTGTGCAGCTTATCTCACCACCTGTAGTTATTTAGGTGAAAGCTCCAAAATGCTTGCCTAATATGTCTGTTTATCCAAAAGGAAGTATAGAGGGAGAGCTAGATAGATAGCATTGCATTACATTACATGGCAATGCAATGCACAGTTGCTGAAGTTGAACCAAAATGAGCTTGTCATCTGGCTTCTGCAACTTTTAACATGAAAAATCCAATGAGGAGAAGAAAAGCAAAGCCAAAGAGTCCATCCCAAAATCCGACAAACAAGCCAAATGAACAAAAAGCATTGAATTCAATTCTTTCTGATTTTAGAAACTGCATTAAAGAAGGGGTGCACCGGTCCTGGAGATACTGCAATACCAGGTCAATGCGTGGAGTGGACAGAGCAAGCTCTTTTTCCATCTCCCTGTTCTAAAAATCCATTTAATATATGGTCCCCAGATAGGGGACGTATCAGATATTAAACTGATAAGAACAGATACTACACTTGATCTTAGCCAAAAGGCCGAGAAGCGATAACCAGAATTGGTTTCCGACTACGGTGCCACCCAAGGATTCTGAAAAGTCCATTTGTGGAGATGGCCACCTGGACTCTCGTTAAGAAGACATGCTGTCAACCTCTAGATCCCTCACATGCCTGCACTTTTCGGCTTGCTGCTGCTGCAATCCACGCGTTTTAGATCTGCATAATTCCACCTCTTTTAGCACAGTACCCTCAACCCCCGGCTGTTCCCACCCGCCTCAACACCGTTGGAAGGGAGGAGAACCAATTAAGGCGGGGGGGGGGGGGTGGAACGAGCAGCTGTCTACCCTTAGCAGGAGGGTTGCTGATTAATTACCTCTCCTGCTGCTGCTGCTGCTGCTGGCTGTCCAGCAGCAGACTGAAGGTGGCTGCTGCTGTGCGCAGGTATATAAAGGCTCAGAGCCTATTATGACACGCGCAGCCAGCGTTCCATTGCCACATTCCGTCTACTGCAGGCGGGATACCTGGATGGCTGAATGTCACTGAGAAGCTCACAGAGACCGCCATAAGCAACAGTTTAAAAGAATGCCACAGACTAATCAACCAAACTTTTTGGGTTGGTTTCTCTTTTATAGTCTGCAGGCATTAAATGAAAGAAGTCAGTGTTCCAGCAGAGGGAGACAACGTTTCAGAAAAGGCATTGTAGCAAACCAAAAAAGAAATTTTAAGCGCAGCAGAGTAACCAGCTCACATACCTGTTAGCTCAGGTGAGTTTAAAAGGCTGCTGTTGATAACAAGGGCATTTGCTAAATAGATGGTGTGTGTGCAACAATATACTGAAAGGTCAATTATATTGTGCAGCTTATCTCACCACCTGTAGTTATTTAGGTGAAAGCTCCAAAATGCTTGCCTAATATGTCTGTTTATCCAAAAGGAAGTATAGAGGGAGAGCTAGATAGATAGCATTGCATTACATTACATGGCAATGCAATGCACAGTTGCTGAAGTTGAACCAAAATGAGCTTGTCATCTGGCTTCTGCAACTTTTAACATGAAAAATCCAATGAGGAGAAGAAAAGCAAAGCCAAAGAGTCCATCCCAAAATCCGACAAACAAGCCAAATGAACAAAAAGCATTGAATTCAATTCTTTCTGATTTTAGAAACTGCATTAAAGAAGGGGTGCACCGGTCCTGGAGATACTGCAATACCAGGACAATGCGTGGAGTGGACAGAGCAAGCTCTTTTTCCATCTCCCTGTTCTAAAAATCCATTTAATATATGGTCCCCAGATAGGGGACGTATCAGATATTAAACTGATAAGAACAGATACTACACTTGATCTTAGCCAAAAGGCCGAGAAGCGATAACCAGAATTGGTTTCCGACTATGGTGCCACCCAAGGATTCTGAAAAGTCCATTTGTGGAGATGGCCACCTGGACTCCCGTTAAGAAGACATGCTGTCAACCTCTAGATCCCTCACATGCCTGCACTTTTCGGCTTGCTGCTGCTGCAATCCACGCGTTTTAGATCTGCATAACTCCACCTCTTTTAGCACAGTACCCTCAACCCCCGGCTGTTCCCACCCGCCTCAACACCGTTGGAAGGGAGGAGAACCAATTAAGGCGGGGGGGGGGTGGAACGAGCAGCTGTCTACCCTTAGCAGGAGGGTTGCTGATTAATTACCTCTCCTGCTGCTGCTGCTGCTGCTGGCTGTCCAGCAGCAGACTGAAGGTGGCTGCTGCTGTGCGCAGGTATATAAAGGCTCAGAGCCTATTATGACACGCGCAGCCAGCGTTCCATTGCCACATTCCGTCTACTGCAGGCGGGATACCTGGATGGCTGAATGTCACTGAGAAGCTCACAGAGACCGCCATAAGCAACAGTTTAAAAGAATGCCACAGACTAATCAACCAAACTTTTTGGGTTGGTTTCTCTTTTATAGTCTGCAGGCATTAAATGAAAGAAGTCAGTGTTCCAGCAGAGGGAGACAACGTTTCAGAAAAGGCATTGTAGCAAACCAAAAAAGAAATTTTAAGTGCAGCAGAGTAACCAGCTCACATACCTGTTAGCTCAGGTGAGTTTAAAAGGCTGCTGTTGATAACAAGGGCATTTGCTAAATAGATGGTGTGTGTGCAACAATATACTGAAAGGTCAATTATATTGTGCAGCTTATCTCACCACCTGTAGTTATTTAGGTGAAAGCTCCAAAATGCTTGCCTAATATGTCTGTTTATCCAAAAGGAAGTATAGAGGGAGAGCTAGATAGATAGCATTGCATTACATTACATGGCAATGCAATGCACAGTTGCTGAAGTTGAACCAAAATGAGCTTGTCATCTGGCTTCTGCAACTTTTAACATGAAAAATCCAATGAGGAGAAGAAAAGCAAAGCCAAAGAGTCCATCCCAAAATCCGACAAACAAGCCAAATGAACAAAAAGCATTGAATTCAATTCTTTCTGATTTTAGAAACTGCATTAAAGAAGGGGTGCACCGGTCCTGGAGATACTGCAATACCAGGTCAATGCGTGGAGTGGACAGAGCAAGCTCTTTTTCCATCTCCCTGTTCTAAAAATCCATTTAATATATGGTCCCCAGATAGGGGACGTATCAGATATTAAACTGATAAGAACAGATACTACACTTGATCTTAGCCAAAAGGCCGAGGAGCGATAACCAGAATTGGTTTCCGACTACGGTGCCACCCAAGGATTCTGAAAAGTCCATTTGTGGAGATGGCCACCTGGACTCCCGTTAAGAAGACATGCTGTCAACCTCTAGATCCCTCACATGCCTGCACTTTTCGGCTTGCTGCTGCTGCAATCCACGCGTTTTAGATCTGCATAACTCCACCTCTTTTAGCACAGTACCCTCAACCCCCGGCTGTTCCCACCCGCCTCAACACCGTTGGAAGGGAGGAGAACCAATTAAGGCCGGGGGGGGGGGGTGGAACGAGCAGCTGTCTACCCTTAGCAGGAGGGTTGCTGATTAATTACCTCTCCTGCTGCTGCTGCTGCTGGCTGTCCAGCAGCAGACTGAAGGTGGCTGCTGCTGTGCGCAGGTATATAAAGGCTCAGAGCCTATTATGACACGCGCAGCCAGCGTTCCATTGCCACATTCCGTCTACTGCAGGCGGGATACCTGGATGGCTGAATGTCACTGAGAAGCTCACAGAGACCGCCATAAGCAACAGTTTAAAAGAATGCCACAGACTAATCAACCAAACTTTTTGGGTTGGTTTCTCTTTTATAGTCTGCAGGCATTAAATGAAAGAAGTCAGTGTTCCAGCAGAGGGAGACAACGTTTCAGAAAAGGCATTGTAGCAAACCAAAAAAGAAATTTTAAGCGCAGCAGAGTAACCAGCTCACATACCTGTTAGCTCAGGTGAGTTTAAAAGGCTGCTGTTGATAACAAGGGCATTTGCTAAATAGATGGTGTGTGTGCAACAATATACTGAAAGGTCAATTATATTGTGCAGCTTATCTCACCACCTGTAGTTATTTAGGTGAAAGCTCCAAAATGCTTGCCTAATATGTCTGTTTATCCAAAAGGAAGTATAGAGGGAGAGCTAGATAGATAGCATTGCATTACATTACATGGCAATGCAATGCACAGTTGCTGAAGTTGAACCAAAATGAGCTTGTCATCTGGCTTCTGCAACTTTTAACATGAAAAATCCAATGAGGAGAAGAAAAGCAAAGCCAAAGAGTCCATCCCAAAATCCGACAAACAAGCCAAATGAACAAAAAGCATTGAATTCAATTCTTTCTGATTTTAGAAACTGCATTAAAGAAGGGGTGCACCGGTCCTGGAGATACTGCAATACCAGGTCAATGCGTGGAGTGGACAGAGCAAGCTCTTTTTCCATCTCCCTGTTCTAAAAATCCATTTAATATATGGTCCCCAGATAGGGGACGTATCAGATATTAAACTGATAAGAACAGATACTACACTTGATCTTAGCCAAAAGGCCGAGAAGCGATAACCAGAATTGGTTTCCGACTACGGTGCCACCCAAGGATTCTGAAAAGTCCATTTGTGGAGATGGCCACCTGGAGTCCCGTTAAGAAGACATGCTGTCAACCTCTAGATCCCTCACATGCCTGCACTTTTCGGCTTGCTGCTGCTGCAATCCACGCGTTTTAGATCTGCATAACTCCACCTCTTTTAGCACAGTACCCTCAACCCCCGGCTGTTCCCACCCGCCTCAACACCGTTGGAAGGGAGGAGAACCAATTAAGGCGGGGGGGGGGGGAAGTGGAACGAGCAGCTGTCTACCCTTAGCAGGAGGGTTGCTGATTAATTACCTCTCCTGCTGCTGCTGCTGCTGCTGGCTGTCCAGCAGCAGACTGAAGGTGGCTGCTGCTGTGCGCAGGTATATAAAGGCTCAGAGCCTATTATGACACGCGCAGCCAGCGTTCCATTGCCACATTCCGTCTACTGCAGGCGGGATACCTGGATGGCTGAATGTCACTGAGAAGCTCACAGAGACCGCCATAAGCAACAGTTTAAAAGAATGCCACAGACTAATCAACCAAACTTTTTGGGTTGGTTTCTCTTTTATAGTCTGCAGGCATTAAATGAAAGAAGTCAGTGTTCCAGCAGAGGGAGACAACGTTTCAGAAAAGGCATTGTAGCAAACCAAAAAAGAAATTTTAAGCGCAGCAGAGTAACCAGCTCACATACCTGTTAGCTCAGGTGAGTTTAAAAGGCTGCTGTTGATAACAAGGGCATTTGCTAAATAGATGGTGTGTGTGCAACAATACACTGAAAGGTCAATTATATTGTGCAGCTTATCTCACCACCTGTAGTTATTTAGGTGAAAGCTCCAAAATGCTTGCCTAATATGTCTGTTTATCCAAAAGGAAGTATAGAGGGAGAGCTAGATAGATAGCATTGCATTACATTACATGGCAATGCAATGCACAGTTGCTGAAGTTGAACCAAAATGAGCTTGTCATCTGGCTTCTGCAACTTTTAACATGAAAAATCCAATGAGGAGAAGAAAAGCAAAGCCAAAGAGTCCATCCCAAAATCCGACAAACAAGCCAAATGAACAAAAAGCATTGAATTCAATTCTTTCTGATTTTACAAACTGCATTAAAGAAGGGGTGCACCGGTCCTGGAGATACTGCAATACCAGGTCAATGCGTGGAGTGGACAGAGCAAGCTCTTTTTCCATCTCCCTGTTCTAAAAATCCATTTAATATATGGTCCCCAGATAGGGGACGTATCAGATATTAAACTGATAAGAACAGATACTACACTTGATCTTAGCCAAAAGGCCGAGGAGCGATAACCAGAATTGGTTTCCGACTACGGTGCCACCCAAGGATTCTGAAAAGTCCATTTGTGGAGATGGCCACCTGGACTCCCGTTAAGAAGACATGCTGTCAACCTCTAGATCCCTCACATGCCTGCACTTTTCGGCTTGCTGCTGCTGCAATCCACGCGTTTTAGATCTGCATAACTCCACCTCTTTTAGCACAGTACCCTCAACCCCCGGCTGTTCCCACCCGCCTCAACACCGTTGGAAGGGAGGAGAACCAATTAAGGCGGGGGGGGGGGGAAGTGGAACGAGCAGCTGTCTACCCTTAGCAGGAGGGTTGCTGATTAATTACCTCTCCTGCTGCTGCTGCTGCTGGCTGTCCAGCAGCAGACTGAAGGTGGCTGCTGCTGTGCGCAGGTATATAAAGGCTCAGAGCCTATTATGACACGCGCAGCCAGCGTTCCATTGCCACATTCCGTCTACTGCAGGCGGGATACCTGGATGGCTGAATGTCACTGAGAAGCTCACAGAG
The DNA here is from genome assembly GCF_046119375.1 of Phyllobates terribilis. Lineage (NCBI taxonomy): Eukaryota > Metazoa > Chordata > Amphibia > Anura > Dendrobatidae > Phyllobates > Phyllobates terribilis. The sequence continues at coordinate 467,214 of NW_027363523.1, read as the reverse complement.
ACCGCCATAAGCAACAGTTTAAAAGAATGCCACAGACTAATCAACCAAACTTTTTGGGTTGGTTTCTCTTTTATAGTCTGCAGGCATTAAATGAAAGAAGTCAGTGTTCCAGCAGAGGGAGACAACGTTTCAGAAAAGGCATTGTAGCAAACCAAAAAAGAAATTTTAAGCGCAGCAGAGTAACCAGCTCACATACCTGTTAGCTCAGGTGAGTTTAAAAGGCTGCTGTTGATAACAAGGGCATTTGCTAAATAGATGGTGTGTGTGCAACAATATACTGAAAGGTCAATTATATTGTGCAGCTTATCTCACCACCTGTAGTTATTTAGGTGAAAGCTCCAAAATGCTTGCCTAATATGTCTGTTTATCCAAAAGGAAGTATAGAGGGAGAGCTAGATAGATAGCATTGCATTACATTACATGGCAATGCAATGCACAGTTGCTGAAGTTGAACCAAAATGAGCTTGTCATCTGGCTTCTGCAACTTTTAACATGAAAAATCCAATGAGGAGAGGAAAAGCAAAGCCAAAGAGTCCATCCCAAAATCCGACAAACAAGCCAAATGAACAAAAAGCATTGAATTCAATTCTTTCTGATTTTAGAAACTGCATTAAAGAAGGGGTGCACCGGTCCTGGAGATACTGCAATACCAGGTCAATGCGTGGAGTGGACAGAGCAAGCTCTTTTTCCATCTCCCTGTTCTAAAAATCCATTTAATATATGGTCCCCAGATAGGGGACGTATCAGATATTAAACTGATAAGAACAGATTCTACACTTGATCTTAGCCAAAAGGCCGAGAAGCGATAACCAGAATTGGTTTCCGACTACGGTGCCACCCAAGGATTCTGAAAAGTCCATTTGTGGAGATGGCCACCTGGACTCCCGTTAAGAAGACATGCTGTCAACCTCTAGATCCCTCACATGCCTGCACTTTTCGGCTTGCTGCTGCTGCAATCCACGCGTTTTAGATCTGCATAACTCCACCTCTTTTAGCACAGTACCCTCAACCCCCGGCTGTTCCCACCCGCCTCAACACCGTTGGAAGGGAGGAGAACCAATTAAGGCGGGGGGGGGGGTGGAACGAGCAGCTGTCTACCCTTAGCAGGAGGGTTGCTGATTAATTACCTCTCCTGCTGCTGCTGCTGCTGCTGGCTGTCCAGCAGCAGACTGAAGGTGGCTGCTGCTGTGCGCAGGTATATAAAGGCTCAGAGCCTATTATGACACGCGCAGCCAGCGTTCCATTGCCACATTCCGTCTACTGCAGGCGGGATACCTGGATGGCTGAATGTCACTGAGAAGCTCACAGAGACCGCCATAAGCAACAGTTTAAAAGAATGCCACAGACTAATCAACCAAACTTTTTGGGTTGGTTTCTCTTTTATAGTCTGCAGGCATTAAATGAAAGAAGTCAGTGTTCCAGCAGAGGGAGACAACGTTTCAGAAAAGGCATTGTAGCAAACCAAAAAAGAAATTTTAAGCGCAGCAGAGTAACCAGCTCACATACCTGTTAGCTCAGGTGAGTTTAAAAGGCTGCTGTTGATAACAAGGGCATTTGCTAAATAGATGGTGTGTGTGCAACAATATACTGAAAGGTCAATTATATTGTGCAGCTTATCTCACCACCTGTAGTTATTTAGGTGAAAGCTCCAAAATGCTTGCCTAATATGTCTGTTTATCCCAAAGGAAGTATAGAGGGAGAGCTAGATAGATAGCATTGCATTACATTACATGGCAATGCAATGCACAGTTGCTGAAGTTGAACCAAAATGAGCTTGTCATCTGGCTTCTGCAACTTTTAACATGAAAAATCCAATGAGGAGAAGAAAAGCAAAGCCAAAGAGTCCATCCCAAAATCCGACAAACAAGCCAAATGAACAAAAAGCATTGAATTCAATTCTTTCTGATTTTAGAAACTGCATTAAAGAAGGGGTGCACCGGTCCTGGAGATACTGCAATACCAGGTCAATGCGTGGAGTGGACAGAGCAAGCTCTTTTTCCATCTCCCTGTTCTAAAAATCCATTTAATATATGGTCCCCAGATAGGGGACGTATCAGATATTAAACTGATAAGAACAGATACTACACTTGATCTTAGCCAAAAGGCCGAGAAGCGATAACCAGAATTGGTTTCCGACTACGGTGCCACCCAAGGATTCTGAAAAGTCCATTTGTGGAGATGGCCACCTGGACTCCCGTTAAGAAGACATGCTGTCAACCTCTAGATCCCTCACATGCCTGCACTTTTCGGCTTGCTGCTGCTGCAATCCACGCGTTTTAAATCTGCATAACTCCACCTCTTTTAGCACAGTACCCTCAACCCCCGGCTGTTCCCACCCGCCTCAACACCGTTGGAAGGGAGGAGAACCAATTAAGGCGGGGGGGGTGGAACGAGCAGCTGTCTACCCTTAGCAGGAGGGTTGCTGATTAATTACCTCTCCTGCTGCTGCTGCTGCTGCTGGCTGTCCAGCAGCAGACTGAAGGTGGCTGCTGCTGTGCGCAGGTATATAAAGGCTCAGAGCCTATTATGACACGCGCAGCCAGCGTTCCATTGCCACATTCCGTCTACTGCAGGCGGGATACCTGGATGGCTGAATGTCACTGAGAAGCTCACAGAGACCGCCATAAGCAACAGTTTAAAAGAATGCCACAGACTAATCAACCAAACTTTTTGGGTTGGTTTCTCTTTTATAGTCTGCAGGCATTAAATGAAAGAAGTCAGTGTTCCAGCAGAGGGAGACAACGTTTCAGAAAAGGCATTGTAGCAAACCAAAAAAGAAATTTTAAGCGCAGCAGAGTAACCAGCTCACATACCTGTTAGCTCAGGTGAGTTTAAAAGGCTGCTGTTGATAACAAGGGCATTTGCTAAATAGATGGTGTGTGTGCAACAATATACTGAAAGGTCAATTATATTGTGCAGCTTATCTCACCACCTGTAGTTATTTAGGTGAAAGCTCCAAAATGCTTGCCTAATATGTCTGTTTATCCAAAAGGAAGTATAGAGGGAGAGCTAGATAGATAGCATTGCATTACATTACATGGCAATGCAATGCACAGTTGCTGAAGTTGAACCAAAATGAGCTTGTCATCTGGCTTCTGCAACTTTTAACATGAAAAATCCAATGAGGAGAAGAAAAGCAAAGCCAAAGAGTCCATCCCAAAATCCGACAAACAAGCCAAATGAACAAAAAGCATTGAATTCAATTCTTTCTGATTTTAGAAACTGCATTAAAGAAGGGGTGCACCGGTCCTGGAGATACTGCAATACCAGGTCAATGCGTGGAGTGGACAGAGCAAGCTCTTTTTCCATCTCCCTGTTCTAAAAATCCATTTAATATATGGTCCCCAGATAGGGGACGTATCAGATATTAAACTGATAAGAACAGATACTACACTTGATCTTAGCCAAAAGGCCGAGAAGCGATAACCAGAATTGGTTTCCGACTACGGTGCCACCCAAGGATTCTGAAAAGTCCATTTGTGGAGATGGCCACCTGGACTCCCGTTAAGAAGACATGCTGTCAACCTCTAGATCCCTCACATGCCTGCACTTTTCGGCTTGCTGCTGCTGCAATCCACGCGTTTTAGATCTGCATAACTCCACCTCTTTTAGCACAGTACCCTCAACCCCCGGCTGTTCCCACCCGCCTCAACACCGTTGGAAGGGAGGAGAACCAATTAAGGCGGGGGGGGGGGTGGAACGAGCAGCTGTCTACCCTTAGCAGGAGGGTTGCTGATTAATTACCTCTCTTGCTGCTGCTGCTGCTGCTGGCTGTCCAGCAGCAGACTGAAGGTGGCTGCTGCTGTGCGCAGGTATATAAAGGCTCAGAGCCTATTATGACACGCGCAGCCAGCGTTCCATTGCCACATTCCGTCTACTGCAGGCGGGATACCTGGATGGCTGAATGTCACTGAGAAGCTCACAGAGACCGCCATAAGCAACAGTTTAAAAGAATGCCACAGACTAATCAACCAAACTTTTTGGGTTGGTTTCTCTTTTATAGTCTGCAGGCATTAAATGAAAGAAGTCAGTGTTCCAGCAGAGGGAGACAACGTTTCAGAAAAGGCATTGTAGCAAACCAAAAAAGAAATTTTAAGCGCAGCAGAGTAACCAGCTCACATACCTGTTAGCTCAGGTGAGTTTAAAAGGCTGCTGTTGATAACAAGGGCATTTGCTAAATAGATGGTGTGTGTGCAACAATATACTGAAAGGTCAATTATATTGTGCAGCTTATCTCACCACCTGTAGTTATTTAGGTGAAAGCTCCAAAATGCTTGCCTAATATGTCTGTTTATCCAAAAGGAAGTATAGAGGGAGAGCTAGATAGATAGCATTGCATTACATTACATGGCAATGCAATGCACAGTTGCTGAAGTTGAACCAAAATGAGCTTGTCATCTGGCTTCTGCAACTTTTAACATGAAAAATCCAATGAGGAGAAGAAAAGCAAAGCCAAAGAGTCCATCCCAAAATCCGACAAACAAGCCAAATGAACAAAAAGCATTGAATTCAATTCTTTCTGATTTTAGAAACTGCATTAAAGAAGGGGTGCACCGGTCCTGGAGATACTGCAATACCAGGTCAATGCGTGGAGTGGACAGAGCAAGCTCTTTTTCCATCTCCCTGTTCTAAAAATCCATTTAATATATGGTCCCCAGATAGGGGACGTATCAGATATTAAACTGATAAGAACAGATACTACACTTGATCTTAGCCAAAAGGCTGAGAAGCGATAACCAGAATTGGTTTCCGACTACGGTGCCACCCAAGGATTCTGAAAAGTCCATTTGTGGAGATGGCCACCTGGACTCCCGTTAAGAAGACATGCTGTCAACCTCTAGATCCCTCACATGCCTGCACTTTTCGGCTTGCTGCTGCTGCAATCCACGCGTTTTAGATCTGCATAACTCCACCTCTTTTAGCACAGTACCCTCAACCCCCGGCTGTTCCCACCCGCCTCAACACCGTTGGAAGGGAGGAGAACCAATTAAGGCGGGGGGGGGGTGGAACGAGCAGCTGTCTACCCTTAGCAGGAGGGTTGCTGATTAATTACCTCTCCTGCTGCTGCTGCTGGCTGTCCAGCAGCAGACTGAAGGTGGCTGCTGCTGTGCGCAGGTATATAAAGGCTCAGAGCCTATTATGACACGCGCAGCCAGCGTTCCATTGCCACATTCCGTCTACTGCAGGCGGGATACCTGGATGGCTGAATGTCACTGAGAAGCTCACAGAGACCGCCATAAGCAACAGTTTAAAAGAATGCCACAGACTAATCAACCAAACTTTTTGGGTTGGTTTCTCTTTTATAGTCTGCAGGCATTAAATGAAAGAAGTCAGTGTTCCAGCAGAGGGAGACAACGTTTCAGAAAAGGCATTGTAGCAAACCAAAAAAGAAATTTTAAGCGCAGCAGAGTAACCAGCTCACATACCTGTTAGCTCAGGTGAGTTTAAAAGGCTGCTGTTGATAACAAGGGCATTTGCTAAATAGATGGTGTGTGTGCAACAATATACTGAAAGGTCAATTATATTGTGCAGCTTATCTCACCACCTGTAGTTATTTAGGTGAAAGCTCCAAAATGCTTGCCTAATATGTCTGTTTATCCAAAAGGAAGTATAGAGGGAGAGCTAGATAGATAGCATTGCATTACATTACATGGCAATGCAATGCACAGTTGCTGAAGTTGAACCAAAATGAGCTTGTCATCTGGCTTCTGCAACTTTTAACATGAAAAATCCAATGAGGAGAAGAAAAGCAAAGCCAAAGAGTCCATCCCAAAATCCGACAAACAAGCCAAATGAACAAAAAGCATTGAATTCAATTCTTTCTGATTTTAGAAACTGCATTAAAGAAGGGGTGCACCGGTCCTGGAGATACTGCAATACCAGGTCAATGCGTGGAGTGGACAGAGCAAGCTCTTTTTCCATCTCCCTGTTCTAAAAATCCATTTAATATATGGTCCCCAGATAGGGAACGTATCAGATATTAAACTGATAAGAACAGATACTACACTTGATCTTAGCCAAAAGGCCGAGAAGCGATAACCAGAATTGGTTTCCGACTACGGTGCCACCCAAGGATTCTGAAAAGTCCATTTGTGGAGATGGCCACCTGGACTCCCGTTAAGAAGACATGCTGTCAACCTCTAGATCCCTCACATGCCTGCACTTTTCGGCTTGCTGCTGCTGCAATCCACGCGTTTTAGATGTGCATAACTCCACCTCTTTTAGCACAGTACCCTCAACCCCCGGCTGTTCCCACCCGCCTCAACACCGTTGGAAGGGAGGAGAACCAATTAAGGCGGGGGGGGGGTGGAACGAGCAGCTGTCTACCCTTAGCAGGAGGGTTGCTGATTAATTACCTCTCCTGCTGCTGCTGCTGCTGCTGGCTGTCCAGCAGCAGACTGAAGGTGGCTGCTGCTGTGCGCAGGTATATAAAGGCTCAGAGCCTATTATGACACGCGCAGCCAGCGTTCCATTGCCACATTCCGTCTACTGCAGGCGGGATACCTGGATGGCTGAATGTCACTGAGAAGCTCACAGAGACCGCCATAAGCAACAGTTTAAAAGAATGCCACAGACTAATCAACCAAACTTTTTGGGTTGGTTTCTCTTTTATAGTCTGCAGGCATTAAATGAAAGAAGTCAGTGTTCCAGCAGAGGGAGACAACGTTTCAGAAAAGGCATTGTAGCAAACCAAAAAAGAAATTTTAAGCGCAGCAGAGTAACCAGCTCACATACCTGTTAGCTCAGGTGAGTTTAAAAGGCTGCTGTTGATAACAAGGGCATTTGCTAAATAGATGGTGTGTGTGCAACAATATACTGAAAGGTCAATTATATTGTGCAGCTTATCTCACCACCTGTAGTTATTTAGGTGAAAGCTCCAAAATGCTTGTCTAATATGTCTGTTTATCCAAAAGGAAGTATAGAGGGAGAGCTAGATAGATAGCATTGCATTACATTACATGGCAATGCAATGCACAGTTGCTGAAGTTGAACCAAAATGAGCTTGTCATCTTTCTTCTGCAACTTTTAACATGAAAAATCCAATGAGGAGAAGAAAAGCAAAGCCAAAGAGTCCATCCCAAAATCCGACAAACAAGCCAAATGAACAAAAAGCATTGAATTCAATTCTTTCTGATTTTAGAAACTGCATTAAAGAAGGGGTGCACCGGTCCTGGAGATACTGCAATACCAGGTCAATGCGTGGAGTGGACAGAGCAAGCTCTTTTTCCATCTCCCTGTTCTAAAAATCCATTTAATATATGGTCCCCAGATAGGGGACGTATCAGATATTAAACTGATAAGAACAGATACTACACTTGATCTTAGCCAAAAGGCCGAGAAGCGATAACCAGAATTGGTTTCCGACTACGGTGCCACCCAAGGATTCTGAAAAGTCCATTTGTGGAGATGGCCACCTGGACTCCCGTTAAGAAGACATGCTGTCAACCTCTAGATCCCTCACATGCCTGCACTTTTCGGCTTGCTGCTGCTGCAATCCACGCGTTTTAGATCTGCATAACTCCACCTCTTTTAGCACAGTACCCTCAACCCCCGGCTGTTCCCACCCGCCTCAACACCGTTGGAAGGGAGGAGAACCAATTAAGGCGGGGGGGGGGGTGGAACGAGCAGCTGTCTACCCTTAGCAGGAGGGTTGCTGATTAATTACCTCTCTTGCTGCTGCTGCTGCTGCTGGCTGTCCAGCAGCAGACTGAAGGTGGCTGCTGCTGTGCGCAGGTATATAAAGGCTCAGAGCCTATTATGACACGCGCAGCCAGCGTTCCATTGCCACATTCCGTCTACTGCAGGCGGGATACCTGGATGGCTGAATGTCACTGAGAAGCTCACAGAGACCGCCATAAGCAACAGTTTAAAAGAATGCCACAGACTAATCAACCAAACTTTTTGGGTTGGTTTCTCTTTTATAGTCTGCAGGCATTAAATGAAAGAAGTCAGTGTTCCAGCAGAGGGAGACAACGTTTCAGAAAAGGCATTGTAGCAAACCAAAAAAGAAATTTTAAGCGCAGCAGAGTAACCAGCTCACATACCTGTTAGCTCAGGTGAGTTTAAAAGGCTGCTGTTGATAACAAGGGCATTTGCTAAATAGATGGTGTGTGTGCAACAATATACTGAAAGGTCAATTATATTGTGCAGCTTATCTCACCACCTGTAGTTATTTAGGTGAAAGCTCCAAAATGCTTGCCTAATATGTCTGTTTATCCAAAAGGAAGTATAGAGGGAGAGCTAGATAGATAGCATTGCATTACATTACATGGCAATGCAATGCACAGTTGCTGAAGTTGAACCAAAATGAGCTTGTCATCTGGCTTCTGCAACTTTTAACATGAAAAATCCAATGAGGAGAAGAAAAGCAAAGCCAAAGAGTCCATCCCAAAATCCGACAAACAAGCCAAATGAACAAAAAGCATTGAATTCAATTCTTTCTGATTTTAGAAACTGCATTAAAGAAGGGGTGCACCGGTCCTGGAGATACTGCAATACCAGGTCAATGCGTGGAGTGGACAGAGCAAGCTCTTTTTCCATCTCCCTGTTCTAAAAATCCATTTAATATATGGTCCCCAGATAGGGGACGTATCAGATATTAAACTGATAAGAACAGATACTACACTTGATCTTAGCCAAAAGGCTGAGAAGCGATAACCAGAATTGGTTTCCGACTACGGTGCCACCCAAGGATTCTGAAAAGTCCATTTGTGGAGATGGCCACCTGGACTCCCGTTAAGAAGACATGCTGTCAACCTCTAGATCCCTCACATGCCTGCACTTTTCGGCTTGCTGCTGCTGCAATCCACGCGTTTTAGATCTGCATAACTCCACCTCTTTTAGCACAGTACCCTCAACCCCCGGCTGTTCCCACCCGCCTCAACACCGTTGGAAGGGAGGAGAACCAATTAAGGCGGGGGGGGGGTGGAACGAGCAGCTGTCTACCCTTAGCAGGAGGGTTGCTGATTAATTACCTCTCCTGCTGCTGCTGCTGGCTGTCCAGCAGCAGACTGAAGGTGGCTGCTGCTGTGCGCAGGTATATAAAGGCTCAGAGCCTATTATGACACGCGCAGCCAGCGTTCCATTGCCACATTCCGTCTACTGCAGGCGGGATACCTGGATGGCTGAATGTCACTGAGAAGCTCACAGAGACCGCCATAAGCAACAGTTTAAAAGAATGCCACAGACTAATCAACCAAACTTTTTGGGTTGGTTTCTCTTTTATAGTCTGCAGGCATTAAATGAAAGAAGTCAGTGTTCCAGCAGAGGGAGACAACGTTTCAGAAAAGGCATTGTAGCAAACCAAAAAAGAAATTTTAAGCGCAGCAGAGTAACCAGCTCACATACCTGTTAGCTCAGGTGAGTTTAAAAGGCTGCTGTTGATAACAAGGGCATTTGCTAAATAGATGGTGTGTGTGCAACAATATACTGAAAGGTCAATTATATTGTGCAGCTTATCTCACCACCTGTAGTTATTTAGGTGAAAGCTCCAAAATGCTTGCCTAATATGTCTGTTTATCCAAAAGGAAGTATAGAGGGAGAGCTAGATAGATAGCATTGCATTACATTACATGGCAATGCAATGCACAGTTGCTGAAGTTGAACCAAAATGAGCTTGTCATCTGGCTTCTGCAACTTTTAACATGAAAAATCCAATGAGGAGAAGAAAAGCAAAGCCAAAGAGTCCATCCCAAAATCCGACAAACAAGCCAAATGAACAAAAAGCATTGAATTCAATTCTTTCTGATTTTAGAAACTGCATTAAAGAAGGGGTGCACCGGTCCTGGAGATACTGCAATACCAGGTCAATGCGTGGAGTGGACAGAGCAAGCTCTTTTTCCATCTCCCTGTTCTAAAAATCCATTTAATATATGGTCCCCAGATAGGGAACGTATCAGATATTAAACTGATAAGAACAGATACTACACTTGATCTTAGCCAAAAGGCCGAGAAGCGATAACCAGAATTGGTTTCCGACTACGGTGCCACCCAAGGATTCTGAAAAGTCCATTTGTGGAGATGGCCACCTGGACTCCCGTTAAGAAGACATGCTGTCAACCTCTAGATCCCTCACATGCCTGCACTTTTCGGCTTGCTGCTGCTGCAATCCACGCGTTTTAGATGTGCATAACTCCACCTCTTTTAGCACAGTACCCTCAACCCCCGGCTGTTCCCACCCGCCTCAACACCGTTGGAAGGGAGGAGAACCAATTAAGGCGGGGGGGGGGTGGAACGAGCAGCTGTCTACCCTTAGCAGGAGGGTTGCTGATTAATTACCTCTCCTGCTGCTGCTGCTGCTGCTGGCTGTCCAGCAGCAGACTGAAGGTGGCTGCTGCTGTGCGCAGGTATATAAAGGCTCAGAGCCTATTATGACACGCGCAGCCAGCGTTCCATTGCCACATTCCGTCTACTGCAGGCGGGATACCTGGATGGCTGAATGTCACTGAGAAGCTCACAGAGACCGCCATAAGCAACAGTTTAAAAGAATGCCACAGACTAATCAACCAAACTTTTTGGGTTGGTTTCTCTTTTATAGTCTGCAGGCATTAAATGAAAGAAGTCAGTGTTCCAGCAGAGGGAGACAACGTTTCAGAAAAGGCATTGTAGCAAACCAAAAAAGAAATTTTAAGCGCAGCAGAGTAACCAGCTCACATACCTGTTAGCTCAGGTGAGTTTAAAAGGCTGCTGTTGATAACAAGGGCATTTGCTAAATAGATGGTGTGTGTGCAACAATATACTGAAAGGTCAATTATATTGTGCAGCTTATCTCACCACCTGTAGTTATTTAGGTGAAAGCTCCAAAATGCTTGTCTAATATGTCTGTTTATCCAAAAGGAAGTATAGAGGGAGAGCTAGATAGATAGCATTGCATTACATTACATGGCAATGCAATGCACAGTTGCTGAAGTTGAACCAAAATGAGCTTGTCATCTTTCTTCTGCAACTTTTAACATGAAAAATCCAATGAGGAGAAGAAAAGCAAAGCCAAAGAGTCCATCCCAAAATCCGACAAACAAGCCAAATGAACAAAAAGCATTGAATTCAATTCTTTCTGATTTTAGAAACTGCATTAAAGAAGGGGTGCACCGGTCCTGGAGATACTGCAATACCAGGTCAATGCGTGGAGTGGACAGAGCAAGCTCTTTTTCCATCTCCCTGTTCTAAAAATCCATTTAATATATGGTCCCCAGATAGGGGACGTATCAGATATTAAACTGATAAGAACAGATACTACACTTGATCTTAGCCAAAAGGCCGAGAAGCGATAACCAGAATTGGTTTCCGACTACGGTGCCACCCAAGGATTCTGAAAAGTCCATTTGTGGAGATGGCCACCTGGACTCCCGTTAAGAAGACATGCTGTCAACCTCTAGATCCCTCACATGCCTGCACTTTTCGGCTTGCTGCTGCTGCAATCCACGCGTTTTAGATCTGCATAACTCCACCTCTTTTAGCACAGTACCCTCAACCCCCGGCTGTTCCCACCCGCCTCAACACCGTTGGAAGGGAGGAGAACCAATTAAGGCGGGGGGGGGGGGTGGAACGAGCAGCTGTCTACCCTTAGCAGGAGGGTTGCTGATTAATTACCTCTCCTGCTGCTGCTGCTGCTGCTGGCTGTCCAGCAGCAGACTGAAGGTGGCTGCTGCTGTGCGCAGGTATATAAAGGCTCAGAGCCTATTATGACACGCGCAGCCAGCGTTCCATTGCCACATTCCGTCTACTGCAGGCGGGATACCTGGATGGCTGAATGTCACTGAGAAGCTCACAGAGACCGCCATAAGCAACAGTTTAAAAGAATGCCACAGACTAATCAACCAAACTTTTTGGGTTGGTTTCTCTTTTATAGTCTGCAGGCATTAAATGAAAGAAGTCAGTGTTCCAGCAGAGGGAGACAACGTTTCAGAAAAGGCATTGTAGCAAACCAAAAAAGAAATTTTAAGCGCAGCAGAGTAACCAGCTCACATACCTGTTAGCTCATGTGAGTTTAAAAGGCTGCTGTTGATAACAAGGGCATTTGCTAAATAGATGGTGTGTGTGCAACAATATACTGAAAGGTCAATTATATTGTGCAGCTTATCTCACCACCTGTAGTTATTTAGGTGAAAGCTCCAAAATGCTTGCCTAATATGTCTGTTTATCCAAAAGGAAGTATAGAGGGAGAGCTAGATAGATAGCATTGCATTACATTACATGGCAATGCAATGCACAGTTGCTGAAGTTGAACCAAAATGAGCTTGTCATCTGGCTTCTGCAACTTTTAACATGAAAAATCCAATGAGGAGAAGAAAAGCAAAGCCAAAGAGTCCATCCCAAAATCCGACAAACAAGCCAAATGAACAAAAAGCATTGAATTCAATTCTTTCTGATTTTAGAAACTGCATTAAAGAAGGGGTGCACCGGTCCTGGAGATACTGCAATACCAGGTCAATGCGTGGAGTGGACAGAGCAAGCTCTTTTTCCATCTCCCTGTTCTAAAAATCCATTTAATATATGGTCCCCAGATAGGGGACGTATCAGATATTAAACTGATAAGAACAAATACTACACTTGATCTTAGCCAAAAGGCCGAGAAGCGATAACCAGAATTGGTTTCCGACTACGGTGCCACCCAAGGATTCTGAAAAGTCCATTTGTGGAGATGGCCACCTGGACTCCCGTTAAGAAGACATGCTGTCAACCTCTAGATCCCTCACATGCCTGCACTTTTCGGCTTGCTGCTGCTGCAATCCACGCGTTTTAGATCTGCATAACTCCACCTCTTTTAGCACAGTACCCTCAACCCCCGGCTGTTCCCACCCGCCTCAACACCGTTGGAAGGGAGGAGAACCAATTAAGGCGGGGGGGGGGGTGGAACGAGCAGCTGTCTACCCTTAGCAGGAGGGTTGCTGATTAATTACCTCTCCTGCTGCTGCTGCTGCTGGCTGTCCAGCAGCAGACTGAAGGTGGCTGCTGCTGTGCGCAGGTATATAAAGGCTCAGAGCCTATTATGACACGCGCAGCCAGCGTTCCATTGCCACATTCCGTCTACTGCAGGCGGGATACCTGGATGGCTGAATGTCACTGAGAAGCTCACAGAGACCGCCATAAGCAACAGTTTAAAATAATGCCACAGACTAATCAACCCAACTTTTTGGGTTGGTTTCTCTTTTATAGTCTGCAGGCATTAAATGAAAGAAGTCAGTGTTCCAGCAGAGGGAGACAACGTTTCAGAAAAGGCATTGTAGCAAACCAAAAAAGAAATTTTAAGCGCAGCAGAGTAACCAGCTCATATACCTGTTAGCTCAGGTGAGTTTAAAAGGCTGCTGTTGATAACAAGGGCATTTGCTAAATAGATGGTGTGTGTGCAACAATATACTGAAAGGTCAATTATATTGTGCAGCTTATCTCACCACCTGTAGTTATTTAGGTGAAAGCTCCAAAATGCTTGCCTAATATGTCTGTTTATCCAAAAGGAAGTATAGAGGAAGAGCTAGATAGATAGCATTGCATTACATTACATGGCAATGCAATGCACAGTTGCTGAAGTTGAACCAAAATGAGCTTGTCATCTGGCTTCTGCAACTTTTAACATGAAAAATCCAATGAGGAGAAGAAAAGCAAAGCCAAAGAGTCCATCCCAAAATCCGACAAACAAGCCAAATGAACAAAAAGCATTGAATTCAATTCTTTCTGATTTTAGAAACTGCATTAAAGAAGGGGTGCACCGGTCCTGGAGATACTGCAATACCAGGTCAATGCGTGGAGTGGACAGAGCAAGCTCTTTTTCCATCTCCCTGTTCTAAAAATCCATTTAATATATGGTCCCCAGATAGGGGACGTATCAGATATTAAACTGATAAGAACAGATACTACACTTGATCTTAGCCAAAAGGCCGAGAAGCGATAACCAGAATTGGTTTCCGACTACGGTGCCACCCAAGGATTCTGAAAAGTCCATTTGTGGAGATGGCCACCTGGACTCCCGTTAAGAAGACATGCTGTCAACCTCTAGATCCCTCACATGCCTGCACTTTTCGGCTTGCTGCTGCTGCAATCCACGCGTTTTAGATCTGCATAACTCCACCTCTTTTAGCACAGTACCCTCAACCCCCGGCTGTTCCCACCCGCCTCAACACCGTTGGAAGGGAGGAGAACCAATTAAGGCGGGGGGGGGGGGGTGGAACGAGCAGCTGTCTACCCTTAGCAGGAGGGTTGCTGATTAATTACCTCTCCTGCTGCTGCTGCTGCTGGCTGTCCAGCAGCAGACTGAAGGTGGCTGCTGCTGTGCGCAGGTATATAAAGGCTCAGAGCCTATTATGACACGTGCAGCCAGCGTTCCATTGCCACATTCCGTCTACTGCAGGCGGGATACCTGGATGGCTGAATGTCACTGAGAAGCTCACAGAGACCGCCATAAGCAACAGTTTAAAAGAATGCCACAGACTAATCAACCAAACTTTTTGGGTTGGTTTCTCTTTTATAGTCTGCAGGCATTAAATGAAAGAAGTCAGTGTTCCAGCAGAGGGAGACAACGTTTCAGAAAAGGCATTGTAGCAAACCAAAAAAGAAATTTTAAGCGCAGCAGAGTAACCAGCTCACATACCTGTTAGCTCAGGTGAGTTTAAAAGGCTGCTGTTGATAACAAGGGCATTTGCTAAATAGATGGTGTGTGTGCAACAATATACTGAAAGGTCAATTATATTGTGCAGCTTATCTCACCACCTGTAGTTATTTAGGTGAAAGCTCCAAAATGCTTGCCTAATATGTCTGTTTATCCAAAAGGAAGTATAGAGGGAGAGCTAGATAGATAGCATTGCATTACATTACATGGCAATGCAATGCACAGTTGCTGAAGTTGAACCAAAATGAGCTTGTCATCTGGCTTCTGCAACTTTTAACATGAAAAATCCAATGAGGAGAAGAAAAGCAAAGCCAAAGAGTCCATCCCAAAATCCGACAAACAAGCCAAATGAACAAAAAGCATTGAATTCAATTCTTTCTGATTTTAGAAACTGCATTAAAGAAGGGGTGCACCGGTCCTGGAGATACTGCAATACCAGGTCAATGCGTGGAGTGGACAGAGCAAGCTCTTTTTCCATCTCCCTGTTCTAAAAATCCATTTAATATATGGTCCCCAGATAGGGGACGTATCAGATATTAAACTGATAAGAACAGATACTACACTTGATCTTAGCCAAAAGGCCGAGAAGCGATAACCAGAATTGGTTTCCGACTACGGTGCCACCCAAGGATTCTGAAAAGTCCATTTGTGGAGATGGCCACCTGGACTCCCGTTAAGAAGACATGCTGTCAACCTCTAGATCCCTCACATGCCTGCACTTTTCGGCTTGCTGCTGCTGCAATCCACGCGTTTTAGATCTGCATAACTCCACCTCTTTTAGCACAGTACCCTCAACCCCCGGCTGTTCCCACCCGCCTCAACACCGTTGGGAGGGAGGAGAACCAATTAAGGCGGGGGGGGGGTGGAACGAGCAGCTGTCTACCCTTAGCAGGAGGGTTGCTGATTAATTACCTCTCCTGCTGCTGCTGCTGCTGCTGGCTGTCCAGCAGCAGACTGAAGGTGGCTGCTGCTGTGCGCAGGTATATAAAGGCTCAGAGCCTATTATGACACGCGCAGCCAGCGTTCCATTGCCACATTCCGTCTACTGCAGGCGGGATACCTGGATGGCTGAATGTCACTGAGAAGCTCACAGAGACCGCCATAAGCAACAGTTTAAAAGAATGCCACAGACTAATCAACCAAACTTTTTGGGTTGGTTTCTCTTTTATAGTCTGCAGGCATTAAATGAAAGAAGTCAGTGTTCCAGCAGAGGGAGACAACGTTTCAGAAAAGGCATTGTAGCAAACCAAAAAAGAAATTTTAAGCGCAGCAGAGTAACCAGCTCACATACCTGTTAGCTCAGGTGAGTTTAAAAGGCTGCTGTTGATAACAAGGGCATTTGCTAAATAGATGGTGTGTGTGCAACAATATACTGAAAGGTCAATTATATTGTGCAGCTTATCTCACCACCTGTAGTTATTTAGGTGAAAGCTCCAAAATGCTTGCCTAATATGTCTGTTTATCCAAAAGGAAGTATAGAGGGAGAGCTAGATAGATAGCATTGCATTACATTACATGGCAATGCAATGCACAGTTGCTGAAGTTGAACCAAAATGAGCTTGTCATCTGGCTTCTGCAACTTTTAACATGAAAAATCCAATGAGGAGAAGAAAAGCAAAGCCAAAGAGTCCATCCCAAAATCCGACAAACAAGCCAAATGAACAAAAAGCATTGAATTCAATTCTTTCTGATTTTAGAAACTGCATTAAAGAAGGGGTGCACCGCTCCTGGAGATACTGCAATACCAGGTCAATGCGTGGAGTGGACAGAGCAAGCTCTTTTTCCATCTCCCTGTTCTAAAAATCCATTTAATATATGGTCCCCAGATAGGGGACGTATCAGATATTAAACTGATAAGAACAGATTTTTTTAATTTGGCTATCCCCCACATGGGGATAAAAACCGTTTATTTAAAATTTAACAAATTACAGAAATAAAACCATTACATCCACATTACACTTTCGGGACTTCAAAGAAAAATAAAAATTCCATCACAGCAAATTTTACAAGACTTCAAATATTCCATAGGTTAAAAAGCCATTTGCCTGCCAACGTTACATTCTTTTTCCTGTCCAATAAATAGTATATGTACATTTCACTTTTACAAAAGGCTAAAACATCATCTACTGGTAACATTTCATGTTTAAAAACAGCAATATTTCTAGCATTCCAGAGCGCTATCTTTGCACAATTCACTATCTTCCACGCCATTATTTTTTGGTCCATTGTTGGGCATTCCAGAAGACCATATAACACTGATGCAAAATTAAAGTCCTTGAGGTCCACCATTTTCTCCAGCAGGGGGATTAGTCTTCTCCAGAACTCTTTAGCAAAAGCACAAGTCCATAAAAGATGCTTCACTGTCTCTTCTTCTTGACAACCTTCTCTTGGGCAGATGGCAGACCTCACAAAACCTCTTCTGTACTGGAATGCCCGGCAAGGAAGACAGTGGTGTGCGCAGCTCCAAGACATGTCTTTCTGTACATTAAAAAGATAAGGGGCGTTAATCATTTTCCATATGTGTACAGTTTTGTCATCATCATAACGTTCAATATCACACAACGTCACATCAGTACTAATTTGTTTGAGTAGTGTCTTGCTGTTACATAGATCCCCTGTCTGTTTCTTATTCAAATTAAAATCAAGAATAATTTTCTTTAAAATCTCATAATGTGCAGGTAGGTTAAAAGCATAAGGAGAGGATAAAACTGTTTCAAACCAACCAAACCTTCTCATGAGAAAACCAGTGTTAAAACGCATAAAATAGGAAAGGTAATTATCTTTAAAAAGGGTTTTAAAACAGAAACAGAAAAAATGTATTAAAAGAAACTTATCTAAAACAGGGAAATCTTTCCCACCTTTAACCTTTGGCTTTGTCACAATTTCTCTTTTGAGTTTCTCCATTTTTGAGCCCCAAAAAAAGGTAAAACATACTTTTGTAATTCGTTTCAACAAATTTGTAGGAGGGGGGAACACCAAACTAAGATATAACAGGATAGGTAATATCACCATTTTTACAATCAGAACTTTACCTTCCATTGACAGCTTTCTCATATTCCACATGCAGATTTTCTGATTAATTTTCTGTGCTGCCGCATCCCAGCTATTAAAACCATTATTAGATTCATTAAAAGAAACACCTAAAATAGTGATGGAATCTGTAACTGCAATTGGTACATCATGTAAACGCATCCCCCCGACATTTAAAATATTACATTTAGTAAGATTAATTTTAAAACCGGAAACTGTACAAAAAGACTGAATTTGGCTTATCGTTTTTTGTATTGAAGGTACATCACATCCAAACACTGCTACATCATCCATATAGCTTACAACTTTAACTTGTAGACCGTTCCCTCCGGGTAAGGGTACTCCACATATTTGCTTATCCCGGCGTATTGTACATAAAAGGGGTTCTATAGCACATATAAAAAGCAGGGGGGACAAAGGGCAACCCTGCTTCACCCCTGATTTTAAAACTACCTCTTTTGTTTTAAAACCATTAACTAAAATCTTACTCGTACAATCATTATAAAAAGCTTTAAGAGACAATAAAAACCCACCCGGAATGCCCATTTTTTCTAAAACTTTAAAAAGATAAAAATGAGACATGCGGTCAAAAGCTTTCTCAAAATCCACCGCTAGGATTGACATCTTTGTCTTTCTGGTTTTTACATCTTCAATACAATCTTTCACCAGGTTTAAATTGTCCCAGATACTACGCCCAGGTACCCCGCATACCTGATTTGCATGAATTACTTTATGTATCACCTTTTTCAACCGATTTGCACAGATCTTAGCCATAATTTTGTAATCACTATTTAAAAGAGTTATCGGCCTCCAGTTTTTAAGATCCGTTTTGTCACCTTTTTTGTATAGTAGTGATACCTCACCTTTCTTCCATGAGTTGAGTAAAACCTTATTATTAAAAACTTCGGAAAACAAATTAAACAAATCATCTTTTAAAATATCATAAAAACTTATATAAAACTCTATGGGGATACCATCAGGGCCGGGCACTTTACCATTTTTAAAACTCTTCATGGTTTCTAAAATCTCTTCCTCACATAGAGGTTGGGATAAAAAACTTTGGGCATCAGCATCTAGGGTGGACTTGATCTCCCCCAGGAAAGTGTGTATTAAATCATGGTCTACAGGTTTTACATTAAAAAGATCATTAAAATAGACATTTACCTTATCCAATATAACGTTGATATTATTATCTCCATCTATGTTATCAATTATTGTTTTCGCCTGTTTGTTTTTCTTAAAAAAATACCTGGAACAAGTCTCATCCTCTTCTACATGTTTTACCTTTGAACGAAAAATCAGTTCTTTTCCTTTTTGTTCCAACCACTTTGAAATTTCTCCTTTAAGACTCAATATATTATTACCTACATCCAGACCATTGTCTTTGAATTTGTACAATGTCTGTAACCTGATATTAAGAAAATTATAGATCTCAAACTTTTCTTTAGCTTTTTGTATGCTTTTCTTAATAAAGAAATCTTTAATGCTTATTTTCATTCTATCCCACCAGGAGCTAAAAGAAATATTGGGGTTTTTCCTTTTTCTACAGTTTACATAAAACTCAATAAAATCCGATAAAATTTGTGGATCTTTTAAAAGGGACACATTCAATTTCCAAGATTTCTTACCACATTTCTTCTTTCCATTAATCCTCACTCTAAAAGATAAAACCTTGTGATCTGAGAGAATATTAGTTAAAACTTCACATTTCACTGGCAGTATTTTTTCTGAACCTAAAACAAAATCTATCCTGGAGCTACATGTAGAATTGCTCCAGGTGAAACCAGCGTCTATAGGGCTATCCTTGTTACATTCTTTATACACATCAGTTAATTTACAATCATTTATAATATTGCTTAACATTCCAGACGTTTTGTCATAATTTCTACTCACGGAACCGGAGCGTCGGCTTTCGCCTTTTAAAATACAATTAAAATCACCTGCCAGGATAAAAGGTTCAGAAATGTTAATAAATAAAGGTAAAATTTCCAGCATATCAGCCCTTTCATTTTTATCAGGTGACCCATAAAAATTTAAAAACTGCCATCTTGTCCCATCAATAAAAGCCTTAACTAAAAGAATACGACCCGGTAAAATATCTTGGATAAAATCAATAGACACATTTCCCTTAAAAAGTATAGCTACCCCGGCTGATCCAGTTGCATTTGATCCAGACCAGACCGATGGACCATGTTTCCACTCTTCCTTATATTTTTTGTAAGAAATCTTATGAGGGATATGACATTCTTGTAAAAAGAAAACAGAAGCTGTAAAACAGGTTAAAAAATGTAAAACAGTAGCTCTTCTGGTCTTGGATCCTATGCCTCTCACATTGAGGGAAACACCACTAATGTCAGCCATCATAACAAATGGTTAGGAATAAACAAAAACTGGACTTTACCTATCCGATGGACGGATCAGACCACTTGGACTTTCACCAACGCCCTCTTCTGAATCCACCGTTATCAAAGAGTCTTCATCATCGGAGAAGGAACATTCACTTAAATTAAGACCCGACGCTACTGGGGTGTAGCTCGGAAGGATGTTGAGAGAAAGGTTACACTGGGTCTCCATAGGCTGACCATTTAGGTCCTCGTCAGGTGGGTCTCCGAGAGGCTCCGCACTCCCCTGCTGACCCGCAGAGGGTCGTAACACAGGGGCAGGCTGCGCACATGGCGGAGCCTCAGAGTCCCCGGAGGCAGCCAGGTTCGGGGCCCCACCTGGGGCAGCAGAGCCCCGGGACCTCGGGATTCCAGAGTCTACACCCCCGTGAGGGGATGTATCCATCTCCTCCCTATTAGCCACCTCCACGGAACCATTATTTTTCTTATTATGAGACCTCACCAAATGCCACGTACCGCCCTCGCTCTCGTGAGACCCAGTGGGAATTTTGGGCTCGGTGTCAGCCTTTTGGCGCTCTTTTTTGGCCTTACCGACCGCCCCTTTATGATCTTTCTCAGCCTTCCTTTTAGCCTCCTTATGGTCTTTCAGCCAGCTCCTGGGCTCCTGTGAGTTACCTGTCATTGACTCGGAGGGATTGTTACTAGTCGAAGCGCCCTTATCACCTCCCGAGGCTCCAGGTTGCTGTTCCTCCTCCTGAGGGGTGGTCTGATTGGCCCGTCCATTCCCGGATGTCTTGGACTTCTCCTTTTGTTTTTGTTCATCCTCTCTGAACCTGTGAGGGCAAGAAAAATAGAAATGACCAGGTGTCCGACAAAAAGAGCATTTTTTTTCATTTGGGCACTCCTTTGTGTCATGTTCAGTACTGGCACAATTTCTACAAGTGGCACCACAACTATCCTTAGAGTGCCCATAGAGACCACAATACCTACAAAAAAGTGGCATTCCTGAGAAAAAAAATCCCCATTAGTTTGCCCTATTTTAAATCGAGCTGGAGGAAGTCTCACACCTCCAGGGAATTTAGGGTCTCTTTCACATTTTACTAAAAACTTCCATTTTGAGGTCCAGATGTTAAACTCATTCAACACTTTCCCAATCAATTTCACACTTTTAAAATAAACTGACAAAAAGGAAATAACCTCTGGTGCCGTTATGAAGGGTGAGAAGATTTTCACAACCACCATCTTTACCTCATCCAGGACGTGCTCGATGATCTGAATCCCTTTTAGACCAGGGCTATTTTCTACCGACTTAACTCTGGACAAAACATCTTTGAAAATACCTTCGCCAGTAAAGGTTACATCATAGTCTCCACGTCGAGGATAATCCTGGATAGAAAGGATTTCGTTGGTTCTGACGTGGAGCAGTTTCTCAAGCACGTCCTGGACTACATATCCCAGATTCCGCATATCGGAACCACCAGCCGTAAAGCGGACCCTTATGGTGTTCTTGAGCCTCGCATATAGAGGCACGAGGTTGGGGTCAACCTCCATGGTATGGCGCAACAAAATGCAAATTGCAACCGCCTGCAATCTGCGCCTTCAGAGCTTTGTGATAAAGCACCTGAAGGCTGGGGGATCGCTGCCCGTTACCCTAGGACTAATCCCTCTCCCTAATAGCAGCAGGCAGGTGAAGCCCACCGAAGTGGACGATCCTGCCAGGCCAAGGAGAGGGGTACCTGAGTGCCCTTCAACTGAAACCTCCTGCTGTGAAGCACTTGGTCTCAGCCAAAAGGCCGAGAAGCGATAACCAGAATTGGTTTCCGACTACGGTGCCACCCAAGGATTCTGAAAAGTCCATTTGTGGAGATGGCCACCTGGACTCCCGTTAAGAAGACATGCTGTCAACCTCTAGATCCCTCACATGCCTGCACTTTTCGGCTTGCTGCTGCTGCAATCCACGCGTTTTAGATCTGCATAACTCCACCTCTTTTAGCACAGTACCCTCAACCCCCGGCTGTTCCCACCCGCCTCAACACCGTTGGAAGGGAGGAGAACCAATTAAGGCGGGGGGGGGGGTGGAACGAGCAGCTGTCTACCCTTAGCAGGAGGGTTGCTGATTAATTACCTCTCCTGCTGCTGCTGCTGCTGCTGGCTGTCCAGCAGCAGACTGAAGGTGGCTGCTGCTGTGCGCAGGTATATAAAGGCTCAGAGCCTATTATGACACGCGCAGCCAGCGTTCCATTGCCACATTCCGTCTACTGCAGGCGGGATACCTGGATGGCTGAATGTCACTGAGAAGCTCACAGAGACCGCCATAAGCAACAGTTTAAAAGAATGCCACAGACTAATCAACCAAACTTTTTGGGTTGGTTTCTCTTTTATAGTCTGCAGGCATTAAATGAAAGAAGTCAGTGTTCCAGCAGAGGGAGACAACGTTTCAGAAAAGGCATTGTAGCAAACCAAAAAAGAAATTTTAAGCGCAGCAGAGTAACCAGCTCACATACCTGTTAGCTCAGGTGAGTTTAAAAGGCTGCTGTTGATAACAAGGGCATTTGCTAAATAGATGGTGTGTGTGCAACAATATACTGAAAGGTCAATTATATTGTGCAGCTTATCTCACCACCTGTAGTTATTTAGGTGAAAGCTCCAAAATGCTTGCCTAATATGTCTGTTTATCCAAAAGGAAGTATAGAGGGAGAGCTAGATAGATAGCATTGCATTACATTACATGGCAATGCAATGCACAGTTGCTGAAGTTGAACCAAAATGAGCTTGTCATCTGGCTTCTGCAACTTTTAACATGAAAAATCCAATGAGGAGAAGAAAAGCAAAGCCAAAGAGTCCATCCCAAAATCCGACAAACAAGCCAAATGAACAAAAAGCATTGAATTCAATTCTTTCTGATTTTAGAAACTGCATTAAAGAAGGGGTGCACCGGTCCTGGAGATACTGCAATACCAGGTCAATGCGTGGAGTGGACAGAGCAAGCTCTTTTTCCATCTCCCTGTTCTAAAAATCCATTTAATATATGGTCCCCAGATAGGGGACGTATCAGATATTAAACTGATAAGAACAGATACTACACTTGATCTTAGCCAAAAGGCCGAGAAGCGATAACCAGAATTGGTTTCCGACTACGGTGCCACCCAAGGATTCTGAAAAGTCCATTTGTGGAGATGGCCACCTGGACTCCCGTTAAGAAGACATGCTGTCAACCTCTAGATCCCTCACATGCCTGCACTTTTCGGCTTGCTGCTGCTGCAATCCACGCGTTTTAGATCTGCATAACTCCACCTCTTTTAGCACAGTACCCTCAACCCCCGGCTGTTCCCACCCGCCTCAACACCGTTGGAAGGGAGGAGAACCAATTAAGGCGGGGGGGGGGGTGGAACGAGCAGCTGTCTACCCTTAGCAGGAGGGTTGCTGATTAATTACCTCTCCTGCTGCTGCTGCTGCTGCTGGCTGTCCAGCAGCAGACTGAAGGTGGCTGCTGCTGTGCGCAGGTATATAAAGGCTCAGAGCCTATTATGACACGCGCAGCCAGCGTTCCATTGCCACATTCCGTCTACTGCAGGCGGGATACCTGGATGGCTGAATGTCACTGAGAAGCTCACAGAGACCGCCATAAGCAACAGTTTAAAAGAATGCCACAGACTAATCAACCAAACTTTTTGGGTTGGTTTCTCTTTTATAGTCTGCAGGCATTAAATGAAAGAAGTCAGTGTTCCAGCAGAGGGAGACAACGTTTCAGAAAAGGCATTGTAGCAAACCAAAAAAGAAATTTTAAGCGCAGCAGAGTAACCAGCTCACATACCTGTTAGCTCAGGTGAGTTTAAAAGGCTGCTGTTGATAACAAGGGCATTTGCTAAATAGATGGTGTGTGTGCAACAATATACTGAAAGGTCAATTATATTGTGCAGCTTATCTCACCACCTGTAGTTATTTAGGTGAAAGCTCCAAAATGCTTGCCTAATATGTCTGTTTATCCAAAAGGAAGTATAGAGGGAGAGCTAGATAGATAGCATTGCATTACATTACATGGCAATGCAATGCACAGTTGCTGAAGTTGAACCAAAATGAGCTTGTCATCTGGCTTCTGCAACTTTTAACATGAAAAATCCAATGAGGAGAAGAAAAGCAAAGCCAAAGAGTCCATCCCAAAATCCGACAAACAAGCCAAATGAACAAAAAGCATTGAATTCAATTCTTTCTGATTTTAGAAACTGCATTAAAGAAGGGGTGCACCGGTCCTGGAGATACTGCAATACCAGGTCAATGCGTGGAGTGGACAGAGCAAGCTCTTTTTCCATCTCCCTGTTCTAAAAATCCATTTAATATATGGTCCCCAGATAGGGGACGTATCAGATATTAAACTGATAAGAACAGATACTACACTTGATCTTAGCCAAAAGGCCGAGAAGCGATAACCAGAATTGGTTTCCGACTACGGTGCCACCCAAGGATTCTGAAAAGTCCATTTGTGGAGATGGCCACCTGGACTCCCGTTAAGAAGACATGCTGTCAACCTCTAGATCCCTCACATGCCTGCACTTTTCGGCTTGCTGCTGCTGCAATCCACGCGTTTTAGATCTGCATAACTCCACCTCTTTTAGCACAGTACCCTCAACCCCCGGCTGTTCCCACCCGCCTCAACACCGTTGGAAGGGAGGAGAACCAATTAAGGCGGGGGGGGGGGTGGAACGAGCAGCTGTCTACCCTTAGCAGGAGGGTTGCTGATTAATTACCTCTCCTGCTGCTGCTGCTGCTGCTGGCTGTCCAGCAGCAGACTGAAGGTGGCTGCTGCTGTGCGCAGGTATATAAAGGCTCAGAGCCTATTATGACACGCGCAGCCAGCGTTCCATTGCCACATTCCGTCTACTGCAGGCGGGATACCTGGATGGCTGAATGTCACTGAGAAGCTCACAGAGACCGCCATAAGCAACAGTTTAAAAGAATGCCACAGACTAATCAACCAAACTTTTTGGGTTGGTTTCTCTTTTATAGTCTGCAGGCATTAAATGAAAGAAGTCAGTGTTCCAGCAGAGGGAGACAACGTTTCAGAAAAGGCATTGTAGCAAACCAAAAAAGAAATTTTAAGCGCAGCAGAGTAACCAGCTCACATACCTGTTAGCTCAGGTGAGTTTAAAAGGCTGCTGTTGATAACAAGGGCATTTGCTAAATAGATGGTGTGTGTGCAACAATATACTGAAAGGTCAATTATATTGTGCAGCTTATCTCACCACCTGTAGTTATTTAGGTGAAAGCTCCAAAATGCTTGCCTAATATGTCTGTTTATCCAAAAGGAAGTATAGAGGGAGAGCTAGATAGATAGCATTGCATTACATTACATGGCAATGCAATGCACAGTTGCTGAAGTTGAACCAAAATGAGCTTGTCATCTGGCTTCTGCAACTTTTAACATGAAAAATCCAATGAGGAGAAGAAAAGCAAAGCCAAAGAGTCCATCCCAAAATCCGACAAACAAGCCAAATGAACAAAAAGCATTGAATTCAATTCTTTCTGATTTTAGAAACTGCATTAAAGAAGGGGTGCACCGGTCCTGGAGATACTGCAATACCAGGTCAATGCGTGGAGTGGACAGAGCAAGCTCTTTTTCCATCTCCCTGTTCTAAAAATCCATTTAATATATGGTCCCCAGATAGGGGACGTATCAGATATTAAACTGATAAGAACAGATACTACACTTGATCTTAGCCAAAAGGCCGAGAAGCGATAACCAGAATTGGTTTCCGACTACGGTGCCACCCAAGGATTCTGAAAAGTCCATTTGTGGAGATGGCCACCTGGACTCCCGTTAAGAAGACATGCTGTCAACCTCTAGATCCCTCACATGCCTGCACTTTTCGGCTTGCTGCTGCTGCAATCCACGCGTTTTAGATCTGCATAACTCCACCTCTTTTAGCACAGTACCCTCAACCCCCGGCTGTTCCCACCCGCCTCAACACCGTTGGAAGGGAGGAGAACCAATTAAGGCGGGGGGGGGGGTGGAACGAGCAGCTGTCTACCCTTAGCAGGAGGGTTGCTGATTAATTACCTCTCCTGCTGCTGCTGCTGCTGCTGGCTGTCCAGCAGCAGACTGAAGGTGGCTGCTGCTGTGCGCAGGTATATAGTGGCTCAGAGCCTATTATGACACGCGCAGCCAGCGTTCCATTGCCACATTCCGTCTACTGCAGGCGGGATACCTGGATGGCTGAATGTCACTGAGAAGCTCACAGAGACCGCCATAAGCAACAGTTTAAAAGAATGCCACAGACTAATCAACCAAACTTTTTGGGTTGGTTTCTCTTTTATAGTCTGCAGGCATTAAATGAAAGAAGTCAGTGTTCCAGCAGAGGGAGACAACGTTTCAGAAAAGGCATTGTAGCAAACCAAAAAAGAAATTTTAAGCGCAGCAGAGTAACCAGCTCACATACCTGTTAGCTCAGGTGAGTTTAAAAGGCTGCTGTTGATAACAAGGGCATTTGCTAAATAGATGGTGTGTGTGCAACAATATACTGAAAGGTCAATTATATTGTGCAGCTTATCTCACCACCTGTAGTTATTTAGGTGAAAGCTCCAAAATGCTTGCCTAATATGTCTGTTTATCCAAAAGGAAGTATAGAGGGAGAGCTAGATAGATAGCATTGCATTACATTACATGGCAATGCAATGCACAGTTGCTGAAGTTGAACCAAAATGAGCTTGTCATCTGGCTTCTGCAACTTTTAACATGAAAAATCCAATGAGGAGAAGAAAAGCAAAGCCAAAGAGTCCATCCCAAAATCCGACAAACAAGCCAAATGAACAAAAAGCATTGAATTCAATTCTTTCTGATTTTAGAAACTGCATTAAAGAAGGGGTGCACCGGTCCTGGAGATACTGCAATACCAGGTCAATGCGTGGAGTGGACAGAGCAAGCTCTTTTTCCATCTCCCTGTTCTAAAAATCCATTTAATATATGGTCCCCAGATAGGGGACGTATCAGATATTAAACTGATAAGAACAGATACTACACTTGATCTTAGCCAAAAGGCCGAGAAGCGATAACCAGAATTGGTTTCCGACTACGGTGCCACCCAAGGATTCTGAAAAGTCCATTTGTGGAGATGGCCACCTGGACTCCCGTTAAGAAGACATGCTGTCAACCTCTAGATCCCTCACATGCCTGCACTTTTCGGCTTGCTGCTGCTGCAATCCACGCGTTTTAGATCTGCATAACTCCACCTCTTTTAGCACAGTACCCTCAACCCCCGGCTGTTCCCACCCGCCTCAACACCGTTGGAAGGGAGGAGAACCAATTAAGGCGGGGGGGGGGGGGGGGTGGAACGAGCAGCTGTCTACCCTTAGCAGGAGGGTTGCTGATTAATTACCTCTCCTGCTGCTGCTGCTGCTGCTGGCTGTCCAGCAGCAGACTGAAGGTGGCTGCTGCTGTGCGCAGGTATATAAAGGCTCAGAGCCTATTATGACACGCGCAGCCAGCGTTCCATTGCCACATTCCGTCTACTGCAGGCGGGATACCTGGATGGCTGAATGTCACTGAGAAGCTCACAGAGACCACCATAAGCAACAGTTTAAAAGAATGCCACAGACTAATCAACCAAACTTTTTGGGTTGGTTTCTCTTTTATAGTCTGCAGGCATTAAATGAAAGAAGTCAGTGTTCCAGCAGAGGGAGACAACGTTTCAGAAAAGGCATTGTAGCAAACCAAAAAAGAAATTTTAAGCGCAGCAGAGTAACCAGCTCACATACCTGTTAGCTCAGGTGAGTTTAAAAGGCTGCTGTTGATAACAAGGGCATTTGCTAAATAGATGGTGTGTGTGCAACAATATACTGAAAGGTCAATTATATTGTGCAGCTTATCTCACCACCTGTAGTTATTTAGGTGAAAGCTCCAAAATGCTTGCCTAATATGTCTGTTTATCCAAAAGGAAGTATAGAGGGAGAGCTAGATAGATAGCATTGCATTACATTACATGGCAATGCAATGCACAGTTGCTGAAGTTGAACCAAAATGAGCTTGTCATCTGGCTTCTGCAACTTTTAACATGAAAAATCCAATGAGGAGAAGAAAAGCAAAGCCAAAGAGTCCATCCCAAAATCCGACAAACAAGCCAAATGAACAAAAAGCATTGAATTCAATTCTTTCTGATTTTAGAAACTGCATTAAAGAAGGGGTGCACCGCTCCTGGAGATACTGCAATACCAGGTCAATGCGTGGAGTGGACAGAGCAAGCTCTTTTTCCATCTCCCTGTTCTAAAAATCCATTTAATATATGGTCCCCAGATAGGGGACGTATCAGATATTAAACTGATAAGAACAGATACTACACTTGATCTTAGCCAAAAGGCCGAGAAGCGATAACCAGAATTGGTTTCCGACTACGGTGCCACCCAAGGATTCTGAAAAGTCCATTTGTGGAGATGGCCACCTGGACTCCCGTTAAGAAGACATGCTGTCAACCTCTAGATCCCTCACATGCCTGCACTTTTCGGCTTGCTGCTGCTGCAATCCACGCGTTTTAGATCTGCATAACTCCACCTCTTTTAGCACAGTACCCTCAACCCCCGGCTGTTCCCACCCGCCTCAACACCGTTGGAAGGGAGGAGAACCAATTAAGGCGGGGGGGGGGGGTGGAACGAGCAGCTGTCTACCCTTAGCAGGAGGGTTGCTGATTAATTACCTCTCCTGCTGCTGCTGCTGCTGGCTGTCCAGCAGCAGACTGAAGGTGGCTGCTGCTGTGCGCAGGTATATAAAGGCTCAGAGCCTATTATGACACGCGCAGCCAGCGTTCCATTGCCACATTCCGTCTACTGCAGGCGGGATACCTGGATGGCTGAATGTCACTGAGAAGCTCACAGAGACCGCCATAAGCAACAGTTTAAAAGAATGCCACAGACTAATCAACCAAACTTTTTGGGTTGGTTTCTCTTTTATAGTCTGCAGGCATTAAATGAAAGAAGTCAGTGTTCCAGCAGAGGGAGACAACGTTTCAGAAAAGGCATTGTAGCAAACCAAAAAAGAAATTTTAAGCGCAGCAGAGTAACCAGCTCACATACCTGTTAGCTCACGTGAGTTTAAAAGGCTGCTGTTGATAACAAGGGCATTTGCTAAATAGATGGTGTGTGTGCAACAATATACTGAAAGGTCAATTATATTGTGCAGCTTATCTCACCACCTGTAGTTATTTAGGTGAAAGCTCCAAAATGCTTGCCTAATATGTCTGTTTATCCAAAAGGAAGTATAGAGGGAGAGCTAGATAGATAGCATTGCATTACATTACATGGCAATGCAATGCACAGTTGCTGAAGTTGAACCAAAATGAGCTTGTCATCTGGCTTCTGCAACTTTTAACATGAAAAATCCAATGAGGAGAAGAAAAGCAAAGCCAAAGAGTCCATCCCAAAATCCGACAAACAAGCCAAATGAACAAAAAGCATTGAATTCAATTCTTTCTGATTTTAGAAACTGCATTAAAGAAGGGGTGCACCGGTCCTGGAGATACTGCAATACCAGGTCAATGCGTGGAGTGGACAGAGCAAGCTCTTTTTCCATCTCCCTGTTCTAAAAATCCATTTAATATATGGTCCCCAGATAGGGGACGTATCAGATATTAAACTGATAAGAACAGATACTACACTTGATCTTAGCCAAAAGGCCGAGAAGCGATAACCAGAATTGGTTTCCGACTACGGTGCCACCCAAGGATTCTGAAAAGTCCATTTGTGGAGATGGCCACCTGGACTCCCGTTAAGAAGACATGCTGTCAACTTCTAGATCCCTCACATGCCTGCACTTTTCGGCTTGCTGCTGCTGCAATCCACGCGTTTTAGATCTGCATAACTCCACCTCTTTTAGCACAGTACCCTCAACCCCCGGCTGTTCCCACCCGCCTCAACACCGTTGGAAGGGAGGAGAACCAATTAAGGCGGGGGGGGGGTGGAACGAGCAGCTGTCTACCCTTAGCAGGAGGGTTGCTGATTAATTACCTCTCCTGCTGCTGCTGCTGCTGCTGGCTGTCCAGCAGCAGACTGAAGGTGGCTGCTGCTGTGCGCAGGTATATAAAGGCTCAGAGCCTATTATGACACGCGCAGCCAGCGTTCCATTGCCACATTCCGTCTACTGCAGGCGGGATACCTGGATGGCTGAATGTCACTGAGAAGCTCACAGAGACCGCCATAAGCAACAGTTTAAAAGAATGCCACAGACTAATCAACCAAACTTTTTGGGTTGGTTTCTCTTTTATAGTCTGCAGGCATTAAATGAAAGAAGTCAGTGTTCCAGCAGAGGGAGACAACGTTTCAGAAAAGGCATTGTAGCAAACCAAAAAAGAAATTTTAAGCGCAGCAGAGTAACCAGCTCACATACCTGTTAGCTCAGGTGAGTTTAAAAGGCTGCTGTTGATAACAAGGGCATTTGCTAAATAGATGGTGTGTGTGCAACAATATACTGAAAGGTCAATTATATTGTGCAGCTTATCTCACCACCTGTAGTTATTTAGGTGAAAGCTCCAAAATGCTTGCCTAATATGTCTGTTTATCCAAAAGGAAGTATAGAGGGAGAGCTAGATAGATAGCATTGCATTACATTACATGGCAATGCAATGCACAGTTGCTGAAGTTGAACCAAAATGAGCTTGTCATCTGGCTTCTGCAACTTTTAACATGAAAAATCCAATGAGGAGAAGAAAAGCAAAGCCAAAGAGTCCATCCCAAAATCCGACAAACAAGCCAAATGAACAAAAAGCATTGAATTCAATTCTTTCTGATTTTAGAAACTGCATTAAAGAAGGGGTGCACCGGTCCTGGAGATACTGCAATACCAGGTCAATGCGTGGAGTGGACAGAGCAAGCTCTTTTTCCATCTCCCTGTTCTAAAAATCCATTTAATATATGGTCCCCAGATAGGGGACGTATCAGATATTAAACTGATAAGAACATATACTACACTTGATCTTAGCCAAAAGGCCGAGAAGCGATAACCAGAATTGGTTTCCGACTACGGTGCCACCCAAGGATTCTGAAAAGTCCATTTGTGGAGATGGCCACCTGGACTCCCGTTAAGAAGACATGCTGTCAACCTCTAGATCCCTCACATGCCTGCACTTTTCGGCTTGCTGCTGCTGCAATCCACGCGTTTTAGATCTGCATAACTCCACCTCTTTCAGCACAGTACCCTCAACCCCCGGCTGTTCCCACCCGCCTCAACACCGTTGGAAGGGAGGAGAACCAATTAAGGCGGGGGGGGGGGGGTGGAACGAGCAGCTGTCTACCCTTAGCAGGAGGGTTGCTGATTAATTACCTCTCCTGCTGCTGCTGCTGCTGCTGGCTGTCCAGCAGCAGACTGAAGGTGGCTGCTGCTGTGCGCAGGTATATAAAGGCTCAGAGCCTATTATGACACGCGCAGCCAGCGTTCCATTGCCACATTCCGTCTACTGCAGGCGGGATACCTGGATGGCTGAATGTCACTGAGAAGCTCACAGAGACCGCCATAAGCAACAGTTTAAAAGAATGCCACAGACTAATCAACCAAACTTTTTGGGTTGGTTTCTCTTTTATAGTCTGCAGGCATTAAATGAAAGAAGTCAGTGTTCCAGCAGAGGGAGACAACGTTTCAGAAAAGGCATTGTAGCAAACCAAAAAAGAAATTTTAAGCGCAGCAGAGTAACCAGCTCACATACCTGTTAGCTCAGGTGAGTTTAAAAGGCTGCTGTTGATAACAAGGGCATTTGCTAAATAGATGGTGTGTGTGCAACAATATACTGAAAGGTCAATTATATTGTGCAGCTTATCTCACCACCTGTAGTTATTTAGGTGAAAGCTCCAAAATGCTTGCCTAATATGTCTGTTTATCCAAAAGGAAGTATAGAGGGAGAGCTAGATAGATAGCATTGCATTACATTACATGGCAATGCAATGCACAGTTGCTGAAGTTGAACCAAAATGAGCTTGTCATCTGGCTTCTGCAACTTTTAACATGAAAAATCCAATGAGGAGAAGAAAAGCAAAGCCAAAGAGTCCATCCCAAAATCCGACAAACAAGCCAAATGAACAAAAAGCATTGAATTCAATTCTTTCTGATTTTAGAAACTGCATTAAAGAAGGGGTGCACCGGTCCTGGAGATACTGCAATACCAGGTCAATGCGTGGAGTGGACAGAGCAAGCTCTTTTTCCATCTCCCTGTTCTAAAAATCCATTTAATATATGGTCCCCAGATAGGGGACGTATCAGATATTAAACTGATAAGAACATATACTACACTTGATCTTAGCCAAAAGGCCGAGAAGCGATAACCAGAATTGGTTTCCGACTACGGTGCCACCCAAGGATTCTGAAAAGTCCATTTGTGGAGATGGCCACCTGGACTCCCGTTAAGAAGACATGCTGTCAACCTCTAGATCCCTCACATGCCTGCACTTTTCGGCTTGCTGCTGCTGCAATCCACGCGTTTTAGATCTGCATAACTCCACCTCTTTCAGCACAGTACCCTCAACCCCCGGCTGTTCCCACCCGCCTCAACACCGTTGGAAGGGAGGAGAACCAATTAAGGCGGGGGGGGGGGGTGGAACGAGCAGCTGTCTACCCTTAGCAGGAGGGTTGCTGATTAATTACCTCTCCTGCTGCTGCTGCTGCTGCTGGCTGTCCAGCAGCAGACTGAAGGTGGCTGCTGCTGTGCGCAGGTATATAAAGGCTCAGAGCCTATTATGACACGCGCAGCCAGCGTTCCATTGCCACATTCCGTCTACTGCAGGCGGGATACCTGGATGGCTGAATGTCACTGAGAAGCTCACAGAGACCGCCATAAGCAACAGTTTAAAAGAATGCCACAGACTAATCAACCAAACTTTTTGGGTTGGTTTCTCTTTTATAGTCTGCAGGCATTAAATGAAAGAAGTCAGTGTTCCAGCAGAGGGAGACAACGTTTCAGAAAAGGCATTGTAGCAAACCAAAAAAGAAATTTTAAGCGCAGCAGAGTAACCAGCTCACATACCTGTTAGCTCAGGTGAGTTTAAAAGGCTGCTGTTGATAACAAGGGCATTTGCTAAATAGATGGTGTGTGTGCAACAATATACTGAAAGGTCAATTATATTGTGCAGCTTATCTCACCACCTGTAGTTATTTAGGTGAAAGCTCCAAAATGCTTGCCTAATATGTCTGTTTATCCAAAAGGAAGTATAGAGGGAGAGCTAGATAGATAGCATTGCATTACATTACATGGCAATGCAATGCACAGTTGCTGAAGTTGAACCAAAATAAGCTTGTCATCTGGCTTCTGCAACTTTTAACATGAAAAATCCAATGAGGAGAAGAAAAGCAAAGCCAAAGAGTCCATCCCAAAATCCGACAAACAAGCCAAATGAACAAAAAGCATTGAATTCAATTCTTTCTGATTTTAGAAACTGCATTAAAGAAGGGGTGCACCGGTCCTGGAGATACTGCAATACCAGGTCAATGCGTGGAGTGGACAGAGCAAGCTCTTTTCCATCTCCCTGTTCTAAAAATCCATTTAATATATGGTCCCCAGATAGGGGACGTATCAGATATTAAACTGATAAGAACAGATACTACACTTGATCTTAGCCAAAAGGCCGAGAAGCGATAACCAGAATTGGTTTCCGACTACGGTGCCACCCAAGGATTCTGAAAAGTCCATTTGTGGAGATGGCCACCTGGACTCCCGTTAAGAAGACATGCTGTCAACCTCTAGATCCCTCACATGCCTGCACTTTTCGGCTTGCTGCTGCTGCAATCCACGCGTTTTAGATCTGCATAACTCCACCTCTTTTAGCACAGTACCCTCAACCCCCGGCTGTTCCCACCCGCCTCAACACCGTTGGAAGGGAGGAGAACCAATTAAGGCGGGGGGGGGGGTGGAACGAGCAGCTGTCTACCCTTAGCAGGAGGGTTGCTGATTAATTACCTCTCCTGCTGCTGCTGCTGCTGGCTGTCCAGCAGCAGACTGAAGGTGGCTGCTGCTGTGCGCAGGTATATAAAGGCTCAGAGCCTATTATGACACGCGCAGCCAGCGTTCCATTGCCACATTCCGTCTACTGCAGGCGGGATACCTGGATGGCTGAATGTCACTGAGAAGCTCACAGAGACCTCCATAAGCAACAGTTTAAAAGAATGCCACAGACTAATCAACCAAACTTTTTGGGTTGGTTTCTCTTTTATAGTCTGCAGGCATTAAATGAAAGAAGTCAGTGTTCCAGCAGAGGGAGACAACGTTTCAGAAAAGGCATTGTAGCAAACCAAAAAAGAAATTTTAAGCGCAGCAGAGTAACCAGCTCACATACCTGTTAGCTCAGGTGAGTTTAAAAGGCTGCTGTTGATAA
Source organism: Phyllobates terribilis (assembly GCF_046119375.1). Classification (NCBI taxonomy): domain Eukaryota; kingdom Metazoa; phylum Chordata; class Amphibia; order Anura; family Dendrobatidae; genus Phyllobates; species Phyllobates terribilis. Next base: position 432,906 of record NW_027363523.1, on the reverse strand, counting down.
CAAGGGCATTTGCTAAATAGATGGTGTGTGTGCAACAATATACTGAAAGGTCAATTATATTGTGCAGCTTATCTCACCACCTGTAGTTATTTAGGTGAAAGCTCCAAAATGCTTGCCTAATATGTCTGTTTATCCAAAAGGAAGTATAGAGGGAGAGCTAGATAGATAGCATTGCATTACATTACATGGCAATGCAATGCACAGTTGCTGAACTTGAACCAAAATGAGCTTGTCATCTGGCTTCTGCAACTTTTAACATGAAAAATCCAATGAGGAGAAGAAAAGCAAAGCCAAAGAGTCCATCCCAAAATCCGACAAACAAGCCAAATGAACAAAAAGCATTGAATTCAATTCTTTCTGATTTTAGAAACTGCATTAAAGAAGGGGTGCACCGGTCCTGGAGATACTGCAATACCAGGTCAATGCGTGGAGTGGACAGAGCAAGCTCTTTTTCCATCTCCCTGTTCTAAAAATCCATTTAATATATGGTCCCCAGATAGGGGACGTATCAGATATTAAACTGATAAGAACAGATACTACACTTGATCTTAGCCAAAAGGCCGAGAAGCGATAACCAGAATTGGTTTCCGACTACGGTGCCACCCAAGGATTCTGAAAAGTCCATTTGTGGAGATGGCCACCTGGACTCCCGTTAAGAAGACATGCTGTCAACCTCTAGATCCCTCACATGCCTGCACTTTTCGGCTTGCTGCTGCTGCAATCCACGCGTTTTAGATCTGCATAACTCCACCTCTTTTAGCACAGTACCCTCAACCCCCGGCTGTTCCCACCCGCCTCAACACCGTTGGAAGGGAGGAGAACCAATTAAGGCAGGGGGGGGGGTGGAACGAGCAGCTGTCTACCCTTAGCAGGAGGGTTGCTGATTAATTACCTCTCCTGCTGCTGCTGCTGCTGCTGGCTGTCCAGCAGCAGACTGAAGGTGGCTGCTGCTGTGCGCAGGTATATAAAGGCTCAGAGCCTATTATGACACGCGCAGCCAGCGTTCCATTGCCACATTCCGTCTACTGCAGGCGGGATACCTGGATGGCTGAATGTCACTGAGAAGCTCACAGAGACCGCCATAAGCAACAGTTTAAAAGAATGCCACAGACTAATCAACCAAACTTTTTGGGTTGGTTTCTCTTTTATAGTCTGCAGGCATTAAATGAAAGAAGTCAGTGTTCCAGCAGAGGGAGACAACGTTTCAGAAAAGGCATTGTAGCAAACCAAAAAAGAAATTTTAAGCGCAGCAGAGTAACCAGCTCACATACCTGTTAGCTCAGGTGAGTTTAAAAGGCTGCTGTTGATAACAAGGGCATTTGCTAAATAGATGGTGTGTGTGCAACAATATACTGAAAGGTCAATTATATTGTGCAGCTTATCTCACCACCTGTAGTTATTTAGGTGAAAGCTCCAAAATGCTTGCCTAATATGTCTGTTTATCCAAAAGGAAGTATAGAGGGAGAGCTAGATAGATAGCATTGCATTACATTACATGGCAATGCAATGCACAGTTGCTGAAGTTGAACCAAAATGAGCTTGTCATCTGGCTTCTGCAACTTTTAACATGAAAAATCCAATGAGGAGAAGAAAAGCAAAGCCAAAGAGTCCATCCCAAAATCCGACAAACAAGCCAAATGAACAAAAAGCATTGAATTCAATTCTTTCTGATTTTAGAAACTGCATTAAAGAAGGGGTGCACCGGTCCTGGAGATACTGCAATACCAGGTCAATGCGTGGAGTGGACAGAGCAAGCTCTTTTTCCATCTCCCTGTTCTAAAAATCCATTTAATATATGGTCCCCAGATAGGGGACGTATCAGATATTAAACTGATAAGAACAGATACTACACTTGATCTTAGCCAAAAGGCCGAGAAGCGATAACCAGAATTGGTTTCCGACTACGGTGCCACCCAAGGATTCTGAAAAGTCCATTTGTGGAGATGGCCACCTGGACTCCCGTTAAGAAGACATGCTGTCAACCTCTAGATCCCTCACATGCCTGCACTTTTCGGCTTGCTGCTGCTGCAATCCACGCGTTTTAGATCTGCATAACTCCACCTCTTTTAGCACAGTACCCTCAACCCCCGGCTGTTCCCACCCGCCTCAACACCGTTGGAAGGGAGGAGAACCAATTAAGGCGGGGGGGGGGGTGGAACGAGCAGCTGTCTACCCTTAGCAGGAGGGTTGCTGATTAATTACCTCTCCTGCTGCTGCTGCTGCTGCTGGCTGTCCAGCAGCAGACTGAAGGTGGCTGCTGCTGTGCGCAGGTATATAAAGGCTCAGAGCCTATTATGACACGCGCAGCCAGCGTTCCATTGCCACATTCCGTCTACTGCAGGCGGGATACCTGGATGGCTGAATGTCACTGAGAAGCTCACAGAGACCGCCATAAGCAACAGTTTAAAAGAATGCCACAGACTAATCAACCAAACTTTTTGGGTTGGTTTCTCTTTTATAGTCTGCAGGCATTAAATGAAAGAAGTCAGTGTTCCAGCAGAGGGAGACAACGTTTCAGAAAAGGCATTGTAGCAAACCAAAAAAGAAATTTTAAGCGCAGCAGAGTAACCAGCTCACATACCTGTTAGCTCAGGTGAGTTTAAAAGGCTGCTGTTGATAACAAGGGCATTTGCTAAATAGATGGTGTGTGTGCAACAATATACTGAAAGGTCAATTATATTGTGCAGCTTATCTCACCACCTGTAGTTATTTAGGTGAAAGCTCCAAAATGCTTGCCTAATATGTCTGTTTATCCAAAAGGAAGTATAGAGGGAGAGCTAGATAGATAGCATTGCATTACATTACATGGCAATGCAATGCACAGTTGCTGAAGTTGAACCAAAATGAGCTTGTCATCTGGCTTCTGCAACTTTTAACATGAAAAATCCAATGAGGAGAAGAAAAGCAAAGCCAAAGAGTCCATCCCAAAATCCGACAAACAAGCCAAATGAACAAAAAGCATTGAATTCAATTCTTTCTGATTTTAGAAACTGCATTAAAGAAGGGGTGCACCGGTCCTGGAGATACTGCAATACCAGGTCAATGCGTGGAGTGGACAGAGCAAGCTCTTTTTCCATCTCCCTGTTCTAAAAATCCATTTAATATATGGTCCCCAGATAGGGGACGTATCAGATATTAAACTGATAAGAACAGATACTACACTTGATCTTAGCCAAAAGGCCGAGAAGCGATAACCAGAATTGGTTTCCGACTACGGTGCCACCCAAGGATTCTGAAAAGTCCATTTGTGGAGATGGCCACCTGGACTCCCGTTAAGAAGACATGCTGTCAACCTCTAGATCCCTCACATGCCTGCACTTTTCGGCTTGCTGCTGCTGCAATCCACGCGTTTTAGATCTGCATAACTCCACCTCTTTTAGCACAGTACCCTCAACCCCTGGCTGTTCCCACCCGCCTCAACACCGTTGGAAGGGAGGAGAACCAATTAAGGCGGGGGGGGGGGGTGGAACGAGCAGCTGTCTACCCTTAGCAGGAGGGTTGCTGATTAATTACCTCTCCTGCTGCTGCTGCTGCTGCTGGCTGTCCAGCAGCAGACTGAAGGTGGCTGCTGCTGTGCGCAGGTATATAAAGGCTCAGAGCCTATTATGACACGCGCAGCCAGCGTTCCATTGCCACATTCCGTCTACTGCAGGCGGGATACCTGGATGGCTGAATGTCACTGAGAAGCTCACAGAGACCGCCATAAGCAACAGTTTAAAAGAATGCCACAGACTAATCAACCAAACTTTTTGGGTTGGTTCCTCTTTTATAGTCTGCAGGCATTAAATGAAAGAAGTCAGTGTTCCAGCAGAGGGAGACAACGTTTCAGAAAAGGCATTGTAGCAAACCAAAAAAGAAATTTTAAGCGCAGCAGAGTAACCAGCTCACATACCTGTTAGCTCAGGTGAGTTTAAAAGGCTGCTGTTGATAACAAGGGCATTTGCTAAATAGATGGTGTGTGTGCAACAATATACTGAAAGGTCAATTATATTGTGCAGCTTATCTCACCACCTGTAGTTATTTAGGTGAAAGCTCCAAAATGCTTGCCTAATATGTCTGTTTATCCAAAAGGAAGTATAGAGGGAGAGCTAGATAGATAGCATTGCATTACATTACATGGCAATGCAATGCACAGTTGCTGAAGTTGAACCAAAATGAGCTTGTCATCTGGCTTCTGCAACTTTTAACATGAAAAATCCAATGAGGAGAAGAAAAGCAAAGCCAAAGAGTCCATCCCAAAATCCGACAAACAAGCCAAATGAACAAAAAGCATTGAATTCAATTCTTTCTGATTTTAGAAACTGCATTAAAGAAGGGGTGCACCGGTCCTGGAGATACTGCAATACCAGGTCAATGCGTGGAGTGGACAGAGCAAGCTCTTTTTCCATCTCCCTGTTCTAAAAATCCATTTAATATATGGTCCCCAGATAGGGGACGTATCAGATATTAAACTGATAAGAACAGATACTACACTTGATCTTAGCCAAAAGGCCGAGAAGCGATAACCAGAATTGGTTTCCGACTACGGTGCCACCCAAGGATTCTGAAAAGTCCATTTGTGGAGATGGCCACCTGGACTCCCGTTAAGAAGACATGCTGTCAACCTCTAGATCCCTCACATGCCTGCACTTTTCGGCTTGCTGCTGCTGCAATCCACGCGTTTTAGATCTGCATAACTCCACCTCTTTTAGCACAGTACCCTCAACCCCCGGCTGTTCCCACCCGCCTCAACACCGTTGGAAGGGAGGAGAACCAATTAAGGCGGGGGGGGGTGGAACGAGCAGCTGTCTACCCTTAGCAGGAGGGTTGCTGATTAATTACCTCTCCTGCTGCTGCTGCTGCTGCTGGCTGTCCAGCAGCAGACTGAAGGTGGCTGCTGCTGTGCGCAGGTATATAAAGGCTCAGAGCCTATTATGACACGCGCAGCCAGCGTTCCATTGCCACATTCCGTCTACTGCAGGCGGGATACCTGGATGGCTGAATGTCACTGAGAAGCTCACAGAGACCGCCATAAGCAACAGTTTAAAAGAATGCCACAGACTAATCAACCAAACTTTTTGGGTTGGTTTCTCTTTTATAGTCTGCAGGCATTAAATGAAAGAAGTCAGTGTTCCAGCAGAGGGAGACAACGTTTCAGAAAAGGCATTGTAGCAAACCAAAAAAGAAATTTTAAGCGCAGCAGAGTAACCAGCTCACATACCTGTTAGCTCAGGTGAGTTTAAAAGGCTGCTGTTGATAACAAGGGCATTTGCTAAATAGATGGTGTGTGTGCAACAATATACTGAAAGGTCAATTATATTGTGCAGCTTATCTCACCACCTGTAGTTATTTAGGTGAAAGCTCCAAAATGCTTGCCTAATATGTCTGTTTATCCAAAAGGAAGTATAGAGGGAGAGCTAGATAGATAGCATTGCATTACATTACATGGCAATGCAATGCACAGTTGCTGAAGTTGAACCAAAATGAGCTTGTCATCTGGCTTCTGCAACTTTTAACATGAAAAATCCAATGAGGAGAAGAAAAGCAAAGCCAAAGAGTCCATCCCAAAATCCGACAAACAAGCCAAATGAACAAAAAGCATTGAATTCAATTCTTTCTGATTTTATAAACTGCATTAAAGAAGGGGTGCACCGGTCCTGGAGATACTGCAATACCAGGTCAATGCGTGGAGTGGACAGAGCAAGCTCTTTTTCCATCTCCCTGTTCTAAAAATCCATTTAATATATGGTCCCCAGATAGGGGACGTATCAGATATTAAACTGATAAGAACAGATACTACACTTGATCTTAGCCAAAAGGCCGAGAAGCGATAACCAGAATTGGTTTCCGACTACGGTGCCACCCAAGGATTCTGAAAAGTCCATTTGTGGAGATGGCCACCTGGACTCCCGTTAAGAAGACATGCTGTCAACCTCTAGATCCCTCACATGCCTGCACTTTTCGGCTTGCTGCTGCTGCAATCCACGCGTTTTAGATCTGCATAACTCCACCTCTTTTAGCACAGTACCCTCAACCCCCGGCTGTTCCCACCCGCCTCAACACCGTTGGAAGGGAGGAGAACCAATTAAGGCGGGGGGGGGGGTGGAACGAGCAGCTGTCTACCCTTAGCAGGAGGGTTGCTGATTAATTACCTCTCCTGCTGCTGCTGCTGCTGCTGGCTGTCCAGCAGCAGACTGAAGGTGGCTGCTGCTGTGCGCAGGTATATAAAGGCTCAGAGCCTATTATGACACGCGCAGCCAGCGTTCCATTGCCACATTCCGTCTACTGCAGGCGGGATACCTGGATGGCTGAATGTCACTGAGAAGCTCACAGAGACCGCCATAAGCAACAGTTTAAAAGAATGCCACAGACTAATCAACCAAACTTTTTGGGTTGGTTTCTCTTTTATAGTCTGCAGGCATTAAATGAAAGAAGTCAGTGTTCCAGCAGAGGGAGACAACGTTTCAGAAAAGGCATTGTAGCAAACCAAAAAAGAAATTTTAAGCGCAGCAGAGTAACCAGCTCACATACCTGTTAGCTCAGGTGAGTTTAAAAGGCTGCTGTTGATAACAAGGGCATTTGCTAAATAGATGGTGTGTGTGCAACAATATACTGAAAGGTCAATTATATTGTGCAGCTTATCTCACCACCTGTAGTTATTTAGGTGAAAGCTCCAAAATGCTTGCCTAATATGTCTGTTTATCCAAAAGGAAGTATAGAGGGAGAGCTAGATAGATAGCATTGCATTACATTACATGGCAATGCAATGCACAGTTGCTGAAGTTGAACCAAAATGAGCTTGTCATCTGGCTTCTGCAACTTTTAACATGAAAAATCCAATGAGGAGAAGAAAAGCAAAGCCAAAGAGTCCATCCCAAAATCCGACAAACAAGCCAAATGAACAAAAAGCATTGAATTCAATTCTTTCTGATTTTAGAAACTGCATTAAAGAAGGGGTGCACCGGTCCTGGAGATACTGCAATACCAGGTCAATGCGTGGAGTGGACAGAGCAAGCTCTTTTTCCATCTCCCTGTTCTAAAAATCCATTTAATATATGGTCCCCAGATAGGGGACGTATCAGATATTAAACTGATAAGAACAGATACTACACTTGATCTTAGCCAAAAGGCCGAGAAGCGATAACCAGAATTGGTTTCCGACTACGGTGCCACCCAAGGATTCTGAAAAGTCCATTTGTGGAGATGGCCACCTGGACTCCCGTTAAGAAGACATGCTGTCAACCTCTAGATCCCTCACATGCCTGCACTTTTCGGCTTGCTGCTGCTGCAATCCACGCGTTTTAGATCTGCATAACTCCACCTCTTTTAGCACAGTACCCTCAACCCCTGGCTGTTCCCACCCGCCTCAACACCGTTGGAAGGGAGGAGAACCAATTAAGGCGGGGGGGGGGGTGGAACGAGCAGCTGTCTACCCTTAGCAGGAGGGTTGCTGATTAATTACCTCTCCTGCTGCTGCTGCTGCTGCTGGCTGTCCAGCAGCAGACTGAAGGTGGCTGCTGCTGTGCGCAGGTATATAAAGGCTCAGAGCCTATTATGACACGCGCAGCCAGCGTTCCATTGCCACATTCCGTCTACTGCAGGCGGGATACCTGGATGGCTGAATGTCACTGAGAAGCTCACAGAGACCGCCATAAGCAACAGTTTAAAAGAATGCCACAGACTAATCAACCAAACTTTTTGGGTTGGTTCCTCTTTTATAGTCTGCAGGCATTAAATGAAAGAAGTCAGTGTTCCAGCAGAGGGAGACAACGTTTCAGAAAAGGCATTGTAGCAAACCAAAAAAGAAATTTTAAGCGCAGCAGAGTAACCAGCTCACATACCTGTTAGCTCAGGTGAGTTTAAAAGGCTGCTGTTGATAACAAGGGCATTTGCTAAATAGATGGTGTGTGTGCAACAATATACTGAAAGGTCAATTATATTGTGCAGCTTATCTCACCACCTGTAGTTATTTAGGTGAAAGCTCCAAAATGCTTGCCTAATATGTCTGTTTATCCAAAAGGAAGTATAGAGGGAGAGCTAGATAGATAGCATTGCATTACATTACATGGCAATGCAATGCACAGTTGCTGAAGTTGAACCAAAATGAGCTTGTCATCTGGCTTCTGCAACTTTTAACATGAAAAATCCAATGAGGAGAAGAAAAGCAAAGCCAAAGAGTCCATCCCAAAATCCGACAAACAAGCCAAATGAACAAAAAGCATTGAATTCAATTCTTTCTGATTTTAGAAACTGCATTAAAGAAGGGGTGCACCGGTCCTGGAGATACTGCAATACCAGGTCAATGCGTGGAGTGGACAGAGCAAGCTCTTTTTCCATCTCCCTGTTCTAAAAATCCATTTAATATATGGTCCCCAGATAGGGGACGTATCAGATATTAAACTGATAAGAACAGATACTACACTTGATCTTAGCCAAAAGGCCGAGAAGCGATAACCAGAATTGGTTTCCGACTACGGTGCCACCCAAGGATTCTGAAAAGTCCATTTGTGGAGATGGCCACCTGGACTCCCGTTAAGAAGACATGCTGTCAACCTCTAGATCCCTCACATGCCTGCACTTTTCGGCTTGCTGCTGCTGCAATCCACGCGTTTTAGATCTGCATAACTCCACCTCTTTTAGCACAGTACCCTCAACCCCCGGCTGTTCCCACCCGCCTCAACACCGTTGGAAGGGAGGAGAACCAATTAAGGCGGGGGGGGGTGGAACGAGCAGCTGTCTACCCTTAGCAGGAGGGTTGCTGATTAATTACCTCTCCTGCTGCTGCTGCTGCTGCTGGCTGTCCAGCAGCAGACTGAAGGTGGCTGCTGCTGTGCGCAGGTATATAAAGGCTCAGAGCCTATTATGACACGCGCAGCCAGCGTTCCATTGCCACATTCCGTCTACTGCAGGCGGGATACCTGGATGGCTGAATGTCACTGAGAAGCTCACAGAGACCGCCATAAGCAACAGTTTAAAAGAATGCCACAGACTAATCAACCAAACTTTTTGGGTTGGTTTCTCTTTTATAGTCTGCAGGCATTAAATGAAAGAAGTCAGTGTTCCAGCAGAGGGAGACAACGTTTCAGAAAAGGCATTGTAGCAAACCAAAAAAGAAATTTTAAGCGCAGCAGAGTAACCAGCTCACATACCTGTTAGCTCAGGTGAGTTTAAAAGGCTGCTGTTGATAACAAGGGCATTTGCTAAATAGATGGTGTGTGTGCAACAATATACTGAAAGGTCAATTATATTGTGCAGCTTATCTCACCACCTGTAGTTATTTAGGTGAAAGCTCCAAAATGCTTGCCTAATATGTCTGTTTATCCAAAAGGAAGTATAGAGGGAGAGCTAGATAGATAGCATTGCATTACATTACATGGCAATGCAATGCACAGTTGCTGAAGTTGAACCAAAATGAGCTTGTCATCTGGCTTCTGCAACTTTTAACATGAAAAATCCAATGAGGAGAAGAAAAGCAAAGCCAAAGAGTCCATCCCAAAATCCGACAAACAAGCCAAATGAACAAAAAGCATTGAATTCAATTCTTTCTGATTTTAGAAACTGCATTAAAGAAGGGGTGCACCGGTCCTGGAGATACTGCAATACCAGGTCAATGCGTGGAGTGGACAGAGCAAGCTCTTTTTCCATCTCCCTGTTCTAAAAATCAATTTAATATATGGTCCCCACATAGGGGACGTATCAGATATTAAACTGATAAGAACAGATACTACACTTGATCTTAGCCAAAAGGCCTAGAAGCGATATCCAGAATTGGTTTCCGACTACGGTGCCACCCAAGGATTCTGAAAAGTCCATTTGTGGAGATGGCCACCTGGACTCCCGTTAAGAAGACATGCTGTCAACCTCTAGATCCCTCACATGCCTGCACTTTTCGGCTTGCTGCTGCTGCAATCCACGCGTTTTAGATCTGCATAACTCCACCTCTTTTAGCACAGTACCCTCAACCCCCGGCTGTTCCCACCCGCCTCAACACCGTTGGAAGGGAGGAGAACCAATTAAGGCGGGGGGGGGGTGGAACGAGCAGCTGTCTACCCTTAGCAGGAGGGTTGCTGATTAATTACCTCTCCTGCTGCTGCTGCTGCTGCTGGCTGTCCAGCAGCAGACTGAAGGTGGCTGCTGCTGTGCGCAGGTATATAAAGGCTCAGAGCCTATTATGACACGCGCAGCCAGCGTTCCATTGCCACATTCCGTCTACTGCAGGCGGGATACCTGGATGGCTGAATGTCACTGAGAAGCTCACAGAGACCGCCATAAGCAACAGTTTAAAAGAATGCCACAGACTAATCAACCAAACTTTTTGGGTTGGTTTCTCTTTTATAGTCTGCAGGCATTAAATGAAAAAAGTCAGTGTTCCAGCAGAGGGAGACAACGTTTCAGAAAAGGCATTGTAGCAAACCAAAAAAGAAATTTTAAGCGCAGCAGAGTAACCAGCTCACATACCTGTTAGCTCAGGTGAGTTTAAAAGGCTGCTGTTGATAACAAGGGCATTTGCTAAATAGATGGTGTGTGTGCAACAATATACTGAAAGGTCAATTATATTGTGCAGCTTATCTCACCACCTGTAGTTATTTAGGTGAAAGCTCCAAAATGCTTGCCTAATATGTCTGTTTATCCAAAAGGAAGTATAGAGGGAGAGCTAGATAGATAGCATTGCATTACATTACATGGCAATGCAATGCACAGTTGCTGAAGTTGAACCAAAATGAGCTTGTCATCTGGCTTCTGCAACTTTTAACATGAAAAATCCAATGAGGAGAAGAAAAGCAAAGCCAAAGAGTCCATCCCAAAATCCGACAAACAAGCCAAATGAACAAAAAGCATTGAATTCAATTCTTTCTGATTTTAGAAACTGCATTAAAGAAGGGGTGCACCGGTCCTGGAGATACTGCAATACCAGGTCAATGCGTGGAGTGGACAGAGCAAGCTCTTTTTCCATCTCCCTGTTCTAAAAATCCATTTAATATATGGTCCCCAGATAGGGGACGTATCAGATATTAAACTGATAAGAACAGATACTACACTTGATCTTAGCCAAAAGGCCGAGAAGCGATAACCAGAATTGGTTTCCGACTACGGTGCCACCCAAGGATTCTGAAAAGTCCATTTGTGGAGATGGCCACCTGGACTCCCGTTAAGAAGACATGCTGTCAACCTCTAGATCCCTCACATGCCTGCACTTTTCGGCTTGCTGCTGCTGCAATCCACGCGTTTTAGATCTGCATAACTCCACCTCTTTTAGCACAGTACCCTCAACCCCCGGCTGTTCCCACCCGCCTCAACACCGTTGGAAGGGAGGAGAACCAATTAAGGCGGGGGGGGGGGTGGAACGAGCAGCTGTCTACCCTTAGCAGGAGGGTTGCTGATTAATTACCTCTCCTGCTGCTGCTGCTGGCTGTCCAGCAGCAGACTGAAGGTGGCTGCTGCTGTGCGCAGGTATATAAAGGCTCAGAGCCTATTATGACACGCGCAGCCAGCGTTCCATTGCCACATTCCGTCTACTGCAGACGGGATACCTGGATGGCTGAATGTCACTGAGAAGCTCACAGAGACCGCCATAAGCAACAGTTTAAAAGAATGCCACAGACTAATCAACCAAACTTTTTGGGTTGGTTTCTCTTTTATAGTCTGCAGGCATTAAATGAAAGAAGTCAGTGTTCCAGCAGAGGGAGACAACGTTTCAGAAAAGGCATTGTAGCAAACCAAAAAAGAAATTTTAAGCGCAGCAGAGTAACCAGCTCACATACCTGTTAGCTCAGGTGAGTTTAAAAGGCTGCTGTTGATAACAAGGGCATTTGCTAAATAGATGGTGTGTGTGCAACAATATACTGAAAGGTCAATTATATTGTGCAGCTTATCTCACCACCTGTAGTTATTTAGGTGAAAGCTCCAAAATGCTTGCCTAATATGTCTGTTTATCCAAAAGGAAGAATAGAGGGAGAGCTAGATAGATAGCATTGCATTACATTACATGGCAATGCAATGCACAGTTGCTGAAGTTGAACCAAAATGAGCTTGTCATCTGGCTTCTGCAATTTTAACATGAAAAATCCAATGAGGAGAAGAAAAGCAAAGCCAAAGAGTCCATCCCAAAATCCGACAAACAAGCCAAATGAACAAAAAGCATTGAATTCAATTCTTTCTGATTTTAGAAACTGCATTAAAGAAGGGGTGCACCGGTCCTGGAGATACTGCAATACCAGGTCAATGCGTGGAGTGGACAGAGCAAGCTCTTTTTCCATCTCCCTGTTCTAAAAATCCATTTAATATATGGTCCCCAGATAGGGGACGTATCAGATATTAAACTGATAAGAACAGATACTACACTTGATCTTAGCCAAAAGGCCGAGAAGCGATAACCAGAATTGGTTTCCGACTACGGTGCCACCCAAGGATTCTGAAAAGTCCATTTGTGGAGATGGCCACCTGGACTCCCGTTAAGAAGACATGCTGTCAACCTCTAGATCCCTCACATGCCTGCACTTTTCGGCTTGCTGCTGCTGCAATCCACGCGTTTTAGATCTGCATAACTCCACCTCTTTTAGCACAGTACCCTCAACCCCCGGCTGTTCCCACCCGCCTCAACACCGTTGGAAGGGAGGAGAACCAATTAAGGCGGGGGGTGGGGGGGGGGGGTGGAACGAGCAGCTGTCTACCCTTAGCAGGAGGGTTGCTGATTAATTACCTCTCCTGCTGCTGCTGCTGCTGCTGGCTGTCCAGCAGCAGACTGAAGGTGGCTGCTGCTGTGCGCAGGTATATAAAGGCTCAGAGCCTATTATGACACGCGCAGCCAGCGTTCCATTGCCACATTCCGTCTACTGCAGGCGGGATACCTGGATGGCTGAATGTCACTGAGAAGCTCACAGAGACCGCCATAAGCAACAGTTTAAAAGAATGCCACAGACTAATCAACCAAACTTTTTGGGTTGGTTTCTCTTTTATAGTCTGCAGGCATTAAATGAAAGAAGTCAGTGTTCCAGCAGAGGGAGACAACGTTTCAGAAAAGGCATTGTAGCAAACCAAAAAAGAAATTTTAAGCGCAGCAGAGTAACCAGCTCACATACCTGTTAGCTCAGGTGAGTTTAAAAGGCTGCTGTTGATAACAAGGGCATTTGCTAAATAGATGGTGTGTGTGCAACAATATACTGAAAGGTCAATTATATTGTGCAGCTTATCTCACCACCTGTAGTTATTTAGGTGAAAGCTCCAAAATGCTTGACTAATATGTCTGTTTATCCAAAAGGAAGTATAGAGGGAGAGCTAGATAGATAGCATTGCATTACATTACATGGCAATGCAATGCACAGTTGCTGAAGTTGAACCAAAATGAGCTTGTCATCTGGCTTCTGCAACTTTTAACATGAAAAATCCAATGAGGAGAAGAAAAGCAAAGCCAAAGAGTCCATCCCAAAATCCGACAAACAAGCCAAATGAACAAAAAGCATTGAATTCAATTCTTTCTGATTTTAGAAACTGCATTAAAGAAGGGGTGCACCGGTCCTGGAGATACTGCAATACCAGGTCAATGCGTGGAGTGGACAGAGCAAGCTCTTTTTCCATCTCCCTGTTCTAAAAATCCATTTAATATATGGTCCCCAGATAGGGGACGTATCAGATATTAAACTGATAAGAACAGATACTACACTTGATCATAGCCAAAAGGCCGAGAAGCGATAACCAGAATTGGTTTCCGACTACGGTGCCACCCAAGGATTCTGAAAAGTCCATTTGTGGAGATGGCCACCTGGACTCCCGTTAAGAAGACATGCTGTCAACCTCTAGATCCCTCACATGCCTGCACTTTTCGGCTTGCTGCTGCTGCAATCCACGCGTTTTAGATCTGCATAACTCCACCTCTTTTAGCACAGTACCCTCAACCCCCGGCTGTTCCCACCCGCCTCAACACCGTTGGAAGGGAGGAGAACCAATTAAGGCGGGGGGGGGGGTGGAACGAGCAGCTGTCTACCCTTAGCAGGAGGGTTGCTGATTAATTACCTCTCCTGCTGCTGCTGCTGCTGCTGGCTGTCCAGCAGCAGACTGAAGGTGGCTGCTGCTGTGCGCAGGTATATAAAGGCTCAGAGCCTATTATGACACGCGCAGCCAGCGTTCCATTGCCACATTCCGTCTACTGCAGGCGGGATACCTGGATGGCTGAATGTCACTGAGAAGCTCACAGAGACCGCCATAAGCAACAGTTTAAAAGAATGCCACAGACTAATCAACCAAACTTTTTGGGTTGGTTTCTCTTTTATAGTCTGCAGGCATTAAATGAAAGAAGTCAGTGTTCCAGCAGAGGGAGACAACGTTTCAGAAAAGGCATTGTAGCAAACCAAAAAAGAAATTTTAAGCGCAGCAGAGTAACCAGCTCACATACCTGTTAGCTCAGGTGAGTTTAAAAGGCTGCTGTTGATAACAAGGGCATTTGCTAAATAGATGGTGTGTGTGCAACAATATACTGAAAGGTCAATTATATTGTGCAGCTTATCTCACCACCTGTAGTTATTTAGGTGAAAGCTCCAAAATGCTTGCCTAATATGTCTGTTTATCCAAAAGGAAGAATAGAGGGAGAGCTAGATAGATAGCATTGCATTACATTACATGGCAATGCAATGCACAGTTGCTGAAGTTGAACCAAAATGAGCTTGTCATCTGGCTTCTGCAACTTTTAACATGAAAAATCCAATGAGGAGAAGAAAAGCAAAGCCAAAGAGTCCATCCCAAAATCCGACAAACAAGCCAAATGAACAAAAAGCATTGAATTCAATTCTTTCTGATTTTAGAAACTGCATTAAAGAAGGGGTGCACCGGTCCTGGAGATACTGCAATACCAGGTCAATGCGTGGAGTGGACAGAGCAAGCTCTTTTTCCATCTCCCTGTTCTAAAAATCCATTTAATATATGGTCCCCAGATAGGGGACGTATCAGATATTAAACTGATAAGAACAGATCAGGTTTCAACATATTTTATTAAGTGCGTAAAAGATGGTTTACAATCAAAAAACAACAACACAAACAGTACATTATTAAAACACAGAATTCCACCCATAAAAACCCCATATACGATTGGCATCCCTTCTCCCAATACATTTGACATCACTCAAGTAATAAATATACATCTGGCTAAAAGCAATTTTAAGACAATCCTTCACAGAAATAGCATCACGTTTAAAAAGTAAAATATTGCGTGCCTTCCAAAGGGCGTCTTTAAAACAGTTAATCATACACCAACATATACAATACTGTTGAGGGGTCGGACATTTAAAAAGGCCATATAAAACATATTCATGGTTAAAATCTCTTAAACCGCAAGTCCATTTTAAAAGAATCCCAACTTTGTGCCAAAGTTCCTGTGCAAATGGGCAATTCCACATAAGGTGCAAGGTGGTTTCGTCATAAACACATGAGTCTCTGGGGCATTTTGCTCTGGCCACCAGGCCTCTCCTGTGTTGAAACTCTCTGGTGGGGAGGCACTGGTGGACCACCATCCATGCGATATCCTTATGTCCATTTGCTAAGAATTTCCCGAAGACATTCTTCCAAACTTGCTTCGATCTCTCTTCTGAGAAATTTACTATGGGGGTCACATCTTCATTCCTCCTCAGAAAAGATAAAAGCTTCTTGCGGTCTTTAAAAATGTCCATATTAAAATCACCAAGGCTATAAAATCGAACAGTCTTTTCTAAGATTGCTTGGTGTTTGGGGGGGCATAGTAAAACAGGGGAATTCAACGACAACTTAAACCATCTTTTAAAAATCATCCCACAAGTATATTTTAAAAAATAACTTAGCGCACTATTACCATTAAAATGTTTGAAACAAAAGCAGAAATAATTTAAATACAAATAAATATGTAAGTCGGGGACATCCCTTCCGCCGTTCATTTTATTCTTCCTCATTATTTCTCGCCTTAATTTTTCCATTTTGGAGTTCCATAAAAACATAAAGATCATCCTAGTCATTTTTTTAATTAAAACATCAGAGGGGGGGTACACCATAGCTATATACAGTATGAGGGGTAACAACACTGATTTTATAATTAAAACTTTCCCCTCCATTGTTAGGGACCTCAAACCCCAAAATGATATTTTCTTTGACATTTTTTCTATGACATTCTCCCAGCTTTGAGTTCCCACATTCTCCTCGTTAAAAACAACTCCAAGAATTTTTACATTGTCTCGTTTTATAGTGAGCTGCGGGAGTTGGGCGGTGTCCCAGGATCCCAAAGTCAGACATTCAGATTTATTTAAATTAAGTTTAAAACCGGATGCCTGGGAAAAAAAATCAATGCGCAACACCGCCCTCCGGAGGGAAGCAGGGTCCACGCACACAACCGTCACGTCATCCATGTAGCCAAAGACTCTCACATCACTGCCACCTCCGCCAGGAACAGGAACCCCTCTAATCACTTTGTCTTTTCTTATTGCGCTCAGCAGGGGCTCCATGGCGCAGATGAACAGGATGGGCGACAAGGGGCATCCCTGCTTCACTCCGGACTCTAGGGGAACTCCATCTGTTAAAAAGCCATTAAGAGAAATTTGACTAAAACAATTTTTATATAAAATCTTAATACAATTTAAAAGCATATTAGGGATACCCATTCTTTTTAAAACTCTAAAAAGAAATCTATGAGAGACTCTATCGAAAGCTTTTTCAAAATCTAGGGCTAAAAGAGCTACATTTTGACCCCGGTCTCTGGAATACCAAATTACATCCCTTAATACGTTTAAAACCTCTGAAATACTTCTGCCTGGTACACTACATACCTGCTCAGGCTGGATTAGTTTGGCAATGACACTCCTGAGCCGGTCAGCAACCACCTTAGCAAGTACCTTGTAATCAACGTTTAGGAGAGTTATGGGTCTCCAATTCGCTAGAGTACTGCGGTCACCTTTTTTATATATCAAAGACACCACTCCTCTCCTCCACGAAAATGGCAACTGTTCAGAAATAAAAACTTCTTTAAAAAGCATAAAAAGGTCCTCTTTTAAAATGTCCCAAAAAGTAAGGTAAAATTCTACAGGTAGTCCGTCACACCCAGGTGCTTTACCCTTAGAGAAACTTTTAAAAACATAAAATAATTCCTCTAAAACAATATCGCGTTCTAAAAACTCCTGGTCTGTAAAATTTAACTTAAAATCGAGATCATTAAGAGCATCAGATAAAAAGGACTCATCTATACACTTTTTACTAAAAAGATGCTTATAAAAGTTAAAAGTAGCATTCAGCATTCCCTGCATAGATGTTTTACCCTCTAGATTTGTGATCACTTCTCTTTTATCCATGACTTTTTTGAAGAAGAAGCGAGAGCACTTCTCCCCCTCCTCCAAGTGCTGCACTCTAGAGTTAAAAATAATCTCTTTCCCCTTTGTGTCTATGCAGTTCTGGATTTCAGTTTTTAGGCTAGCAATATCATCTCCCACCTCCACCCCTAGCTCTTTGAATTTAAAAAGTGTTTGCAGTTTGGTGTTAAGATCACTAAAACATCTTTTTTTCTCTCTAGCTTTACGTCTCCCTGCTTTTATAAAAAACATTCTGACTTTTTTTTTCAAATTTTCCCACCAGGTTACCATAGGGGCATCAGAAGGTTTTTGTCGCCGCCAGGCTTGATAGGCTTTACCAAAGTCTTGTCGAATCAGAGGGTCCTCCAGCAGGTAAGTACTTAGACGCCAGAGGCCCCTGTTGACCCTCTGTTCATCCCGGTATTCTAGGTGCACCTCCAAGCCCTTATGGTCAGAAAATATATTTGATGTTAAAACACATTTTACAGGGTTAAAATCATCTGATAGGAAAATAAAATCGATCCTGGAAGACACCCCTCTTCCGGACCATGTATAACCAGGGTCCGTCGGCAGAAGTGACCTCCACGCATCGCATAATTTAAAATCAGTTATAAAATCTTTCAATAGATGACATGACTTATCCAATTTGCGTAAAGGGTCACCCCCTGCTCGTTGTTCACTAGCACAAAGACAATTAAAATCACCCCCTACGATCAGGGGAGATGACCCAGTACAGTACAATGGCAATATCCCAAATAAATTAATTCTCTCTTGCTTATCAGGGGAAGCATAAACATTCATTACACGTAGGGTAAAACCATTAAATTTAAAATGCACTAAAACCACTCTGCCTGGTACTATTTCTGTGACAGTATTTATAGTAATATTTCTCCCACGACAGAGGAAGCCCACCCCCGCTGACTTGTTGTCATTGGAGCCAGACCAGATGGAGGGCCCCAGTCTCCAATCTGTCTTGATGTCATTATAATTTAGTGCATGTTGTATCCCGCATTCCTGTAATAAACATATGTCAAAGTCAGTGGTTTCTAAGTACTTAAATAGAGCAGCCCTACGAACTGGGCTCTTTAATGACCTCACATTCAGTGAGACAAGTCTTAATGTGGGCATTCATAGGTCAGGGTGGTGGATCTTCCATGAGGACACCTGACTCAAAGCCCTGTATGTCAAATTGCTCCAGAACATCCGGGCTAGAGGACCCAAACGACTCGATATTCTGTGAGCTGGCGGTTGCCCCCTCGTAGGTCACGGTTCCCAGCCACATTCCAGGAGACGCTGGGGCTTCGACATTCCGTCTCTTTTTCGGGGCAGACTCCACCAGGTCACTGGTGCAGTCCTCCTCTTCCTCCACCTCCTCCAGGGGGAGAGACTGGTCCATCAGGATAAGATCACCAACACAGATTCCCTGATGTTCACCACCTAGAAGCAAAGCCCCCTCATCTGGCTGGCTAATCGCCCTGGAAGATCCTGAGGCCATCGCTGCGTGGTCCCCTGTAGCCAACCGCACAGGGGCACCACCCTCCAGCACAACAGGATCGGTATCGGGAACCATCGACACGGAGGATACCCTCCCAGAAGGAGGACCCCTCCGCTCCGGTCCATGCGAGGTCCGCCCATCGTTAAGGGACTTCGATGCAGGGGCCGCCCCAGAGGGGCCTCCGGCTCCCTGCTCCATCCCAGCCTTCTCGCCCTTCGAACCGCCCTCCGATGCCGGCCCGCCAGTGAAGACCGGCGGGCGCATCGGCTCAGCTGCAGAAGATGCAGCTTCTGCGTAGGTCCTGGTCCTGGTCCTGTTGGGGCATCCTCGGAACATGTGCCCCGCCTCACCACAAAGATTGCATTTCCTCCCAGCGGGACAGTCCTTCATTAAATGTCCGTAACAGCTGCAATTATTGCAGCGGTCTACTTTCCTGCCCGTGCAGGACGTTTGGGTATGACCCATTTGTCCACAGTTCCTGCAACATACCGGCATTCCAGGGTAAAATAAGTAGCCTCTGCTCTTACCGATCACAAATGTTGAGGGAGGGTGTAGCATTCCTCCCACTCCGCTTGGGTCCCTCTTTAGACGGGCCATGTACCTCCTCTTGCCGCACCAGAAGCCGACCGCGTTCTTCACAGTGCCCAGGTATCTCAGATCATCACAATAACGGATAAGGTAGGTCGAGATGTCTGCAGCTTCCACAAAGGGGTTCGGGAAATGCACCACGATAGGGATCTCGTCATAGGCATACAAGAGACAAAAGGTTAGTCCATCCAATTCATCTAAGTAGTTTTTCTCATTTACCTTTTGTACGAGTTGGTGACAGCATCCCTGGCTCTTGAAGGTGATGGTGTAAGTCCCCTTGTACTCATTGTCCTGGAAGCAGAATATGTCTTCCCGCCGAAACTCCAGAACTCCAAGCAGAATCCTATGGCAGATGTAGTCCAAGTTCTTCTCCGTCCTCGATCCTGCTCCAACTTCAATCCTCACGGTGTTCCGCATCCGGGCATCACCCGATGAATATGTGAGCGTTGCCGGCATCCTTCACTCAGGAACGTACCGACTCTTCTCTCTGAAAGGCGCAAGCCTTCATGGGATCCCTTCCCGTTGCTCCCGGACTAATCCTTCCTCCCAATAGCAGCAGGGGGGTTAAGTCCCTCCGAAGAGGAACGATCCCCCCAGGCCGAGAGAAAGGGTACCAAGAGCACCTCACAGGCAAGACCACACAGGTAAACCTGATAGATCGTGCCAAAAGGCCGAGAAGCGATAACCAGAATTGGTTTCCGACTACGGTGCCACCCAAGGATTCTGAAAAGTCCATTTGTGGAGATGGCCACCTGGACTCCCGTTAAGAAGACATGCTGTCAACCTCTAGATCCCTCACATGCCTGCACTTTTCGGCTTGCTGCTGCTGCAATCCACGCGTTTTAGATCTGCATAACTCCACCTCTTTTAGCACAGTACCCTCAACCCCCGGCTGTTCCCACCCGCCTCAACACCGTTGGAAGGGAGGAGAACCAATTAAGGCGGGGGGTGGGGGGGGGGGGTGGAACGAGCAGCTGTCTACCCTTAGCAGGAGGGTTGCTGATTAATTACCTCTCCTGCTGCTGCTGCTGCTGGCTGTCCAGCAGCAGACTGAAGGTGGCTGCTGCTGTGCGCAGGTATATAAAGGCTCAGAGCCTATTATGACACGCGCAGCCAGCGTTCCATTGCCACATTCCGTCTACTGCAGGCGGGATACCTGGATGGCTGAATGTCACTGAGAAGCTCACAGAGACCGCCATAAGCAACAGTTTAAAAGAATGCCACAGACTAATCAACCAAACTTTTTGGGTTGGTTTCTCTTTTATAGTCTGCAGGCATTAAATGAAAGAAGTCAGTGTTCCAGCAGAGGGAGACAACGTTTCAGAAAAGGCATTGTAGCAAACCAAAAAAGAAATTTTAAGCGCAGCAGAGTAACCAGCTCACATACCTGTTAGCTCAGGTGAGTTTAAAAGGCTGCTGTTGATAACAAGGGCATTTGCTAAATAGATGGTGTGTGTGCAACAATATGCTGAAAGGTCAATTATATTGTGCAGCTTATCTCACCACCTGTAGTTATTTAGGTGAAAGCTCCAAAATGCTTGCCTAATATGTCTGTTTATCCAAAAGGAAGTATAGAGGGAGAGCTAGATAGATAGCATTGCATTACATTACATGGCAATGCAATGCACAGTTGCTGAAGTTGAACCAAAATGAGCTTGTCATCTGGCTTCTGCAACTTTTAACATGAAAAATCCAATGAGGAGAAGAAAAGCAAAGCCAAAGAGTCCATCCCAAAATCCGACAAACAAGCCAAATGAACAAAAAGCATTGAATTCAATTCTTTCTGATTTTAGAAACTGCATTAAAGAAGGGGTGCACCGGTCCTGGAGATACTGCAATACCAGGTCAATGCGTGGAGTGGACAGAGCAAGCTCTTTTTCCATCTCCCTGTTCTAAAAATCCATTTAATATATGGTCCCCAGATAGGGGACGTATCAGATATTAAACTGATAAGAACAGATACTACACTTGATCTTAGCCAAAAGGCCGAGAAGCGATAACCAGAATTGGTTTCCGACTACGGTGCCACCCAAGGATTCTGAAAAGTCCATTTGTGGAGATGGCCACCTGGACTCCCGTTAAGAAGACATGCTGTCAACCTCTAGATCCCTCACATGCCTGCACTTTTCGGCTTGCTGCTGCTGCAATCCATGCGTTTTAGATCTGCATAACTCCACCTCTTTTAGCACAGTACCCTCAACCCCCGGCTGTTCCCACCCGCCTCAACACCGTTGGAAGGGAGGAGAACCAATTAAGGCGGGGGGGGGGGGGGTGGAACGAGCAGCTGTCTACCCTTAGCAGGAGGGTTGCTGATTAATTACCTCTCCTGCTGCTGCTGCTGCTGCTGGCTGTCCAGCAGCAGACTGAAGGTGGCTGCTGCTGTGCGCAGGTATATAAAGGCTCAGAGCCTATTATGACACGCGCAGCCAGCGTTCCATTGCCACATTCCGTCTACTGCAGGCGGGATACCTGGATGGCTGAATGTCACTGAGAAGCTCACAGAGACCGCCATAAGCAACAGTTTAAAAGAATGCCACAGACTAATCAACCAAACTTTTTGGGTTGGTTTCTCTTTTATAGTCTGCAGGCATTAAATGAAAGAAATCAGTGTTCCAGCAGAGGGAGACAACGTTTCAGAAAAGGCATTGTAGCAAACCAAAAAAGAAATTTTAAGCGCAGCAGAGTAACCAGCTCACATACCTGTTAGCTCAGGTGAGTTTAAAAGGCTGCTGTTGATAACAAGGGCATTTGCTAAATAGATGGTGTGTGTGCAACAATATACTGAAAGGTCAATTATATTGTGCAGCTTATCTCACCACCTGTAGTTATTTAGGTGAAAGCTCCAAAATGCTTGCCTAATATGTCTGTTTATCCAAAAGGAAGTATAGAGGGAGAGCTAGATAGATAGCATTGCATTACATTACATGGCAATGCAATGCACAGTTGCTGAAGTTGAACCAAAATGAGCTTGTCATCTGGCTTCTGCAACTTTTAACATGAAAAATCCAATGAGGAGAAGAAAAGCAAAGCCAAAGAGTCCATCCCAAAATCCGACAAACAAGCCAAATGAACAAAAAGCATTGAATTCAATTCTTTCTGATTTTAGAAACTGCATTAAAGAAGGGGTGCACCGGTCCTGGAGATACTGCAATACCAGGTCAATGCGTGGAGTGGACAGAGCAAGCTCTTTTTCCATCTCCCTGTTCTAAAAATCCATTTAATATATGGTCCCCAGATAGGGGACGTATCAGATATTAAACTGATAAGAACAGATACTACACTTGATCTTAGCCAAAAGGCCGAGAAGCGATAACCAGAATTGGTTTCCGACTACGGTGCCACCCAAGGATTCTGAAAAGTCCATTTGTGGAGATGGCCACCTGGACTCCCGTTAAGAAGACATGCTGTCAACCTCTAGATCCCTCACATGCCTGCACTTTTCGGCTTGCTGCTGCTGCAATCCACGCGTTTTAGATCTGCATAACTCCACCTCTTTCAGCACAGTACCCTCAACCCCCGGCTGTTCCCACCCGCCTCAACACCGTTGGAAGGGAGGAGAACCAATTAAGGCGGGGGGGGGGGGTGGAACGAGCAGCTGTCTACCCTTAGCAGGAGGGTTGCTGATTAATTACCTCTCCTGCTGCTGCTGCTGCTGCTGGCTGTCCAGCAGCAGACTGAAGGTGGCTGCTGCTGTGCGCAGGTATATAAAGGCTCAGAGCCTATTATGACACGCGCAGCCAGCGTTCCATTGCCACATTCCGTCTACTGCAGGCGGGATACCTGGATGGCTGAATGTCACTGAGAAGCTCACAGAGACCGCCATAAGCAACAGTTTAAAAGAATGCCACAGACTAATCAACCAAACTTTTTGGGTTGGTTTCTCTTTTATAGTCTGCAGGCATTAAATGAAAGAAGTCAGTGTTCCAGCAGAGGGAGACAACGTTTCAGAAAAGGCATTGTAGCAAACCAAAAAAGAAATTTTAAGCGCAGCAGAGTAACCAGCTCACATACCTGTTAGCTCAGGTGAGTTTAAAAGGCTGCTGTTGATAACAAGGGCATTTGCTAAATAGATGGTGTGTGTGCAACAATATACTGAAAGGTCAATTATATTGTGCAGCTTATCTCACCACCTGTAGTTATTTAGGTGAAAGCTCCAAAATGCTTGCCTAATATGTCTGTTTATCCAAAAGAAAGTATAGAGGGAGAGCTAGATAGATAGCATTGCATTACATTACATGGCAATGCAATGCACAGTTGCTGAACTTGAACCAAAATGAGCTTGTCATCTGGCTTCTGCAACTTTTAACATGAAAAATCCAATGAGGAGAAGAAAAGCAAAGCCAAAGAGTCCATCCCAAAATCCGACAAACAAGCCAAATGAACAAAAAGCATTGAATTCAATTCTTTCTGATTTTAGAAACTGCATTAAAGAAGGGGTGCACCGGTCCTGGAGATACTGCAATACCAGGTCAATGCGTGGAGTGGACAGAGCAAGCTCTTTTTCCATCTCCCTGTTCTAAAAATCCATTTAATATATGGTCCCCAGATAGGGGACGTATCAGATATTAAACTGATAAGAACAGATACTACACTTGATCTTAGCCAAAAGGCCGAGAAGCGATAACCAGAATTGGTTTCCGACTACGGTGCCACCCAAGGATTCTGAAAAGTCCATTTGTGGAGATGGCCACCTGGACTCCCGTTAAGAAGACATGCTGTCAACCTCTAGATCCCTCACATGCCTGCACTTTTCGGCTTGCTGCTGCTGCAATCCACGCGTTTTATATCTGCATAACTCCACCTCTTTTAGCACAGTACCCTCAACCCCCGGCTGTTCCCACCCGCCTCAACACCGTTGGAAGGGAGGAGAACCAATTAAGGCGGGGGGGGGGGGTGGAACGAGCAGCTGTCTACCCTTAGCAGGAGGGTTGCTGATTAATTACCTCCCCTGCTGCTGCTGCTGCTGCTGGCTGTCCAGCAGCAGACTGAAGGTGGCTGCTGCTGTGCGCAGGTATATAAAGGCTCAGAGCCTATTATGACACGCGCAGCCAGTGTTCCATTGCCACATTCCGTCTACTGCAGGCGGGATACCTGGATGGCTGAATGTCACTGAGAAGCTCACAGAGACCGCCATAAGCAACAGTTTAAAAGAATGCCACAGACTAATCAACCAAACTTTTTGGGTTGGTTTCTCTTTTATAGTCTGCAGGCATTAAATGAAAGAAGTCAGTGTTCCAGCAGAGGGAGACAACGTTTCAGAAAAGGCATTGTAGCAAACCAAAAAAGAAATTTTAAGCGCAGCAGAGTAACCAGCTCACATACCTGTTAGCTCAGGTGAGTTTAAAAGGCTGCTGTTGATAACAAGGGCATTTGCTAAATAGATGGTGTGTGTGCAACAATATACTGAAAGGTCAATTATATTGTGCAGCTTATCTCACCACCTGTAGTTATTTAGGTGAAAGCTCCAAAATGCTTGCCTAATATGTCTGTTTATCCAAAAGAAAGTATAGAGGGAGAGCTAGATAGATAGCATTGCATTACATTACATGGCAATGCAATGCACAGTTGCTGAACTTGAACCAAAATGAGCTTGTCATCTGGCTTCTGCAACTTTTAACATGAAAAATCCAATGAGGAGAAGAAAAGCAAAGCCAAAGAGTCCATCCCAAAATCCGACAAACAAGCCAAATGAACAAAAAGCATTGAATTCAATTCTTTCTGATTTTAGAAACTGCATTAAAGAAGGGGTGCACCGGTCCTGGAGATACTGCAATACCAGGTCAATGCGTGGAGTGGACAGAGCAAGCTCTTTTTCCATCTCCCTGTTCTAAAAATCCATTTAATATATGGTCCCCAGATAGGGGACGTATCAGATATTAAACTGATAAGAACAGATACTACACTTGATCTTAGCCAAAAGGCCGAGAAGCGATAACCAGAATTGGTTTCCGACTACGGTGCCACCCAAGGATTCTGAAAAGTCCATTTGTGGAGATGGCCACCTGGACTCCCGTTAAGAAGACATGCTGTCAACCTCTAGATCCCTCACATGCCTGCACTTTTCGGCTTGCTGCTGCTGCAATCCACGCGTTTTATATCTGCATAACTCCACCTCTTTTAGCACAGTACCCTCAACCCCCGGCTGTTCCCACCCGCCTCAACACCGTTGGAAGGGAGGAGAACCAATTAAGGCGGGGGGGGGGGGGGGTGGAACGAGCAGCTGTCTACCCTTAGCAGGAGGGTTGCTGATTAATTACCTCTCCTGCTGCTGCTGCTGCTGCTGGCTGTCCAGCAGCAGACTGAAGGTGGCTGCTGCTGTGCGCAGGTATATAAAGGCTCAGAGCCTATTATGACACGCGCAGCCAGCGTTCCATTGCCACATTCCGTCTACTGCAGGCGGGATACCTGGATGGCTGAATGTCACTGAGAAGCTCACAGAGACCGCCATAAGCAACAGTTTAAAAGAATGCCACAGACTAATCAACCAAACTTTTTGGGTTGGTTTCTCTTTTATAGTCTGCAGGCATTAAATGAAAGAAGTCAGTGTTCCAGCAGAGGGAGACAACGTTTCAGAAAAGGCATTGTAGCAAACCAAAAAAGAAATTTTAAGCGCAGCAGAGTAACCAGCTCACATACCTGTTAGCTCAGGTGAGTTTAAAAGGCTGCTGTTGATAACAAGGGCATTTGCTAAATAGATGGTGTGTGTGCAACAATATACTGAAAGGTCAATTATATTGTGCAGCTTATCTCACCACCTGTAGTTATTTAGGTGAAAGCTCCAAAATGCTTGCCTAATATGTCTGTTTATCCAAAAGGAAGTATAGAGGGAGAGCTAGATAGATAGCATTGCATTACATTACATGGCAATGCAATGCACAGTTGCTGAACTTGAACCAAAATGAGCTTGTCATCTGGCTTCTGCAACTTTTAACATGAAAAATCCAATGAGGAGAAGAAAAGCAAAGCCAAAGAGTCCATCCCAAAATCCGACAAACAAGCCAAATGAACAAAAAGCATTGAATTCAATTCTTTCTGATTTTAGAAACTGCATTAAAGAAGGGGTGCACCGGTCCTGGAGATACTGCAATACCAGGTCAATGCGTGGAGTGGACAGAGCAAGCTCTTTTTCCATCTCCCTGTTCTAAAAATCCATTTAATATATGGTCCCCAGATAGGGGACGTATCAGATATTAAACTGATAAGAACAGATACTACACTTGATCTTAGCCAAAAGGCCGAGAAGCGATAACCAGAATTGGTTTCCGACTACGGTGCCACCCAAGGATTCTGAAAAGTCCATTTGTGGAGATGGCCACCTGGACTCCCGTTAAGAAGACATGCTGTCAACCTCTAGATCCCTCACATGCCTGCACTTTTCGGCTTGCTGCTGCTGCAATCCACGCGTTTTAGATCTGCATAACTCCACCTCTTTTAGCACAGTACCCTCAACCCCTGGCTGTTCCCACCCGCCTCAACACCGTTGGAAGGGAGGAGAACCAATTAAGGCGGGGGGGGGGGTGGAACGAGCAGCTGTCTACCCTTAGCAGGAGGGTTGCTGATTAATTACCTCTCCTGCTGCTGCTGCTGCTGCTGGCTGTCCAGCAGCAGACTGAAGGTGGCTGCTGCTGTGCGCAGGTATATAAAGGCTCAGAGCCTATTATGACACGCGCAGCCAGCGTTCCATTGCCACATTCCGTCTACTGCAGGCGGGATACCTGGATGGCTGAATGTCACTGAGAAGCTCACAGAGACCGCCATAAGCAACAGTTTAAAAGAATGCCACAGACTAATCAACCAAACTTTTTGGGTTGGTTCCTCTTTTATAGTCTGCAGGCATTAAATGAAAGAAGTCAGTGTTCCAGCAGAGGGAGACAACGTTTCAGAAAAGGCATTGTAGCAAACCAAAAAAGAAATTTTAAGCGCAGCAGAGTAACCAGCTCACATACCTGTTAGCTCAGGTGAGTTTAAAAGGCTGCTGTTGATAACAAGGGCATTTGCTAAATAGATGGTGTGTGTGCAACAATATACTGAAAGGTCAATTATATTGTGCAGCTTATCTCACCACCTGTAGTTATTTAGGTGAAAGCTCCAAAATGCTTGCCTAATATGTCTGTTTATCCAAAAGGAAGTATAGAGGGAGAGCTAGATAGATAGCATTGCATTACATTACATGGCAATGCAATGCACAGTTGCTGAAGTTGAACCAAAATGAGCTTGTCATCTGGCTTCTGCAACTTTTAACATGAAAAATCCAATGAGGAGAAGAAAAGCAAAGCCAAAGAGTCCATCCCAAAATCCGACAAACAAGCCAAATGAACAAAAAGCATTGAATTCAATTCTTTCTGATTTTAGAAACTGCATTAAAGAAGGGGTGCACCGGTCCTGGAGATACTGCAATACCAGGTCAATGCGTGGAGTGGACAGAGCAAGCTCTTTTTCCATCTCCCTGTTCTAAAAATCCATTTAATATATGGTCCCCAGATAGGGGACGTATCAGATATTAAACTGATAAGAACAGATACTACACTTGATCTTAGCCAAAAGGCCGAGAAGCGATAACCAGAATTGGTTTCCGACTACGGTGCCACCCAAGGATTCTGAAAAGTCCATTTGTGGAGATGGCCACCTGGACTCCCGTTAAGAAGACATGCTGTCAACCTCTAGATCCCTCACATGCCTGCACTTTTCGGCTTGCTGCTGCTGCAATCCACGCGTTTTAGATCTGCATAACTCCACCTCTTTTAGCACAGTACCCTCAACCCCCGGCTGTTCCCACCCGCCTCAACACCGTTGGAAGGGAGGAGAACCAATTAAGGCGGGGGGGGGGGGGGGTGGAACGAGCAGCTGTCTACCCTTAGCAGGAGGGTTGCTGATTAATTACCTCTCCTGCTGCTGCTGCTGCTGCTGGCTGTCCAGCAGCAGACTGAAGGTGGCTGCTGCTGTGCGCAGGTATATAAAGGCTCAGAGCCTATTATGACACGCGCAGCCAGCGTTCCATTGCCACATTCCGTCTACTGCAGGCGGGATACCTGGATGGCTGAATGTCACTGAGAAGCTCACAGAGACCGCCATAAGCAACAGTTTAAAAGAATGCCACAGACTAATCAACCAAACTTTTTGGGTTGGTTTCTCTTTTATAGTCTGCAGGCATTAAATGAAAGAAGTCAGTGTTCCAGCAGAGGGAGACAACGTTTCAGAAAAGGCATTGTAGCAAACCAAAAAAGAAATTTTAAGCGCAGCAGAGTAACCAGCTCACATACCTGTTAGCTCAGGTGAGTTTAAAAGGCTGCTGTTGATAACAAGGGCATTTGCTAAATAGATGGTGTGTGTGCAACAATATACTGAAAGGTCAATTATATTGTGCAGCTTATCTCACCACCTGTAGTTATTTAGGTGAAAGCTCCAAAATGCTTGCCTAATATGTCTGTTTATCCAAAAGGAAGTATAGAGGGAGAGCTAGATAGATAGCATTGCATTACATTACATGGCAATGCAATGCACAGTTGCTGAAGTTGAACCAAAATGAGCTTGTCATCTGGCTTCTGCAACTTTTAACATGAAAAATCCAATGAGGAGAAGAAAAGCAAAGCCAAAGAGTCCATCCCAAAATCCGACAAACAAGCCAAATGAACAAAAAGCATTGAATTCAATTCTTTCTGATTTTAGAAACTGCATTAAAGAAGGGGTGCACCGGTCCTGGAGATACTGCAATACCAGGTCAATGCGTGGAGTGGACAGAGCAAGCTCTTTTTCCATCTCCCTGTTCTAAAAATCCATTTAATATATGGTCCCCAGATAGGGGACGTATCAGATATTAAACTGATAAGAACAGATACTACACTTGATCTTAGCCAAAAGGCCGAGAAGCGATAACCAGAATTGGTTTCCGACTACGGTGCCACCCAAGGATTCTGAAAAGTCCATTTGTGGAGATGGCCACCTGGACTCCCGTTAAGAAGACATGCTGTCAACCTCTAGATCCCTCACATGCCTGCACTTTTCGGCTTGCTGCTGCTGCAATCCACGCGTTTTAGATCTGCATAACTCCACCTCTTTTAGCACAGTACCCTCAACCCCCGGCTGTTCCCACCCGCCTCAACACCGTTGGAAGGGAGGAGAACCAATTAAGGCGGGGGGGGGGGTGGAACGAGCAGCTGTCTACCCTTAGCAGGAGGGTTGCTGATTAATTACCTCTCCTGCTGCTGCTGCTGCTGCTGGCTGTCCAGCAGCAGACTGAAGGTGGCTGCTGCTGTGCGCAGGTATATAAAGGCTCAGAGCCTATTATGACACGCGCAGCCAGCGTTCCATTGCCACATTCCGTCTACTGCAGGCGGGATACCTGGATGGCTGAATGTCACTGAGAAGCTCACAGAGACCGCCATAAGCAACAGTTTAAAAGAATGCCACAGACTAATCAACCAAACTTTTTGGGTTGGTTTCTCTTTTATAGTCTGCAGGCATTAAATGAAAAAAGTCAGTGTTCCAGCAGAGGGAGACAACGTTTCAGAAAAGGCATTGTAGCAAACCAAAAAAGAAATTTTAAGCGCAGCAGAGTAACCAGCTCACATACCTGTTAGCTCAGGTGAGTTTAAAAGGCTGCTGTTGATAACAAGGGCATTTGCTAAATAGATGGTGTGTGTGCAACAATATACTGAAAGGTCAATTATATTGTGCAGCTTATCTCACCACCTGTAGTTATTTAGGTGAAAGCTCCAAAATGCTTGCCTAATATGTCTGTTTATCCAAAAGGAAGTATAGAGGGAGAGCTAGATAGATAGCATTGCATTACATTACATGGCAATGCAATGCACAGTTGCTGAAGTTGAACCAAAATGAGCTTGTCATCTGGCTTCTGCAACTTTTAACATGAAAAATCCAATGAGGAGAAGAAAAGCAAAGCCAAAGAGTCCATCCCAAAATCCGACAAACAAGCCAAATGAACAAAAAGCATTGAATTCAATTCTTTCTGATTTTAGAAACTGCATTAAAGAAGGGGTGCACCGGTCCTGGAGATACTGCAATACCAGGTCAATGCGTGGAGTGGACAGAGCAAGCTCTTTTTCCATCTCCCTGTTCTAAAAATCCATTTAATATATGGTCCCCAGATAGGGGACGTATCAGATATTAAACTGATAAGAACAGATACTACACTTGATCTTAGCCAAAAGGCCGAGAAGCGATAACCAGAATTGGTTTCCGACTACGGTGCCACCCAAGGATTCTGAAAAGTCCATTTGTGGAGATGGCCACCTGGACTCCCGTTAAGAAGACATGCTGTCAACCTCTAGATCCCTCACATGCCTGCACTTTTCGGCTTGCTGCTGCTGCAATCCACGCGTTTTAGATCTGCATAACTCCACCTCTTTTAGCACAGTACCCTCAACCCCCGGCTGTTCCCACCCGCCTCAACACCGTTGGAAGGGAGGAGAACCAATTAAGGCGGGGGGGGGGTGGAACGAGCAGCTGTCTACCCTTAGCAGGAGGGTTGCTGATTAATTACCTCTCCTGCTGCTGCTGCTGCTGCTGGCTGTCCAGCAGCAGACTGAAGGTGGCTGCTGCTGTGCGCAGGTATATAAAGGCTCAGAGCCTATTATGACACGCGCAGCCAGCGTTCCATTGCCACATTCCGTCTACTGCAGGCGGGATACCTGGATGGCTGAATGTCACTGAGAAGCTCACAGAGACCGCCATAAGCAACAGTTTAAAAGAATGCCACAGACTAATCAACCAAACTTTTTGGGTTGGTTTCTCTTTTATAGTCTGCAGGCATTAAATGAAAGAAGTCAGTGTTCAAGCAGAGGGAGACAACGTTTCAGAAAAGGCATTGTAGCAAACCAAAAAAGAAATTTTAAGCGCAGCAGAGTAACCAGCTCACATACCTGTTAGCTCAGGTGAGTTTAAAAGGCTGCTGTTGATAACAAGGGCATTTGCTAAATAGATGGTGTGTGTGCAACAATATACTGAAAGGTCAATTATATTGTGCAGCTTATCTCACCACCTGTAGTTATTTAGGTGAAAGCTCCAAAATGCTTGCCTAATATGTCTGTTTATCCAAAAGGAAGTATAGAGGGAGAGCTAGATAGATAGCATTGCATTACATTACATGGCAATGCAATGCACAGTTGCTGAAGTTGAACCAAAATGAGCTTGTCATCTGGCTTCTGCAACTTTTAACATGAAAAATCCAATGAGGAGAAGAAAAGCAAAGCCAAAGAGTCCATCCCAAAATCCGACAAACAAGCCAAATGAACAAAAAGCAT
Organism: Phyllobates terribilis; assembly: GCF_046119375.1. Taxonomy (NCBI): domain Eukaryota; kingdom Metazoa; phylum Chordata; class Amphibia; order Anura; family Dendrobatidae; genus Phyllobates; species Phyllobates terribilis. Next base: position 401,290 of record NW_027363523.1, on the reverse strand, counting down.
TGAATTCAATTCTTTCTGATTTTAGAAACTGCATTAAAGAAGGGGTGCATCGGTCCTGGAGATACTGCAATACCAGGTCAATGCGTGGAGTGGACAGAGCAAGCTCTTTTTCCATCTCCCTGTTCTAAAAATCCATTTAATATATGGTCCCCAGATAGGGGACGTATCAGATATTAAACTGATAAGAACAGATACTACACTTGATCTTAGCCAAAAGGCCGAGAAGCGATAACCAGAATTGGTTTCCGACTACGGTGCCACCCAAGGATTCTGAAAAGTCCATTTGTGGAGATGGCCACCTGGACTCCCGTTAAGAAGACATGCTGTCAACCTCTAGATCCCTCACATGCCTGCACTTTTCGGCTTGCTGCTGCTGCAATCCACGCGTTTTAGATCTGCATAACTCCACCTCTTTTAGCACAGTACCCTCAACCCCCGGCTGTTCCCACCCGCCTCAACACCGTTGGAAGGGAGGAGAACCAATTAAGGCGGGGGGGGGGGGTGGAACGAGCAGCTGTCTACCCTTAGCAGGAGGGTTGCTGATTAATTACCTCTCCTGCTGCTGCTGCTGCTGCTGGCTGTCCAGCAGCAGACTGAAGGTGGCTGCTGCTGTGCGCAGGTATATAAAGGCTCAGAGCCTATTATGACACGCGCAGCCAGCGTTCCATTGCCACATTCCGTCTACTGCAGGCGGGATACCTGGATGGCTGAATGTCACTGAGAAGCTCACAGAGACCGCCATAAGCAACAGTTTAAAAGAATGCCACAGACTAATCAACCAAACTTTTTGGGTTGGTTTCTCTTTTATAGTCTGCAGGCATTAAATGAAAGAAGTCAGTGTTCCAGCAGAGGGAGACAACGTTTCAGAAAAGGCATTGTAGCAAACCAAAAAAGAAATTTTAAGCGCAGCAGAGTAACCAGCTCACATACCTGTTAGCTCAGGTGAGTTTAAAAGGCTGCTGTTGATTACAAGGGCATTTGCTAAATAGATGGTGTGTGTGCAACAATATACTGAAAGGTCAATTATATTGTGCAGCTTATCTCACCACCTGTAGTTATTTAGGTGAAAGCTCCAAAATGCTTGCCTAATATGTCTGTTTATCCAAAAGGAAGTATAGAGGGAGAGCTAGATAGATAGCATTGCATTACATTACATGGCAATGCAATGCACAGTTGCTGAAGTTGAACCAAAATGAGCTTGTCATCTGGCTTCTGCAACTTTTAACATGAAAAATCCAATGAGGAGAAGAAAAGCAAAGCCAAAGAGTCCATCCCAAAATCCGACAAACAAGCCAAATGAACAAAAAGCATTGAATTCAATTCTTTCTGATTTTAGAAACTGCATTAAAGAAGGGGTGCACCGGTCCTGGAGATACTGCAATACCAGGTCAATGCGTGGAGTGGACAGAGCAAGCTCTTTTTCCATCTCCCTGTTCTAAAAATCCATTTAATATATGGTCCCCAGATAGGGGACGTATCAGATATTAAACTGATAAGAACAGATACTACACTTGATCTTAGCCAAAAGGCCGAGAAGCGATAACCAGAATTGGTTTCCGACTACGGTGCCACCCAAGGATTCTGAAAAGTCCATTTGTGGAGATGGCCACCTGGACTCCCGTTAAGAAGACATGCTGTCAACCTCTAGATCCCTCACATGCCTGCACTTTTCGGCTTGCTGCTGCTGCAATCCACGCGTTTTAGATCTGCATAACTCCACCTCTTTTAGCACAGTACCCTCAACCCCCGGCTGTTCCCACCCGCCTCAACACCGTTGGAAGGGAGGAGAACCAATTAAGGCGGGGGGGGGGGGTGGAACGAGCAGCTGTCTACCCTTAGCAGGAGGGTTGCTGATTAATTACCTCTCCTGCTGCTGCTGCTGCTGCTGGCTGTCCAGCAGCAGACTGAAGGTGGCTGCTGCTGTGCGCAGGTATATAAAGGCTCAGAGCCTATTATGACACGCGCAGCCAGCGTTCCATTGCCACATTCCGTCTACTGCAGGCGGGATACCTGGATGGCTGAATGTCACTGAGAAGCTCACAGAGACCGCCATAAGCAACAGTTTAAAAGAATGCCACAGACTAATCAACCAAACTTTTTGGGTTGGTTTCTCTTTTATAGTCTGCAGGCATTAAATGAAAGAAGTCAGTGTTCCAGCAGAGGGAGACAACGTTTCAGAAAAGGCATTGTAGCAAACCAAAAAAGAAATTTTAAGCGCAGCAGAGTAACCAGCTCACATACCTGTTAGCTCAGGTGAGTTTAAAAGGCTGCTGTTGATTACAAGGGCATTTGCTAAATAGATGGTGTGTGTGCAACAATATACTGAAAGGTCAATTATATTGTGCAGCTTATCTCACCACCTGTAGTTATTTAGGTGAAAGCTCCAAAATGCTTGCCTAATATGTCTGTTTATCCAAAAGGAAGTATAGAGGGAGAGCTAGATAGATAGCATTGCATTACATTACATGGCAATGCAATGCACAGTTGCTGAAGTTGAACCAAAATGAGCTTGTCATCTGGCTTCTGCAACTTTTAACATGAAAAATCCAATGAGGAGAAGAAAAGCAAAGCCAAAGAGTCCATCCCAAAATCCGACAAACAAGCCAAATGAACAAAAAGCATTGAATTCAATTCTTTCTGATTTTATAAACTGCATTAAAGAAGGGGTGCACCGGTCCTGGAGATACTGCAATACCAGGTCAATGCGTGGAGTGGACAGAGCAAGCTCTTTTTCCATCTCCCTGTTCTAAAAATCCATTTAATATATGGTCCCCAGATAGGGGACGTATCAGATATTAAACTGATAAGAACAGATACTACACTTGATCTTAGCCAAAAGGCCGAGAAGCGATAACCAGAATTGGTTTCCGACTACGGTGCCACCCAAGGATTCTGAAAAGTCCATTTGTGGAGATGGCCACCTGGACTCCCGTTAAGAAGACATGCTGTCAACCTCTAGATCCCTCACATGCCTGCACTTTTCGGCTTGCTGCTGCTGCAATCCACGCGTTTTAGATCTGCATAACTCCACCCCTTTTAGCACAGTACCCTCAACCCCCGGCTGTTCCCACCCGCCTCAACACCGTTGGAAGGGAGAAGAACCAATTAAGGCGGGGGGGGGGGGGTGGAACGAGCAGCTGTCTACCCTTAGCAGGAGGGTTGCTTATTAATTACCTCTCCTGCTGCTGCTGCTGCTGCTGGCTGTCCAGCAGCAGACTGAAGGTGGCTGCTGCTGTGCGCAGGTATATAAAGGCTCAGAGCCTATTATGACACGCGCAGCCAGCGTTCCATTGCCACATTCCGTCTACTGCAGGCGGGATACCTGGATGGCTGAATGTCACTGAGAAGCTCACAGAGACCGCCATAAGCAACAGTTTAAAAGAATGCCACAGACTAATCAACCAAACTTTTTGGGTTGGTTTCTCTTTTATAGTCTGCAGGCATTAAATGAAAGAAGTCAGTGTTCCAGCAGAGGGAGACAACGTTTCAGAAAAGGCATTGTAGCAAACCAAAAAAGAAATTTTAAGCGCAGCAGAGTAACCAGCTCACATACCTGTTAGCTCAGGTGAGTTTAAAAGGCTGCTGTTGATAACAAGGGCATTTGCTAAATAGATGGTGTGTGTGCAACAATATACTGAAAGGTCAATTATATTGTGCAGCTTATCTCACCACCTGTAGTTATTTAGGTGAAAGCTCCAAAATGCTTGCCTAATATGTCTGTTTATCCAAAAGGAAGTATAGAGGGAGAGCTAGATAGATAGCATTGCATTACATTACATGGCAATGCAATGCACAGTTGCTGAAGTTGAACCAAAATGAGCTTGTCATCTGGCTTCTGCAACTTTTAACATGAAAAATCCAATGAGGAGAAGAAAAGCAAAGCCAAAGAGTCCATCCCAAAATCCGACAAACAAGCCAAATGAACAAAAAGCATTGAATTCAATTCTTTCTGATTTTAGAAACTGCATTAAAGAAGGGGTGCACCGGTCCTGGAGATACTGCAATACCAGGTCAATGCGTGGAGTGGACAGAGCAAGCTCTTTTTCCATCTCCCTGTTCTAAAAATCCATTTAATATATGGTCCCCAGATAGGGGACGTATCAGATATTAAACTGATAAGAACAGATACTACACTTGATCTTAGCCAAAAGGCCGAGAAGCGATAACCAGAATTGGTTTCCGACTACGGTGCCACCCAAGGATTCTGAAAAGTCCATTTGTGGAGATGGCCACCTGGACTCCCGTTAAGAAGACATGCTGTCAACCTCTAGATCCCTCACATGCCTGCACTTTTCGGCTTGCTGCTGCTGCAATCCACGCGTTTTAGATCTGCATAACTCCACCTCTTTTAGCACAGTACCCTCAACCCCCGGCTGTTCCCACCCGCCTCAACACCGTTGGAAGGGAGGAGAACCAATTAAGGCGGGGGGGGGGGGTGGAACGAGCAGCTGTCTACCCTTAGCAGGAGGGTTGCTGATTAATTACCTCTCCTGCTGCTGCTGCTGCTGCTGGCTGTCCAGCAGCAGACTGAAGGTGGCTGCTGCTGTGCGCAGGTATATAAAGGCTCAGAGCCTATTATGACACGCGCAGCCAGCGTTCCATTGCCACATTCCGTCTACTGCAGGCGGGATACCTGGATGGCTGAATGTCACTGAGAAGCTCACAGAGACCGCCATAAGCAACAGTTTAAAAGAATGCCACAGACTAATCAACCAAACTTTTTGGGTTGGTTTCTCTTTTATAGTCTGCAGGCATTAAATGAAAGAAGTCAGTGTTCCAGCAGAGGGAGACAACGTTTCAGAAAAGGCATTGTAGCAAACCAAAAAAGAAATTTTAAGCGCAGCAGAGTAACCAGCTCACATACCTGTTAGCTCAGGTGAGTTTAAAAGGCTGCTGTTGATAACAAGGGCATTTGCTAAATAGATGGTGTGTGTGCAACAATATACTGAAAGGTCAATTATATTGTGCAGCTTATCTCACCACCTGTAGTTATTTAGGTGAAAGCTCCAAAATGCTTGCCTAATATGTCTGTTTATCCAAAAGGAAGTATAGAGGGAGAGCTAGATAGATAGCATTGCATTACATTACATGGCAATGCAATGCACAGTTGCTGAAGTTGAACCAAAATGAGCTTGTCATCTGGCTTCTGCAACTTTTAACATGAAAAATCCAATGAGGAGAAGAAAAGCAAAGCCAAAGAGTCCATCCCAAAATCCGACAAACAAGCCAAATGAACAAAAAGCATTGAATTCAATTCTTTCTGATTTTAGAAACTGCATTAAAGAAGGGGTGCACCGGTCCTGGAGATACTGCAATACCAGGTCAATGCGTGGAGTGGACAGAGCAAGCTCTTTTTCCATCTCCCTGTTCTAAAAATCCATTTAATATATGGTCCCCAGATAGGGGACGTATCAGATATTAAATTGATAAGAACAGATACTACACTTGATCTTAGCCAAAAGGCCGAGAAGCGATAACCAGAATTGGTTTCCGACTACGGTGCCACCCAAGGATTCTGAAAAGTCCATTTGTGGAGATGGCCACCTGGACTCCCGTTAAGAAGACATGCTGTCAACCTCTAGATCCCTCACATGCCTGCACTTTTCGGCTTGCTGCTGCTGCAATCCACGCGTTTTAGATCTGCATAACTCCACCTCTTTTAGCACAGTACCCTCAACCCCCGGCTGTTCCCACCCGCCTCAACACCGTTGGAAGGGAGGAGAACCAATTAAGGCGGGGGGGGGGGTGGAACGAGCAGCTGTCTACCCTTAGCAGGAGGGTTGCTGATTAATTACCTCTCCTGCTGCTGCTGCTGCTGGCTGTCCAGCAGCAGACTGAAGGTGGCTGCTGCTGTGCGCAGGTATATAAAGGCTCAGAGCCTATTATGACACGCGCAGCCAGCGTTCCATTGCCACATTCCGTCTACTGCAGGCGGGATACCTGGATGGCTGAATGTCACTGAGAAGCTCACAGAGACCGCCATAAGCAACAGTTTAAAAGAATGCCACAGACTAATCAACCAAACTTTTTGGGTTGGTTTCTCTTTTATAGTCTGCAGGCATTAAATGAAAGAAGTCAGTGTTCCAGCAGAGGGAGACAACGTTTCAGAAAAGGCATTGTAGCAAACCAAAAAAGAAATTTTAAGCGCAGCAGAGTAACCAGCTCACATACCTGTTAGCTCAGGTGAGTTTAAAAGGCTGCTGTTGATAACAAGGGCATTTGCTAAATAGATGGTGTGTGTGCAACAATATACTGAAAGGTCAATTATATTGTGCAGCTTATCTCACCACCTGTAGTTATTTAGGTGAAAGCTCCAAAATGCTTGCCTAATATGTCTGTTTATCCAAAAGGAAGTATAGAGGGAGAGCTAGATAGATAGCATTGCATTACATTACATGGCAATGCAATGCACAGTTGCTGAAGTTGAACCAAAATGAGCTTGTCATCTGGCTTCTGCAACTTTTAACATGAAAAATCCAATGAGGAGAAGAAAAGCAAAGCCAAAGAGTCCATCCCAAAATCCGACAAACAAGCCAAATGAACAAAAAGCATTGAATTCAATTCTTTCTGATTTTAGAAACTGCATTAAAGAAGGGGTGCACCGGTCCTGGAGATACTGCAATACCAGGTCAATGCGTGGAGTGGACAGAGCAAGCTCTTTTTCCATCTCCCTGTTCTAAAAATCCATTTAATATATGGTCCCCAGATAGGGGACGTATCAGATATTAAACTGATAAGAACAGATTTTTTTTAATTTCGCTATCCCCTGCAGAGGGATAAAACCGTTTATTAAAACTTTAACAAATTACAAGCATAATTACACAAATACCAAACGTTATAAGACAAATGAAATTTACAAAACAAAAAAATACAAAGATTTTAAATAATTAGGTTCCATTGGTCAACAAGCCATTTTTTTGAAATATGTACATTCTTCTTTTTGTCAATTAAATAATAAGTATACATTTCACATAAACATAAACTTAAAACATCATTCACTGATAAAACATCTTGTTTAAAAATAGCAATGTTGCGCGCTTTCCAGAGAGATGACTTGGCGCAGTTCACTGTCTTCCAAGCCATTGTGTACTGGTCCATTGTGGGGCATTCCATAAGTCCGTATAGCACAGTTTTATATGTAAAGTCCTTGAGGTCTGCCACCCTTTCCAGTAGGGGGAGCAGTCTTCTCCAGAAATCCTTTGCAAAATTACATGTCCATAATAGATGTTCCACCGTTTCCTCGTCTTGGCATCCGGCTCTTGGGCAGATGGCAGACCTCACAAATCCTCTTCTGTATTGGAATGCCCGGCAAGGAAGACAGCGGTGCATGCAACTCCAAGCCAGATCTCTCTGTTCATTAAAAAGATAAAAAACGTTAATCATTTTCCAGATAGACATAGATTTGTCATCATCATATCTGTCAACATTACATATTTCCTCACTTTTACGTATTTCTTTAATTAGTTTCTTACTATTTCTTAATTCCTCTATTTTCTTAGTCCCTAAATTAAAATCGGACACTATTTTCCTTAAAATCTCATAATGCGTCGACAAATTAAAAGCATGGGGCACAGATATATTAACTTCATACCATCCAAACTTTCTCATAAAAAATCCTGTATTAAAACGCATAAAAAAGGACCAATAGTGATTCTTAAAAAGGGCATTAAAACAGTAAACGAACAGATGGATTAAAAGAAACCTATTAAAATCTGGAAAATCTTTACCACCTTTTACTTTTGATTTCATCACGATTTCTCTTTTCAGCTTTTCCATTTTTGAGTTCCAAAAGAAGGTAAAACAGGTTTTGGTTATCTTTTTTAAAACATTAACAGGTGGGGGGAAAACCATGCTAAGATACAATAAAAGAGGTAAAATCACCATCTTTAAAACCAATACTTTACCCTCCATTGTAAGTCTCCTCATGTTCCACATACATATTTTCGTATTTACTTTCTGTGTAACTGTTTCCCAACTATTATAACCATCATTATTTTCAGTGAATGATATACCTAAAATGGAAATGGATTCGGAGACATTAATTGGTACATCACGTAAAATCATCCCCCCAACACTTAAAATGTTACACTTATTAAAATTGATTTTAAAACCAGAAGCTAGACAAAAGGATTGCACTTGATGGAGAGTGGCCGTAAGTGATGGTGCATCTGTACACAAGACCGCCACGTCATCCATGTAGCCTACAACCTTGGCCTCCAAACCACCGCTTCCAGGCAGAGGGACACCGCATATCTGTTTATTTTGGCGTATTGCACATAACATTGGTTCCAGTGCACAGATAAACAGTATTGGGGACAGAGGGCATCCCTGTTTCACCCCTGACCGTAAAAATACCTCTTGTGTCTTAAAACCATTCACTAAAATCTTACTTGTACAATCCTTGTAAAATGCTTTAAGCGATAGTAAAAACCCTTCTGGTATGCCCATTTTCTCTAAAACTTTAAAAAGATAAAAGTGTGAGACACGGTCAAATGCTTTTTCAAAATCAATAGATAAAATCGCCATTTTCCCCTTTCTGTCTTTCACATCCTCAATACAGTCTTTCACTAAATTCAGATTGTCCCATATACTGCGCCCCGGCACCCCACACACTTGATTAGAATGAATAACTTTGCTGATGACTTCTTTTAGACGATTTGCACAAATTTTAGCCATTATTTTATAGTCACAATTTAAAAGTGTTATTGGTCTCCAGTTTTCTAATTTTGATTTATCGCCTTTTTTGTATAGGAGGGAGACTTCACCTTTCTTCCAGGAATTTAATAAAACCTTATTATTAAAAACCTCAGTAAACAAATAAAACAAATCATCTTTTAAAATATCATAAAAACATACATAAAATTCTATTGGGATGCCATCAGGACCAGGGACCTTTCCAGTTTTAAAACTTTTAATAGTTTTTAACACTTCTTGTTCCGTTAAAACTTGGGATAAAAACTCTTGGGATGCGGGATCTAAAACAGCTGTTAGTCCTTGCAGCGAATCATCCATTAATTTATTATCTATATTTTTTCCATTAAAAACATTAGAAAAAAAACCCTCAACTTTACCCAGCATATTTTTTATATTATTCTCACCATCTATATGGTCAATTATCACTTTTTCTTTTTTATTTTTCCTAAAAAAATATCTGGAACACTTTTCATTTTCTTCTATATGTTGTACTCTAGAACGAAAAATTATCTCTTTTCCTTTTTGTTCTAGCCATTTTGAAATCTCTTCTTTTAAGTTTGAAATATCAAGTTGTACATCTATCCCATTGTCTCTGAGCTTAAATAATGTTTGTAGGCGGGTATTTAAAATTCTATATTCTTCATATTTTTCTTTGGCTCTACATATACTCTTTTTAATAAAAAAGTCTTTTATTTTTACTTTCATTCTATCCCACCATACACTCATAGTCTCATTTGTTTTTTTCCCTTTTCTACATTTCCTATAAAACTCAATAAAATCTGATAAAATCTGCGGGTCGGTTAAAAGGGATACGTTCATTTTCCAGCTTTTCTTACCACATTTTTTGTTGTCATTTACTTTTATGGTAAAGGATAAAAGTTTATGGTCTGAAAATATATTAGTTAAAACTTCACATTTGGCAGGTATTGTTTTATCTGAACCAAAAATAAAATCAATCCTAGAGCTACAATTAGCATTGCTCCAAGTGAAACCGGCGTCCTCTGGGCTATCACTATGACACTCTTTATATATGTCTATCAATTTAGCATCTTTGACTATATCATGTAGCATACCTGAGGTTTTATCGTAGTTCCTGCTTACAGAGCTGGAGCGCCGGTTTTCACCTTTTAAAACACAATTAAAATCCCCTGCTAAGATAAAAGGTTCAGAGTTATTAATAAATAATGGTAAAAGATCAAGCATTTCGGCTCTTTCATTTTTCTCTGTTGATCCATAAAAATTTAAAAACTGCCATCTAATACCATCAATAAAAGCTTTCACTAATAAAATACGACCTGGTAAAATTTCCTGAATAAAATCAATTAAAACGTTCCCTTTAAAAAGTATGGCTACACCCGCTGATCCTGCAGCATTCGATCCGGACCAGACAGATGGCCCACACTTCCACTCATCTTTATATTTTTGATATGACATTTCATGTGGGATATTACATTCTTGCAGAAAAAATACAGATGCAGTAAAACACGTAAAAAAATTAAAAAGAGCAGTTCTTCTCGTGTTAGATTTTATGCCTCTCACGTTGAGGGAAATACCTTTGAGTTCAGCCATCATTAGAAAATGTAGAAATTTTACTTAGGTAACTAAGAGCAACGGATTTACCTGTCCGATGAACCTGATCAGACCACTGGGCTTGCGCCTCCCTCCTCATCTGATAGTATCGTCACGAGAGTCTCCGTGGAGGAGGAAAGATTACCACATTTATATAAACCCGACGCTACACTGGCATAGCTCGGAGGGCTGGCTGGCAGAACCCGCTGGGTCTCCATTGGCTGGCCATGCAGTTCCTCATCAGGTGGGTCCCCGAGGGGTTCCGCCGCCCCTGTTTGACCTGTAGAAGGTCGTCCTATAGGAGGAGGTTGCGCACAAGGCAGAGCCTCTGACTCTTCAGAGGCAGCAAGATCCCGGTCCCCACCTGTAGCAGCGGAGACCGAAACCCCTGAGGGTCCAGCGTCCACGTCCCCTTCAGGAGAAGTGTCCATCTGTTCACCTCCTGCTGCCTCCTCCGAACCACCCTTTTTCTTTTTCTTAGGACCCACCTTTATCCACTCAGCGCCCTCAGCACTAGGAGACCCAGACTGGGCATGGGCTTCTGTGTCGGCCTTTTGCCGGTCCCTTTTGACCTTACCAGTAGTGCCCTTCTGCTCCTTCTCAGCCCTCCTTTTGGACTCCCGCAGGTCCTGCAGCCAGGTTTTGGGATTTGGTATTTTACCTGTCATAGACTCTGGAGACACTTCACTATTTGGTACGCCCTTATTGTCTCCAGAGGCTCCAGGTTGTTGTTCCTCCTCCTGAGGGGTGGTCTGATCTTTTGGTCCTTGGTCGGACGTCTTGGACTTCCCATTTTGCTCATCTTCCCGAAATCTGTGAGGGCAAGAAAAATAAAAGTGACCTGGAGTCTGGCAAAAACTGCATTTCTTTTCCTTAGGGCATTCTTTTGTCTCATGTTCTTCACTAGCACAATTTCTACATGATACATGACAGTTTTCTTTTGAATGACCATAGCGCCCACAATTTCTGCAATATACTGGCATCCCAGAAAAGAAGAAATCCCCATTTGTTTGCCCAATTTTGAAACGGGCAGGGGGGAGCCGTATACCACCTGGTGTATTTGGATCTCTTGTACACTTCACAAGGAATTTCCACTTAGATGTCCATATGTTATATTCGTTTAATATCTTCCCAATACATTTAACACTTTTAAAATAAATTGCTAGAAATGACATTACTTCTGGAGCAGAAACAAAGGGCGAAAATATTTTTACAATAACCAGTCTTACCTCATCCAGGACGTGCTCAACAATTTGTATCCCTTTCAAAACAGGACTATTTTCAACTTTTTTTAACTTTTCTAGTACATCTCTAAAAATACCTTCTCCGGTGAATGTGATGTCATAGTCACCTCTTCTGGGATAATCCTGGATGGAGAGAATTTCATTCCTTTGTACGCCAAGAAGGTTCCTGAGCACGTCCTGGACTACATACCCTAATTTCCTCATATCCGAGCCACCCGCCGTGAAGTGAACTCGGATAGAGTTTTTTAGCCTCGCATAAAGAGGCACGAGGTTAGGGTCAACCTCCATGGAAAAACGCAACAAGGTTGCAAATTGCAGCCGCTTGCAATCTGCGCTCCCAGTGTTCTTGCAGCGAAAAACACCTGGAAGCTGGGGGATCGCAACTCGTTACCCTGGGACTAAGCCCTCTCCCTAATAGCAGCAAGCAGGTTAAGTCCACCAAAGTGGACGATCCTGCCAGGCCAAGGAGAGGGGTACCCGAGTGCCCTTCAACCACAATCTCCTGCAATAAAGCACTTGATCGTAGCCAAAACGCCGAGAAGCGATAACCAGAATTGGTTTCCGACTACGGTGCCACCCAAGGATTCTGAAAAGTCCATTTGTGGAGATGGCCACCTGGACTCCCGTTAAGAAGACATGCTGTCAACCTCTAGATCCCTCACATGCCTGCACTTTTCGGCTTGCTGCTGCTGCAATCCACGCGTTTTAGATCTGCATAACTCCACCTCTTTTAGCACAGTACCCTCAACCCCCGGCTGTTCCCACCCGCCTCAACACCGTTGGAAGGGAGGAGAACCAATTAAGGCGGGGGGAGGGGTGGAACGAGCAGCTGTCTACCCTTAGCAGGAGGGTTGCTGATTAATTACCTCTCCTGCTGCTGCTGCTGCTGCTGGCTGTCCAGCAGCAGACTGAAGGTGGCTGCTGCTGTGCGCAGGTATATAAAGGCTCAGAGCCTATTATGACACGCGCAGCCAGCGTTCCATTGCCACATTCCGTCTACTGCAGGCGGGATACCTGGATGGCTGAATGTCACTGAGAAGCTCACAGAGACCGCCATAAGCAACAGTTTAAAAGAATGCCACAGACTAATCAACCAAACTTTTTGGGTTGGTTTCTCTTTTATAGTCTGCAGGCATTAAATGAAAGAAGTCAGTGTTCCAGCAGAGGGAGACAACGTTTCAGAAAAGGCATTGTAGCAAACCAAAAAAGAAATTTTAAGCGCAGCAGAGTAACCAGCTCACATACCTGTTAGCTCAGGTGAGTTTAAAAGGCTGCTGTTGATAACAAGGGCATTTGCTAAATAGATGGTGTGTGTGCAACAATATACTGAAAGGTCAATTATATTGTGCAGCTTATCTCACCACCTGTAGTTATTTAGGTGAAAGCTCCAAAATGCTTGCCTAATATGTCTGTTTATCCAAAAGGAAGTATAGAGGGAGAGATAGATAGATAGCATTGCATTACATTACATGGCAATGCAATGCACAGTTGCTGAAGTTGAACCAAAATGAGCTTGTCATCTGGCTTCTGCAACTTTTAACATGAAAAATCCAATGAGGAGAAGAAAAGCAAAGCCAAAGAGTCCATCCCAAAATCCGACAAACAAGCCAAATGAACAAAAAGCATTGAATTCAATTCTTTCTGATTTTAGAAACTGCATTAAAGAAGGGGTGCACCGGTCCTGGAGATACTGCAATACCAGGTCAATGCGTGGAGTGGACAGAGCAAGCTCTTTTTCCATCTCCCTGTTCTAAAAATCCATTTAATATATGGTCCCCAGATAGGGGACGTATCAGATATTAAACTGATAAGAACAGATTTTTTTATCGAAAGCCCGAATTCGTGTACAAAACCCGAGTGCGCTTAAAAAAGTGACAAGTGCCACAAAAAAAGTGCACTAGGATGCTGGTCTTCTTGAAACCCTCTCCAAAAGGAGAAGGGTCCCCCAAACCATTCCCCGTCCCTCCGAGCCAAAAGGCCACAGCGAGGAACAGGTCCAAAAAGCCACCTCCAGCCGAAGCCAGAGGCGACCCAATCTTACCCCCAGCACCTGCCCGAGTTCTCACCCGAGCAAGGCACTGGGAGCCAAAGACTGTGCTCCCCTCCCGGAAGAGGGGAGCCAACAACGCTCTCCTCCCGAAAGAGGAGAGCCAGGGGGGTTCAGGGGGGAGCGGAACCTGATGGCCACACACTCCCCCCCTAGACCTGCCAAGAGAGGAACCCGTAAGGGAACCGCATCCCGACAAAATCCTAGTAGGACGTGACACACGTGAATAAGTGGACACACAGTGACAAAGAAATTAAATAAATAGTGAAGGTTTCACAGTATAATACTGCCCGGACCTTCGACCGGGAATTGAAAAATTCCCCATCCTAAGGCCAGAAGGCCCGGAATAAGGGTGTGTGCGAAGAAAGAAAATTTGAAGTGCTTGTGCAAATGTGCCATAAACTCAAGTGGGGTTCCCAATCCCAGTGAGTTAAGGCACCCCAGGGTCACCACTCCTGGGGCACTTCACACTTCGGGCTTTCGATCTTCCCCGGCCCAATGGCGTCGATCCTGGGGGGCCATGCTTTCCACCAGATGACTATATTAGCCACCTGGCGTACTAACAAGCGCCTAAACCCCAGTGTGCATAATGTATCAATCTACTAGGGCGGCCAACATCCAAAACCGCCTTTTCGAAAGATACTACACTTGATCTTAGCCAAAAGGCCGAGAAGCGATAACCAGAATTGGTTTCCGACTACGGTGCCACCCAAGGATTCTGAAAAGTCCATTTGTGGAGATGGCCACCTGGACTCCCGTTAAGAAGACATGCTGTCAACCTCTAGATCCCTCACATGCCTGCACTTTTCGGCTTGCTGCTGCTGCAATCCACGCGTTTTAGATCTGCATAACTCCACCTCTTTTAGCACAGTACCCTCAACCCCCGGCTGTTCCCACCCGCCTCAACACCGTTGGAAGGGAGGAGAACCAATTAAGGCGGGGGGGGGGGTGGAACGAGCAGCTGTCTACCCTTAGCAGGAGGGTTGCTGATTAATTACCTCTCCTGCTGCTGCTGCTGCTGCTGGCTGTCCAGCAGCAGACTGAAGGTGGCTGCTGCGGTGCGCAGGTATATAAAGGCTCAGAGCCTATTATGACACGCGCAGCCAGCGTTCCATTGCCACATTCCGTCTACTGCAGGCGGGATACCTGGATGGCTGAATGTCACTGAGAAGCTCACAGAGACCGCCATAAGCAACAGTTTAAAAGAATGCCACAGACTAATCAACCAAACTTTTTGGGTTGGTTTCTCTTTTATAGTCTGCAGGCATTAAATGAAAGAAGTCAGTGTTCCAGCAGAGGGAGACAACGTTTCAGAAAAGGCATTGTAGCAAACCAAAAAAGAAATTTTAAGCGCAGCAGAGTAACCAGCTCACATACCTGTTAGCTCAGGTGAGTTTAAAAGGCTGCTGTTGATAACAAGGGCATTTGCTAAATAGATGGTGTGTGTGCAACAATATACTGAAAGGTCAATTATATTGTGCAGCTTATCTCACCACCTGTAGTTATTTAGGTGAAAGCTCCAAAATGCTTGCCTAATATGTCTGTTTATCCAAAAAGAAGTATAGAGGGAGAGCTAGATAGATAGCATTGCATTACATTACATGGCAATGCAATGCACAGTTGCTGAAGTTGAACCAAAATGAGCTTGTCATCTGGCTTCTGCAACTTTTAACATGAAAAATCCAATGAGGAGAAGAAAAGCAAAGCCAAAGAGTCCATCCCAAAATCCGACAAACAAGCCAAATGAACAAAAAGCATTGAATTCAATTCTTTCTGATTTTAGAAACTGCATTAAAGAAGGGGTGCACCGGTCCTGGAGATACTGCAATACCAGGTCAATGCGTGGAGTGGACAGAGCAAGCTCTCTTTCCATCTCCCTGTTCTAAAAATCCATTTAATATATGGTCCCCAGATAGGGGACGTATCAGATATTAAACTGATAAGAACAGATACTACACTTGATCTTAGCCAAAAGGCCGAGAAGCGATAACCAGAATTGGTTTCCGACTACGGTGCCACCCAAGGATTCTGAAAAGTCCATTTGTGGAGATGGCCACCTGGACTCCCGTTAAGAAGACATGCTGTCAACCTCTAGATCCCTCACATGCCTGCACTTTTCAGCTTGCTGCTGCTGCAATCCACGCGTTTTAGATCTGCATAACTCCACCTCTTTTAGCACAGTACCCTCAACCCCCGGCTGTTCCCACCCGCCTCAACACCGTTGGAAGGGAGGAGAACCAATTAAGGCGGGGGGGGGGTGGAACGAGCAGCTGTCTACCCTTAGCAGGAGGGTTGCTGATTAATTACCTCTCCTGCTGCTGCTGCTGCTGCTGGCTGTCCAGCAGCAGACTGAAGGTGGCTGCTGCTGTGCGCAGGTATATAAAGGCTCAGAGCCTATTATGACACGCGCAGCCAGCGTTCCATTGCCACATTCCGTCTACTGCAGGCGGGATACCTGGATGGCTGAATGTCACTGAGAAGCTCACAGAGACCGCCATAAGCAACAGTTTAAAAGAATGCCACAGACTAATCAACCAAACTTTTTGGGTTGGTTTCTCTTTTATAGTCTGCAGGCATTAAATGAAAGAAGTCAGTGTTCCAGCAGAGGGAGACAACGTTTCAGAAAAGGCATTGTAGCAAACCAAAAAAGAAATTTTAAGCGCAGCAGAGTAACCAGCTCACATACCTTTTAGCTCAGGTGAGTTTAAAAGGCTGCTGTTGATAACAAGGGCATTTGCTAAATAGATGGTGTGTGTGCAACAATATACTGAAAGGTCAATTATATTGTGCAGCTTATCTCACCACCTGTAGTTATTTAGGTGAAAGCTCCAAAATGCTTGCCTAATATGTCTGTTTATCCAAAAGGAAGTATAGAGGGAGAGCTAGATAGATAGCATTGCATTACATTACATGGCAATGCAATGCACAGTTGCTGAAGTTGAACCAAAATGAGCTTGTCATCTGGCTTCTGCAACTTTTAACATGAAAAATCCAATGAGGAGAAGAAAAGCAAAGCCAAAGAGTCCATCCCAAAATCCGACAAACAAGCCAAATGAACAAAAAGCATTGAATTCAATTCTTTCTGATTTTAGAAACTGCATTAAAGAAGGGGTGCACCGGTCCTGGAGATACTGCAATACCAGGTCAATGCGTGGAGTGGACAGAGCAAGCTCTTTTTCCATCTCCCTGTTCTAAAAATCCATTTAATATATGGTCCCCAGATAGGGGACGTATCAGATATTAAACTGATAAGAACAGATACTACACTTGATCTTAGCCAAAAGGCCGAGAAGCGATAACCAGAATTGGTTTCCGACTACGGTGCCACCCAAGGATTCTGAAAAGTCCATTTGTGGAGATGGCCACCTGGACTCCCGTTAAGAAGACATGCTGTCAACCTCTAGATCCCTCACATGCCTGCACTTTTCGGCTTGCTGCTGCTGCAATCCACGCGTTTTAGATCTGCATAACTCCACCTCTTTTAGCACAGTACCCTCAACCCCCGGCTGTTCCCACCCGCCTCAACACCGTTGGAAGGGAGGAGAACCAATTAAGGCGGGGGGGGGGGGTGGAACGAGCAGCTGTCTACCCTTAGCAGGAGGGTTGCTGATTAATTACCTCTCCTGCTGCTGCTGCTGCTGCTGGCTGTCCAGCAGCAGACTGAAGGTGGCTGCTGCTGTGCGCAGGTATATAAAGGCTCAGAGCCTATTATGACACGCGCAGCCAGCGTTCCATTGCCACATTCCGTCTACTGCAGGCGGGATACCTGGATGGCTGAATGTCACTGAGAAGCTCACAGAGACCGCCATAAGCAACAGTTTAAAAGAATGCCACAGACTAATCAACCAAACTTTTTGGGTTGGTTTCTCTTTTATAGTCTGCAGGCATTAAATGAAAGAAGTCAGTGTTCCAGCAGAGGGAGACAACGTTTCAGAAAAGGCATTGTAGCAAACCAAAAAAGAAATTTTAAGCGCAGCAGAGTAACCAGCTCACATACCTGTTAGCTCAGGTGAGTTTAAAAGGCTCCTGTTGATAACAAGGGCATTTGCTAAATAGATGGTGTGTGTGCAACAATATACTGAAAGGTCAATTATATTGTGCAGCTTATCTCACCACCTGTAGTTATTTAGGTGAAAGCTCCAAAATGCTTGCCTAATATGTCTGTTTATCCAAAAGGAAGTATAGAGGGAGAGCTAGATAGATAGCATTGCATTACATTACATGGCAATGCAATGCACAGTTGCTGAAGTTGAACCAAAATGAGCTGGTCATCTGGCTTCTGCAACTTTTAACATGAAAAATCCAATGAGGAGAAGAAAAGCAAAGCCAAAGAGTCCATCCCAAAATCCGACAAACAAGCCAAATGAACAAAAAGCATTGAATTCAATTCTTTCTGATTTTAGAAACTGCATTAAAGAAGGGGTGCACCGGTCCTGGAGATACTGCAATACCAGGTCAATGCGTGGAGTGGACAGAGCAAGCTCTTTTTCCATCTCCCTGTTCTAAAAATCCATTTAATATATGGTCCCCAGATAGGGGACGTATCAGATATTAAACTGATAAGAACAGATACTACACTTGATCTTAGCCAAAAGGCCGAGAAGCGATAACCAGAATTGGTTTCCGACTACGGTGCCACCCAAGGATTCTGAAAAGTCCATTTGTGGAGATGGCCACCTGGACTCCCGTTAAGAAGACATGCTGTCAACCTCTAGATCCCTCACATGCCTGCACTTTTCGGCTTGCTGCTGCTGCAATCCACGCGTTTTAGATCTGCATAACTCCACCTCTTTTAGCACAGTACCCTCAACCCCCGGCTGTTCCCACCCGCCTCAACACCGTTGGAAGGGAGGAGAACCAATTAAGGCGGGGGGGGGGGGGTGGAACGAGCAGCTGTCTACCCTTAGCAGGAGGGTTGCTGATTAATTACCTCTCCTGCTGCTGCTGCTGCTGCTGGCTGTCCAGCAGCAGACTGAAGGTGGCTGCTGCTGTGCGCAGGTATATAAAGGCTCAGAGCCTATTATGACACGCGCAGCCAGCGTTCCATTGCCACATTCCGTCTACTGCAGGCGGGATACCTGGATGGCTGAATGTCACTGAGAAGCTCACAGAGACCGCCATAAGCAACAGTTTAAAAGAATGCCACAGACTAATCAACCAAACTTTTTGGGTTGGTTTCTCTTTTATAGTCTGCAGGCATTAAATGAAAGAAGTCAGTGTTCCAGCAGAGGGAGACAACGTTTCAGAAAAGGCATTGTAGCAAACCAAAAAAGAAATTTTAAGCGCAGCAGAGTAACCAGCTCACATACCTGTTAGCTCAGGTGAGTTTAAAAGGCTCCTGTTGATAACAAGGGCATTTGCTAAATAGATGGTGTGTGTGCAACAATATACTGAAAGGTCAATTATATTGTGCAGCTTATCTCACCACCTGTAGTTATTTAGGTGAAAGCTCCAAAATGCTTGCCTAATATGTCTGTTTATCCAAAAGGAAGTATAGAGGGAGAGCTAGATAGATAGCATTGCATTACATTACATGGCAATGCAATGCACAGTTGCTGAAGTTGAACCAAAATGAGCTTGTCATCTGGCTTCTGCAACTTTTAACATGAAAAATCCAATGAGGAGAAGAAAAGCAAAGCCAAAGAGTCCATCCCAAAATCCGACAAACAAGCCAAATGAACAAAAAGCATTGAATTCAATTCTTTCTGATTTTAGAAACTGCATTAAAGAAGGGGTGCACCGGTCCTGGAGATACTGCAATACCAGGTCAATGCGTGGAGTGGACAGAGCAAGCTCTTTTTCCATCTCCCTGTTCTAAAAATCCATTTAATATATGGTCCCCAGATAGGGGACGTATCAGATATTAAACTGATAAGAACAGATACTACACTTGATCTTAGCCAAAAGGCCGAGAAGCGATAACCAGAATTGGTTTCCGACTACGGTGCCACCCAAGGATTCTGAAAAGTCCATTTGTGGAGATGGCCACCTGGACTCCCGTTAAGAAGACATGCTGTCAACCTCTAGATCCCTCACATGCCTGCACTTTTCGGCTTGCTGCTGCTG
Source organism: Phyllobates terribilis (assembly GCF_046119375.1). NCBI lineage: Eukaryota > Metazoa > Chordata > Amphibia > Anura > Dendrobatidae > Phyllobates > Phyllobates terribilis. The sequence goes on along the minus strand of NW_027363523.1, from coordinate 381,670 downwards.
CAATCCACGCGTTTTAGATCTGCATAACTCCACCTCTTTTAGCACAGTACCCTCAACCCCCGGCTGTTCCCACCCGCCTCAACACCGTTGGAAGGGAGGAGAACCAATTAAGGCGGGGGGGGGGGGGGGGGTGGAACGAGCAGCTGTCTACCCTTAGCAGGAGGGTTGCTGATTAATTACCTCTCCTGCTGCTGCTGCTGCTGGCTGTCCAGCAGCAGACTGAAGGTGGCTGCTGCTGTGCGCAGGTATATAAAGGCTCAGAGCCTATTATGACACGCGCAGCCAGCGTTCCATTGCCACATTCCGTCTACTGCAGGCGGGATACCTGGATGGCTGAATGTCACTGAGAAGCTCACAGAGACCGCCATAAGTAACAGTTTAAAAAAATGCCACAGACTAATCAACCAAACTTTTTGGGTTGGTTTCTCTTTTATAGTCTGCAGGCATTAAATGAAAGAAGTCAGTGTTCCAGCAGAGGGAGACAACGTTTCAGAAAAGGCATTGTAGCAAACCAAAAAAGAAATTTTAAGCGCAGCAGAGTAACCAGCTCACATACCTGTTAGCTCAGGTGAGTTTAAAAGGCTGCTGTTGATAACAAGGGCATTTGCTAAATAGATGGTGTGTGTGCAACAATATACTGAAAGGTCAATTATATTGTGCAGCTTATCTCACCACCTGTAGTTATTTAGGTGAAAGCTCCAAAATGCTTGCCTAATATGTCTGTTTATCCAAAAGGAAGTATAGAGGGAGAGCTAGATAGATAGCATTGCATTACATTACATGGCAATGCAATGCACAGTTGCTGAAGTTGAACCAAAATGAGCTTGTCATCTGGCTTCTGCAACTTTTAACATGAAAAATCCAATGAGGAGAAGAAAAGCAAAGCCAAAGAGTCCATCCCAAAATCCGACAAACAAGCCAAATGAACAAAAAGCATTGAATTCAATTCTTTCTGATTTTAGAAACTGCATTAAAGAAGGGGTGCACCGGTCCTGGAGATACTGCAATACCAGGTCAATGCGTGGAGTGGACAGAGCAAGCTCTTTTTCCATCTCCCTGTTCTAAAAATCCATTTAATATATGGTCCCCAGATAGGGGACGTATCAGATATTAAACTGATAAGAACAGATACTACACTTGATCTTAGCCAAAAGGCCGAGAAGCGATAACCAGAATTGGTTTCCGACTACGGTGCCACCCAAGGATTCTGAAAAGTCCATTTGTGGAGATGGCCACCTGGACTCCCGTTAAGAAGACATGCTGTCAACCTCTAGATCCCTCACATGCCTGCACTTTTCGGCTTGCTGCTGCTGCAATCCACGCGTTTTAGATCTGCATAACTCCACCTCTTTTAGCACAGTACCCTCAACCCCCGGCTGTTCCCACCCGCCTCAACACCGTTGGAAGGGAGGAGAACCAATTAAGGCGGGGGGGGGGGTGGAACGAGCAGCTGTCTACCCTTAGCAGGAGGGTTGCTGATTAATTACCTCTCCTGCTGCTGCTGCTGCTGCTGGCTGTCCAGCAGCAGACTGAAGGTGGCTGCTGCTGTGCGCAGGTATATAAAGGCTCAGAGCCTATTATGACATGCGCAGCCAGCGTTCCATTGCCACATTCCGTCTACTGCAGGCGGGATACCTGGATGGCTGAATGTCACTGAGAAGCTCACAGAGACCGCCATAAGCAACAGTTTAAAAGAATGCCACAGACTAATCAACCAAACTTTTTGGGTTGGTTTCTCTTTTATAGTCTGCAGGCATTAAATGAAAGAAGTCAGTGTTCCAGCAGAGGGAGACAACGTTTCAGAAAAGGCATTGTAGCAAACCAAAAAAGAAATTTTAAGCGCAGCAGAGTAACCAGCTCACATACCTGTTAGCTCAGGTGAGTTTAAAAGGCTCCTGTTGATAACAAGGGCATTTGCTAAATAGATGGTGTGTGTGCAACAATATACTGAAAGGTCAATTATATTGTGCAGCTTATCTCACCACCTGTAGTTATTTAGGTGAAAGCTCCAAAATGCTTGCCTAATATGTCTGTTTATCCAAAAGGAAGTATAGAGGGAGAGCTAGATAGATAGCATTGCATTACATTACATGGCAATGCAATGCACAGTTGCTGAAGTTGAACCAAAATGAGCTTGTCATCTGGCTTCTGCAACTTTTAACATGAAAAATCCAATGAGGAGAAGAAAAGCAAAGCCAAAGAGTCCATCCCAAAATCCGACAAACAAGCCAAATGAACAAAAAGCATTGAATTCAATTCTTTCTGATTTTAGAAACTGCATTAAAGAAGGGGTGCACCGGTCCTGGAGATACTGCAATACCAGGTCAATGCGTGGAGTGGACAGAGCAAGCTCTTTTTCCATCTCCCTGTTCTAAAAATCCATTTAATATATGGTCCCCAGATAGGGGACGTATCAGATATTAAACTGATAAGAACAGATACTACACTTGATCTTAGCCAAAAGGCCGAGAAGCGATAACCAGAATTGGTTTCCGACTACGGTGCCACCCAAGGATTCTGAAAAGTCCATTTGTGGAGATGGCCACCTGGACTCCCGTTAAGAAGACATGCTGTCAACCTCTAGATCCCTCACATGCCTGCACTTTTCGGCTTGCTGCTGCTGCAATCCACGCGTTTTAGATCTGCATAACTCCACCTCTTTTAGCACAGTACCCTCAACCCCCGGCTGTTCCCACCCGCCTCAACACCGTTGGAAGGGAGGAGAACCAATTAAGGCGGGGGGGGGGGGGGTGGAACGAGCAGCTGTCTACCCTTAGCAGGAGGGTTGCTGATTAATTACCTCTCCTGCTGCTGCTGCTGCTGGCTGTCCAGCAGCAGACTGAAGGTGGCTGCTGCTGTGCGCAGGTATATAAAGGCTCAGAGCCTATTATGACACGCGCAGCCAGCGTTCCATTGCCACATTCCGTCTACTGCAGGCGGGATACCTGGATGGCTGAATGTCACTGAGAAGCTCACAGAGACCGCCATAAGTAACAGTTTAAAAAAATGCCACAGACTAATCAACCAAACTTTTTGGGTTGGTTTCTCTTTTATAGTCTGCAGGCATTAAATGAAAGAAGTCAGTGTTCCAGCAGAGGGAGACAACGTTTCAGAAAAGGCATTGTAGCAAACCAAAAAAGAAATTTTAAGCGCAGCAGAGTAACCAGCTCACATACCTGTTAGCTCAGGTGAGTTTAAAAGGCTGCTGTTGATAACAAGGGCATTTGCTAAATAGATGGTGTGTGTGCAACAATATACTGAAAGGTCAATTATATTGTGCAGCTTATCTCACCACCTGTAGTTATTTAGGTGAAAGCTCCAAAATGCTTGCCTAATATGTCTGTTTATCCAAAAGGAAGTATAGAGGGAGAGCTAGATAGATAGCATTGCATTACATTACATGGCAATGCAATGCACAGTTGCTGAAGTTGAACCAAAATGAGCTTGTCATCTGGCTTCTGCAACTTTTAACATGAAAAATCCAATGAGGAGAAGAAAAGCAAAGCCAAAGAGTCCATCCCAAAATCCGACAAACAAGCCAAATGAACAAAAAGCATTGAATTCAATTCTTTCTGATTTTAGAAACTGCATTAAAGAAGGGGTGCACCGGTCCTGGAGATACTGCAATACCAGGTCAATGCGTGGAGTGGACAGAGCAAGCTCTTTTTCCATCTCCCTGTTCTAAAAATCCATTTAATATATGGTCCCCAGATAGGGGACGTATCAGATATTAAACTGATAAGAACAGATACTACACTTGATCTTAGCCAAAAGGCCGAGAAGCGATAACCAGAATTGGTTTCCGACTACGGTGCCACCCAAGGATTCTGAAAAGTCCATTTGTGGAGATGGCCACCTGGACTCCCGTTAAGAAGACATGCTGTCAACCTCTAGATCCCTCACATGCCTGCACTTTTCGGCTTGCTGCTGCTGCAATCCACGCGTTTTAGATCTGCATAACTCCACCTCTTTTAGCACAGTACCCTCAACCCCCGGCTGTTCCCACCCGCCTCAACACCGTTGGAAGGGAGGAGAACCAATTAAGGCGGGGGGGGGGGTGGAACGAGCAGCTGTCTACCCTTAGCAGGAGGGTTGCTGATTAATTACCTCTCCTGCTGCTGCTGCTGCTGCTGGCTGTCCAGCAGCAGACTGAAGGTGGCTGCTGCTGTGCGCAGGTATATAAAGGCTCAGAGCCTATTATGACATGCGCAGCCAGCGTTCCATTGCCACATTCCGTCTACTGCAGGCGGGATACCTGGATGGCTGAATGTCACTGAGAAGCTCACAGAGACCGCCATAAGCAACAGTTTAAAAGAATGCCACAGACTAATCAACCAAACTTTTTGGGTTGGTTTCTCTTTTATAGTCTGCAGGCATTAAATGAAAGAAGTCAGTGTTCCAGCAGAGGGAGACAACGTTTCAGAAAAGGCATTGTAGCAAACCAAAAAAGAAATTTTAAGCGCAGCAGAGTAACCAGCTCACATACCTTTTAGCTCAGGTGAGTTTAAAAGGCTGCTGTTGATAACAAGGGCATTTGCTAAATAGATGGTGTGTGTGCAACAATATACTGAAAGGTCAATTATATTGTGCAGCTTATCTCACCACCTGTAGTTATTTAGGTGAAAGCTCCAAAATGCTTGCCTAATATGTCTGTTTATCCAAAAGGAAGTATAGAGGGAGAGCTAGATAGATAGCATTGCATTACATTACATGGCAATGCAATGCACAGTTGCTGAAGTTGAACCAAAATGAGCTTGTCATCTGGCTTCTGCAACTTTTAACATGAAAAATCCAATGAGGAGAAGAAAAGCAAAGCCAAAGAGTCCATCCCAAAATCCGACAAACAAGCCAAATGAACAAAAAGCATTGAATTCAATTCTTTCTGATTTTAGAAACTGCATTAAAGAAGGGGTGCACCGGTCCTGGAGATACTGCAATACCAGGTCAATGCGTGGAGTGGACAGAGCAAGCTCTTTTTCCATCTCCCTGTTCTAAAAATCCATTTAATATATGGTCCCCAGATAGGGGACGTATCAGATATTAAACTGATAAGAACAGATACTACACTTGATCTTAGCCAAAAGGCCGAGAAGCGATAACCAGAATTGGTTTCCGACTACGGTGCCACCCAAGGATTCTGAAAAGTCCATTTGTGGAGATGGCCACCTGGACTCCCGTTAAGAAGACATGCTGTCAACCTCTAGATCCCTCACATGCCTGCACTTTTCGGCTTGCTGCTGCTGCAATCCACGCGTTTTAGATCTGCATAACTCCACCTCTTTTAGCACAGTACCCTCAACCCCCGGCTGTTCCCACCCACCTCAACACCGTTGGAAGGGAGGAGAACCAATTAAGGCGGGGGGGGGGTGGAACGAGCAGCTGTCTACCCTTAGCAGGAGGGTTGCTGATTAATTACCTCTCCTGCTGCTGCTGCTGCTGCTGGCTGTCCAGCAGCAGACTGAAGGTGGCTGCTGCTGTGCGCAGGTATATAAAGGCTCAGAGCCTATTATGACACGCGCAGCCAGCGTTCCATTGCCACATTCCGTCTACTGCAGGCGGGATACCTGGATGGCTGAATGTCACTGAGAAGCTCACAGAGACCGCCATAAGCAACAGTTTAAAAGAATGCCACAGACTAATCAACCAAACTTTTTGGGTTGGTTTCTCTTTTATAGTCTGCAGGCATTAAATGAAAGAAGTCAGTGTTCCAGCAGAGGGAGACAACGTTTCAGAAAAGGCATTGTAGCAAACCAAAAAAGAAATTTTAAGCGCAGCAGAGTAACCAGCTCACATACCTGTTAGCTCAGGTGAGTTTAAAAGGCTGCTGTTGATAACAAGGGCATTTGCTAAATAGATGGTGTGTGTGCAACAATATACTGAAAGGTCAATTATATTGTGCAGCTTATCTCACCACCTGTAGTTATTTAGGTGAAAGCTCCAAAATGCTTGCCTAATATGTCTGTTTATCCAAAAGGAAGTATAGAGGGAGAGCTAGATAGATAGCATTGCATTACATTACATGGCAATGCAATGCACAGTTGCTGAAGTTGAACCAAAATGAGCTTGTCATCTGGCTTCTGCAACTTTTAACATGAAAAATCCAATGAGGAGAAGAAAAGCAAAGCCAAAGAGTCCATCCCAAAATCCGACAAACAAGCCAAATGAACAAAAAGCATTGAATTCAATTCTTTCTGATTTTAGAAACCGCATTAAAGAAGGGGTGCACCGGTCCTGGAGATACTGCAATACCAGGTCAATGCGTGGAGTGGACAGAGCAAGCTCTTTTTCCATCTCCCTGTTCTAAAAATCCATTTAATATATGGTCCCCAGATAGGGGACGTATCAGATATTAAACTGATAAGAACAGATACTACACTTGATCTTAGCCAAAAGGCCGAGAAGCGATAACCAGAATTGGTTTCCGACTACGGTGCCACCCAAGGATTCTGAAAAGTCCATTTGTGGAGATGGCCACCTGGACTCCCGTTAAGAAGACATGCTGTCAACCTCTAGATCCCTCACATGCCTGCACTTTTCGGCTTGCTGCTGCTGCAATCCACGCGTTTTAGATCTGCATAACTCCACCTCTTTTAGCACAGTACCCTCAACCCCCGGCTGTTAACACCCGCCTCAACACCGTTGGAAGGGAGGAGAACCAATTAAGGCGGGGGGGGGGTGGAACGAGCAGCTGTCTACCCTTAGCAGGAGGGTTGCTGATTAATTACCTCTCCTGCTGCTGCTGCTGCTGCTGGCTGTCCAGCAGCAGACTGAAGGTGGCTGCTGCTGTGCGCAGGTATATAAAGGCTCAGAGCCTATTATGACACGCGCAGCCAGCGTTCCATTGCCACATTCCGTCTACTGCAGGCGGGATACCTGGATGGCTGAATGTCACTGAGAAGCTCACAGAGACCGCCATAAGCAACAGTTTAAAAGAATGCCACAGACTAATCAACCAAACTTTTTGGGTTGGTTTCTCTTTTATAGTCTGCAGGCATTAAATGAAAGAAGTCAGTGTTCCAGCAGAGGGAGACAACGTTTCAGAAAAGGCATTGTAGCAAACCAAAAAAGAAATTTTAAGCGCAGCAGAGTAACCAGCTCACATACCTGTTAGCTCAGGTGAGTTTAAAAGGCTGCTGTTGATAACAAGGGCATTTGCTAAATAGATGGTGTGTGTGCAACAATATACTGAAAGGTCAATTATATTGTGCAGCTTATCTCACCACCTGTAGTTATTTAGGTGAAAGCTCCAAAATGCTTGCCTAATATGTCTGTTTATCCAAAAGGAAGTATAGAGGGAGAGCTAGATAGATAGCATTGCATTACATTACATGGCAATGCAATGCACAGTTGCTGAAGTTGAACCAAAATGAGCTTGTCATCTGGCTTCTGCAACTTTTAACATGAAAAATCCAATGAGGAGAAGAAAAGCAAAGCCAAAGAGTCCATCCCAAAATCCGACAAACAAGCCAAATGAACAAAAAGCATTGAATTCAATTCTTTCTGATTTTAGAAACTGCATTAAAGAAGGGGTGCACCGGTCCTGGAGATACTGCAATACCAGGTCAATGCGTGGAGTGGACAGAGCAAGCTCTTTTTCCATCTCCCTGTTCTAAAAATCCATTTAATATATGGTCCCCAGATAGGGGACGTATCAGATATTAAACTGATAAGAACAGATACTACACTTGATCTTAGCCAAAAGGCCGAGAAGCGATAACCAGAATTGGTTTCCGACTACGGTGCCACCCAAGGATTCTGAAAAGTCCATTTGTGGAGATGGCCACCTGGACTCCCGTTAAGAAGACATGCTGTCAACCTCTAGATCCCTCACATGCCTGCACTTTTCGGCTTGCTGCTGCTGCAATCCACGCGTTTTAGATCTGCATAACTCCACCTCTTTTAGCACAGTACCCTCAACCCCCGGCTGTTCCCACCCGCCTCAACACCGTTGGAAGGGAGGAGAACCAATTAAGGCGGGGGGGGGGTGGAACGAGCAGCTGTCTACCCTTAGCAGGAGGGTTGCTGATTAATTACCTCTCCTGCTGCTGCTGCTGGCTGTCCAGCAGCAGACTGAAGGTGGCTGCTGCTGTGCGCAGGTATATAAAGGCTCAGAGCCTATTATGACACGCGCAGCCAGCGTTCCATTGCCACATTCCGTCTACTGCAGGCGGGATACCTGGATGGCTGAATGTCACTGAGAAGCTCACAGAGACCGCCATAAGCAACAGTTTAAAAGAATGCCACAGACTAATCAACCAAACTTTTTGGGTTGGTTTCTCTTTTATAGTCTGCAGGCATTAAATGAAAGAAGTCAGTGTTCCAGCAGAGGGAGACAACGTTTCAGAAAAGGCATTGTAGCAAACCAAAAAAGAAATTTTAAGCGCAGCAGAGTAACCAGCTCACATACCTGTTAGCTCAGGTGAGTTTAAAAGGCTGCTGTTGATAACAAGGGCATTTGCTAAATAGATGGTGTGTGTGCAACAATATACTGAAAGGTCAATTATATTGTGCAGCTTATCTCACCACCTGTAGTTATTTAGGTGAAAGCTCCAAAATGCTTGCCTAATATGTCTGTTTATCCAAAAGGAAGTATAGAGGGAGAGCTAGATAGATAGCATTGCATTACATTACATGGCAATGCAATGCACAGTTGCTGAAGTTGAACCAAAATGAGCTTGTCATCTGGCTTCTGCAACTTTTAACATGAAAAATCCAATGAGGAGAAGAAAAGCAAAGCCAAAGAGTCCATCCCAAAATCCGACAAACAAGCCAAATGAACAAAAAGCATTGAATTCAATTCTTTCTGATTTTAGAAACTGCATTAAAGAAGGGGTGCACCGGTCCTGGAGATACTGCAATACCAGGTCAATGCATGGAGTGGACAGAGCAAGCTCTTTTTCCATCTCCCTGTTCTAAAAATCCATTTAATATATGGTCCCCAGATAGGGGACGTATCAGATATTAAACTGATAAGAACAGATACTACACTTGATCTTAGCCAAAAGGCCGAGAAGCGATAACCAGAATTGGTTTCCGACTACGGTGCCACCCAAGGATTCTGAAAAGTCCATTTGTGGAGATGGCCACCTGGACTCCCGTTAAGAAGACATGCTGTCAACCTCTAGATCCCTCACATGCCTGCACTTTTCGGCTTGCTGCTGCTGCAATCCACGCGTTTTAGATCTGCATAACTCCACCTCTTTTAGCACAGTACCCTCAACCCCCGGCTGTTCCCACCCGCCTCAACACCGTTGGAAGGGAGGAGAACCAATTAAGGCGGGGGGGGGGGTGGAACGAGCAGCTGTCTACCCTTAGCAGGAGGGTTGCTGATTAATTACCTCTCCTGCTGCTGCTGCTGCTGCTGGCTGTCCAGCAGCAGACTGAAGGTGGCTGCTGCTGTGCGCAGGTATATAAAGGCTCAGAGCCTATTATGACACGCGCAGCCAGCGTTCCATTGCCACATTCCGTCTACTGCAGGCGGGATACCTGGATGGCTGAATGTCACTGAGAAGCTCACAGAGACCGCCATAAGCAACAGTTTAAAAGAATGCCACAGACTAATCAACCAAACTTTTTGGGTTGGTTTCTCTTTTATAGTCTGCAGGCATTAAATGAAAGAAGTCAGTGTTCCAGCAGAGGGAGACAACGTTTCAGAAAAGGCATTGTAGCAAACCAAAAAAGAAATTTTAAGCGCAGCAGAGAAACCAGCTCACATACCTGTTAGCTCAGGTGAGTTTAAAAGGCTGCTGTTGATAACAAGGGCATTTGCTAAATAGATGGTGTGTGTGCAACAATATACTGAAAGGTCAATTATATTGTGCAGCTTATCTCACCACCTGTAGTTATTTAGGTGAAAGCTCCAAAATGCTTGCCTAATATGTCTGTTTATCCAAAAGGAAGTATAGAGGGAGAGCTAGATAGATAGCATTGCATTACATTACATGGCAATGCAATGCACAGTTGCTGAAGTTGAACCAAAATGAGCTTGTCATCTGGCTTCTGCAACTTTTAACATGAAAAATCCAATGAGGAGAAGAAAAGCAAAGCCAAAGAGTCCATCCCAAAATCCGACAAACAAGCCAAATGAACAAAAAGCATTGAATTCAATTCTTTCTGATTTTAGAAACTGCATTAAAGAAGGGGTGCACCGGTCCTGGAGATACTGCAATACCAGGTCAATGCGTGGAGTGGACAGAGCAAGCTCTTTTTCCATCTCCCTGTTCTAAAAATCCATTTAATATATGGTCCCCAGATAGGGGACGTTTCAGATATTAAACTGATAAGAACAGATACTACACTTGATCTTAGCCAAAAGGCCGAGAAGCGATAACCAGAATTGGTTTCCGACTACGGTGCCACCCAAGGATTCTGAAAAGTCCATTTGTGGAGATGGCCACCTGGACTCCCGTTAAGAAGACATGCTGTCAACCTCTAGATCCCTCACATGCCTGCACTTTTCGGCTTGCTGCTGCTGCAATCCACGCGTTTAGATCTGCATAACTCCACCTCTTTTAGCACAGTACCCTCAACCCCCGGCTGTTCCCACCCGCCTCAACACCGTTGGAAGGGAGGAGAACCAATTAAGGCGGGGGGGGGGTGGAACGAGCAGCTGTCTACCCTTAGCAGGAGGGTTGCTGATTAATTACCTCTCCTGCTGCTGCTGCTGCTGCTGCTGGCTGTCCAGCAGCAGACTGAAGGTGGCTGCTGCTGTGCGCAGGTATATAAAGGCTCAGAGCCTATTATGACACGCGCAGCCAGCGTTCCATTGCCACATTCCGTCTACTGCAGGCGGGATACCTGGATGGCTGAATGTCACTGAGAAGCTCACAGAGACCGCCATAAGCAACAGTTTAAAAGAATGCCACAGACTAATCAACCAAACTTTTTGGGTTGGTTTCTCTTTTATAGTCTGCAGGCATTAAATGAAAGAAGTCAGTGTTCCAGCAGAGGGAGACAACGTTTCAGAAAAGGCATTGTAGCAAACCAAAAAAGAAATTTTAAGCGCAGCAGAGTAACCAGCTCACATACCTGTTAGCTCAGGTGAGTTTAAAAGGCTGCTGTTGATAACAAGGGCATTTGCTAAATAGATGGTGTGTGTGCAACAATATACTGAAAGGTCAATTATATTGTGCAGCTTATCTCACCACCTGTAGTTATTTAGGTGAAAGCTCCAAAATGCTTGCCTAATATGTCTGTTTATCCAAAAGGAAGTATAGAGGGAGAGCTAGATAGATAGCATTGCATTACATTACATGGCAATGCAATGCACAGTTGCTGAAGTTGAACCAAAATGAGCTTGTCATCTGGCTTCTGCAACTTTTTACATGAAAAATCCAATGAGGAGAAGAAAAGCAAAGCCAAAGAGTCCATCCCAAAATCCGACAAACAAGCCAAATGAACAAAAAGCATTGAATTCAATTCTTTCTGATTTTAGAAACTGCATTAAAGAAGGGGTGCACCGGTCATGGAGATACTGCAATACCAGGTCAATGCGTGGAGTGGACAGAGCAAGCTCTTTTTCCATCTCCCTGTTCTAAAAATCCATTTAATATATGGTCCCCAGATAGGGGACGTATCAGATATTAAACTGATAAGAACAGATACTACACTTGATCTTAGCCAAGAGGCCGAGAAGCGATAACCAGAATTGGTTTCCGACTACGGTGCCACCCAAGGATTCTGAAAAGTCCATTTGTGGAGATGGGCACCTGGACTCCCGTTAAGAAGACATGCTGTCAACCTCTAGATCCCTCACATGCCTGCACTTTTCGGCTTGCTGCTGCTGCAATCCACGCGTTTTAGATCTGCATAACTCCACCTCTTTTAGCACAGTACCCTCAACCCCCGGCTGTTCCCACCCGCCTCAACACCGTTGGAAGGGAGGAGAACCAATTAAGGCGGGGGGGGGGGGTGGAACGAGCAGCTGTCTACCCTTAGCAGGAGGGTTGCTGATTAATTACCTCTCCTGCTGCTGCTGCTGCTGCTGGCTGTCCAGCAGCAGACTGAAGGTGGCTGCTGCTGTGCGCAGGTATATAAAGGCTCAGAGCCTATTATGACACGCGCAGCCAGCGTTCCATTGCCACATTCCGTCTACTGCAGGCGGGATACCTGGATGGCTGAATGTCACTGAGAAGCTCACAGAGACTGCCATAAGCAACAGTTTAAAAGAATGCCACAGACTAATCAACCAAACTTTTTGGGTTGGTTTCTCTTTTATAGTCTGCAGGCATTAAATGAAAGAAGTCAGTGTTCCAGCAGAGGGAGACAACGTTTCAGAAAAGGCATTGTAGCAAACCAAAAAAGAAATTTTAAGCGCAGCAGAGAAACCAGCTCACATACCTGTTAGCTCAGGTGAGTTTAAAAGGCTGCTGTTGATAACAAGGGCATTTGCTAAATAGATGGTGTGTGTGCAACAATATACTGAAAGGTCAATTATATTGTGCAGCTTATCTCACCACCTGTAGTTATTTAGGTGAAAGCTCCAAAATGCTTGCCTAATATGTCTGTTTATCCAAAAGGAAGTATAGAGGGAGAGCTAGATAGATAGCATTGCATTACATTACATGGCAATGCAATGCACAGTTGCTGAAGTTGAACCAAAATGAGCTTGTCATCTGGCTTCTGCAACTTTTAACATGAAAAATCCAATGAGGAGAAGAAAAGCAAAGCCAAAGAGTCCATCCCAAAATCCGACAAACAAGCCAAATGAACAAAAAGCATTGAATTCAATTCTTTCTGATTTTAGAAACTGCATTAAAGAAGGGGTGCACCGGTCCTGGAGATACTGCAATACCAGGTCAATGCGTGGAGTGGACAGAGCAAGCTCTTTTTCCATCTCCCTGTTCTAAAAATCCATTTAATATATGGTCCCCAGATAGGGGACGTATCAGATATTAAACTGATAAGAACAGATACTACACTTGATCTTAGCCAAAAGGCCGAGAAGCGATAACCAGAATTGGTTTCCGACTACGGTGCCACCCAAGGATTCTGAAAAGTCCATTTGTGGAGATGGCCACCTGGACTCCCGTTAAGAAGACATGCTGTCAACCTCTAGATCCCTCACATGCCTGCACTTTTCGGCTTGCTGCTGCTGCAATCCACGCGTTTAGATCTGCATAACTCCACCTCTTTTAGCACAGTACCCTCAACCCCCGGCTGTTCCCACCCGCCTCAACACCGTTGGAAGGGAGGAGAACCAATTAAGGCGGGGGGGGGGGGGTGGAACGAGCAGCTGTCTACCCTTAGCAGGAGGGTTGCTGATTAATTACCTCTCCTGCTGCTGCTGCTGCTGCTGCTGGCTGTCCAGCAGCAGACTGAAGGTGGCTGCTGCTGTGCGCAGGTATATAAAGGCTCAGAGCCTATTATGACACGCGCAGCCAGCGTTCCATTGCCACATTCCGTCTACTGCAGGCGGGATACCTGGATGGCTGAATGTCACTGAGAAGCTCACAGAGACCGCCATAAGCAACAGTTTAAAAGAATGCCACAGACTAATCAACCAAACTTTTTGGGTTGGTTTCTCTTTTATAGTCTGCAGGCATTAAATGAAAGAAGTCAGTGTTCCAGCAGAGGGAGACAACGTTTCAGAAAAGGCATTGTAGCAAACCAAAAAAGAAATTTTAAGCGCAGCAGAGTAACCAGCTCACATACCTGTTAGCTCAGGTGAGTTTAAAAGGCTGCTGTTGATAACAAGGGCATTTGCTAAATAGATGGTGTGTGTGCAACAATATACTGAAAGGTCAATTATATTGTGCAGCTTATCTCACCACCTGTAGTTATTTAGGTGAAAGCTCCAAAATGCTTGCCTAATATGTCTGTTTATCCAAAAGGAAGTATAGAGGGAGAGCTAGATAGATAGCATTGCATTACATTACATGGCAATGCAATGCACAGTTGCTGAAGTTGAACCAAAATGAGCTTGTCATCTGGCTTCTGCAACTTTTAACATGAAAAATCCAATGAGGAGAAGAAAAGCAAAGCCAAAGAGTCCATCCCAAAATCCGACAAACAAGCCAAATGAACAAAAAGCATTGAATTCAATTCTTTCTGATTTTAGAAACTGCATTAAAGAAGGGGTGCACCGGTCCTGGAGATACTGCAATACCAGGTCAATGCGTGGAGTGGACAGAGCAAGCTCTTTTTCCATCTCCCTGTTCTAAAAATCCATTTAATATATGGTCCCCAGATAGGGGACGTATCAGATATTAAACTGATAAGAACAGATACTACACTTGATCTTAGCCAAAAGGCCGAGAAGCGATAACCAGAATTGGTTTCCGACTACGGTGCCACCCAAGGATTCTGAAAAGTCCATTTGTGGAGATGGCCACCTGGACTCCCGTTAAGAAGACATGCTGTCAACCTCTAGATCCCTCACATGCCTGCACTTTTCGGCTTGCTGCTGCTGCAATCCACGCGTTTAGATCTGCATAACTCCACCTCTTTTAGCACAGTACCCTCAACCCCCGGCTGTTCCCACCCGCCTCAACACCGTTGGAAGGGAGGAGAACCAATTAAGGCGGGGGGGGGGGGGGGTGGAACGAGCAGCTGTCTACCCTTATCAGGAGGGTTGCTGATTAATTACCTCTCCTGCTGCTGCTGCTGCTGCTGGCTGTCCAGCAGCAGACTGAAGGTGGCTGCTGCTGTGCGCAGGTGTATAAAGGCTCAGAGCCTATTATGACACGCGCAGCCAGCGTTCCATTGCCACATTCCGTCTACTGCAGGCGGGATACCTGGATGGCTGAATGTCACTGAGAAGCTCACAGAGACCGCCATAAGCAACAGTTTAAAAGAATGCCACAGACTAATCAACCAAACTTTTTGGGTTGGTTTCTCTTTTATAGTCTGCAGGCATTAAATGAAAGAAGTCAGTGTTCCAGCAGAGGGAGACAACGTTTCAGAAAAGGCATTGTAGCAAACCAAAAAAGAAATTTTAAGCGCAGCAGAGTAACCAGCTCACATACCTGTTAGCTCAGGTGAGTTTAAAAGGCTGCTGTTGATAACAAGGGCATTTGCTAAATAGATGGTGTGTGTGCAACAATATACTGAAAGGTCAATTATATTGTGCAGCTTATCTCACCACCTGTAGTTATTTAGGTGAAAGCTCCAAAATGCTTGCCTAATATGTCTGTTTATCCAAAAGGAAGTATAGAGGGAGAGCTAGATAGATAGCATTGCATTACATTACATGGCAATGCAATGCACAGTTGCTGAAGTTGAACCAAAATGAGCTTGTCATCTGGCTTCTGCAACTTTTAACATGAAAAATCCAATGAGGAGAAGAAAAGCAAAGCCAAAGAGTCCATCCCAAAATCCGACAAACAAGCCAAATGAACAAAAAGCATTGAATTCAATTCTTTCTGATTTTAGAAACTGCATTAAAGAAGGGGTGCACCGGTCCTGGAGATACTGCAATACCAGGTCAATGCGTGGAGTGGACAGAGCAAGCTCTTTTTCCATCTCCCTGTTCTAAAAATCCATTTAATATATGGTCCCCAGATAGGGGACGTATCAGATATTAAACTGATAAGAACAGATACTACACTTGATCATAGCCAAAAGGCCGAGAAGCGATAACCAGAATTGGTTCCCGACTACGGTGCCACCCAAGGATTCTGAAAAGTCCATTTGAGGAGATGGCCACCTGGACTCCCGTTAAGAAGACATGCTGTCAACCTCTAGATCCCTCACATGCCTGCACTTTTCGGCTTGCTGCTGCTGCAATCCATGCGTTTTAGATCTGCATAACTCCACCTCTTTTAGCACAGTACCCTCAACCCCCGGCTGTTCCCACCCGCCTCAACACCGTTGGAAGGGAGGAGAACCAATTAAGGCGGGGGGGGGGTGGAACGAGCAGCTGTCTACCCTTAGCAGGAGGATTGCTGATTAATTACCTCTCCTGCTGCTGCTGCTGCTGCTGGCTGTCCAGCAGCAGACTGAAGGTGGCTTCTGCTGTGCGCAGGTATGACACGCGCAGCCAGCGTTCCATTGCCACATTCCGTCTACTGCAGGCGGGATACCTGGATGGCTGAATGTCACTGAGAAGCTCACAGAGACCGCCATAAGCAACAGTTTAAAAGAATGCCACAGACTAATCAACCAAACTTTTTGGGTTGGTTTCTCTTTTATAGTCTGCAGGCATTAAATGAAAGAAGTCAGTGTTCCAGCAGAGGGAGACAACGTTTCAGAAAAGGCATTGTAGCAAACCAAAAAAGAAATTTTAAGCGCAGCAGAGTAACCAGCTCACATACCTGTTAGCTCAGGTGAGTTTAAAAGGCTGCTGTTGATAACAAGGGCATTTGCTAAATAGATGGTGTGTGTGCAACAATATACTGAAAGGTCAATTATATTGTGCAGCTTATCTCACCACCTGTAGTTATTTAGGTGAAAGCTCCAAAATGCTTGCCTAATATGTCTGTTTATCCAAAAGGAAGTATAGAGGGAGAGCTAGATAGATAGCATTGCATTACATTACATGGCAATGCAATGCACAGTTGCTGAAGTTGAACCAAAATGAGCTTGTCATCTGGCTTCTGCAACTTTTAACATGAAAAATCCAATGAGGAGAAGAAAAGCAAAGCCAAAGAGTCCATCCCAAAATCCGACAAACAAGCCAAATGAACAAAAAGCATTGAATTCAATTCTTTCTGATTTTAGAAACTGCATTAAAGAAGGGGTGCACCGGTCCTGGAGATACTGCAATACCAGGTCAATGCATGGAGTGGACAGAGCAAGCTCTTTTTCCATCTCCCTGTTCTAAAAATCCATTTAATATATGGTCCCCAGATAGGGGACGTATCAGATATTAAACTGATAAGAACAGATACTACACTTGATCTTAGCCAAAAGGCCGAGAAGCGATAACCAGAATTGGTTTCCGACTACGGTGCCACCCAAGGATTCTGAAAAGTCCATTTGTGGAGATGGCCACCTGGACTCCCGTTAAGAAGACATGCTGTCAACCTCTAGATCCCTCACATGCCTGCACTTTTCGGCTTGCTGCTGCTGCAATCCACGCGTTTTAGATCTGCATAACTCCACCTCTTTTAGCACAGTACCCTCAACCCCCGGCTGTTCCCACCCGCCTCAACACCGTTGGAAGGGAGGAGAACCAATTAAGGCGGGGGGGGGGGGTGGAACGAGCAGCTGTCTACCCTTAGCAGGAGGGTTGCTGATTAATTACCTCTCCTGCTGCTGCTGCTGCTGCTGGCTGTCCAGCAGCAGACTGAAGGTGGCTGCTGCTGTGCGCAGGTATATAAAGGCTCAGAGCCTATTATGACACGCGCAGCCAGCGTTCCATTGCCACATTCCGTCTACTGCAGGCGGGATACCTGGATGGCTGAATGTCACTGAGAAGCTCACAGAGACCGCCATAAGCAACAGTTTAAAAGAATGCCACAGACTAATCAACCAAACTTTTTGGGTTGGTTTCTCTTTTATAGTCTGCAGGCATTAAATGAAAGAAGTCAGTGTTCCAGCAGAGGGAGACAACGTTTCAGAAAAGGCATTGTAGCAAACCAAAAAAGAAATTTTAAGCGCAGCAGAGTAACCAGCTCACATACCTGTTAGCTCAGGTGAGTTTAAAAGGCTGCTGTTGATAACAAGGGCATTTGCTAAATAGATGGTGTGTGTGCAACAATATACTGAAAGGTTAATTATATTGTGCAACTTATCTCACCACCTGTAGTTATTTAGGTGAAAGCTCCAAAATGCTTGCCTAATATGTCTGTTTATCCAAAAGGAAGTATAGAGGGAGAGCTAGATAGATAGCATTGCATTACATTACATGGCAATGCAATGCACAGTTGCTGAAGTTGAACCAAAATGAGCTTGTCATCTGGCTTCTGCAACTTTTAACATGAAAAATCCAATGAGGAGAAGAAAAGCAAAGCCAAAGAGTCCATCCCAAAATCCGACAAACAAGCCAAATGAACAAAAAGCATTGAATTCAATTCTTTCTGATTTTAGAAACTGCATTAAAGAAGGGGTGCACCGGTCCTGGAGATACTGCAATACCAGGTCAATGCGTGGAGTGGACAGAGCAAGCTCTTTTTCCATCTCCCTGTTCTAAAAATCCATTTAATATATGGTCCCCAGATAGGGGACGTATCAGATATTAAACTGATAAGAACAGATACTACACTTGATCTTAGCCAAAAGGCCGAGAAGCGATAACCAGAATTGGTTTCCGACTACGGTGCCACCCAAGGATTCTGAAAAGTCCATTTGTGGAGATGGCCACCTGGACTCCCGTTAAGAAGACATGCTGTCAACCTCTAGATCCCTCACATGCCTGCACTTTTCGGCTTGCTGCTGCTGCAATCCACGCGTTTTAGATCTGCATAACTCCACCTCTTTTAGCACAGTACCCTCAACCCCCGGCTGTTCCCACCCGCCTCAACACCGTTGGAAGGGAGGAGAACCAATTAAGGCGGGGGGGGGGGTGGAACGAGCAGCTGTCTACCCTTAGCAGGAGGGTTGCTGATTAATTACCTCTCCTGCTGCTGCTGCTGGCTGTCCAGCAGCAGACTGAAGGTGGCTGCTGCTGTGCGCAGGTATATAAAGGCTCAGAGCCTATTATGACACGCGCAGCCAGCGTTCCATTGCCACATTCCGTCTACTGCAGGCGGGATACCTGGATGGCTGAATGTCACTGAGAAGCTCACAGAGACCGCCATAAGCAACAGTTTAAAAGAATGCCACAGACTAATCAACCAAACTTTTTGGGTTGGTTTCTCTTTTATAGTCTGCAGGCATTAAATGAAAGAAGTCAGTGTTCCAGCAGAGGGAGACAACGTTTCAGAAAAGGCATTGTAGCAAACCAAAAAAGAAATTTTAAGCGCAGCAGAGTAACCAGCTCACATACCTGTTAGCTCAGGTGAGTTTAAAAGGCTGCTGTTGATAACAAGGGCATTTGCTAAATAGATGGTGTGTGTGCAACAATATACTGAAAGGTCAATTATATTGTGCAGCTTATCTCACCACCTGTAGTTATTTAGGTGAAAGCTCCAAAATGCTTGCCTAATATGTCTGTTTATCCAAAAGGAAGTATAGAGGGAGAGCTAGATAGATAGCATTGCATTACATTACATGGCAATGCAATGCACAGTTGCTGAAGTTGAACCAAAATGAGCTTGTCATCTGGCTTCGGCAACTTTTAACATGAAAAATCCAATGAGGAGAAGAAAAGCAAAGCCAAAGAGTCCATCCCAAAATCCGACAAACAAGCCAAATGAACAAAAAGCATTGAATTCAATTCTTTCTGATTTTAGAAACTGCATTAAAGAAGGGGTGCACCGGTCCTGGAGATACTGCAATACCAGGTCAATGCGTGGAGTGGACAGAGCAAGCTCTTTTTCCATCTCCCTGTTCTAAAAATCCATTTAATATATGGTCCCCAGATAGGGGACGTATCAGATATTAAACTGATAAGAACAGATACTACACTTGATCTTAGCCAAAAGGCCGAGAAGCGATAACCAGAATTGGTTTCCGACTACGGTGCCACCCAAGGATTCTGAAAAGTCCATTTGTGGAGATGGCCACCTGGACTCCCGTTAAGAAGACATGCTGTCAACCTCTAGATCCCTCACATGCCTGCACTTTTCGGCTTGCTGCTGCTGCAATCCACGCGTTTTAGATCTGCATAACTCCACCTCTTTTAGCACAGTACCCTCAACCCCCGGCTGTTCCCACCCGCCTCAACACCGTTGGAAGGGAGGAGAACCAATTAAGGCGGGGGGGGGGTGGAACGAGCAGCTGTCTACCCTTAGCAGGAGGGTTGCTGATTACTTACCTCTCCTGCTGCTGCTGCTGCTGCTGGCTGTCCAGCAGCAGACTGAAGGTGGCTGCTGCTGTGCGCAGGTATATAAAGGCTCAGAGCCTATTATGACACGCGCAGCCAGCGTTCCATTGCCACATTCCGTCTACTGCAGGCGGGATACCTGGATGGCTGAATGTCACTGAGAAGCTCACAGAGACCGCCATAAGCAACAGTTTAAAAGAATGCCACAGACTAATCAACCAAACTTTTTGGGTTGGTTTCTCTTTTATAGTCTGCAGGCATTAAATGAAAGAAGTCAGTGTTCCAGCAGAGGGAGACAACGTTTCAGAAAAGGCATTGTAGCAAACCAAAAAAGAAATTTTAAGCGCAGCAGAGTAACCAGCTCACATACCTGTTAGCTCAGGTGAGTTTAAAAGGCTGCTGTTGATAACAAGGGCATTTGCTAAATAGATGGTGTGTGTGCAACAATATACTGAAAGGTCAATTATATTGTGCAGCTTATCTCACCACCTGTAGTTATTTAGGTGAAAGCTCCAAAATGCTTGCCTAATATGTCTGTTTATCCAAAAGGAAGTATAGAGGGAGAGCTAGATAGATAGCATTGCATTACATTACATGGCAATGCAATGCACAGTTGCTGAAGTTGAACCAAAATGAGCTTGTCATCTGGCTTCTGCAACTTTTAACATGAAAAATCCAATGAGGAGAAGAAAAGCAAAGCCAAAGAGTCCATCCCAAAATCCGACAAACAAGCCAAATGAACAAAAAGCATTGAATTCAATTCTTTCTGATTTTAGAAACTGCATTAAAGAAGGGGTGCACCGGTCCTGGAGATACTGCAATACCAGGTCAATGCGTGGAGTGGACAGAGCAAGCTCTTTTTCCATCTCCCTGTTCTAAAAATCCATTTAATATATGGTCCCCAGATAGGGGACGTATCAGATATTAAACTGATAAGAACAGATACTACACTTGATCTTAGCCAAAAGGCCGAGAAGCGATAACCAGAATTGGTTTCCGACTACGGTGCCACCCAAGGATTCTGAAAAGTCCATTTGTGGAGATGGCCACCTGGACTCCCGTTAAGAAGACATGCTGTCAACCTCTAGATCCCTCACATGCCTGCACTTTTCGGCTTGCTGCTGCTGCAATCCACGCGTTTTAGATCTGCATAACTCCACCTCTTTTAGCACAGTACCCTCAACCCCCGGCTGTTCCCACCCGCCTCAACACCGTTGGAAGGGAGGAGAACCAATTAAGGCGGGGGGGGGGGGTGGAACGAGCAGCTGTCTACCCTTAGCAGGAGGGTTGCTGATTAATTACCTCTCCTGCTGCTGCTGCTGGCTGTCCAGCAGCAGACTGAAGGTGGCTGCTGCTGTGCGCAGGTATATAAAGGCTCAGAGCCTATTATGACACGCGCAGCCAGCGTTCCATTGCCACATTCCGTCTACTGCAGGCGGGATACCTGGATGGCTGAATGTCACTGAGAAGCTCACAGAGACCGCCATAAGCAACAGTTTAAAAGAATGCCACAGACTAATCAACCAAACTTTTTGGGTTGGTTTCTCTTTTATAGTCTGCAGGCATTAAATGAAAGAAGTCAGTGTTCCAGCAGAGGGAGACAACGTTTCAGAAAAGGCATTGTAGCAAACCAAAAAAGAAATTTTAAGCGCAGCAGAGTAACCAGCTCACATACCTGTTAGCTCAGGTGAGTTTAAAAGGCTGCTGTTGATAACAAGGGCATTTGCTAAATAGATGGTGTGTGTGCAACAATATACTGAAAGGTCAATTATATTGTGCAGCTTATCTCACCACCTGTAGTTATTTAGGTGAAAGCTCCAAAATGCTTGCCTAATATGTCTGTTTATCCAAAAGGAAGTATAGAGGGAGAGCTAGATAGATAGCATTGCATTACATTACATGGCAATGCAATGCACAGTTGCTGAAGTTGAACCAAAATGAGCTTGTCATCTGGCTTCGGCAACTTTTAACATGAAAAATCCAATGAGGAGAAGAAAAGCAAAGCCAAAGAGTCCATCCCAAAATCCGACAAACAAGCCAAATGAACAAAAAGCATTGAATTCAATTCTTTCTGATTTTAGAAACTGCATTAAAGAAGGGGTGCACCGGTCCTGGAGATACTGCAATACCAGGTCAATGCGTGGAGTGGACAGAGCAAGCTCTTTTTCCATCTCCCTGTTCTAAAAATCCATTTAATATATGGTCCCCAGATAGGGGACGTATCAGATATTAAACTGATAAGAACAGATACTACACTTGATCTTAGCCAAAAGGCCGAGAAGCGATAACCAGAATTGGTTTCCGACTACGGTGCCACCCAAGGATTCTGAAAAGTCCATTTGTGGAGATGGCCACCTGGACTCCCGTTAAGAAGACATGCTGTCAACCTCTAGATCCCTCACATGCCTGCACTTTTCGGCTTGCTGCTGCTGCAATCCACGCGTTTTAGATCTGCATAACTCCACCTCTTTTAGCACAGTACCCTCAACCCCCGGCTGTTCCCACCCGCCTCAACACCGTTGGAAGGGAGGAGAACCAATTAAGGCGGGGGGGGGGGGGAACGAGCAGCTGTCTACCCTTAGCAGGAGGGTTGCTGATTACTTACCTCTCCTGCTGCTGCTGGCTGTCCAGCAGCAGACTGAAGGTGGCTGCTGCTGTGCGCAGGTATATAAAGGCTCAGAGCCTATTATGACACGCGCAGCCAGCGTTCCATTGCCACATTCCGTCTACTGCAGGCGGGATACCTGGATGGCTGAATGTCACTGAGAAGCTCACAGAGACCGCCATAAGCAACAGTTTAAAAGAATGCCACAGACTAATCAACCAAACTTTTTGGGTTGGTTTCTCTTTTATAGTCTGCAGGCATTAAATGAAAGAAGTCAGTGTTCCAGCAGAGGGAGACAACGTTTCAGAAAAGGCATTGTAGAAAACCAAAAAAGAAATTTTAAGCGCAGCAGAGTAACCAGCTCACATACCTGTTAGCTCAGGTGAGTTTAAAAGGCTGCTGTTGATAACAAGGGCATTTGCTAAATAGATGGTGTGTGTGCAACAATATACTGAAAGGTCAATTATATTGTGCAGCTTATCTCACCACCTGTAGTTATTTAGGTGAAAGCTCCAAAATGCTTGCCTAATATGTCTGTTTATCCAAAAGGAAGTATAGAGGGAGAGCTAGATAGATAGCATTGCATTACATTACATGGCAATGCAATGCACAGTTGCTGAAGTTGAACCAAAATGAGCTTGTCATCTGGCTTCTGCAACTTTTAACATGAAAAATCCAATGAGGAGAAGAAAAGCAAAGCCAAAGAGTCCATCCCAAAATCCGACAAACAAGCCAAATGAACAAAAAGCATTGAATTCAATTCTTTCTGATTTTAGAAACTGCATTAAAGAAGGGGTGCACCGGTCCTGGAGATACTGCAATACCAGGTCAATGCGTGGAGTGGACAGAGCAAGCTCTTTTTCCATCTCCCTGTTCTAAAAATCCATTTAATATATGGTCCCCAGATAGGGGACGTATCAGATATTAAACTGATAAGAACAGATTTTTTGATTGAATATATCTTTTATTAGCACAAAAAATAAGTTAACAGACAGTGTACAGTGCCGCAGCCCAGTACACACAGAATTCTACATCATATTTACATAGCATGAGGATACGACGCACTAACTAGACACATCACACCCCTATGCTACACAAAACACTCAATCTGAAAGAAAAAGCATGTCAATCAATACAGTACGACGAATCGTGATAAGGGATGGGGATTGGGAAAAAGGGGATGGGGAGGGGAAAATCACAGGCCCAAAGCTTTATTGAAAGACAAGACACATAAGGGGAGAGGGGGAGGAGGGGTTTAGTCCTCATCCTCGTCCTCCGGACCGTCCACGATGGAATAGTCTCTGAGCAGGCTGTGGATCAGCCTGCGGCAGTCCTGGATGGACATCCTCTCCCTCCTCAAGATGAGCCGGTTCCTGGCGACCCAAACGGCATCCTTGAAGCAGTTCATAAGGCGCCAAGCCTCCTGGATGGCTCCGACGGTATGAACCCCAGGGAAGAGTCCGTAAAGCACAGAATGGTGCGATAGGCTCGCCCTGGGGACAGAGTTCCTCAGGTCGTCCTCAAGGGCAGTCAACAGGCGCTGTGCAAATCCGCAGTCCCAAAAAGTGTGCAAAGATGTTTCCGCCACGAAGGGGCACCTTGGGCAGTACCGGGTCTTGCACAGGTTCCGGGCATGCATGAATGACCGGACGGGCAGTCCGCCCTGAATCGCCATCCACGACAATTCCTTGTGCCCGTTCGTCAGCCTGTCAGACGACACATTTGTCCACACAGTCTCCAGCGTGTCCTGGTGAAGTCCTGTGATGTTCTCCACGTCATCCTTGGCTCTGATGAGCTTGTGGATAGTTTTGGGCTTCCACAAGTCGGGCTTGAGTCCCTCCAGTTGATGTTCCCCCACAAATCGAACGACGTCTCCGTAGAACCATGGCGTCGTCCAGTTGTAGGGGAAGGAGCTGTCCCACTTGTCCCAGCCGAGTCGCCTCCAAAGAGGAAGCAGGAAGAAGCGAGACATGGACCTGCCTGCGGAGCCATTCTTGACTTGCAAAGTCCGGCGGACACAATCACACACAAAAGAGGATCGCAGGAGGGTGGGGATATCTGGAACGCCCTTCCCACCCTTGCGAGGCTCCTTGTACATGACGGCCCGCCTGACTCTGTCCATCTTGGATCCCCAGACAAAGTGAAACACTGTCCTGGTAATGGCCCTGCACACAGTGACGTGTGGGGGCCAGGCCTGCGCCGTGTACTGCAAGACGGGCAGGACCTCATTACGCAGGACGAGTGCCTTACCCTCACAAGTGAGGTGTCTGAGGCTCCAGAGTCCGATCCGTTGCTTCACCTTGGCCAAGCGTTCTTGCCAGGACTTGAGGGCCGCTCCTTCCTTCCCGAACCAGACTCCCAGCACCTTGAGGAAATCCGGTTGAATGTTGAAGGGGAAGGGGGCGGAGGAGGCCGGCTGCCAATCCCCGAAGAGCATGGCTTCCGACTTCCTACAGTTGACTTTGGCCCCTGAAGCCCGGCCGAACCTCTCACACGTCTGGACGAGGGCGTCGACTGAACCACGATCAGCGCAGAAGACGGTGACGTCGTCCATGTAGAGCGAGCACTTGACCTCGTGTCGTCCCGGACCCGGTGCGGTGATCCCTCTGATCTCTCCATTCTGCCGGATAGCCTCTGCGAAGAGTTCTATAACACAAACAAAAAGAAGAGGTGATAGAGGGCAGCCTTGTCTGACCCCAGAGAGGACAGGGAAGGGGTCAGTCTTCCAGCCGTTCACCAACACCGAGCTGTGGATATCAAAATACATCAGACGGACATACGAACAAAACATGTTACCCAAACCTAACCGGTGCAGAGCTCGGCCCATGAACTCGTGGGAAACCCGGTCGAAGGCCTTCTCCTGATCCAAGGAGACCAGGGCCGCGTGTGCGCGGCGGACCTTGATGTACTCGACCGTGTCCCGCACGAGAGCGAGGCTGTCTGCGATGCGACGTCCAGGGATGGCGCAGGTCTGGTCCGGGTGGATGATCCGTCCGATGACCGTCTTAAGTCGTGTCGCCATCGTCTTGGCCAGGATCTTGTAGTCCACGTTGAGCAGAGTGATGGGACGCCAATTCCTCAGGTCGCACCTCTCTCCCTTCCGCTTGTACAGGATCGTGACCATTCCTTCCCTCAAAGATGGAGGCATTCTACCCTCCACCACCATCTCCTCGTACAGGTCCAACAGGTCCGGACAGATGAGGTCTCCCAGCGCTACATAGAGCTCCGCTGGAAGACCATCACTGCCCGGGGTCCTGCCGGTCCTAAAGGATTTAGCGGCAGAGAGCAATTCGCCCACCATCAGAGGTTTGTCCAAGGCTGCCGTGCCTGCAGGATCAAGATGGTTAGTGATACCTGACAGGAACTTATCAGCAGCGTCGGGGTCGGTAGTCTTGTGGGAGTAGAGTTCGCTGTAGAAGTCGCTGACGACCCTCATCACGTCCTCCTTCCCACGTCGCATGTTTCCGCTCTCGTCTCGCAGCTCGTTCAGGGGCGTGTGACCGGCATGAAGTTTCCTGAAAAAGAATGAGTTACATTTCTCACCCTTCTCCAGATTCTCCACTTTGGAACGGAAGACGATTCGCTTGGACTCCTCCTCAAAGTGCCTTTTCAGGCTCTTCTTGGTCTCCTCCAGCTCCTCCCTCACGTCCCAGCCGCAGTGAAGAAGGTCCTGCAGCGACCGCAGCTCGCGCTGCAGCCCTCTGAAGTCCCTCCTCTTCTCACACGCCTGTTGTCGACCCTTGGCCTGAAAGAAACAGCGAAACTCAAGTTTAACATATTCCCACCAATCAGAGACTGTTTGGAAGCTACCCTTGTAGGACTGCCACATTGCGTAGGCTGCTCTCAGCTCCTCCACGACTTCATCCTGAGCCAGCAGAGCACAATTCAGCTTCCAGGAGCCGGGGCCGGACGGAACACCGTCGCCGAGGACACCTTGTAAGTGAATGGCTCTGTGGTCGGAGAAGAAGCAGGGGACCATCGAGTGCCTACTCTGCCTGACTGCCCGAGAGGTGAACACAAAGTCAATCCTGGAGCGGAGTGAGCCATCGGGTCGGCTCCACGAATAGTTCGTGGAGCCTCTCCCCATGGAGCCCACCACGTCCTGAAGAGAGGCCTCGGTTACCATCTCGATGAGCAGCTTGGACGTGATGTCCAACTTGGCAGATGTGCCAGAACTACGACCATCCTCCTCGATGGGGCAGTTGAAATCCCCGGCCATCACTAAGGTCCTGGTGGTGGCAAGCTGAAGCCGCAGGGTCTGGAAAAGCTCCAAACGCTCATTCTTCAGTGGGGACGCATACACGTTGATGAACCTGACAGGTTCTCCTGCCCAGTTGCCATCTACAACAAGAGCCCTACCGCAGATGAGCTCCTGGACGGACTCAAGCGTGAATGCGCCCCCCCTGATCAGAATTGCGACCCCCGCAGACTTGCAGTCACCCCCACCGGACCAGTAGGATGGACCGTGGGACCACTCCCTGGCCAGATGTTTGAAGGACCTAGAGGAGGGAAGGGAACATTCCTGCAACATATAAACATCACACAACTGGGAAGTAAGGAAGGCATAAATAGTCTGACGTCTGAACTTGTCCTTGATGCTCCTGACATTAATGGAAAATAAGTTAATATTAGCCATCATGTAGGGAAAAAAGAAAAAGTTAGCGCAGGCAATACACCTTAGTTACCACTCCGGTCGGGTAGTCCCTCGTCGGTGTTGACTGCTGGTGACGGGATCACCAGCAGGCCCTCTTCCTCCATCTGGTCAAGCAGCGCGGCCTCGATCTCGGCGACCACCAGTTCCTCCTCTTCTGGCTCGGCCACCAGGGTCTCAACCATGTGCTCCATCTCTTCTGGCTGAGGGAGGGTATCCTCCTTTTCGCCTACGAAATCCAGAATCTTCTTTTTGGAGGATTCAGTAGCAGGGCTGTCCTCCACCTTCCTCTTTCCCCGGGTTGGAACTGGGGAGACAAGAAGGGGAAAATCCTCCTCGGAATAGATAGCGGCGGGTGGAGGAAAGGTTAATTCCACCGCTACCATGGTCTGGGGAGGGAGAGTGGCTGCCGGGGCAGGGGAAAGGACACCTGCTGAGGAGTAGGGGAAGGAGGAAGAGGAAGTGGAATCCTCAGCAGGGGTGGCCGGGGTGGGGGGGGATTTGACGGGGGTGGCAGGGGGAGGGATCGAGAGAGGGATGACAGAACTCTTACCCTCCTTTGACTTTTTCTTCTGCTTCGGAGCTGCTGGGACCGTCGCTGGGGCTTTGGCCACCGACTCCTTGACCGCTTTGGCCTTGGTCGTCTCAGCCTTGGCCGCTGGGGCCTTGGTCGTCGCGTCCTTGACCTTCACAGGCCTGGTCGTCGGGGCCTTGTCCTCCGGAGCTGGGGTTGTCGCAACCACCGATGCCCAGGATCTCTCACGCTTGGGGCAATCCTTGTACAGATGAGCCGCCAGCCCACACAGGTTGCAGGACGTCTTCTTCGGGCAGTCCTTCGAGCTGTGTCCCGTCACTCGACAAATCCTGCAGGCATCCTCCTTGCAGTCCTTCATCTCGTGGCCATTCTTGCCGCATCTCCTGCAGTTCCGCGGCATGTCCGGGTAATAGATGAGGCCGTAGGAGTTGCCCATGGAGAATGTCGGGGGCAGGTGCCGAAGTCCGTCTGAGTACGCCAGGTCCCTGTGAAGTCTAACGGTCACCGACCACTTACCTGTCCAGAAGCCGAGTCCATTCAGGATGTGAGAGGGTTCCTTCACAACCAAACAGAAGCGTCTCAGGAAGGTACAGATGTCTTGGCCTGGGGTGTGCGGGTTGCACATGGAGACCGTGATCCTCCTTTCGTCCCTCTGGATAGGGCAGCTACCTGTAAAGGCAGAGAAAGAATTATCCGGTCCTTTTGCGCTTACCATTTCCCAGAACCTCCTGCAGGTGTTCACAGTGGCGAAGGTGACGAAGAAGATCCCCGTCAAGAAGGTCTGGATGCTGAGGGTGTCCGACCTGGAGAAGCCTCGATCCAGCAGCATCTTCTGGCAGAACACGTCCGAGGACATGTCCGGCACCCTCCCATCCACTTCCTTCAGCTTCAGGGCCACCGTCTGCCGCATCCATGGCTCCAGGGCTGGAGCTTCGTGGCGGGGCTTCTGGGGTCCCTTCTGCTGGCCAGCCGTGGAGGCAGAGTCCTTGGGGTCAGAATCGGCTCCTGGCTGGGCCCTCCTGGCTGTCCCCTGCTCCAGGCTCTTCTTTTCGGCCTTCCTCGCAGCGCTTGCCATGGCTTTCCTCCTGCAGTTACTTCTTGGAGCTGGATCTGGAACTCTTCCTGGAATGGGTGGAGCTATGCAGATTCTTCTCCCGTCGTGTTCTGGACAAATTCCCCGAAAGGTCTTTGTCTCGATGATTTTCTTCCTCGAAGATTCCACAGGACAGTCCGATTCTTCTCCGAGTCTTCGTCTTCTTCTGGATTCTTTAGAGCTTCTTCCTCCCACCGATATCCGCCTTCCTTCTGCGATGTCAGCTGGGCTCCGAAGCTCTTCTCCTTCCGAGTTCGATCGCTCTCGTCAAGTGTAGATCGTAGCTCTTGTGTTCTTAAAAGAACAGATACTACACTTGATCTTAGCCAAAAGGCCGAGAAGCGATAACCAGAATTGGTTTCCGACTACGGTGCCACCCAAGGATTCTGAAAAGTCCATTTGTGGAGATGGCCACCTGGACTCCCGTTAAGAAGACATGCTGTCAACCTCTAGATCCCTCACATGCCTGCACTTTTCGGCTTGCTGCTGCTGCAATCCACGCGTTTTAGATCTGCATAACTCCACCTCTTTTAGCACAGTACCCTCAACCCCCGGCTGTTCCCACCCGCCTCAACACCGTTGGAAGGGAGGAGAACCAATTAAGGCGGGGGGGGGGGGTGGAACGAGCAGCTGTCTACCCTTAGCAGGAGGGTTGCTGATTAATTACCTCTCCTGCTGCTGCTGCTGGCTGTCCAGCAGCAGACTGAAGGTGGCTGCTGCTGTGCGCAGGTATATAAAGGCTCAGAGCCTATTATGACACGCGCAGCCAGCGTTCCATTGCCACATTCCGTCTACTGCAGGCGGGATACCTGGATGGCTGAATGTCACTGAGAAGCTCACAGAGACCGCCATAAGCAACAGTTTAAAAGAATGCCACAGACTAATCAACCAAACTTTTTGGGTTGGTTTCTCTTTTATAGTCTGCAGGCATTAAATGAAAGAAGTCAGTGTTCCAGCAGAGGGAGACAACGTTTCAGAAAAGGCATTGTAGCAAACCAAAAAAGAAATTTTAAGCGCAGCAGAGTAACCAGCTCACATACCTGTTAGCTCAGGTGAGTTTAAAAGGCTGCTGTTGATAACAAGGGCATTTGCTAAATAGATGGTGTGTGTGCAACAATATACTGAAAGGTCAATTATATTGTGCAGCTTATCTCACCACCTGTAGTTATTTAGGTGAAAGCTCCAAAATGCTTGCCTAATATGTCTGTTTATCCAAAAGGAAGTATAGAGGGAGAGCTAGATAGATAGCATTGCATTACATTACATGGCAATGCAATGCACAGTTGCTGAAGTTGAACCAAAATGAGCTTGTCATCTGGCTTCTGCAACTTTTAACATGAAAAATCCAATGAGGAGAAGAAAAGCAAAGCCAAAGAGTCCATCCCAAAATCCGACAAACAAGCCAAATGAACAAAAAGCATTGAATTCAATTCTTTCTGATTTTAGAAACTGCATTAAAGAAGGGGTGCACCGGTCCTGGAGATACTGCAATACCAGGTCAATGCGTGGAGTGGACAGAGCAAGCTCTTTTTCCATCTCCCTGTTCTAAAAATCCATTTAATATATGGTCCCCAGATAGGGGACGTATCAGATATTAAACTGATAAGAACAGATACTACACTTGATCTTAGCCAAAAGGCCGAGAAGCGATAACCAGAATTGGTTTCCGACTACGGTGCCACCCAAGGATTCTGAAAAGTCCATTTGTGGAGATGGCCACCTGGACTCCCGTTAAGAAGACATGCTGTCAACCTCTAGATCCCTCACATGCCTGCACTTTTCGGCTTGCTGCTGCTGCAATCCACGCGTTTTAGATCTGCATAACTCCACCTCTTTTAGCACAGTACCCTCAACCCCCGGCTGTTCCCACCCGCCTCAACACCGTTGGAAGGGAGGAGAACCAATTAAGGCGGGGGGGGGTGGAACGAGCAGCTGTCTACCCTTAGCAGGAGGGTTGCTGATTAATTACCTCTCCTGCTGCTGCTGCTGCTGCTGGCTGTCCAGCAGCAGACTGAAGGTGGCTGCTGCTGTGCGCAGGTATATAAAGGCTCAGAGCCTATTATGACACGCGCAGCCAGCGTTCCATTGCCACATTCCGTCTACTGCAGGCGGGATACCTGGATGGCTGAATGTCACTGAGAAGCTCACAGAGACCGCCATAAGCAACAGTTTAAAAGAATGCCACAGACTAATCAACCAAACTTTTTGGGTTGGTTTCTCTTTTATAGTCTGCAGGCATTAAATGAAAGAAGTCAGTGTTCCAGCAGAGGGAGACAACGTTTCAGAAAAGGCATTGTAGCAAACCAAAAAAGAAATTTTAAGCGCAGCAGAGTAACCAGCTCACATACCTGTTAGCTCAGGTGAGTTTAAAAGGCTGCTGTTGATAACAAGGGCATTTGCTAAATAGATGGTGTGTGTGCAACAATATACTGAAAGGTCAATTATATTGTGCAGCTTATCTCACCACCTGTAGTTATTTAGGTGAAAGCTCCAAAATGCTTGCCTAATATGTCTGTTTATCCAAAAGGAAGTATAGAGGGAGAGCTAGATAGATAGCATTGCATTACATTACATGGCAATGCAATGCACAGTTGCTGAAGTTGAACCAAAATGAGCTTGTCATCTGGCTTCTGCAACTTTTAACATGAAAAATCCAATGAGGAGAAGAAAAGCAAAGCCAAAGAGTCCATCCCAAAATCCGACAAACAAGCCAAATGAACAAAAAGCATTGAATTCAATTCTTTCTGATTTTAGAAACTGCATTAAAGAAGGGGTGCACCGGTCCTGGAGATACTGCAATACCAGGTCAATGCGTGGAGTGGACAGAGCAAGCTCTTTTTCCATCTCCCTGTTCTAAAAATCCATTTAATATATGGTCCCCAGATAGGGGACGTATCAGATATTAAACTGATAAGAACAGATACTACACTTGATCTTAGCCAAAAGGCCGAGAAGCGATAACCAGAATTGGTTTCTGACTACGGTGCCACCCAAGGATTCTGAAAAGTCCATTTGTGGAGATGGCCACCTGGACTCCCGTTAAGAAGACATGCTGTCAACCTCTAGATCCCTCACATGCCTGCACTTTTCGGCTTGCTGCTGCTGCAATCCACGCGTTTTAGATCTGCATAACTCCACCTCTTTTAGCACAGTACCCTCAACCCCCGGCTGTTCCCACCCGCCTCAACACCGTTGGAAGGGAGGAGAACCAATTAAGGCGGGGGGGGGTGGAACGAGCAGCTGTCTACCCTTAGCAGGAGGGTTGCTGATTAATTACCTCTCCTGCTGCTGCTGCTGGCTGTCCAGCAGCAGACTGAAGGTGGCTGCTGCTGTGCGCAGGTATATAAAGGCTCAGAGCCTATTATGACACGCGCAGCCAGCGTTCCATTGCCACATTCCGTCTACTGCAGGCGGGATACCTGGATGGCTGAATGTCACTGAGAAGCTCACAGAGACCGCCATAAGCAACAGTTTAAAAGAATGCCACAGACTAATCAACCAAACTTTTTGGGTTGGTTTCTCTTTTATAGTCTGCAGGCATTAAATGAAAGAAGTCAGTGTTCCAGCAGAGGGAGACGTTTCAGAAAAGGCATTGTAGCAAACCAAAAAAGAAATTTTAAGCGCAGCAGAGTAACCAGCTCACATACCTGTTAGCTCAGGTGAGTTTAAAATGCTGCTGTTGATAACAAGGGCATTTGCTAAATAGATGGTGTGTGTGCAACAATATACTGAAAGGTCAATTATATTGTGCAGCTTATCTCACCACCTGTAGTTATTTAGGTGAAAGCTCCAAAATGCTTGCCTAATATGTCTGTTTATCCAAAAGGAAGTATAGAGGGAGAGCTAGATAGATAGCATTGCATTACATTACATGGCAATGCAATGCACAGTTGCTGAAGTTGAACCAAAATGAGCTTGTCATCTGGCTTCTGCAACTTTTAACATGAAAAATCCAATGAGGAGAAGAAAAGCAAAGCCAAAGAGTCCATCCCAAAATCCGACAAACAAGCCAAATGAACAAAAAGCATTGAATTCAATTCTTTCTGATTTTAGAAACTGCATTAAAGAAGGGGTGCACCGGTCCTGGAGATACTGCAATACCAGGTCAATGCGTGGAGTGGACAGAGCAAGCTCTTTTTCCATCTCCCTGTTCTAAAAATCCATTTAATATATGGTCCCCAGATAGGGGACGTATCAGATATTAAACTGATAAGAACAGATACTACACTTGATCTTAGCCAAAAGGCCGAGAAGCGATAACCAGAATTGGTTTCCGACTACGGTGCCACCCAAGGATTCTGAAAAGTCCATTTGTGGAGATGGCCACCTGGACTCCCGTTAAGAAGACATGCTGTCAACCTCTAGATCCCTCACATGCCTGCACTTTTCGGCTTGCTGCTGCTGCAATCCACGCGTTTTAGATCTGCAAAACCAGGGGAGGAGTCCTGAGGAGATAATTTGCATATTCCCACTGCATTTTGGGGTAAGTGAAGAGTCTCCGCGAGCTCAAAGAACACTGGATTTTGGCTGTTGGAGCTGAAAAGAGGACATCGGTAAACCAGGGGAGGAGTCCTGAGGAGATAATTTGCATATTCCCACTGCATTTTGGGGTAAGTGAAGAGTCTCCGCGAGCTCAAAGAACACTGGATTTTGGCTGTTGGAGCTGAAAAGAGGACATCGGTAAACCAGGGGAGGAGTCCTGAGGAGATAATTTGCATATTCCCACTGCATTTTGGGGTAAGTGAAGAGTCTCCGCGAGCTCAAAGAACACTGGATTTTGGCTGTTGGAGCTGAAAAGAGGACATCGGTAAACCAGGGGAGGAGTCCTGAGGAGATAATTTGCATATTCCCACTGCATTTTGGGGTAAGTGAAGAGTCTCCGCGAGCTCAAAGAACACTGGATTTTGGCTGTTGGAGCTGAAAAGAGGACATCGGTAAACCAGGGGAGGAGTCCTGAGGAGATAATTTGCATATTCCCACTGCATTTTGGGGTAAGTGAAGAGTCTCCGCGAGCTCAAAGAACACTGGATTTTGGCTGTTGGAGCTGAAAAGAGGACATCGGTAAACCAGGGGAGGAGTCCTGAGGAGATAATTTGCATATTCCCACTGCATTTTGGGGTAAGTGAAGAGTCTCCGCGAGCTCAAAGAACACTGGATTTTGGCTGTTGGAGCTGAAAAGAGGACATCGGTAAACCAGGGGAGGAGTCCTGAGGAGATAATTTGCATATTCCCACTGCATTTTGGGGTAAGTGAAGAGTCTCCGCGAGCTCAAAGAACACTGGATTTTGGCTGTTGGAGCTGAAAAGAGGACATCGGTAAACCAGGGGAGGAGTCCTGAGGAGATAATTTGCATATTCCCACTGCATTTTGGGGTAAGTGAAGAGTCTCCGCGAGCTCAAAGAACACTGGATTTTGGCTGTTGGAGCTGAAAAGAGGACATCGGTAAACCAGGGGAGGAGTCCTGAGGAGATAATTTGCATATTCCCACTGCATTTTGGGGTAAGTGAAGAGTCTCCGCGAGCTCAAAGAACACTGGATTTTGGCTGTTGGAGCTGAAAAGAGGACATCGGTAAACCAGGGGAGGAGTCCTGAGGAGATAATTTGCATATTCCCACTGCATTTTGGGGTAAGTGAAGAGTCTCCGCGAGCTCAAAGAACACTGGATTTTGGCTGTTGGAGCTGAAAAGAGGACATCGGTAAACCAGGGGAGGAGTCCTGAGGAGATAATTTGCATATTCCCACTGCATTTTGGGGTAAGTGAAGAGTCTCCGCGAGCTCAAAGAACACTGGATTTTGGCTGTTGGAGCTGAAAAGAGGACATCGGTAAACCAGGGGAGGAGTCCTGAGGAGATAATTTGCATATTCCCACTGCATTTTGGGGTAAGTGAAGAGTCTCCGCGAGCTCAAAGAACACTGGATTTTGGCTGTTGGAGCTGAAAAGAGGACATCGGTAAACCAGGGGAGGAGTCCTGAGGAGATAATTTGCATATTCCCACTGCATTTTGGGGTAAGTGAAGAGTCTCCGCGAGCTCAAAGAACACTGGATTTTGGCTGTTGGAGCTGAAAAGAGGACATCGGTAAACCAGGGGAGGAGTCCTGAGGAGATAATTTGCATATTCCCACTGCATTTTGGGGTAAGTGAAGAGTCTCCGCGAGCTCAAAGAACACTGGATTTTGGCTGTTGGAGCTGAAAAGAGGACATCGGTAAACCAGGGGAGGAGTCCTGAGGAGATAATTTGCATATTCCCACTGCATTTTGGGGTAAGTGAAGAGTCTCCGCGAGCTCAAAGAACACTGGATTTTGGCTGTTGGAGCTGAAAAGAGGACATCGGTAAACCGCGCGCCTGTCGGCGCGCGCATTTTGAAGCTTTTTTTTAAGCTTTTTTCACTGTTTTCAGAACATTAACAATAAGAACATGGAAGAGTCCAGGAGCCATTTGGTGAGCTGCATATCCTGCTACATGTTCACAGACTTGCCAGTGGAAAAGCCAGACTTCACATGCCAGAAATGCAAGCTTGTGTCCCTGTTGGAGGAAAAGTTGCGAAATCTAGAAGAGAGGTTAACTACCTTGAAAATCATTAAGGAAGGTGAAGAGTTCTTAGACAGAGCAGAATTATCTCTTCATGATTCAGAAAGAGAAGAAATTCGAACTGCACCTGACGAAACAGAGGAATGGAAGCATGTGACCCACAGAAGCAGGAGGATCGAGAGGCAGTCAGCACCCATACTGCTCAGGAACCAGTACCAGGCTCTCACACAGGAGAACCATGAAGAAATACAGCAAGATAAGACTTTGCCAGCAATGAATAACCTTGTAAGCACTCAGAATCATCCTGGATGGAGAAAGAAGAATGTTGTGAAGAAAAAACGGAGAGTGGTGGTCATGGGGGATTCCCTGTTAAGAGGAACAGAGGCCGCTATCTGCAGACCAGACATAACCTCAAGAGAAATGTGCTGTCTTCCAGGAGCAAAAATTAAAGATGTGTCTGACAGGATATCAAGACTCTTCAGACCTACAGATCACTACCCATTCCTGCTAATACATGTGGGGACAAATGACACCGCAAGAAAGGACCTGGAAACCATCTGCAGTGACTTTGAAGACTTAGGCAAGAAAGTGAAAGAATTGGGAGCGCAGGTGGTCTTCTCATCCATCCTCCCAGTGGATGGCCATGGAACAATGAGGTGGAATAAGATTCTACAGGTGAACAACTGGCTACGTCGATGGTGCCGTCAACAAGGATTTGGATTTCTGGATCACGGAATGAATTACCTATACGATGGACTACTTGCTAGAGATGGGGTGCACCTTACGAAGACTGGAAAACATGTATTTGGAAGTCGCCTTGCTACACTCATCAGAAGAGCTTTAAACTAGAACAATGTGGGAAGGGAAGCAAAAGGCCAGAAAAAGCCATACAGCTGACAAATACTATTGAGATCTCTGCTACTGGAAGTGGAAAAGAAGAACAAAGACAAAAAAATCTAAATAATAAAAATATGGGAGGAAGAGAAACCAATCACAAACTAAAATGTTTTTATACAAATGCACAAAGCATGGGCAACAAACAAGGAGAATTGGAACTACTAATGCAGGAAAAGGAATATGATGTCATTGGAATCACTGAAACTTGGTGGGACGATACACATGATTGGAATAAAAGGCTAAAAGGATACAACTTATTTGCAAGAAACAGACTTGATAAACGAGGAGGAGGTGTCGCATTGTATGTTAGAAAAGCGTATATCTGCACAGAGATTGAAGCTTCAGAGACTGGGAGTTCTGTGGAAACTGTTTGGGTAAGAATACAAGGAGAGAACAACGGAAAGGACACCATTGTAGGCATTTACTACAGGCCACCTGGGCAAGCTGAAGATATGGATGAACTCTTTATGTATCAAATGACCAAGTTCTCCAAAAAATATGACGTAGTGGTCATGGGAGATTTCAACTATCCAGACATTTGTTGGGAATCTCTCTCAAGTAAAACTAACAGGTCAAGCAAATTCTTATCCTCTCTTGCTGACAACTTTATCTTCCAAAAGGTAGGGGAGAAAACAAGGGGATCTGCTACTTTGGATCTAATCCTTATAAACAGGGAGGAAATGGTTGAGGAGGTAAAGGTGGCTGGGACCCTAGGAGGCAGCGATCATGCTATTATAGAATTTTGGATAACTAGAGGAGGAAGACATGTGAAGACTCAAACTTCAAGGTTAGATTTTAGAAAGGCAGATTTTAAGAGACTCAGAAAGAGAATAGGAGGGATCCAATGGCTGGATGTCCTTAAGGACAAAAATGTCCAGGAAGGATGGGAAGTTTTTAAAAATGAGATTCTCAAAGCACAATCGTTAACAATCCCGAAAAGTAGGAAGAATGGGAAGCATTTAAGGAAACCAGGATGGATGAACACAGAACTTAAACACATGCTAAAAAGAAAGAAAGAAATGTTTATTAAATGGAAAGAGGGAGGCATATCTAAAGAAGATTATAATGCAGTCTGCAGATCCTGCAGGGCACGTATCAGGTTAGCTAAAGCTGACAATGAATTAAGGCTTGCAAGAGATGTCAAAAGCAATAAAAAAGGATTTTGGGGGTATGTCAAAAGTAAAAGAAAAGTCAAAGATGCTATAGGATTTTTACAGGATGAAAATGGAGAAATGGTAAGAGAGGATGTTGAGAAGGCCGAACTTTTTAATTCCTATTTTGCATCTGTTTTCTCTCAGAAAGAAAATGTAACATCAACTGATCTTCACTGTCCTTTTAAAGGAATAGAGGAATCCAAGTTATCAGTAAACAGAAAGATTGTGAGGGAATATTTAGCTAACATAAATGAGTTCAAGTCTCCAGGTCCAGATGAATTACACCCCAGAGTACTGAAGGAGATTGTAGAAGAAATTTTAGAACCACTCTCCATAATCTTTGAAAATTCTTGGAGAACAGGAGAAGTCCCAGAAGACTGGAGAAGAGCAAATGTTGTTCCTATCTTCAAAAAGGGGAAGAAGGTGGACCCAGGGAACTATAGGCCGGTGAGTCTGACTTCTATACCAGGAAAGATCTTTGAACAAATTATTAAACAACATGTATGTAAGTACATGGATAAGAATGAAGTGATTAACCAGAGTCAGCATGGGTTTGTAACTAACAAGTCATGTCAAACTAACTTAATTTCCTTCTATGACAGAATCACTGACTGGGTGGATCAGGGAAATGCTGTAGATATAGTATATCTTGACTTCAGCAAAGCATTTGACAAAGTATCTCACATCATCCTTATTGAAAAAATGACCAAGTATGCAATGGACCAGGCAACTGTTAGGTGGATTCATAACTGGCTTAGTGATCGGACTCAAAGGGTGGTTGTAAATGGCTTCACATCCAGCTGGATGAATGTCTCAAGTGGGGTACCACAGGGCTCCGTCCTGGGACCTGTATTGTTCAACATCTTTATCAATGATTTAGATGAAGGAATTGAGGGTAAACTGATTAAATTTGCTGATGACACAAAGCTAGGAGGGATAGCTAATACTAGAGAAGAGAGAGAGAGGATTCAAAAAGACCTAAATAAACTGGAGCAGTGGGCAGCAACCAACAGAATGGTTTTTAACAGGGGAAAATGCAAAGTACTACATCTGGGCAATAAAAATGCAAAAAGCATATACAGAATGGGAGGAATAGAGCTAAGCAACAGTACATGTGAAAAAGACTTAGGTATACTAATAGATCATAGACTGAACATGAGTCAACAGTGTGATGCAGCAGCAAAAAAGGCAAATACAATTCTGGGATGTATTAACAGAAGCATACAGTCTAGATCACGTGAAGTCATTATCGGTCTTTACTCCTCTTTGGTCAGACCTCATCTGGAATACTGTGTACAGTTTTGGGCACCACATTTTAAAAAAGACATCGACAAACTGGAGCAAGTTCAGAGAAGAGCGACCAGAATGGTGACTGGTCTGCAAACCATGTCCTATGAGGAACGGTTGCAGGATTTGGGAATGTTTAGCTTGCAAAAAAGAAGACTGAGAGGAGACTTAATAGCTGTCTACAAATATGTCAAGGGCTGTCACATTGTAGAAGGATCATCTTTATTCTCATTTGCACAAGGAAAGACTAGAAGCAATGGGATGAAACTAAATGGGAGGAGACACAGATTAGATATTAGAAAAAACTTTTTGACAGTTAGGGTGATTAATGAGTGGAACAGGCTGCCACGAGAGGTGGTGAGTTCCCCTTCAATGGACGTCTTCAAACAGAGGCTGGACAGACATCTGTCTGAGATGATCTAGTGAATCCTGCTTTGAGCAGGGGGTTGGACCAGATGACCCAGGAGGTCCCTTCCAACTCTACCATTCTATGATTCTATGATTCTATGCATAACTCCACCTCTTTTAGCACAGTACCCTCAACCCCCGGCTGTTCCCACCCGCCTCAACACCGTTGGAAGGGAGGAGAACCAATTAAGGCGGGGGGGGGGTGGAACGAGCAGCTGTCTACCCTTAGCAGGAGGGTTGCTGATTAATTACCTCTCCTGCTGCTGCTGCTGCTGCTGGCTGTCCAGCAGCAGACTGAAGGTGGCTGCTGCTGTGCGCAGGTATATAAAGGCTCAGAGCCTATTATGACACGCGCAGCCAGCGTTCCATTGCCACATTCCGTCTACTGCAGGCGGGATACCTGGATGGCTGAATGTCACTGAGAAGCTCACAGGGACCGCCATAAGCAACAGTTTAAAAGAATGCCACAGACTAATCAACCAAACTTTTTGGGTTGGTTTCTCTTTTATAGTCTGCAGGCATTAAATGAAAGAAGTCAGTGTTCCAGCAGAGGGAGACAACGTTTCAGAAAAGGCATTGTAGCAAACCAAAAAAGAAATTTTAAGCGCAGCAGAGTAACCAGCTCACATACCTGTTAGCTCAGGTGAGTTTAAAAGGCTGCTGTTGATAACAAGGGCATTTGCTAAATAGATGGTGTGTGTGCAACAATATACTGAAAGGTCAATTATATTGTGCAGCTTATCTCACCACCTGTAGTTATTTAGGTGAAAGCTCCAAAATGCTTGCCTAATATGTCTGTTTATCCAAAAGGAAGTATAGAGGGAGAGCTAGATAGATAGCATTGCATTACATTACATGGCAATGCAATGCACAGTTGCTGAAGTTGAACCAAAATGAGCTTGTCATCTGGCTTCTGCAACTTTTAACATGAAAAATCCAATGAGGAGAAGAAAAGCAAAGCCAAAGAGTCCATCCCAAAATCCGACAAACAAGCCAAATGAACAAAAAGCATTGAATTCAATTCTTTCTGATTTTAGAAACTGCATTAAAGAAGGGGTGCACCGGTCCTGGAGATACTGCAATACCAGGTCAATGCGTGGAGTGGACAGAGCAAGCTCTTTTTCCATCTCCCTGTTCTAAAAATCCATTTAATATATGGTCCCCAGATAGGGGACGTATCAGATATTAAACTGATAAGAACAGATACTACACTTGATCTTAGCCAAAAGGCCGAGAAGCGATAACCAGAATTGGTTTCCGACTACGGTGCCACCCAAGGATTCTGAAAAGTCCATTTGTGGAGATGGCCACCTGGACTCCCGTTAAGAAGACATGCTGTCAACCTCTAGATCCCTCACATGCCTGCACTTTTCGGCTTGCTGCTGCTGCAATCCACGCGTTTTAGATCTGCATAACTCCACCTCTTTTAGCACAGTACCCTCAACCCCCGGCTGTTCCCACCTGCCTCAACACCGTTGGAAGGGAGGAGAACCAATTAAGGCGGGGGGGGGGGTGGAACGAGCAGCTGTCTACCCTTAGCAGGAGGGTTGCTGATTAATTACCTCTCCTGCTGCTGCTGCTGCTGCTGGCTG
The DNA here is from genome assembly GCF_046119375.1 of Phyllobates terribilis. Lineage (NCBI taxonomy): Eukaryota > Metazoa > Chordata > Amphibia > Anura > Dendrobatidae > Phyllobates > Phyllobates terribilis. The sequence goes on along the minus strand of NW_027363523.1, from coordinate 341,111 downwards.
TCCAGCAGCAGACTGAAGGTGGCTGCTGCTGTGCGCAGGTATATAAAGGCTCAGAGCCTATTATGACACGCGCAGCCAGCGTTCCATTGCCACATTCCGTCTACTGCAGGCGGGATACCTGGATGGCTGAATGTCACTGAAAAGCTCACAGAGACCGCTATAAGCAACAGTTTAAAAGAATGCCACAGACTAATCAACCAAACTTTTTGGGTTGGTTTCTCTTTTATAGTCTGCAGGCATTAAATGAAAGAAGTCAGTGTTCCAGCAGAGGGAGACAACGTTTCAGAAAAGGCATTGTAGCAAACCAAAAAAGAAATTTTAAGCGCAGCAGAGTAACCAGCTCACATACCTGTTAGCACAGGTGAGTTTAAAAGGCTGCTGTTGATAACAAGGGCATTTGCTAAATAGATGGTGTGTGTGCAACAATATACTGAAAGGTCAATTATATTGTGCAGCTTATCTCACCACCTGTAGTTATTTAGGTGAAAGCTCCAAAATGCTTGCCTAATATGTCTGTTTATCCAAAAGGAAGTATAGAGGGAGAGCTAGATAGATAGCATTGCATTACATTACATGGCAATGCAATGCACAGTTGCTGAAGTTGAACCAAAATGAGCTTGTCATCTGGCTTCTGCAACTTTTAACATGAAAAATCCAATGAGGAGAAGAAAAGCAAAGCCAAAGAGTCCATCCCAAAATCCGACAAACAAGCCAAATGAACAAAAAGCATTGAATTCAATTCTTTCTGATTTTAGAAACTGCATTAAAGAAGGGGTGCACCCGTCCTGGAGATACTGCAATACCAGGTCAATGCGTGGAGTGGACAGAGCAAGCTCTTTTTCCATCTCCCTGTTCTAAAAATCCATTTAATATATGGTCCCCAGATAGGGGACGTATCAGATATTAAACTGATAAGAACAGATACTACACTTGATCTTAGCCAAAAGGCCGAGAAGCGATAACCAGAATTGGTTTCCGACTACGGTGCCACCCAAGGATTCTGAAAAGTCCATTTGTGGAGATGGCCACCTGGACTCCCGTTAAGAAGACATGCTGTCAACCTCTAGATCCCTCACATGCCTGCACTTTTCGGCTTGCTGCTGCTGCAATCCACGCGTTTTAGATCTGCATAACTCCACCTCTTTTAGCACAGTACCCTCAACCCCCGGCTGTTCCCACCCGCCTCAACACCGTTGGAAGGGAGGAGAACCAATTAAGGGGGGGGGGGGTGGAACGAGCAGCTGTCTACCCTTAGCAGGAGGGTTGCTGATTAATTACCTCTCCTGCTGCTGCTGCTGCTGGCTGTCCAGCAGCAGACTGAAGGTGGCTGCTGCTGTGCGCAGGTATATAAAGGCTCAGAGCCTATTATGACACGCGCAGCCAGCGTTCCATTGCCACATTCCGTCTACTGCATGCGGGATACCTGGATGGCTGAATGTCACTGAGAAGCTCACAGAGACCGCCATAAGCAACAGTTTAAAAGAATGCCACAGACTAATCAACCAAACTTTTTGGGTTGGTTTCTCTTTTATAGTCTGCAGGCATTAAATGAAAGAAGTCAGTGTTCCAGCAGAGGGAGACAACGTTTCAGAAAAGGCATTGTAGCAAACCAAAAAAGAAATTTTAAGCGCAGCAGAGTAACCAGCTCACATACCTGTTAGCTCAGGTGAGTTTAAAAGGCTGCTGTTGATAACAAGGGCATTTGCTAAATAGATGGTGTGTGTGCAACAATATACTGAAAGGTCAATTATATTGTGCAGCTTATCTCACCACCTGTAGTTATTTAGGTGAAAGCTCCAAAATGCTTGCCTAATATGTCTGTTTATCCAAAAGGAAGTATAGAGGGAGAGCTAGATAGATAGCATTGCATTACATTACATGGCAATGCAATGCACAGTTGCTGAAGTTGAACCAAAATGAGCTTGTCATCTGGCTTCTGCAACTTTTAACATGAAAAATCCAATGAGGAGAAGAAAAGCAAAGCCAAAGAGTCCATCCCAAAATCCGACAAACAAGCCAAATGAACAAAAAGCATTGAATTCAATTCTTTCTGATTTTAGAAACTGCATTAAAGAAGGGGTGCACCGGTCCTGGAGATACTGCAATACCAGGTCAATGCGTGGAGTGGACAGAGCAAGCTCTTTTTCCATCTCCCTGTTCTAAAAATCCATTTAATATATGGTCCCCAGATAGGGGACGTATCAGATATTAAACTGATAAGAACAGATACTACACTTGATCTTAGCCAAAAGGCCGAGAAGCGATAACCAGAATTGGTTTCCGACTACGGTGCCACCCAAGGATTCTGAAAAGTCCATTTGTGGAGATGGCCACCTGGACTCCCGTTAAGAAGACATGCTGTCAACCTCTAGATCCCTCACATGCCTGCACTTTTCGGCTTGCTGCTGCTGCAATCCACGCGTTTTAGATCTGCATAACTCCACCTCTTTTAGCACAGTACCCTCAACCCCCGGCTGTTCCCACCCGCCTCAACACCGTTGGAAGGGAGGAGAACCAATTAAGGGGGGGGGGGTGGAACGAGCAGCTGTCTACCCTTAGCAGGAGGGTTGCTGATTAATTACCTCTCCTGCTGCTGCTGCTGCTGGCTGTCCAGCAGCAGACTGAAGGTGGCTGCTGCTGTGCGCAGGTATATAAAGGCTCAGAGCCTATTATGACACGCGCAGCCAGCGTTCCATTGCCACATTCCGTCTACTGCAGGCGGGATACCTGGATGGCTGAATGTCACTGAGAAGCTCACAGAGACCGCCATAAGCAACAGTTTAAAAGAATGCCACAGACTAATCAACCAAACTTTTTGGGTTGGTTTCTCTTTTATAGTCTGCAGGCATTAAATGAAAGAAGTCAGTGTTCCAGCAGAGGGAGACAACGTTTCAGAAAAGGCATTGTAGCAAACCAAAAAAGAAATTTTAAGCGCAGCAGAGTAACCAGCTCACATACCTGTTAGCTCAGGTGAGTTTAAAAGGCTGCTGTTGATAACAAGGGCATTTGCTAAATAGATGGTGTGTGTGCAACAATATACTGAAAGGTCAATTATATTGTGCAGCTTATCTCACCACCTGTAGTTATTTAGGTGAAAGCTCCAAAATGCTTGCCTAATATGTCTGTTTATCCAAATGGAAGTATAGAGGGAGAGCTAGATAGATAGCATTGCATTACATTACATGGCAATGCAATGCACAGTTGCTGAAGTTGAACCAAAATGAGCTTGTCATCTGGCTTCTGCAACTTTTAACATGAAAAATCCAATGAGGAGAAGAAAAGCAAAGCCAAAGAGTCCATCCCAAAATCCGACAAACAAGCCAAATGAACAAAAAGCATTGAATTCAATTCTTTCTGATTTTAGAAACTGCATTAAAGAAGGGGTGCACCGGTCCTGGAGATACTGCAATACCAGGTCAATGCGTGGAGTGGACAGAGCAAGCTCTTTTTCCATCTCCCTGTTCTAAAAATCCATTTAATATATGGTCCCCAGATAGGGGACGTATCAGATATTAAACTGATAAGAACAGATACTACACTTGATCTTAGCCAAAAGGCCGAGAAGCGATAACCAGAATTGGTTTCCGACTACGGTGCCACCCAAGGATTCTGAAAAGTCCATTTGTGGAGATGGCCACCTGGACTCCCGTTAAGAAGACATGCTGTCAACCTCTAGATCCCTCACATGCCTGCACTTTTCGGCTTGCTGCTGCTGCAATCCACGCGTTTTAGATCTGCATAACTCCATCTCTTTTAGCACAGTACCCTCAACCCCCGGCTGTTCCCACCCGCCTCAACACCGTTGGAAGGGAGGAGAACCAATTAAGGCGGGGGGGGGGCGTGGAACGAGCAGCTGTCTACCCTTAGCAGGAGGGTTGCTGATTAATTACCTCTCCTGCTGCTGCTGCTGCTGCTGGCTGTCCAGCAGCAGACTGAAGGTGGCTGCTGCTGTGCGCAGGTATATAAAGGCTCAGAGCCTATTATGACACGCGCAGCCAGCGTTCCATTGCCACATTCCGTCTACTGCAGGCGGGATACCTGGATGGCTGAATGTCACTAGAAGCTCACAGAGACCGCCATAAGCAACAGTTTAAAAGAATGCCACAGACTAATCAACCAAACTTTTTGGGTTGGTTTCTCTTTTATAGTCTGCAGGCATTAAATGAAAGAAGTCAGTGTTCCAGCAGAGGGAGACAACGTTTCAGAAAAGGCATTGTAGCAAACCAAAAAAGAAATTTTAAGCGCAGCAGAGTAACCAGCTCACATACCTGTTAGCTCAGGTGAGTTTAAAAGGCTGCTGTTGATAACAAGGGCATTTGCTAAATAGATGGTGTGTGTGCAACAATATACTGAAAGGTCAATTATATTGTGCAGCTTATCTCACCACCTGTAGTTATTTAGGTGAAAGCTCCAAAATGCTTGCCTAATATGTCTGTTTATCCAAAAGGAAGTATAGAGGGAGAGCTAGATAGATAGCATTGCATTACATTACATGGCAATGCAATGCACAGTTGCTGAAGTTGAACCAAAATGAGCTTGTCATCTGGCTTCTGCAACTTTTAACATGAAAAATCCAATGAGGAGAAGAAAAGCAAAGCCAAAGAGTCCATCCCAAAATCCGACAAACAAGCCAAATGAACAAAAAGCATTGAATTCAATTCTTTCTGATTTTAGAAACTGCATTAAAGAAGGGGTGCACCGGTCCTGGAGATACTGCAATACCAGGTCAATGCGTGGAGTGGACAGAGCAAGCTCTTTTATCCATCTCCCTGTTCTAAAAATCCATTTAATATATGGTTCCCAGATAGGGGACGTATCAGATATTAAACTGATAAGAACAGATACTACACTTGATCTTAGCCAAAAGGCCGAGAAGCGATAACCAGAATTGGTTTCCGACTACGGTGCCACCCAAGGATTCTGAAAAGTCCATTTGTGGAGATGGCCACCTGGACTCCCGTTAAGAAGACATGCTGTCAACCTCTAGATCCCTCACATGCCTGCACTTTTCGGCTTGCTGCTGCTGCAATCCACGCGTTTTAGATCTGCATAACTCCACCTCTTTTAGCACAGTACCCTCAACCCCCGGCTGTTCCCACCCACCTCAACACTGTTGGAAGGGAGGAGAACCAATTAAGGCGGGGGGTGGGGTGGAACGAGCAGCTGTCTACCCTTAGCAGGAGGGTTGCTGATTAATTACCTCTCCTGCTGCTGCTGCTGCTGCTGTCTGTCCAGCAGCAGACTGAAGGTGGCTGCTGCTGTGCGCAGGTATATAAAGGCTCAGAGCCTATTATGACACGCGCAGCCAGCGTTCCATTGCCACATTCCGTCTACTGCAGGCGGGATACCTGGATGGCTGAATGTCACTGAGAAGCTCACAGAGACCGCCATAAGCAACAGTTTAAAAGAATGCCACAGACTAATCAACCAAACTTTTTGGGTTGGTTTCTCTTTTATAGTCTGCAGGCATTAAATGAAAGAAGTCAGTGTTCCAGCAGAGGGAGACAACGTTTCAGAAAAGGCATTGTAGCAAACCAAAAAAGAAATTTTAAGCGCAGCAGAGTAACCAGCTCACATACCTGTTAGCTCAGGTGAGTTTAAAAGGCTGCTGTTGATAACAAGGGCATTTGCTAAATAGATGGTGTGTGTGCAACAATATACTGAAAGGTCAATTATATTGTGCAGCTTATCTCACCACCTGTAGTTATTTAGGTGAAAGCTCCAAAATGCTTGCCTAATATGTCTGTTTATCCAAAAGGAAGTATAGAGGGAGAGCTAGATAGATAGCATTGCATTACATTACATGGCAATGCAATGCACAGTTGCTGAAGTTGAACCAAAATGAGCTTGTCATTTGGCTTCTGCAACTTTTAACATGAAAAATCCAATGAGGAGAAGAAAAGCAAAGCCAAAGAGTCCATCCCAAAATCCGACAAACAAGCCAAATGAACAAAAAGCATTGAATTCAATTCTTTCTGATTTTAGAAACTGCATTAAAGAAGGGGTGCACCGGTCCTGGAGATACTGCAATACCAGGTCAATGCGTGGAGTGGACAGAGCAAGCTCTTTTTCCATCTCCCTGTTCTAAAAATCCATTTAATATATGGTCCCCAGATAGGGGACGTATCAGATATTAAACTGATAAGAACAGATACTACACTTGATCTTAGCCAAAAGGCCGAGAAGCGATAACCAGAATTGGTTTCCGACTACGGTGCCACCCAAGGATTCTGAAAAGTCCATTTGTGGAGATGGCCACCTGGACTCCCGTTAAGAAGACATGCTGTCAACCTCTAGATCCCTCACATGCCTGCACTTTTCGGCTTGCTGCTGCTGCAATCCACGCGTTTTAGATCTGCATAACTCCACCTCTTTTAGCACAGTACCCTCAACCCCCGGCTGTTCCCACCCGCCTCAACACCGTTGGAAGGGAGGAGAACCAATTAAGGGGGGGGGGGGTGGAACGAGCAGCTGTCTACCCTTAGCAGGAGGGTTGCTGATTAATTACCTCTCCTGCTGCTGCTGCTGCTGGCTGTCCAGCAGCAGACTGAAGGTGGCTGCTGCTGTGCGCAGGTATATAAAGGCTCAGAGCCTATTATGACACGCGCAGCCAGCGTTCCATTGCCACATTCCGTCTACTGCAGGCGGGATACCTGGATGGCTGAATGTCACTGAGAAGCTCACAGAGACCGCCATAAGCAACAGTTTAAAAGAATGCCACAGACTAATCAACCAAACTTTTTGGGTTGGTTTCTCTTTTATAGTCTGCAGGCATTAAATGAAAGAAGTCAGTGTTCCAGCAGAGGGAGACAACGTTTCAGAAAAGGCATTGTAGCAAACCAAAAAAGAAATTTTAAGCGCAGCAGAGTAACCAGCTCACATACCTGTTAGCTCAGGTGAGTTTAAAAGGCTGCTGTTGATAACAAGGGCATTTGCTAAATAGATGGTGTGTGTGCAACAATATACTGAAAGGTCAATTATATTGTGCAGCTTATCTCACCACCTGTAGTTATTTAGGTGAAAGCTCCAAAATGCTTGCCTAATATGTCTGTTTATCCAAATGGAAGTATAGAGGGAGAGCTAGATAGATAGCATTGCATTACATTACATGGCAATGCAATGCACAGTTGCTGAAGTTGAACCAAAATGAGCTTGTCATCTGGCTTCTGCAACTTTTAACATGAAAAATCCAATGAGGAGAAGAAAAGCAAAGCCAAAGAGTCCATCCCAAAATCCGACAAACAAGCCAAATGAACAAAAAGCATTGAATTCAATTCTTTCTGATTTTAGAAACTGCATTAAAGAAGGGGTGCACCGGTCCTGGAGATACTGCAATACCAGGTCAATGCGTGGAGTGGACAGAGCAAGCTCTTTTTCCATCTCCCTGTTCTAAAAATCCATTTAATATATGGTCCCCAGATAGGGGACGTATCAGATATTAAACTGATAAGAACAGATACTACACTTGATCTTAGCCAAAAGGCCGAGAAGCGATAACCAGAATTGGTTTCCGACTACGGTGCCACCCAAGGATTCTGAAAAGTCCATTTGTGGAGATGGCCACCTGGACTCCCGTTAAGAAGACATGCTGTCAACCTCTAGATCCCTCACATGCCTGCACTTTTCGGCTTGCTGCTGCTGCAATCCACGCGTTTTAGATCTGCATAACTCCACCTCTTTTAGCACAGTACCCTCAACCCCCGGCTGTTCCCACCCGCCTCAACACTGTTGGAAGGGAGGAGAACCAATTAAGGTGGGGGGGGGGGGGGTGGAACGAGCAGCTGTCTACCCTTAGCAGGAGGGTTGCTGATTAATTACCTCTCCTGCTGCTGCTGCTGCTGCTGGCTGTCCAGCAGCAGACTGAAGGTGGCTGCTGCTGTGCGCAGGTATATAAAGGCTCAGAGCCTATTATGACACGCGCAGCCAGCGTTCCATTGCCACATTCCGTCTACTGCAGGCGGGATACCTGGATGGCTGAATGTCACTGAGAAGCTCACAGAGACCGCCATAAGCAACAGTTTAAAAGAATGCCACAGACTAATCAACCAAACTTTTTGGGTTGGTTTCTCTTTTATAGTCTGCAGGCATTAAATGAAAGAAGTCAGTGTTCCAGCAGAGGGAGACAACGTTTCAGAAAAGGCATTGTAGCAAACCAAAAAAGAAATTTTAAGCGCAGCAGAGTAACCAGCTCACATACCTGTTAACTCAGGTGAGTTTAAAAGGCTGCTGTTGATAACAAGGGCATTTGCTAAATAGATGGTGTGTGTGCAACAATATACTGAAAGGTCAATTATATTGTGCAGCTTATCTCACCACCTGTAGTTATTTAGGTGAAAGCTCCAAAATGCTTGCCTAATATGTCTGTTTATCCAAAAGGAAGTATAGAGGGAGAGCTAGATAGATAGCATTGCATTACATTACATGGCAATGCAATGCACAGTTGCTGAAGTTGAACCAAAATGAGCTTGTCATCTGGCTTCTGCAACTTTTAACATGAAAAATCCAATGAGGAGAAGAAAAGCAAAGCCAAAGAGTCCATCCCAAAATCCGACAAACAAGCCAAATGAACAAAAAGCATTGAATTCAATTCTTTCTGATTTTAGAAACTGCATTAAAGAAGGGGTGCACCGGTCCTGGAGATACTGCAATACCAGGTCAATGCGTGGAGTGGACAGAGCAAGCTCTTTTTCCATCTCCCTGTTCTAAAAATCCATTTAATATATGGTCCCCAGATAGGGGACGTATCAGATATTAAACTGATAAGAACAGATACTACACTTGATCTTAGCCAAAAGGCCGAGAAGCGATAACCAGAATTGGTTTCCGACTACGGTGCCACCCAAGGATTCTGAAAAGTCCATTTGTGGAGATGGCCACCTGGACTCCCGTTAAGAAGACATGCTGTCAACCTCTAGATCCCTCACATGCCTGCACTTTTCGGCTTGCTGCTGCTGCAATCCACGCGTTTTAGATCTGCATAACTCCACCTCTTTTAGCACAGTACCCTCAACCCCCGGCTGTTCCCACCCGCCTCAACACCGTTGGAAGGGAGGAGAACCAATTAAGGCGGGGGGGGGGCGTGGAACGAGCAGCTGTCTACCCTTAGCAGGAGGGTTGCTGATTAATTACCTCTCCTGCTGCTGCTGCTGCTGCTGGCTGTCCAGCAGCAGACTGAAGGTGGCTGCTGCTGTGCGCAGGTATATAAAGGCTCAGAGCCTATTATGACACGCGCAGCCAGCGTTCCATTGCCACATTCCGTCTACTGCAGGCGGGATACCTGGATGGCTGAATGTCACTAGAAGCTCACAGAGACCGCCATAAGCAACAGTTTAAAAGAATGCCACAGACTAATCAACCAAACTTTTTGGGTTGGTTTCTCTTTTATAGTCTGCAGGCATTAAATGAAAGAAGTCAGTGTTCCAGCAGAGGGAGACAACGTTTCAGAAAAGGCATTGTAGCAAACCAAAAAAGAAATTTTAAGCGCAGCAGAGTAACCAGCTCACATACCTGTTAGCTCAGGTGAGTTTAAAAGGCTGCTGTTGATAACAAGGGCATTTGCTAAATAGATGGTGTGTGTGCAACAATATACTGAAAGGTCAATTATATTGTGCAGCTTATCTCACCACCTGTAGTTATTTAGGTGAAAGCTCCAAAATGCTTGCCTAATATGTCTGTTTATCCAAAAGGAAGTATAGAGGGAGAGCTAGATAGATAGCATTGCATTACATTACATGGCAATGCAATGCACAGTTGCTGAAGTTGAACCAAAATGAGCTTGTCATCTGGCTTCTGCAACTTTTAACATGAAAAATCCAATGAGGAGAAGAAAAGCAAAGCCAAAGAGTCCATCCCAAAATCCGACAAACAAGCCAAATGAACAAAAAGCATTGAATTCAATTCTTTCTGATTTTAGAAACTGCATTAAAGAAGGGGTGCACCGGTCCTGGAGATACTGCAATACCAGGTCAATGCGTGGAGTGGACAGAGCAAGCTCTTTTATCCATCTCCCTGTTCTAAAAATCCATTTAATATATGGTTCCCAGATAGGGGACGTATCAGATATTAAACTGATAAGAACAGATACTACACTTGATCTTAGCCAAAAGGCCGAGAAGCGATAACCAGAATTGGTTTCCGACTACGGTGCCACCCAAGGATTCTGAAAAGTCCATTTGTGGAGATGGCCACCTGGACTCCCGTTAAGAAGACATGCTGTCAACCTCTAGATCCCTCACATGCCTGCACTTTTCGGCTTGCTGCTGCTGCAATCCACGCGTTTTAGATCTGCATAACTCCACCTCTTTTAGCACAGTACCCTCAACCCCCGGCTGTTCCCACCCACCTCAACACTGTTGGAAGGGAGGAGAACCAATTAAGGCGGGGGGTGGGGTGGAACGAGCAGCTGTCTACCCTTAGCAGGAGGGTTGCTGATTAATTACCTCTCCTGCTGCTGCTGCTGCTGGCTGTCCAGCAGCAGACTGAAGGTGGCTGCTGCTGTGCGCAGGTATATAAAGGCTCAGAGCCTATTATGACACGCGCAGCCAGCGTTCCATTGCCACATTCCGTCTACTGCAGGCGGGATACCTGGATGGCTGAATGTCACTGAGAAGCTCACAGAGACCGCCATAAGCAACAGTTTAAAAGAATGCCACAGACTAATCAACCAAACTTTTTGGGTTGGTTTCTCTTTTATAGTCTGCAGGCATTAAATGAAAGAAGTCAGTGTTCCAGCAGAGGGAGACAACGTTTCAGAAAAGGCATTGTAGCAAACCAAAAAAGAAATTTTAAGCGCAGCAGAGTAACCAGCTCACATACCTGTTAGCTCAGGTGAGTTTAAAAGGCTGCTGTTGATAACAAGGGCATTTGCTAAATAGATGGTGTGTGTGCAACAATATACTGAAAGGTCAATTATATTGTGCAGCTTATCTCACCACCTGTAGTTATTTAGGTGAAAGCTCCAAAATGCTTGCCTAATATGTCTGTTTATCCAAAAGGAAGTATAGAGGGAGAGCTAGATAGATAGCATTGCATTACATTACATGGCAATGCAATGCACAGTTGCTGAAGTTGAACCAAAATGAGCTTGTCATCTGGCTTCTGCAACTTTTAACATGAAAAATCCAATGAGGAGAAGAAAAGCAAAGCCAAAGAGTCCATCCCAAAATCCGACAAACAAGCCAAATGAACAAAAAGCATTGAATTCAATTCTTTCTGATTTTAGAAACTGCATTAAAGAAGGGGTGCACCGGTCCTGGAGATACTGCAATACCAGGTCAATGCGTGGAGTGGACAGAGCAAGCTCTTTTTCCATCTCCCTGTTCTAAAAATCCATTTAATATATGGTCCCCAGATAGGGGACGTATCAGATATTAAACTGATAAGAACAGATACTACACTTGATCTTAGCCAAAAGGCCGAGAAGCGATAACCAGAATTGGTTTCCGACTACGGTGCCACCCAAGGATTCTGAAAAGTCCATTTGTGGAGATGGCCACCTGGACTCCCGTTAAGAAGACATGCTGTCAACCTCTAGATCCCTCACATGCCTGCACTTTTCGGCTTGCTGCTGCTGCAATCCACGCGTTTTAGATCTGCATAACTCCACCTCTTTTAGCACAGTACCCTCAACCCCCGGCTGTTCCCACCCGCCTCAACACCGTTGGAAGGGAGGAGAACCAATTAAGGCGGGGGGGGGGGTGGAACGAGCAGCTGTCTACCCTTAGCAGGAGGGTTGCTGATTAATTACCTCTCCTGCTGCTGCTGCTGCTGCTGGCTGTCCAGCAGCAGACTGAAGGTGGCTGCTGCTGTGCGCAGGTATATAAAGGCTCAGAGCCTATTATGACACGCGCAGCCAGCGTTCCATTGCCACATTCCGTCTACTGCAGGCGGGATACCTGGATGGCTGAATGTCACTAGAAGCTCACAGAGACCGCCATAAGCAACAGTTTAAAAGAATGCCACAGACTAATCAACCAAACTTTTTGGGTTGGTTTCTCTTTTATAGTCTGCAGGCATTAAATGAAAGAAGTCAGTGTTCCAGCAGAGGGAGACAACGTTTCAGAAAAGGCATTGTAGCAAACCAAAAAAGAAATTTTAAGCGCAGCAGAGTAACCAGCTCACATACCTGTTAGCTCAGGTGAGTTTAAAAGGCTGCTGTTGATAACAAGGGCATTTGCTAAATAGATGGTGTGTGTGCAACAATATACTGAAAGGTCAATTATATTGTGCAGCTTATCTCACCACCTGTAGTTATTTAGGTGAAAGCTCCAAAATGCTTGCCTAATATGTCTGTTTATCCAAAAGGAAGTATAGAGGGAGAGCTAGATAGATAGCATTGCATTACATTACATGGCAATGCAATGCACAGTTGCTGAAGTTGAACCAAAATGAGCTTGTCATCTGGCTTCTGCAACTTTTAACATGAAAAATCCAATGAGGAGAAGAAAAGCAAAGCCAAAGAGTCCATCCCTAAATCCGACAAACAAGCCAAATGAACAAAAAGCATTGAATTCAATTCTTTCTGATTTTAGAAACTGCATTAAAGAAGGGGTGCACCGGTCCTGGAGATACTGCAATACCAGGTCAATGCGTGGAGTGGACAGAGCAAGCTCTTTTATCCATCTCCCTGTTCTAAAAATCCATTTAATATATGGTTCCCAGATAGGGGACGTATCAGATATTAAACTGATAAGAACAGATACTACACTTGATCTTAGCCAAAAGGCCGAGAAGCGATAACCAGAATTGGTTTCCGACTACGGTGCCACCCAAGGATTCTGAAAAGTCCATTTGTGGAGATGGCCACCTGGACTCCCGTTAAGAAGACATGCTGTCAACCTCTAGATCCCTCACATGCCTGCACTTTTCGGCTTGCTGCTGCTGCAATCCACGCGTTTTAGATCTGCATAACTCCACCTCTTTTAGCACAGTACCCTCAACCCCCGGCTGTTCCCACCCGCCTCAACACCGTTGGAAGGGAGGAGAACCAATTAAGGCGGGGGGGGGGTGGAACGAGCAGCTGTCTACCCTTAGCAGGAGGGTTGCTGATTAATTACCTCTCCTGCTGCTGCTGCTGCTGGCTGTCCAGCAGCAGACTGAAGGTGGCTGCTGATGTGCGCAGGTATATAAAGGCTCAGAGCCTATTATGACACGCGCAGCCAGCGTTCCATTGCCACATTCCGTCTACTGCAGGCGGGATACCTGGATGGCTGAATGTCACTGAGAAGCTCACAGAGACCGCCATAAGCAACAGTTTAAAAGAATGCCACAGACTAGTCAACCAAACTTTTTGGGTTGGTTTCTCTTTTATAGTCTGCAGGCATTAAATGAAAGAAGTCAGTGTTCCAGCAGAGGGAGACAACGTTTCAGAAAAGGCATTGTAGCAAACCAAAAAAGAAATTTTAAGCGCAGCAGAGTAACCAGCTCACATACCTGTTAGCTCAGGTGAGTTTAAAAGGCTGCTGTTGATAACAAGGGCATTTGCTAAATAGATGGTGTGTGTGCAACAATATACTGAAAGGTCAATTATATGTGCAGCTTATCTCACCACCTGTAGTTATTTAGGTGAAAGCTCCAAAATGCATGCCTAATATGTCTGTTTATCCAAAAGGAAGTAAAGAGGGAGAGCTAGATAGATAGCATTGCATTACATTACATGGCAATGCAATGCACAGTTGCTGAAGTTGAACCAAAATGAGCTTGTCATCTGGCTTCTGCAACTTTTAACATGAAAAATCCAATGAGGAGAAGAAAAGCAAAGCCAAAGAGTCCATCCCAAAATCCGACAAACAAGCCAAATGAACAAAAAGCATTGAATTCAATTCTTTCTGATTTTAGAAACTGCATTAAAGAAGGGGTGCACCGGTCCTGGAGATACTGCAATACCAGGTCAATGCGTGGAGTGGACAGAGCAAGCTCTTTTTCCATCTCCCTGTTCTAAAAATCCATTTAATATATGGTCCCCAGATAGGGGACGTATCAGATATTAAACTGATAAGAACAGATACTACACTTGATCTTAGCCAAAAGGCCGAGAAGCGATAACCAGAATTGGTTTCCGACTACGGTGCCACCCAAGGATTCTGAAAAGTCCATTTGTGGAGATGGCCACCTGGACTCCCGTTAAGAAGACATGCTGTCAACCTCTAGATCCCTCACATGCCTGCACTTTTCGGCTTGCTGCTGCTGCAATCCACGCGTTTTAGATCTGCATAACTCCACCTCTTTTAGCACAGTACCCTCAACCCCCGGCTGTTCCCACCCGCCTCAACACCGTTGGAAGGGAGGAGAACCAATTAAGGCGGGGGGGGGGGGGGTGGAACGAGCAGCTGTCTACCCTTAGCAGGAGGGTTGCTGATTAATTACCTCTCCTGCTGCTGCTGCTGCTGCTGGCTGTCCAGCAGCAGACTGAAGGTGGCTGCTGCTGTGCGCAGGTATATAAAGGCTCAGAGCCTATTATGACACGCGCAGCCAGCGTTCCATTGCCACATTCCGTCTACTGCAGGCGGGATACCTGGATGGCTGAATGTCACTGAGAAGCTCACAGAGACCGCCATAAGCAACAGTTTAAAAGAATGCCACAGACTAATCAACCAAACTTTTTGGGTTGGTTTCTCTTTTATAGTCTGCAGGCATTAAATGAAAGAAGTCAGTGTTCCAGCAGAGGGAGACAACGTTTCAGAAAAGGCATTGTAGCAAACCAAAAAAGAAATTTTAAGCGCAGCAGAGTAACCAGCTCACATACCTGTTAGCTCAGGTGAGTTTAAAAGGCTGCTGTTGATAACAAGGGCATTTGCTAAATAGATGGTGTGTGTGCAACAATATACTGAAAGCTCAATTATATTGTGCAGCTTATCTCACCACCTGTAGTTATTTAGGTGAAAGCTCCAAAATGCTTGCCTAATATGTCTGTTTATCCAAAAGGAAGTATAGAGGGAGAGCTAGATAGATAGCATTGCATTACATTACATGGCAATGCAATGCACAGTTGCTGAAGTTGAACCAAAATGAGCTTGTCATCTGGCTTCTGCAACTTTTAACATGAAAAATCCAATGAGGAGAAGAAAAGCAAAGCCAAAGAGTCCATCCCAAAATCCGACAAACAAGCCAAATGAACAAAAAGCATTGAATTCAATTCTTTCTGATTTTAGAAACTGCATTAAAGAAGGGGTGCACCGGTCCTGGAGATACTGCAATACCAGGTCAATGCGTGGAGTGGACAGAGCAAGCTCTTTTTCCATCTCCCTGTTCTAAAAATCCATTTAATATATGGTCCCCAGATAGGGGACGTATCAGATATTAAACTGATAAGAACAGATACTACACTTGATCTTAGCCAAAAGGCCGAGAAGCGATAACCAGAATTGGTTTCCGACTACGGTGCCACCCAAGGATTCTGAAAAGTCCATTTGTGGAGATGGCCACCTGGACTCCCGTTAAGAAGACATGCTGTCAACCTCTAGATCCCTCACATGCCTGCACTTTTCGGCTTGCTGCTGCTGCAATCCACGCGTTTTAGATCTGCATAACTCCACCTCTTTTAGCACAGTACCCTCAACCCCCGGCTGTTCCCACCCGCCTCAACACCGTTGGAAGGGAGGAGAACCAATTAAGGCGGGGGGTGGGGTGGAACAAGCAGCTGTCTACCCTTAGCAGGAGGGTTGCTGATTAATTACCTCTCCTGCTGCTGCTGCTGCTGCTGGCTGTCCAGCAGCAGACTGAAGGTGGCTGCTGCTGTGCGCAGGTATATAAAGGCTCAGAGCCTATTATGACACGCGCAGCCAGCGTTCCATTGCCACATTCCGTCTACTGCAGGCGGGATACCTGGATGGCTGAATGTCACTGAGAAGCTCACAGAGACCGCCATAAGCAACAGTTTAAAAGAATGCCACAGACTAATCAACCAAACTTTTTGGGTTGGTTTCTCTTTTATAGTCTGCAGGCATTAAATGAAAGAAGTCAGTGTTCCAGCAGAGGGAGACAACGTTTCAGAAAAGGCATTGTAGCAAACCAAAAAAGAAATTTTAAGCGCAGCAGAGTAACCAGCTCACATACCTGTTAGCTCAGGTGAGTTTAAAAGGCTGCTGTTGATAACAAGGGCATTTGCTAAATAGATGGTGTGTGTGCAACAATATACTGAAAGGTCAATTATATTGTGCAGCTTATCTCACCACCTGTAGTTATTTAGGTGAAAGCTCCAAAATGCTTGCCTAATATGTCTGTTTATCCAAAAGGAAGTATAGAGGGAGAGCTAGATAGATAGCATTGCATTACATTACATGGCAATGCAATGCACAGTTGCTGAAGTTGAACCAAAATGAGCTTGTCATCTGGCTTCTGCAACTTTTAACATGAAAAATCCAATGAGGAGAAGAAAAGCAAAGCCAAAGAGTCCATCCCAAAATCCGACAAACAAGCCAAATGAACAAAAAGCATTGAATTCAATTCTTTCTGATTTTAGAAACTGCATTAAAGAAGGGGTGCACCGGTCCTGGAGATACAGCAATACCAGGTCAATGCGTGGAGTGGACAGAGCAAGCTCTTTTTCCATCTCCCTGTTCTAAAAATCCATTTAGTATATGGTCCCCAGATAGGGGACGTATCAGATATTAAACTGATAAGAACAGATACTACACTTGATCTTAGCCAAAAGGCCGAGAAGCGATAACCAGAATTGGTTTCCGACTACAGTGCCACCCAAGGATTCTGAAAAGTCCATTTGTGGAGATGGCCACCTGGACTCCCGTTAAGAAGACATGCTGTCAACCTCTAGATCCCTCACATGCCTGCACTTTTCGGCTTGCTGCTGCTGCAATCCACGCGTTTTAGATCTGCATAACTCCACCTCTTTTAGCACAGTACCCTCAACCCCCGGCTGTTCCCACCCGCCTCAACACCGTTGGAAGGGAGGAGAACCAATTAAGGCGGGGGGGGGGGGGGGTGGAACGAGCAGCTGTCTACCCTTAGCAGGAGGGTTGCTGATTAATTACCTCTCCTGCTGCTGCTGCTGCTGCTGGCTGTCCAGCAGCAGACTGAAGGTGGCTGCTGCTGTGCGCAGGTATATAAAGGCTCAGAGCCTATTATGACACGCGCAGCCAGCGTTCCATTGCCACATTCCGTCTACTGCAGGCGGGATACCTGGATGGCTGAATGTCACTGAGAAGCTCACAGAGACCGCCATAAGCAACAGTTTAAAAGAATGCCACAGACTAATCAACCAAACTTTTTGGGTTGGTTTCTCTTTTATAGTCTGCAGGCATTAAATGAAAGAAGTCAGTGTTCCAGCAGAGGGAGACAACGTTTCAGAAAAGGCATTGTAGCAAACCAAAAAAGAAATTTTAAGCGCAGCAGAGTAACCAGCTCACATACCTGTTAGCTCAGGTGAGTTTAAAAGGCTGCTGTTGATAACAAGGGCATTTGCTAAATAGATGGTGTGTGTGCAACAATATACTGAAAGCTCAATTATATTGTGCAGCTTATCTCACCACCTGTAGTTATTTAGGTGAAAGCTCCAAAATGCTTGCCTAATATGTCTGTTTATCCAAAAGGAAGTATAGAGGGAGAGCTAGATAGATAGCATTGCATTACATTACATGGCAATGCAATGCACAGTTGCTGAAGTTGAACCAAAATGAGCTTGTCATCTGGCTTCTGCAACTTTTAACATGAAAAATCCAATGAGGAGAAGAAAAGCAAAGCCAAAGAGTCCATCCCAAAATCCGACAAACAAGCCAAATGAACAAAAAGCATTGAATTCAATTCTTTCTGATTTTAGAAACTGCATTAAAGAAGGGGTGCACCGGTCCTGGAGATACTGCAATACCAGGTCAATGCGTGGAGTGGACAGAGCAAGCTCTTTTTCCATCTCCCTGTTCTAAAAATCCATTTAATATATGGTCCCCAGATAGGGGACGTATCAGATATTAAACTGATAAGAACAGATACTACACTTGATCTTAGCCAAAAGGCCGAGAAGCGATAACCAGAATTGGTTTCCGACTACGGTGCCACCCAAGGATTCTGAAAAGTCCATTTGTGGAGATGGCCACCTGGACTCCCGTTAAGAAGACATGCTGTCAACCTCTAGATCCCTCACATGCCTGCACTTTTCGGCTTGCTGCTGCTGCAATCCACGCGTTTTAGATCTGCATAACTCCACCTCTTTTAGCACAGTACCCTCAACCCCCGGCTGTTCCCACCCGCCTCAACACCGTTGGAAGGGAGGAGAACCAATTAAGGCGGGGGGGGGGGTGGAACAAGCAGCTGTCTACCCTTAGCAGGAGGGTTGCTGATTAATTACCTCTCCTGCTGCTGCTGCTGCTGCTGGCTGTCCAGCAGCAGACTGAAGGTGGCTGCTGCTGTGCGCAGGTATATAAAGGCTCAGAGCCTATTATGACACGCGCAGCCAGCGTTCCATTGCCACATTCCGTCTACTGCAGGCGGGATACCTGGATGGCTGAATGTCACTGAGAAGCTCACAGAGACCGCCATAAGCAACAGTTTAAAAGAATGCCACAGACTAATCAACCAAACTTTTTGGGTTGGTTTCTCTTTTATAGTCTGCAGGCATTAAATGAAAGAAGTCAGTGTTCCAGCAGAGGGAGACAACGTTTCAGAAAAGGCATTGTAGCAAACCAAAAAAGAAATTTTAAGCGCAGCAGAGTAACCAGCTCACATACCTGTTAGCTCAGGTGAGTTTAAAAGGCTGCTGTTGATAACAAGGGCATTTGCTAAATAGATGGTGTGTGTGCAACAATATACTGAAAGGTCAATTATATTGTGCAGCTTATCTCACCACCTGTAGTTATTTAGGTGAAAGCTCCAAAATGCTTGCCTAATATGTCTGTTTATCCAAAAGGAAGTATAGAGGGAGAGCTAGATAGATAGCATTGCATTACATTACATGGCAATGCAATGCACAGTTGCTGAAGTTGAACCAAAATGAGCTTGTCATCTGGCTTCTGCAACTTTTAACATGAAAAATCCAATGAGGAGAAGAAAAGCAAAGCCAAAGAGTCCATCCCAAAATCCGACAAACAAGCCAAATGAACAAAAAGCATTGAATTCAATTCTTTCTGATTTTAGAAACTGCATTAAAGAAGGGGTGCACCGGTCCTGGAGATACAGCAATACCAGGTCAATGCGTGGAGTGGACAGAGCAAGCTCTTTTTCCATCTCCCTGTTCTAAAAATCCATTTAGTATATGGTCCCCAGATAGGGGACGTATCAGATATTAAACTGATAAGAACAGATACTACACTTGATCTTAGCCAAAAGGCCGAGAAGCGATAACCAGAATTGGTTTCCGACTACAGTGCCACCCAAGGATTCTGAAAAGTCCATTTGTGGAGATGGCCACCTGGACTCCCGTTAAGAAGACATGCTGTCAACCTCTAGATCCCTCACATGCCTGCACTTTTCGGCTTGCTGCTGCTGCAATCCACGCGTTTTAGATCTGCATAACTCCACCTCTTTTAGCACAGTACCCTCAACCCCCGGCTGTTCCCACCCGCCTCAACACCGTTGGAAGGGAGGAGAACCAATTAAGGCGGGGGGGGGGTGGAACGAGCAGCTGTCTACCCTTAGCAGGAGGGTTGCTGATTAATTACCTCTCCTGCTGCTGCTGCTGCTGGCTGTCCAGCAGCAGACTGAAGGTGGCTGCTGCTGTGCGCAGGTATATTAAGGCTCAGAGCCTATTATGACACGCGCAGCCAGCGTTCCATTGCCACATTCCGTCTACTGCAGGCAGGATACCTGGATGGCTGAATGTCACTGAGAAGCTCACAGAGACCGCCATAAGCAACAGTTTAAAAGAATGCCACAGACTAATCAACCAAACTTTTTGGGTTGGTTTCTCTTTTATAGTCTGCAGGCATTAAATGAAAGAAGTCAGTGTTCCAGCAGAGGGAGACAACGTTTCAGAAAAGGCATTGTAGCAAACCAAAAAAGAAATTTTAAGCGCAGCAGAGTAACCAGCTCACATACCTGTTAGCTCAGGTGAGTTTAAAAGGCTGCTGTTGATAACAAGGGCATTTGCTAAATAGATGGTGTGTGTGCAACAATATACTGAAAGGTCAATTATATTGTGCAGCTTATCTCACCACCTGTAGTTATTTAGGTGAAAGCTCCAAAATGCTTGCCTAATATGTCTGTTTATCCAAAAGGAAGTATAGAGGGAGAGCTAGATAGATAGCATTGCATTACATTACATGGCAATGCAATGCACAGTTGCTGAAGTTGAACCAAAATGAGCTTGTCATCTGGCTTCTGCAACTTTTAACATGAAAAATCCAATGAGGAGAAGAAAAGCAAAGCCAAAGAGTCCATCCCAAAATCCGACAAACAAGCCAAATGAACAAAAAGCATTGAATTCAATTCTTTCTGATTTTAGAAACTGCATTAAAGAAGGGGTGCACCGGTCCTGGAGATACTGCAATACCAGGTCAATGCGTGGAGTGGACAGAGCAAGCTCTTTTTCCATCTCCCTGTTCTAAAAATCCATTTAATATATGGTCCCCAGATAGGGGACGTATCAGATATTAAACTGATAAGAACAGATACTACACTTGATCTTAGCCAAAAGGCCGAGAAGCGATAACCAGAATTGGTTTCCGACTACGGTGCCACCCAAGGATTCTGAAAAGTCCATTTGTGGAGATAGCCACCTGGACTCCCGTTAAGAAGACATGCTGTCAACCTCTAGATCCCTCACATGCCTGCACTTTTCGGCTTGCTGCTGCTGCAATCCACGCGTTTTAGATCTGCATAACTCCACCTCTTTTAGCACAGTACCCTCAACCCCCGGCTGTTCCCACCCGCCTCAACACCGTTGGAAGGGAGGAGAACCAATTAAGGCGGGGGGGGGGGGGGTGGAACGAGCAGCTGTCTACCCTTAGCAGGAGGGTTGCTGATTAATTACCTCTCCTGCTGCTGCTGCTGCTGCTGCTGGCTGTCCAGCAGCAGACTGAAGGTGGCTGCTGCTGTGCGCAGGTATATAAAGGCTCAGAGCCTATTATGACACGCGCAGCCAGCGTTCCTTGCCACATTCCGTCTACTGCAGGCGGGATACCTGGATGGCTGAATGTCACTGAGAAGCTCACAGAGACCGCCATAAGCAACAGTTTAAAAGAATGCCACAGACTAATCAACCAAACTTTTTGGGTTGGTTTCTCTTTTATAGTCTGCAGGCATTAAATGAAAGAAGTCAGTGTTCCAGCAGAGGGAGACAACGTTTCAGAAAAGGCATTGTAGCAAACCAAAAAAGAAATTTTAAGCGCAGCAGAGTAACCAGCTCACATACCTGTTAGCTCAGGTGAGTTTAAAAGGCTGCTGTTGATAACAAGGGCATTTGCTAAATAGATGGTGTGTGTGCAACAATATACTGAAAGGTCAATTATATTGTGCAGCTTATCTCACCACCTGTAGTTATTTAGGTGAAAGCTTAAAAATGCTTGCCTAATATGTCTGTTTATCCAAAAGGAAGTATAGAGGGAGAGCTAGATAGATAGCATTGCATTACATTACATGGCAATGCAATGCACAGTTGCTGAAGTTGAACCAAAATGAGCTTGTCATCTGGCTTCTGCATCTTTTAACATGAAAAATCCAATGAGGAGAAGAAAAGCAAAGCCAAAGAGTCCATCCCAAAATCCGACAAACAAGCCAAATGAACAAAAAGCATTGAATTCAATTCTTTCTGATTTTAGAAACTGCATTAAAGAAGGGGTGCACCGGTCCTGGAGATACTGCAATACCAGGTCAATGCGTGGAGTGGACAGAGCAAGCTCTTTTTCCATCTCCCTGTTCTAAAAATCCATTTAATATATGGTCCCCAGATAGGGGACGTATCAGATATTAAACTGATAAGAACAGATACTACACTTGATCTTAGCCAAAAGGCCGAGAAGCGATAACCAGAATTGGTTTCCGACTACGGTGCCACCCAAGGATTCTGAAAAGTCCATTTGTGGAGATGGCCACCTGGACTCCCGTTAAGAAGACATGCTGTCAACCTCTAGATCCCTCACATGCCTGCACTTTTCGGCTTGCTGCTGCTGCAATCCACGCGTTTTAGATCTGCATAACTCCACCTCTTTTAGCACAGTACCCTCAACCCCCGGCTGTTCCCACCCGCCTCAACACCGTTGGAAGGGAGGAGAACCAATTAAGGCGGGGGGGGGGGTGGAACGAGCAGCTGTCTACCCTTAGCAGGAGGGTTGCTGATTAATTACCTCTCCTGCTGCTGCTGCTGCTGCTGGCTGTCCAGAAGCAGACTGAAGGTGGCTGCTGCTGTGCGCAGGTATATAAAGGCTCAGAGCCTATTATGACACGCGCAGCCAGCGTTCCATTGCCACATTCCGTCTACTGCAGGCGGGATACCTGGATGGCTGAATGTCACTGAGAAGCTCACAGAGACCGCCATAAGCAACAGTTTAAAAGAATGCCACAGACTAATCAACCAAACTTTTTGGGTTGGTTTCTCTTTTATAGTCTGCAGGCATTAAATGAAAGAAGTCAGTGTTCCAGCAGAGGGAGACAACGTTTCAGAAAAGGCATTGTAGCAAACCAAAAAAGAAATTTTAAGCGCAGCAGAGTAACCAGCTCACATACCTGTTAGCTCAGGTGAGTTTAAAAGGCTGCTGTTGATAACAAGGGCATTTGCTAAATAGATGGTGTGTGTGCAACAATATACTGAAAGGTCAATTATATTGTGCAGCTTATCTCACCACCTGTAGTTATTTAGGTGAAAGCTCCAAAATGCTTGCCTAATATGTCTGTTTATCCAAAAGGAAGTATAGAGGGAGAGCTAGATAGATAGCATTGCATTACATTACATGGCAATGCAATGCACAGTTGCTGAAGTTGAACCAAAATGAGCTTGTCATCTGGCTTCTGCAACTTTTAACATGAAAAATCCAATGAGGAGAAGAAAAGCAAAGCCAAAGAGTCCATCCCAAAATCCGACAAACAAGCCAAATGAACAAAAAGCATTGAATTCAATTCTTTCTGATTTTAGAAACTGCATTAAAGAAGGGGTGCACCGGTCCTGGAGATACTGCAATACCAGGTCAATGCGTGGAGTGGACAGAGCAAGCTCTTTTTCCATCTCCCTGTTCTAAAAATCCATTTAATATATGGTCCCCAGATAGGGGACGTATCAGATATTAAACTGATAAGAACAGATACTACACTTGATCTTAGCCAAAAGGCCGAGAAGCGATAACCAGAATTGGTTTCCGACTACGGTGCCACCCAAGGATTCTGAAAAGTCCATTTGTGGAGATGGCCACCTGGACTCCCGTTAAGAAGACATGCTGTCAACCTCTAGATCCCTCACATGCCTGCACTTTTCGGCTTGCTGCTGCTGCAATCCACGCGTTTTAGATCTGCATAACTCCACCTCTTTTAGCACAGTACCCTCAACCCCCGGCTGTTCTCACCCGCCTCAACACCGTTGGAAGGGAGGAGAACCAATTAAGGCGGGGGGGGGGTGGAACGAGCAGCTGTCTACCCTTAGCAGGAGGGTTGCTGATTAATTACCTCTCCTGCTGCTGCTGCTGCTGCTGCTGCTGGCTGTCCAGCAGCAGACTGAAGGTGGCTGCTGCTGTGCGCAGGTATATAAAGGCTCAGAGCCTATTATGACACGCGCAGCCAGCGTTCCATTGCCACATTCCGTCTACTGCAGGCGGGATACCTGGATGGCTGAATGTCACTGAGAAGCTCACAGAGACCGCCATAAGCAACAGTTTAAAAGAATGCCACAGACTAATCAACCAAACTTTTTGGGTTGGTTTCTCTTTTATAGTCTGCAGGCATTAAATGAAAGAAGTCAGTGTTCCAGCAGAGGGAGACAACGTTTCAGAAAAGGCATTGTAGCAAACCAAAAAAGAAATTTTAAGCGCAGCAGAGTAACCAGCTCACATACCTGTTAGCTCAGGTGAGTTTAAAAGGCTGCTGTTGATAACAAGGGCATTTGCTAAATAGATGGTGTGTGTGCAACAATATACTGAAAGGTCAATTATATTGTGCAGCTTATCTCACCACCTGTAGTTATTTAGGTGAAAGCTCCAAAATGCTTGCCTAATATGTCTGTTTATCCAAAAGGAAGTATAGAGGGAGAGCTAGATAGATAGCATTGCATTACATTACATGGCAATGCAATGCACAGTTGCTGAAGTTGAACCAAAATGAGCTTGTCATCTGGCTTCTGCAACTTTTAACATGAAAAATCCAATGAGGAGAAGAAAAGCAAAGCCAAAGAGTCCATCCCAAAATCCGACAAACAAGCCAAATGAACAAAAAGCATTGAATTCAATTCTTTCTGATTTTAGAAACTGCATTAAAGAAGGGGTGCACCGGTCCTGGAGATACTGCAATACCAGGTCAATGCGTGGAGTGGACAGAGCAAGCTCTTTTTCCATCTCCCTGTTCTAAAAATCCATTTAATATATGGTCCCCAGATAGGGGACGTATCAGATATTAAACTGATAAGAACAGATACTACACTTGATCTTAGCCAAAAGGCCGAGAAGCGATAACCAGAATTGGTTTCCGACTACGGTGCCACCCAAGGATTCTGAAAAGTCCATTTGTGGAGATGGCCACCTGGACTCCCGTTAAGAAGACATGCTGTCAACCTCTAGATCCCTCACATGCCTGCACTTTTCGGCTTGCTGCTGCTGCAATCCACGCGTTTTAGATCTGCATAACTCCACCTCTTTTAGCACAGTACCCTCAACCCCCGGCTGTTCCCACCCGCCTCAACACCGTTGGAAGGGAGGAGAACCAATTAAGGCGGGGGGGGGGTGGAACGAGCAGCTGTCTACCCTTAGCAGGAGGGTTGCTGATTAATTAACTCTCCTGCTGCTGCTGCTGCTGGCTGTCCAGCAGCAGACTGAAGGTGGCTGCTGCTGTGCGCAGGTATATAAAGGCTCAGAGCCTATTATGACACGCGCAGCCAGCGTTCCATTGCCACATTCCGTCTACTGCAGGCAGGATACCTGGATGGCTGAATGTCACTGAGAAGCTCACAGAGACCGCCATAAGCAACAGTTTAAAAGAATGCCACAGACTAATCAACCAAACTTTTTGGGTTGGTTTCTCTTTTATAGTCTGCAGGCATTAAATGAAAGAAGTCAGTGTTCCAGCAGAGGGAGACAACGTTTCAGAAAAGGCATTGTAGCATACCAAAAAAGAAATTTTAAGCGCAGCAGAGTAACCAGCTCACATACCTGTTAGCTCAGGTGAGTTTAAAAGGCTGCTGTTGATAACAAGGGCATTTGCTAAATAGATGGTGTGTGTGCAACAATATACTGAAAGGTCAATTATATTGTGCAGCTTATCTCACCACCTGTAGTTATTTAGGTGAAAGCTCCAAAATGCTTGCCTAATATGTCTGTTTATCCAAAAGGAAGTATAGAGGGAGAGCTAGATAGATAGCATTGCATTACATTACATGGCAATGCAATGCACAGTTGCTGAAGTTGAACCAAAATGAGCTTGTCATCTGGCTTCTGCAACTTTTAACATGAAAAATCCAATGAGGAGAAGAAAAGCAAAGCCAAAGAGTCCATCCCAAAATCCGACAAACAAGCCAAATGAACAAAAAGCATTGAATTCAATTCTTTCTGATTTTAGAAACTGCATTAAAGAAGGGGTGCACCGGTTCTGGAGATACTGCAATACCAGGTCAATGCGTGGAGTGGACAGAGCAAGCTCTTTTTCCATCTCCCTGTTCTAAAAATCCATTTAATATATGGTCCCCAGATAGGGGACGTATCAGATATTAAACTGATAAGAACAGATACTACACTTGATCTTAGCCAAAAGGCCGAGAAGCGATAACCAGAATTGGTTTCCGACTACGGTGCCACCCAAGGATTCTGAAAAGTCCATTTGTGGAGATGGCCACCTGGACTCCCGTTAAGAAGACATGCTGTCAACCTCTAGATCCCTCACATGCCTGCACTTTTCGGCTTGCTGCTGCTGCAATCCACGCGTTTTATATCTGCATAACTCCACCTCTTTTAGCACAGTACCCTCAACCCCCGGCTGTTCCCACCCGCCTCAACACCGTTGGAAGGGAGGAGAACCAATTAAGCCGGGGGGGGGTGGAACGAGCAGCTGTCTACCCTTAGCAGGAGGGTTGCTGATTAATTACCTCTCCTGCTGCTGCTGCTGCTGCTGGCTGTCCAGCAGCAGACTGAAGGTGGCTGCTGCTGTGCGCAGGTATATAAAGGCTCAGAGCCTATTATGACACGCGCAGCCAGCGTTCCATTGCCACATTCCGTCTACTGCAGGCGGGATACCTGGATGGCTGAATGTCACTGAGAAGCTCACAGAGACCGCCATAAGCAACAGTTTAAAAGAATGCCACAGACTAATCAACCAAACTTTTTGGGTTGGTTTCTCTTTTATAGTCTGCAGGCATTAAATGAAAGAAGTCAGTGTTCCAGCAGAGGGAGACAACGTTTCAGAAAAGGCATTGTAGCAAACCAAAAAAGAAATTTTAAGCGCAGCAGAGTAACCAGCTCACATACCTGTTAGCTCAGGTGAGTTTAAAAGGCTGCTGTTGATAACAAGGGCATTTGCTAAATAGATGGTGTGTGTGCAACAATATACTGAAAGGTCAATTATATTGTGCAGCTTATCTCACCACCTGTAGTTATTTAGGTGAAAGCTCCAAAATGCTTGCCTAATATGTCTGTTTATCCAAAAGGAAGTATAGAGGGAGAGCTAGATAGATAGCATTGCATTACATTACATGGCAATGCAATGCACAGTTGCTGAAGTTGAACTAAAATGAGCTTGTCATCTGGCTTCTGCAACTTTTAACATGAAAAATCCAATGAGGAGAAGAAAAGCAAAGCCAAAGAGTCCATCCCAAAATCCGACAAACAAGCCAAATGAACAAAAAGCATTGAATTCAATTCTTTCTGATTTTAGAAACTGCATTAAAGAAGGGGAGCACCGGTCCTGGAGATACTGCAATACCAGGTCAATGCGTGGAGTGGACAGAGCAAGCTCTTTTTCCATCTCCCTGTTCTAAAAATCCATTTAATATATGGTCCCCAGATAGGGGACGTATCAGATATTAAACTGATAAGAACAGATACTACACTTGATCTTAGCCAAAAGGCCGAGAAGCGATAACCAGAATTGGTTTCCGACTACGGTGCCACCCAAGGATTCTGAAAAGTCCATTTGTGGAGATGGCCACCTGGACTCCCGTTAAGAAGACATGCTGTCAACCTCTAGATCCCTCACATGCCTGCACTTTTCGGCTTGCTGCTGCTGCAATCCACGCGTTTTAGATCTGCATAACTCCACCTCTTTTAGCACAGTACCCTCAACCCCCGGCTGTTCCCACCCGCCTCAACACCGTTGGAAGGGAGGAGAACCAATTAAGGCGGGGGGGGGGTGGAACGAGCAGCTGTCTACCCTTAGCAGGAGGGTTGCTGATTAATTACCTCTCCTGCTGCTGCTGCTGCTGGCTGGCTGTCCAGCAGCAGACTGAAGGTGGCTGCTGCTGTGCGCAGGTATATAAAGGCTCAGAGCCTATTATGACACGCGCAGCCAGCGTTCCATTGCCACATTCCGTCTACTGCAGGCGGGATACTTGGATGGCTGAATGTCACTGAGAAGCTCACAGAGACCGCCATAAGCAACAGTTTAAAAGAATGCCACAGACTAATCAACCAAACTTTTTGGGTTGGTTTCTCTTTTATAGTCTGCAGGCATTAAATGAAAGAAGTCAGTGTTCCAGCAGAGGGAGACAACGTTTCAGAAAAGGCATTGTAGCAAACCAAAAAAGAAATTTTAAGCGCAGCAGAGTAACCAGCTCACATACCTGTTAGCTCAGGTGAGTTTAAAAGGCTGCTGTTGATAACAAGGGCATTTGCTAAATAGATGGTGTGTGTGCAACAATATACTGAAAGGTCAATTATATTGTGCAGCTTATCTCACCACCTGTAGTTATTTAGGTGAAAGCTCCAAAATGCTTGCCTAATATGTCTGTTTATCCAAAAGGAAGTATAGAGGGAGAGCTAGATAGATAGCATTGCATTACATTACATGGCAATGCAATGCACAGTTGCTGAAGTTGAACCAAAATGAGCTTGTCATCTGGCTTCTGCAACTTTTAACATGAAAAATCCAATGAGGAGAAGAAAAGCAAAGCCAAAGAGTCCATCCCAAAATCCGACAAACAAGCCAAATGAACAAACAGCATTGAATTCAATTCTTTCTGATTTTAGAAACTGCATTAAAGAAGGGGTGCACCGGTCCTGGAGATACTGCAATACCAGGTCAATGCGTGGAGTGGACAGAGCAAGCTCTTTTTCCATCTCCCTGTTCTAAAAATCCATTTAATATATGGTCCCCAGATAGGGGACGTATCAGATATTAAACTGATAAGAACAGATACTACACTTGATCTTAGCCAAAAGGCCGAGAAGCGATAACCAGAATTGGTTTCGACTACGGTGCCACCCAAAGATTCTGAAAAGTCCATTTGTGGAGATGGCCACCTGGACTCCCGTTAAGAAGACATGCTGTCAACCTCTAGATCCCTCACATGCCTGCACTTTTCGGCTTGCTGCTGCTGCAATCCACGCGTTTTAGATCTGCATAACTCCACCTCTTTTAGCACAGTACCCTCAACCCCCGGCTGTTCCCACCCGCCTCAACACCGTTGGAAGGGAGGAGAACCAATTAAGGCGGGGGGGGGGTGGAACGAGCAGCTGTCTACCCTTAGCAGGAGGGTTGCTGATTAATTACCTCTCCTGCTGCTGCTGCTGCTGCTGGCTGTCCAGCAGCAGACTGAAGGTGGCTGCTGCTGTGCGCAGGTATATAAAGGCTCAGAGCCTATTATGACACGCGCAGCCAGCGTTCCATTGCCACATTCCATCTACTGCAGGCGGGATACCTGGATGGCTGAATGTCACTGAGAAGCTCACAGAGACCGCCATAAGCAACAGTTTAAAAGAATGCCACAGACTAATCAACCAAACTTTTTGGGTTGGTTTCTCTTTTATAGTCTGCAGGCATTAAATGAAAGAAGTCAGTGTTCCAGCAGAGGGAGACAACGTTTCAGAAAAGGCATTGTAGCAAACCAAAAAAGAAATTTTAAGCGCAGCAGAGTAACCAGCTCACATACCTGTTAGCTCAGGTGAGTTTAAAAGGCTGCTGTTGATAACAAGGGCATTTGCTAAATAGATGGTGTGTGTGCAACAATAAAAGGTCAATTATATTGTGCAGCTTATCTCACCACCTGTAGTTATTTAGGTGAAAGCTCCAAAATGCTTGCCTAATATGTCTGTTTATCCAAAAGGAAGTATAGAGGGAGAGCTAGATAGATAGCATTGCATTACATTACATGGCAATGCAATGCACAGTTGCTGAAGTTGAACCAAAATGAGCTTGTCATCTGGCTTCTGCAACTTTTAACATGAAAAATCCAATGAGGAGAAGAAAAGCAAAGCCAAAGAGTCCATCCCAAAATCCGACAAACAAGCCAAATGAACAAAAAGCATTGAATTCAATTCTTTCTGATTTTAGAAACTGCATTAAAGAAGGGGTGCACCGGTCCTGGAGATACTGCAATACCAGGTCAATGCGTGGAGTGGACAGAGCAAGCTCTTTTTCCATCTCCCTGTTCTAAAAATCCATTTAATATATGGTCCCCAGATAGGGGACGTATCAGATATTAAACTGATAAGAACAGATACTACACTTGATCTTAGCCAAAAGGCCGAGAAGCGATAACCAGAATTGGTTTCCGACTACGGTGCCACCCAAGGATTCTGAAAAGTCCATTTGTGGAGATGGCCACCTGGACTCCCGTTAAGAAGACATGCTGTCAACCTCTAGATCCCTCACATGCCTGCACTTTTCGGCTTGCTGCTGCTGCAATCCACGCGTTTTAGATCTGCATAACTCCACCTCTTTTAGCACAGTACCCTCAACCCCCGGCTGTTCCCACCCGCCTCAACACCGTTGGAAGGGAGGAGAACCAATTAAGGCGGGGGGGGGGGTGGAACGAGCAGCTGTCTACCCTTAGCAGGAGGGTTGCTGATTAATTACCTCTCCTGCTGCTGCTGCTGCTGGCTGGCTGTCCAGCAGCAGACTGAAGGTGGCTGCTGCTGTGCGCAGGTATATAAAGGCTCAGAGCCTATTATGACACGCGCAGCCAGCGTTCCATTGCCACATTCCGTCTACTGCAGGCGGGATACCTGGATGGCTGAATGTCACTGAGAAGCTCACAGAGACCGCCATAAGCAACAGTTTAAAAGAATGCCACAGACTAATCAACCAAACTTTTTGGGTTGGTTTCTCTTTTATAGTCTGCAGGCATTAAATGAAAGAAGTCAGTGTTCCAGCAGAGGGAGACAACGTTTCAGAAAAGGCATTGTAGCAAACCAAAAAAGAAATTTTAAGCGCAGCAGAGTAACCAGCTCACATACCTGTTAGCTCAGGTGAGTTTAAAAGGCTGCTGTTGATAACAAGGGCATTTGCTAAATAGATGGTGTGTGTGCAACAATATACTGAAAGGTCAATTATATTGTGCAGCTTATCTCACCACCTGTAGTTATTTAGGTGAAAGCTCCAAAATGCTTGCCTAATATGTCTGTTTATCCAAAAGGAAGTATAGAGGGAGAGCTAGATAGATAGCATTGCATTACATTACATGGCAATGCAATGCACAGTTGCTGAAGTTGAACCAAAATGAGCTTGTCATCTGGCTTCTGCAACTTTTAACATGAAAAATCCAATGAGGAGAAGAAAAGCAAAGCCAAAGAGTCCATCCCAAAATCCGACAAACAAGCCAAATGAACAAAAAGCATTGAATTTAATTCTTTCTGATTTTAGAAACTGCATTAAAGAAGGGGTGCACCGGTCCTGGAGATACTGCAATACCAGGTCAATGCGTGGAGTGGACAGAGCAAGCTCTTTTTCCATCTCCCTGTTCTAAAAATCCATTTAATATATGGTCCCCAGATAGGGGACGTATCAGATATTAAACTGATAAGAACAGATACTACACTTGATCTTAGCCAAAAGGCCGAGAAGCGATAACCAGAATTGGTTTCCGACTACGGTGCCACCCAAGGATTCTGAAAAGTCCATTTGTGGAGATGGCCACCTGGACTCCCGTTAAGAAGACATGCTGTCAACCTCTAGATCCCTCACATGCCTGCACTTTTCGGCTTGCTGCTGCTGCAATCCACGCGTTTTAGATCTGCATAACTCCACCTCTTTTAGCACAGTACCCTCAACCCCCGGCTGTTCCCACCCGCCTCAACACCGTTGGAAGGGAGGAGAACCAATTAAGGCGGGGGGGGGGGTGGAACGAGCAGCTGTCTACCCTTAGCAGGAGGGTTGCTGATTAATTACCTCTCCTGCTGCTGCTGCTGCTGCTGGCTGTCCAGCAGCAGACTGAAGGTGGCTGCTGCTGTGCGCAGGTATATAAAGGCTCAGAGCCTATTATGACACGCGCAGCCAGCGTTCCATTGCCACATTCCGTCTAATGCAGGCGGGATACCTGGATGGCTGAATGTCACTGAGAAGCTCACAGAGACCGCCATAAGCAACAGTTTAAAAGAATGCCACAGACTAATCAACCAAACTTTTTGGGTTGGTTTCTCTTTTATAGTCTGCAGGCATTAAATGAAAGAAGTCAGTGTTCCAGCAGAGGGAGACAACGTTTCAGAAAAGGCATTGTAGCAAACCAAAAAAGAAATTTTAAGCGCAGCAGAGTAACCAGCTCACATACCTGTTAGCTCAGGTGAGTTTAAAAGGCTGCTGTTGATAACAAGGGCATTTGCTAAATAGATGGTGTGTGTGCAACAATAAAAGGTCAATTATATTGTGCAGCTTATCTCACCACCTGTAGTTATTTAGGTGAAAGCTCCAAAATGCTTGCCTAATATGTCTGTTTATCCAAAAGGAAGTATAGAGGGAGAGCTAGATAGATAGCATTGCATTACATTACATGGCAATGCAATGCACAGTTGCTGAAGTTGAACCAAAATGAGCTTGTCATCTGGCTTCTGCAACTTTTAACATGAAAAATCCAATGAGGAGAAGAAAAGCAAAGCCAAAGAGTCCATCCCAAAATCCGACAAACAAGCCAAATGAACAAAAAGCATTGAATTCAATTCTTTCTGATTTTAGAAACTGCATTAAAGAAGGGGTGCACCGGTCCTGGAGATACTGCAATACCAGGTCAATGCGTGGAGTGGACAGAGCAAGCTCTTTTTCCATCTCCCTGTTCTAAAAATCCATTTAATATATGGTCCCCAGATAGGGGACGTATCAGATATTAAACTGATAAGAACAGATACTACACTTGATCTTAGCCAAAAGGCCGAGAAGCGATAACCAGAATTGGTTTCCGACTACGGTGCCACCCAAGGATTCTGAAAAGTCCATTTGTGGAGATGGCCACCTGGACTCCCGTTAAGAAGACATGCTGTCAACCTCTAGATCCCTCACATGCCTGCACTTTTCGGCTTGCTGCTGCTGCAATCCACGCGTTTTAGATCTGCATAACTCCACCTCTTTTAGCACAGTACCCTCAACCCCCGGCTGTTCCCACCCGCCTCAACACCGTTGGAAGGGAGGAGAACCAATTAAGGCGGGGGGGGGGGTGGAACGAGCAGCTGTCTACCCTTAGCAGGAGGGTTGCTGATTAATTACCTCTCCTGCTGCTGCTGCTGCTGGCTGGCTGTCCAGCAGCAGACTGAAGGTGGCTGCTGCTGTGCGCAGGTATATAAAGGCTCAGAGCCTATTATGACACGCGCAGCCAGCGTTCCATTGCCACATTCCGTCTACTGCAGGCGGGATACCTGGATGGCTGAATGTCACTGAGAAGCTCACAGAGACCGCCATAAGCAACAGTTTAAAAGAATGCCACAGACTAATCAACCAAACTTTTTGGGTTGGTTTCTCTTTTATAGTCTGCAGGCATTAAATGAAAGAAGTCAGTGTTCCAGCAGAGGGAGACAACGTTTCAGAAAAGGCATTGTAGCAAACCAAAAAAGAAATTTTAAGCGCAGCAGAGTAACCAGCTCACATACCTGTTAGCTCAGGTGAGTTTAAAAGGCTGCTGTTGATAACAAGGGCATTTGCTAAATAGATGGTGTGTGTGCAACAATATACTGAAAGGTCAATTATATTGTGCAGCTTATCTCACCACCTGTAGTTATTTAGGTGAAAGCTCCAAAATGCTTGCCTAATATGTCTGTTTATCCAAAAGGAAGTATAGAGGGAGAGCTAGATAGATAGCATTGCATTACATTACATGGCAATGCAATGCACAGTTGCTGAAGTTGAACCAAAATGAGCTTGTCATCTGGCTTCTGCAACTTTTAACATGAAAAATCCAATGAGGAGAAGAAAAGCAAAGCCAAAGAGTCCATCCCAAAATCCGACAAACAAGCCAAATGAACAAAAAGCATTGAATTTAATTCTTTCTGATTTTAGAAACTGCATTAAAGAAGGGGTGCACCGGTCCTGGAGATACTGCAATACCAGGTCAATGCGTGGAGTGGACAGAGCAAGCTCTTTTTCCATCTCCCTGTTCTAAAAATCCATTTAATATATGGTCCCCAGATAGGGGACGTATCAGATATTAAACTGATAAGAACAGATACTACACTTGATCTTAGCCAAAAGGCCGAGAAGCGATAACCAGAATTGGTTTCCGACTACGGTGCCACCCAAGGATTCTGAAAAGTCCATTTGTGGAGATGGCCACCTGGACTCCCGTTAAGAAGACATGCTGTCAACCTCTAGATCCCTCACATGCCTGCACTTTTCGGCTTGCTGCTGCTGCAATCCACGCGTTTTAGATCTGCATAACTCCACCTCTTTTAGCACAGTACCCTCAACCCCCGGCTGTTCCCACCCGCCTCAACACCGTTGGAAGGGAGGAGAACCAATTAAGGCGGGGGGGGGGGTGGAACGAGCAGCTGTCTACCCTTAGCAGGAGGGTTGCTGATTAATTACCTCTCCTGCTGCTGCTGCTGCTGCTGGCTGTCCAGCAGCAGACTGAAGGTGGCTGCTGCTGTGCGCAGGTATATAAAGGCTCAGAGCCTATTATGACACGCGCAGCCAGCGTTCCATTGCCACATTCCGTCTAATGCAGGCGGGATACCTGGATGGCTGAATGTCACTGAGAAGCTCACAGAGACCGCCATAAGCAACAGTTTAAAAGAATGCCACAGACTAATCAACCAAACTTTTTGGGTTGGTTTCTCTTTTATAGTCTGCAGGCATTAAATGAAAGAAGTCAGTGTTCCAGCAGAGGGAGACAACGTTTCAGAAAAGGCATTGTAGCAAACCAAAAAAGAAATTTTAAGCGCAGCAGAGTAACCAGCTCACATACCTGTTAGCTCAGGTGAGTTTAAAAGGCTGCTGTTGATAACAAGGGCATTTGCTAAATACATGGTGTGTGTGCAACAATATACTGAAAGGTCAATTATATTGTGCAGCTTATCTCACTACCTGTAGTTATTTAGGTGAAAGCTCCAAAATGCTTGCCTAATATGTCTGTTTATCCAAAAGGAAGTACAGAGGGAGAGCTAGATAGATAGCATTGCATTACATTACATGGCAATGCAATGCACAGTTGCTGAAGTTGAACCAAAATGAGCTTGTCATCTGGCTTCTGCAACTTTTAACATGAAAAATCCAATGAGGAGAAGAAAAGCAAAGCCAAAGAGTCCATCCCAAAATCCGACAAACAAGCCAAATGAACAAAAAGCATTGAATTCAATTCTTTCTGATTTTAGAAACTGCATTAAAGAAGGGGTGCACCGGTCCTGGAGATACTGCAATACCAGGTCAATGCGTGGAGTGGACAGAGCAAGCTCTTTTTCCATCTCCCTGTTCTAAAAATCCATTTAATATATGGTCCCCAGATAGGGGACGTATCAGATATTAAACTGATAAGTACAGATACTACACTTGATCTTAGCCAAAAGGCCGAGAAGCGATAACCAGAATTGGTTTCCGACTACGGTGCCACCCAAGGATTCTGAAAAGTCCATTTGTGGAGATGGCCACCTGGACTCCCGTTAAGAAGACATGCTGTCAACCTCTAGATCCCTCACATGCCTGCACTTTTCGGCTTGCTGCTGCTGCAATCCACGCGTTTTAGATCTGCATAACTCCACCTCTTTTAGCACAGTACCCTCAACCCCCGGCTGTTCCCACCCGCCTCAACACCGTTGGAAGGGAGGAGAACCAATTAAGGCGGGGGGGGGGGTGGAACGAGCAGCTGTCTACCCTTAGCAGGAGGGTTGCTGATTAATTACCTCTCCTGCTGCTGCTGCTGCTGCTGGCTGTCCAGCAGCAGACTGAAGGTGGCTGCTGCTGTGCGCAGGTATATAAAGGCTCAGAGCCTATTATGACACGCGCAGCCAGCGTTCCATTGCCACATTCCGTCTACTGCAGGCGGGATACCTGGATGGCTGAATGTCACTGAGAAGCTCACAGAGACCGCCATAAGCAACAGTTTAAAAGAATGCCACAGACTAATCAACCAAACTTTTTGGGTTGGTTTCTCTTTTATAGTCTGCAGGCATTAAATGAAAGAAGTCAGTGTTCCAGCAGAGGGAGACAACGTTTCAGAAAAGGCATTGTAGCAAACCAAAAAAGAAATTTTAAGCGCAGCAGAGTAACCAGCTCACATACCTGTTAGCTCAGGTGAGTTTAAAAGGCTGCTGTTGATAACAAGGGCATTTGCTAAATAGATGGTGTGTGTGCAACAATATACTGAAAGGTCAATTATATTGTGCAGCTTATCTCACCACCTGTAGTTATTTAGGTGAAAGCTCCAAAATGCTTGCCTAATATGTCTGTTTATCCAAAAGGAAGTATAGAGGGAGAGCTAGATAGATAGCATTGCATTACATTACATGGCAATGCAATGCACAGTTGCTGAAGTTGAACCAAAATGAGCTTGTCATCTGGCTTCTGCAACTTTTAACATGAAAAATCCAATGAGGAGAAGAAAAGCAAAGCCAAAGAGTCCATCCCAAAATCCGACAAACAAGCCAAATGAACAAAAAGCATTGAATTCAATTCTTTCTGATTTTAGAAACTGCATTAAAGAAGGGGTGCACCGGTCCTGGAGATACTGCAATACCAGGTCAATGCGTGGAGTGGACAGAGCAAGCTCTTTTTCCATCTCCCTGTTCTAAAAATCCATTTAATATATGGTCCCCAGATAGGGGACGTATCAGATATTAAACTGATAAGAACAGATACTACACTTGATCTTAGCCAAAAGGCCGAGAAGCGATAACCAGAATTGGTTTCCGACTACGGTGCCACCCAAGGATTCTGAAAAGTCCATTTGTGGAGATGGCCACCTGGACTCCCGTTAAGAAGACATGCTGTCAACCTCTAGATCCCTCACATGCCTGCACTTTTCGGCTTGCTGCTGCTGCAATCCACGTGTTTTAGATCTGCATAACTCCACCTCTTTTAGCACAGTACCCTCAACCCCCGGCTGTTCCCACCCGCCTCAACACCGTTGGAAGGGAGGAGAACCAATTAAGGCGGGGGGGGGGTGGAACGAGCAGCTGTCTACCCTTAGCAGGAGGGTTGCTGATTAATTACCTCTCCTGCTGCTGCTGCTGCTGCTGGCTGTCCAGCAGCAGACTGAAGGTGGCTGCTGCTGTGCGCAGGTATATAAAGGCTCAGAGCCTATTATGACACGCGCAGCCAGCGTTCCATTGCCACATTCCGTCTACTGCAGGCGGGATACCTGGATGGCTGAATGTCACTGAGAAGCTCACAGAGACCGCCATAAGCAACAGTTTAAAAGAATGCCACAGACTAATCAACCAAACTTTTTGGGTTGGTTTCTCTTTTATAGTCTGCAGGCATTAAATGAAAGAAGTCAGTGTTCCAGCAGAGGGAGACAACGTTTCAGAAAAGGCATTGTAGCAAACCAAAAAAGAAATTTTAAGCGCAGCAGAGTAACCAGCTCACATACCTGTTAGCTCAGGTGAGTTTAAAAGGCTGCTGTTGATAACAAGGGCATTTGCTAAATAGATGGTGTGTGTGCAACAATATACTGAAAGGTCAATTATATTGTGCAGCTTATCTCACCACCTGTAGTTATTTAGGTGAAAGCTCCAAAATGCTTGCCTAATATGTCTGTTTATCCAAAAGGAAGTATAGAGGGAGAGCTAGATAGATAGCATTGCATTACATTACATGGCAATGCAATGCACAGTTGCTGAAGTTGAACCAAAATGAGCTTGTCATCTGGCTTCTGCAACTTTTAACATGAAAAATCCAATGAGGAGAAGAAAAGCAAAGCCAAAGAGTCCATCCCAAAATCCGACAAACAAGCCAAATGAACAAAAAGCATTGAATTCAATTCTTTCTGATTTTAGAAACTGCATTAAAGAAGGGGTGCACCGGTCCTGGAGATACTGCAATACCAGGTCAATGCGTGGAGTGGACAGAGCAAGCTCTTTTTCCATCTCCCTGTTCTAAAAATCCATTTAATATATGGTCCCCAGATAGGGGACGTATCAGATATTAAACTGATAAGAACAGATTTTTTTTTTTTTTTTTTTTTTTTTTCCATAACACTCAGATTACAAGTACCATCTCGATTCCATACTTCTGAAAACGGTGATGGACCAAATCCATCATCGTGTCATTTTAAAACAAAAAAACATTATTTAATGCATATACAAAAAAAACAAAACAACAACCAGTATTTCCTCTCAGACACATAATATATAGAGGAAGGAAACAAAACACATTACTGCATTCCTCCCTTCAACGCATAATATGTTAGATACTCCAACAGTCCTTTCTCTTGCGAGAAAGATTCAAAGTTTGTATTCACATAATCTATCCATGTCCTTCCCACCTTATAGGTTTCAAAAAACCTCTCTTTATTTGCCTTCACACTTGCGATTACCTTTGGAAAAAAAGCTTCAAAACACACACCACTTCCCTTCATTTCCGCAATTCCTTTTTTAACTTTGTCCATTTCTTTATCAGCTTCCTCCTCTTCTGTTTGCCTCTGAACCTCTACCGTCTTCTTTTTTTCTTTCTTTTCCGCCTTTGCACTTTCCATCTTCTCCTTATTACTCTTTCTCTTTGGGCATTCCTTAAACCTATGCCCAATTTCCATACACAGGTTACACTTATTCCTTTCTACTGGACATGATTTAGAAACATGTCCTTCCGCTTTACACTTCCAACACTTTTCTGCAGTACAGTCTTCACGTTTATGACCATATACCTCACAAATTGAACAAAAGGAATCCATCCCATTAAAGAATAAATTCCCACTTACTTTACCAAGCTTAAACCTTTGAGGCGGGTAGGAAAAACTCCTATCCTTGTTAATGTTAAATTCCACAAAAAATTTCCACTTTCCCGTCCATACTCCGAATTCATTCATTACTTTACCTTTTGATACTACAGACTTGGCAAAACCACTCAAAAACGTGACAATGTCCTCTTCTGGAACCAGTGGTGAAAACATCTTCACTGTCACCATCTTTTCACTACTAAATACGTGACGTTGAAACCGAATTCCAACAAATTTCTCATGTCTCAATTCATCAAAAGAATCCATATAGTTCTCCAAAATCTTCCTAGACTCAAAAAACACATCATAGACACCCTTTTGGGGATAATCCATAACTGCCACGATGTCTTCTTTTTTCACCTTTGCGACACCCAAGATGATCTCCTTCATAATAAACCGAAAGTCCTTAACCTTCTGACAGTCTCTCCGGACAAAAATCCGGAAAGCGGTCTCCACACGTGCATGTTCCGGAACCTCCAACTTCGGCCACAACTCCGCCTCTGTTGCCATGATTCTCCAACAGAATGAGCGTAATCTCCACTCCAACACACAGAAGGAGCGAGTATGATCGCTTCCCGTTGTCTGGGGACTAAGCCGACACGCCTATAGCAGCAAGGGGGTGAAGTCCCCACAATTAAGTAAGGACGATCCCCCAAGGCCGACGAGCCAGGTACCCCAGACACCTCCAACCAAAACCAAGGCAGCAATCGCTAAATCACTGCACTTGATCTTAGCCAAAAGGCCGAGAAGCGATAACCAGAATTGGTTTCCGACTATGGTGCCACCCAAGGATTCTGAAAAGTCCATTTGTGGAGATGGCCACCTGGACTCCCGTTAAGAAGACATGCTGTCAACCTCTAGATCCCTCACATGCCTGCACTTTTCGGCTTGCTGCTGCTGCAATCCACGCGTTTTAGATCTGCATAACTCCACCTCTTTTAGCACAGTACCCTCAACCCCCGGCTGTTCCCACCCGCCTCAACACCGTTGGAAGGGAGGAGAACCAATTAAGGCGGGGGGGGGGGGTGGAACGAGCAGCTGTCTACCCTTAGCAGGAGGGTTGCTGATTAATTACCTCTCCTGCTGCTGCTGCTGCTGCTGGCTGTCCAGCAGCAGACTGAAGGTGGCTGCTGCTGTGCGCAGGTATATAAAGGCTCAGAGCCTATTATGACACGCGCAGCCAGCGTTCCATTGCCACATTCCGTCTACTGCAGGCGGGATACCTGGATGGCTGAATGTCACTGAGAAGCTCACAGAGACCGCCATAAGCAACAGTTTAAAAGAATGCCACAGACTAATCAACCAAACTTTTTGGGTTGGTTTCTCTTTTATAGTCTGCAGGCATTAAATGAAAGAAGTCAGTGTTCCAGCAGAGGGAGACAACGTTTCAGAAAAGGCATTGTAGCAAACCAAAAAAGAAATTTTAAGCGCAGCAGAGTAACCAGCTCACATACCTGTTAGCTCAGGTGAGTTTAAAAGGCTGCTGTTGATAACAAGGGCATTTGCTAAATAGATGGTGTGTGTGCAACAATATACTGAAAGGTCAATTATATTGTGCAGCTTATCTCACCACCTGTAGTTATTTAGGTGAAAGCTCCAAAATGCTTGCCTAATATGTCTGTTTATCCAAAAGGAAGTATAGAGGGAGAGCTAGATAGATAGCATTGCATTACATTACATGGCAATGCAATGCACAGTTGCTGAAGTTGAACCAAAATGAGCTTGTCATCTGGCTTCTGCAACTTTTAACATGAAAAATCCAATGAGGAGAAGAAAAGCAAAGCCAAAGAGTCCATCCCAAAATCCGACAAACAAGCCAAATGAACAAAAAGCATTGAATTCAATTCTTTCTGATTTTAGAAACTGCATTAAAGAAGGGGTGCACCGGTCCTGGAGATACTGCAATACCAGGTCAATGCGTGGAGTGGACAGAGCAAGCTCTTTTTCCATCTCCCTGTTCTAAAAATCCATTTAATATATGGTCCCCAGATAGGGGACGTATCAGATATTAAACTGATAAGAACAGATACTACACTTGATCTTAGCCAAAAGGCCGAGAAGCGATAACCAGAATTGGTTTCCGACTACGGTGCCACCCAAGGATTCTGAAAAGTCCATTTGTGGAGATGGCCACCTGGACTCCCGTTAAGAAGACATGCTGTCAACCTCTAGATCCCTCACATGCCTGCACTTTTCGGCTTGCTGCTGCTGCAATCCACGCGTTTTAGATCTGCATAACTCCACCTCTTTTAGCACAGTACTCTCAACCCCCGGCTGTTCCCACCCGCCTCAACACCGTTGGAAGGGAGGAGAACCAATTAAGGCGGGGGGGGGGTGGAACGAGCAGCTGTCTACCCTTAGCAGGAGGGTTGCTGATTAATTACCTCTCCTGCTGCTGCTGCTGCTGCTGGCTGTCCAGCAGCAGACTGAAGGTGGCTGCTGCTGTGCGCAGGTATATAAAGGCTCAGAGCCTATTATGACACGCGCAGCCAGCGTTCCATTGCCACATTCCGTCTACTGCAGGCGGGATACCTGGATGGCTGAATGTCACTGAGAAGCTCACAGAGACCGCCATAAGCAACAGTTTAAAAGAATGCCACAGACTAATCAACCAAACTTTTTGGGTTGGTTTCTCTTTTATAGTCTGCAGGCATTAAATGAAAGAAGTCAGTGTTCCAGCAGAGGGAGACAACGTTTCAGAAAAGGCATTGTAGCAAACCAAAAAAGAAATTTTAAGCGCAGCAGAGTAACCAGCTCACATACCTGTTAGCTCAGGTGAGTTTAAAAGGCTGCTGTTGATAACAAGGGCATTTGCTAAATAGATGGTGTGTGCAACAATATACTGAAAGGTCAATTATATTGTGCAGCTTATCTCACCACCTGTAATTATTTAGGTGAAAGCTCCAAAATGCTTGCCTAATATGTCTGTTTATCCAAAAGGAAGTATAGAGGGAGAGCTAGATAGATAGCATTGCATTACATTACATGGCAATGCAATGCACAGTTGCTGAAGTTGAACCAAAATGAGCTTGTCATCTGGCTTCTGCAACTTTTAACATGAAAAATCCAATGAGGAGAAGAAAAGCAAAGCCAAAGAGTCCATCCCAAAATCCGACAAACAAGCCAAATGAACAAAAAGCATTGAATTCAATTCTTTCTGATTTTAGAAACTGCATTAAAGAAGGGGTGCACCGGTCCTGGAGATACTGCAATACCAGGTCAATGCGTGGAGTGGACAGAGCAAGCTCTTTTTCCATCTCCCTGTTCTAAAAATCCATTTAATATATGGTCCCCAGATAGGGGACGTATCAGATATTAAACTGATAAGAACAGATACTACACTTGATCTTAGCCAAAAGGCCGAGAAGCGATAACCAGAATTGGTTTCCGACTACGGTGCCACCCAAGGATTCTGAAAAGTCCATTTGTGGAGATGGCCACCTGGACTCCCGTTAAGAAGACATGCTGTCAACCTCTAGATCCCTCACATGCCTGCACTTTTCGGCTTGCTGCTGCTGCAATCCACGCGTTTTAGATCTGCATAACTCCACCTCTTTTAGCATAGTACCCTCAACCCCCAGCTGTTCCCACCCGCCTCAACACCGTTGGAAGGGAGGAGAACCAATTAAGGCGGGGGGGGGGGGTGGAACGAGCAGCTGTCTACCCTTAGCAGGAGGGTTGCTGATTAATTACCTCTCCTGCTGCTGCTGCTGGCTGTCCAGCAGCAGACTGAAGGTGGCTGCTGCTGTGCGCAGGTATATAAAGGCTCAGAGCCTATTATGACACGCGCAGCCAGCGTTCCATTGCCACATTCCGTCTACTGCAGGCGGGATACCTGGATGGCTGAATGTCACTGAGAAGCTCACAGAGACCGCCATAAGCAACAGTTTAAAAGAATGCCACAGACTAATCAACCAAACTTTTTGGGTTGGTTTCTCTTTTATAGTCTGCAGGCATTAAATGAAAGAAGTCAGTGTTCCAGCAGAGGGAGACAACGTTTCAGAAAAGGCATTGTAGCAAACCAAAAAAGAAATTTTAAGCGCAGCAGAGTAACCAGCTCACATACCTGTTAGCTCAGGTGAGTTTAAAAGGCTGCTGTTGATAACAAGGGCATTTGCTAAATAGATGGTGTGTGTGCAACAATATACTGAAAGGTCAATTATATTGTGCAGCTTATCTCACCACCTGTAGTTATTTAGGTGAAAGCTCCAAAATGCTTGCCTAATATGTCTGTTTATCCAAAAGGAAGTATAGAGGGAGAGCTAGATAGATAGCATTGCATTACATTACATGGCAATGCAATGCACAGTTGCTGAAGTTGAACCAAAATGAGCTTGTCATCTGGCTTCTGCAACTTTTAACATGAAAAATCCAATGAGGAGAAGAAAAGCAAAGCCAAAGAGTCCATCCCAAAATCCGACAAACAAGCCAAATGAACAAAAAGCATTGAATTCAATTCTTTCTGATTTTAGAAACTGCATTAAAGAAGGGGTGCACCGGTCCTGGAGATACTGCAATACCAGGTCAATGCGTGGAGTGGACAGAGCAAGCTCTTTTTCCATCTCCCTGTTCTAAAAATCCATTTAATATATGGTCCCCAGATAGGGGACGTATCAGATATTAAACTGATAAGAACAGATACTACACTTGATCTTAGCCAAAAGGCCGAGAAGC
The DNA here is from genome assembly GCF_046119375.1 of Phyllobates terribilis. Classification (NCBI taxonomy): domain Eukaryota; kingdom Metazoa; phylum Chordata; class Amphibia; order Anura; family Dendrobatidae; genus Phyllobates; species Phyllobates terribilis. Next base: position 298,087 of record NW_027363523.1, on the reverse strand, counting down.
GATAACCAGAATTGGTTTCCGACTACGGTGCCACCCAAGGATTCTGAAAAGTCCATTTGTGGAGATGGCCACCTGGACTCCCGTTAAGAAGACATGCTGTCAACCTCTAGATCCCTCACATGCCTGCACTTTTCGGCTTGCTGCTGCTGCAATCCACGCGTTTTAGATCTGCATAACTCCACCTCTTTTAGCACAGTACCCTCAACCCCCGGCTGTTCCCACCCGCCTCAACACCGTTGGAAGGGAGGAGAACCAATTAAGGCGGGGGGGGGGTGGAACGAGCAGCTGTCTACCCTTAGCAGGAGGGTTGCTGATTAATTACCTCTCCTGCTGCTGCTGCTGCTGCTGGCTGTCCAGCAGCAGACTGAAGGTGGCTGCTGCTGTGCGCAGGTATATAAAGGCTCAGAGCCTATTATGACACGCGCAGCCAGCGTTCCATTGCCACATTCCGTCTACTGCAGGCGGGATACCTGGATGGCTGAATGTCACTGAGAAGCTCACAGAGACCGCCATAAGCAACAGTTTAAAAGAATGCCACAGACTAATCAACCAAACTTTTTGGGTTGGTTTCTCTTTTATAGTCTGCAGGCATTAAATGAAAGAAGTCAGTGTTCCAGCAGAGGGAGACAACGTTTCAGAAAAGGCATTGTAGCAAACCAAAAAAGAAATTTTAAGCGCAGCAGAGTAACCAGCTCACATACCTGTTAGCTCAGGTGAGTTTAAAAGGCTGCTGTTGATAACAAGGGCATTTGCTAAATAGATGGTGTGTGTGCAACAATATACTGAAAGGTCAATTATATTGTGCAGCTTATCTCACCACCTGTAGTTATTTAGGTGAAAGCTCCAAAATGCTTGCCTAATATGTCTGTTTATCCAAAAGGAAGTATAGAGGGAGAGCTAGATAGATAGCATTGCATTACATTACATGGCAATGCAATGCACAGTTGCTGAAGTTGAACCAAAATGAGCTTGTCATCTGGCTTCTGCAACTTTTAACATGAAAAATCCAATGAGGAGAAGAAAAGCAAAGCCAAAGAGTCCATCCCAAAATCCGACAAACAAGCCAAATGAACAAAAAGCATTGAATTCAATTCTTTCTGATTTTAGAAACTGCATTAAAGAAGGGGTGCACCGGTCCTGGAGATACTGCAATACCAGGTCAATGCGTGGAGTGGACAGAGCAAGCTCTTTTTCCATCTCCCTGTTCTAAAAATCCATTTAATATATGGTCCCCAGATAGGGGACGTATCAGATATTAAACTGATAAGAACAGATACTACACTTGATCTTAGCCAAAAGGCCGAGAAGCGATAACCAGAATTGGTTTCCGACTACGGTGCCACCCAAGGATTCTGAAAAGTCCATTTGTGGAGATGGCCACCTGGACTCCCGTTAAGAAGACATGCTGTCAACCTCTAGATCCCTCACATGCCTGCACTTTTCGGCTTGCTGCTGCTGCAATCCACGTGTTTTAGATCTGCATAACTCCACCTCTTTTAGCACAGTACCCTCAACCCCCGGCTGTTCCCACCCGCCTCAACACCGTTGGAAGGGAGGAGAACCAATTAAGGCGGGGGGGGGGGGGTGGAACGAGCAGCTGTCCACCCTTAGCAGGAGGGTTGCTGATTAATTACCTCTCCTGCTGCTGCTGCTGCTGCTGGCTGTCCAGCAGCAGACTGAAGGTGGCTGCTGCTGTGCGCAGGTATATAAAGGCTCAGAGCCTATTATGACATGCGCAGCCAGCGTTCCATTGCCACATTCCGTCTACTGCAGGCGGGATACCTGGATGGCTGAATGTCACTGAGAAGCTCACAGAGACCGCCATAAGCAACAGTTTAAAAGAATGCCACAGACTAATCAACCAAACTTTTTGGGTTGGTTTCTCTTTTATAGTCTGCAGGCATTAAATGAAAGAAGTCAGTGTTCCAGCAGAGGGAGACAACGTTTCAGAAAAGGCATTGTAGCAAACCAAAAAAGAAATTTTAAGCGCAGCAGAGTAACCAGCTCACATACCTGTTAGCTCAGGTGAGTTTAAAAGGCTGCTGTTGATAACAAGGGCATTTGCTAAATAGATGGTGTGTGTGCAACAATATACTGAAAGGTCAATTATATTGTGCAGCTTATCTCACCACCTGTAGTTATTTAGGTGAAAGCTCCAAAATGCTTGCCTAATATGTCTGTTTATCCAAAAGGAAGTATAGAGGGAGAGCTAGATAGATAGCATTGCATTACATTACATGGCAATGCAATGCACAGTTGCTGAAGTTGAACCAAAATGAGCTTGTCATCTGGCTTCTGCAACTTTTAACATGAAAAATCCAATGAGGAGAAGAAAAGCAAAGCCAAAGAGTCCATCCCAAAATCCGACAAACAAGCCAAATGAACAAAAAGCATTGAATTCAATTCTTTCTGATTTTAGAAACTGCATTAAAGAAGGGGTGCACCGGTCCTGGAGATACTGCAATACCAGGTCAATGCGTGGAGTGGACAGAGCAAGCTCTTTTTCCATCTCCCTGTTCTAAAAATCCATTTAATATATGGTCCCCAGATAGGGGACGTATCAGATATTAAACTGATAAGAACAGATTTTTTTTTTTTTTTTTTTTTTTTTTTCCATAACACTCAGATTACAAGTACCATCTCGATTCCATACTTCTGAAAACGGTGATGGACCAAATCCATCATCGTGTCATTTTAAAACAAAAAAACATTATTTAATGCATATACAAAAAAAACAAAACAACAACCAGTATTTCCTCTCAGACACATAATATATAGAGGAAGGAAACAAAACACATTACTGCATTCCTCCCTTCAACGCATAATATGTTAGATACTCCAACAGTCCTTTCTCTTGCGAGAAAGATTCAAAGTTTGTATTCACATAATCTATCCATGTCCTTCCCACCTTATAGGTTTCAAAAAACCTCTCTTTATTTGCCTTCACACTTGCGATTACCTTTGGAAAAAAAGCTTCAAAACACACACCACTTCCCTTCATTTCCGCAATTCCTTTTTTAACTTTGTCCATTTCTTTATCAGCTTCCTCCTCTTCTGTTTGCCTCTGAACCTCTACCGTCTTCTTTTTTTCTTTCTTTTCCGCCTTTGCACTTTCCATCTTCTCCTTATTACTCTTTCTCTTTGGGCATTCCTTAAACCTATGCCCAATTTCCATACACAGGTTACACTTATTCCTTTCTACTGGACATGATTTAGAAACATGTCCTTCCGCTTTACACTTCCAACACTTTTCTGCAGTACAGTCTTCACGTTTATGACCATATACCTCACAAATTGAACAAAAGGAATCCATCCCATTAAAGAATAAATTCCCACTTACTTTACCAAGCTTAAACCTTTGAGGCGGGTAGGAAAAACTCCTATCCTTGTTAATGTTAAATTCCACAAAAAATTTCCACTTTCCCGTCCATACTCCGAATTCATTCATTACTTTACCTTTTGATACTACAGACTTGGCAAAACCACTCAAAAACGTGACAATGTCCTCTTCTGGAACCAGTGGTGAAAACATCTTCACTGTCACCATCTTTTCACTACTAAATACGTGACGTTGAAACCGAATTCCAACAAACTTCTCATGTCTCAATTCATCAAAAGAATCCATATAGTTCTCCAAAATCTTCCTAGACTCAAAAAACACGTCATAGACACCCTTTTGGGGATAATCCATAACTGCCACGATGTCTTCTTTTTTCACCTTTGCGACACCCAAGATGATCTCCTTCATAATAAACCGAAAGTCCTTAACCTTCTGACAGTCTCTCCGGACAAAAATCCGGAAAGCGGTCTCCACACGTGCATGTTCCGGAACCTCCAACTTCGGCCACAACTCCGCCTCTGTTGCCATGATTCTCCAACAGAATGAGCGTAATCTCCACTCCAACACACAGAAGGAGCGAGTATGATCGCTTCCCGTTGTCTGGGGACTAAGCCGACACGCCTATAGCAGCAAGGGGGTGAAGTCCCCACAATTAAGTAAGGACGATCCCCCAAGGCCGACGAGCCAGGTACCCCAGACACCTCCAACCAAAACCAAGGCAGCAATCGCTAAATCACTGCACTTGATCTTAGCCAAAAGGCCGAGAAGCGATAACCAGAATTGGTTTCCGACTACGGTGCCACCCAAGGATTCTGAAAAGTCCATTTGTGGAGATGGCCACCTGGACTCCCGTTAAGAAGACATGCTGTCAACCTCTAGATCCCTCACATGCCTGCACTTTTCGGCTTGCTGCTGCTGCAATCCACGCGTTTTAGATCTGCATAACTCCACCTCTTTTAGCACAGTACCCTCAACCCCCGGCTGTTCCCACCCGCCTCAACACCGTTGGAAGGGAGGAGAACCAATTAAGGCGGGGGGGGGGGGTGGAACGAGCAGCTGTCTACCCTTAGCAGGAGGGTTGCTGATTAATTACCTCTCCTGCTGCTGCTGCTGCTGCTGGCTGTCCAGCAGCAGACTGAAGGTGGCTGCTGCTGTGCGCAGGTATATAAAGGCTCAGAGCCTATTATGACACGCGCAGCCAGCGTTCCATTGCCACATTCCGTCTACTGCAGGCGGGATACCTGGATGGCTGAATGTCACTGAGAAGCTCACAGAGACCGCCATAAGCAACAGTTTAAAAGAATGCCACAGACTAATCAACCAAACTTTTTGGGTTGGTTTCTCTTTTATAGTCTGCAGGCATTAAATGAAAGAAGTCAGTGTTCCAGCAGAGGGAGACAACGTTTCAGAAAAGGCATTGTAGCAAACCAAAAAAGAAATTTTAAGCGCAGCAGAGTAACCAGCTCACATACCTGTTAGCTCAGGTGAGTTTAAAAGGCTGCTGTTGATAACAAGGGCATTTGCTAAATAGATGGTGTGTGTGCAACAATATACTGAAAGGTCAATTATATTGTGCAGCTTATCTCACCACCTGTAGTTATTTAGGTGAAAGCTCCAAAATGCTTGCCTAATATGTCTGTTTATCCAAAAGGAAGTATAGAGGGAGAGCTAGATAGATAGCATTGCATTACATTACATGGCAATGCAATGCACAGTTGCTGAAGTTGAACCAAAATGAGCTTGTCATCTGGCTTCTGCAACTTTTAACATGAAAAATCCAATGAGGAGAAGAAAAGCAAAGCCAAAGAGTCCATCCCAAAATCCGACAAACAAGCCAAATGAACAAAAAGCATTGAATTCAATTCTTTCTGATTTTAGAAACTGCATTAAAGAAGGGGTGCACCGGTCCTGGAGATACTGCAATACCAGGTCAATGCGTGGAGTGGACAGAGCAAGCTCTTTTTCCATCTCCCTGTTCTAAAAATCCATTTAATATATGGTCCCCAGATAGGGGACGTATCAGATATTAAACTGATAAGAACAGATACTACACTTGATCTTAGCCAAAAGGCCGAGAAGCGATAACCAGAATTGGTTTCCGACTACGGTGCCACCCAAGGATTCTGAAAAGTCCATTTGTGGAGATGGCCACCTGGACTCCCGTTAAGAAGACATGCTGTCAACCTCTAGATCCCTCACATGCCTGCACTTTTCGGCTTGCTGCTGCTGCAATCCACGCGTTTTAGATCTGCATAACTCCACCTCTTTTAGCACAGTACTCTCAACCCCCGGCTGTTCCCACCCGCCTCAACACCGTTGGAAGGGCGGAGAACCAATTAAGGCGGGGGGGGGGGTGGAACGAGCAGCTGTCTACCCTTAGCAGGAGGGTTGCTGATTAATTACCTCTCCTGCTGCTGCTGCTGCTGCTGGCTGTCCAGCAGCAGACTGAAGGTGGCTGCTGCTGTGCGCAGGTATATAAAGGCTCAGAGCCTATTATGACACGCGCAGCCAGCGTTCCATTGCCACATTCCGTCTACTGCAGGCGGGATACCTGGATGGCTGAATGTCACTGAGAAGCTCACAGAGACCGCCATAAGCAACAGTTTAAAAGAATGCCACAGACTAATCAACCAAACTTTTTGGGTTGGTTTCTCTTTTATAGTCTGCAGGCATTAAATGAAAGAAGTCAGTGTTCCAGCAGAGGGAGACAACGTTTCAGAAAAGGCATTGTAGCAAACCAAAAAAGAAATTTTAAGCGCAGCAGAGTAACCAGCTCACATACCTGTTAGCTCAGGTGAGTTTAAAAGGCTGCTGTTGATAACAAGGGCATTTGCTAAATAGATGGTGTGTGTGCAACAATATACTGAAAGGTCAATTATATTGTGCAGCTTATCTCACCACCTGTAATTATTTAGGTGAAAGCTCCAAAATGCTTGCCTAATATGTCTGTTTATCCAAAAGGAAGTATAGAGGGAGAGCTAGATAGATAGCATTGCATTACATTACATGGCAATGCAATGCACAGTTGCTGAAGTTGAACCAAAATGAGCTTGTCATCTGGCTTCTGCAACTTTTAACATGAAAAATCCAATGAGGAGAAGAAAAGCAAAGCCAAAGAGTCCATCCCAAAATCCGACAAACAAGCCAAATGAACAAAAAGCATTGAATTCAATTCTTTCTGATTTTAGAAACTGCATTAAAGAAGGGGTGCACCGGTCCTGGAGATACTGCAATACCAGGTCAATGCGTGGAGTGGACAGAGCAAGCTCTTTTTCCATCTCCCTGTTCTAAAAATCCATTTAATATATGGTCCCCAGATAGGGGACGTATCAGATATTAAACTGATAAGAACAGATACTACACTTGATCTTAGCCAAAAGGCCGAGAAGCGATAACCAGAATTGGTTTCCGACTACGGTGCCACCCAAGGATTCTGAAAAGTCCATTTGTGGAGATGGCCACCTGGACTCCCGTTAAGAAGACATGCTGTCAACCTCTAGATCCCTCACATGCCTGCACTTTTCGGCTTGCTGCTGCTGCAATCCACGCGTTTTAGATCTGCATAACTCCACCTCTTTTAGCATAGTACCCTCAACCCCCAGCTGTTCCCACCCGCCTCAACACCGTTGGAAGGGAGGAGAACCAATTAAGGCGGGGGGGGGGGTGGAACGAGCAGCTGTCTACCCTTAGCAGGAGGGTTGCTGATTAATTACCTCTCCTGCTGCTGCTGCTGGCTGTCCAGCAGCAGACTGAAGGTGGCTGCTGCTGTGCGCAGGTATATAAAGGCTCAGAGCCTATTATGACACGCGCAGCCAGCGTTCCATTGCCACATTCCGTCTACTGCAGGCGGGATACCTGGATGGCTGAATGTCACTGAGAAGCTCACAGAGACCGCCATAAGCAACAGTTTAAAAGAATGCCACAGACTAATCAACCAAACTTTTTGGGTTGGTTTCTCTTTTATAGTCTGCAGGCATTAAATGAAAGAAGTCAGTGTTCCAGCAGAGGGAGACAACGTTTCAGAAAAGGCATTGTAGCAAACCAAAAAAGAAATTTTAAGCGCAGCAGAGTAACCAGCTCACATACCTGTTAGCTCAGGTGAGTTTAAAAGGCTGCTGTTGATAACAAGGGCATTTGCTAAATAGATGGTGTGTGTGCAACAATATACTGAAAGGTCAATTATATTGTGCAGCTTATCTCACCACCTGTAATTATTTAGGTGAAAGCTCCAAAATGCTTGCCTAATATGTCTGTTTATCCAAAAGGAAGTATAGAGGGAGAGCTAGATAGATAGCATTGCATTACATTACATGGCAATGCAATGCACAGTTGCTGAAGTTGAACCAAAATGAGCTTGTCATCTGGCTTCTGCAACTTTTAACATGAAAAATCCAATGAGGAGAAGAAAAGCAAAGCCAAAGAGTCCATCCCAAAATCCGACAGACAAGCCAAATGAACAAAAAGCATTGAATTCAATTCTTTCTGATTTTAGAAACTGCATTAAAGAAGGGGTGCACCGGTCCTGGAGATACTGCAATACCAGGTCAATGCGTGGAGTGGACAGAGCAAGCTCTTTTTCCATCTCCCTGTTCTAAATATCCATTTAATATATGGTCCCCAGATAGGGGACGTATCAGATATTAAACTGATAAGAACAGATACTACACTTGATCTTAGCCAAAAGGCCGAGAAGCGATAACCAGAATTGGTTTCCGACTACGGTGCCACCCAAGGATTCTGAAAAGTCCATTTGTGGAGATGGCCACCTGGACTCCCGTTAAGAAGACATGCTGTCAACCTCTAGATCCCTCACATGCCTGCACTTTTCGGCTTGCTGCTGCTGCAATCCACGCGTTTTAGATCTGCATAACTCCACCTCTTTTAGCACAGTACCCTCAACCCCCGGCTGTTCCCACCCGCCTCAACACCGTTGGAAGGGAGGAGAACCAATTAAGGCGGGGGGGGGGTGGAACGAGCAGCTGTCTACCCTTAGCAGGAGGGTTGCTGATTAATTACCTCTCCTGCTGCTGCTGCTGCTGCTGGCTGTCCAGCAGCAGACTGAAGGTGGCTGCTGCTGTGCGCAGGTATATAAAGGCTCAGAGCCTATTATGACACGCGCAGCCAGCGTTCCATTGCCACATTCCGTCTACTGCAGGCAGGATACCTGGATGGCTGAATGTCACTGAGAAGCTCACAGAGACCGCCATAAGCAACAGTTTAAAAGAATGCCACAGACTAATCAACCAAACTTTTTGGGTTGGTTTCTCTTTTATAGTCTGCAGGCATTAAATGAAAGAAGTCAGTGTTCCAGCAGAGGGAGACAACGTTTCAGAAAAGGCATTGTAGCAAACCAAAAAAGAAATTTTAAGCGCAGCAGAGTAACCAGCTCACATACCTGTTAGCTCAGGTGAGTTTAAAAGGCTGCTGTTGATAACAAGGGCATTTGCTAAATAGATGGTGTGTGTGCAACAATATACTGAAAGGTCAATTATATTGTGCAGCTTATCTCACCACCTGTAGTTATTTAGGTGAAAGCTCCAAAATGCTTGCCTAATATGTCTGTTTATCCAAAAGGAAGTATAGAGGGAGAGCTAGATAGATAGCATTGCATTACATTACATGGCAATGCAATGCACAGTTGCTGAAGTTGAACCAAAATGAGCTTGTCATCTGGCTTCTGCAACTTTTAACATGAAAAATCCAATGAGGAGAAGAAAAGCAAAGCCAAAGAGTCCATCCCAAAATCCGACAAACAAGCCAAATGAACAAAAAGCATTGAATTCAATTCTTTCTGATTTTAGAAACTGCATTAAAGAAGGGGTGCACCGGTCCTGGAGATACTGCAATACCAGGTCAATGCGTGGAGTGGACAGAGCAAGCTCTTTTTCCATCTCCCTGTTCTAAAAATCCATTTAATATATGGTCCCCAGATAGGGGACGTATCAGATATTAAACTGATAAGAACAGATACTACACTTGATCTTAGCCAAAAGGCCGAGAAGCGATAACCAGAATTGGTTTCCGACTACGGTGCCACCCAAGGATTCTGAAAAGTCCATTTGTGGAGATGGCCACCTGGACTCCCGTTAAGAAGACATGCTGTCAACCTCTAGATCCCTCACATGCCTGCACTTTTCGGCTTGCTGCTGCTGCAATCCACGCGTTTTAGATCTGCATAACTCCACCTCTTTTAGCACAGTACCCTCAACCCCCGGCTGTTCCCACCCGCCTCAACACCGTTGGAAGGGAGGAGAACCAATTAAGGCGGGGGGGGGGGTGGAACGAGCAGCTGTCTACCCTTAGCAGGAGGGTTGCTGATTAATTACCTCTCCTGCTGCTGCTACTGGCTGTCCAGCAGCAGACTGAAGGTGGCTGCTGCTGTGCGCAGGTATATAAAGGCTCAGAGCCTATTATGACATGCGCAGCCAGCGTTCCATTGCCACATTCCGTCTACTGCAGGCGGGATACCTGGATGGCTGAATGTCACTGAGAAGCTCACAGAGACCGCCATAAGCAACAGTTTAAAAGAATGCCACAGACTAATCAACCAAACTTTTTGGGTTGGTTTCTCTTTTATAGTCTGCAGGCATTAAATGAAAGAAGTCAGTGTTCCAGCAGAGGGAGACAACGTTTCAGAAAAGGCATTGTAGCAAACCAAAAAAGAAATTTTAAGCGCAGCAGAGTAACCAGCTCACATACCTGTTAGCTCAGGTGAGTTTAAAAGGCTGCTGTTGATAACAAGGGCATTTGCTAAATAGATGGTGTGTGTGCAACAATATACTGAAAGGTCAATTATATTGTGCAGCTTATCTCACCACCTGTAGTTATTTAGGTGAAAGCTCCAAAATGCTTGCCTAATATGTCTGTTTATCCAAAAGGAAGTATAGAGGGAGAGCTAGATAGATAGCATTGCATTACATTACATGGCAATGCAATGCACAGTTGCTGAAGTTGAACCAAAATGAGCTTGTCATCTGGCTTCTGCAACTTTTAACATGAAAAATCCAATGAGGAGAAGAAAAGCAAAGCCAAAGAGTCCATCCCAAAATCCGACAAACAAGCCAAATGAACAAAAAGCATTGAATTCAATTCTTTCTAATTTTAGAAACTGCATTAAAGAAGGGGTGCACCGGTCCTGGAGATACTGCAATACCAGGTCAATGCGTGGAGTGGACAGAGCAAGCTCTTTTTCCATCTCCCTGTTCTAAAAATCCATTTAATATATGGTCCCCAGATAGGGGACGTATCAGATATTAAACTGATAAGAACAGATACTACACTTGATCTTAGCCAAAAGGCCGAGAAGCGATAACCAGAATTGGTTTCCGACTACGGTGCCACCCAAGGATTCTGAAAAGTCCATTTGTGGAGATGGCCACCTGGACTCCCGTTAAGAAGACATGCTGTCAACCTCTAGATCCCTCACATGCCTGCACTTTTCGGCTTGCTGCTGCTGCAATCCACGCGTTTTAGATCTGCATAACTCCACCTCTTTTAGCACAGTACCCTCAACCCCCGGCTGTTCCCACCCGCCTCAACACCGTTGGAAGGGAGGAGAACCAATTAAGGCGGGGGGGGGGGGTGGAACGAGCAGCTGTCTACCCTTAGCAGGAGGGTTGCTGATTAATTACCTCTCCTGCTGCTGCTGCTGCTGCTGGCTGTCCAGCAGCAGACTGAAGGTGGCTGCTGCTGTGCGCAGGTATATAAAGGCTCAGAGCCTATTATGACACGCGCAGCCAGCGTTCCATTGCCACATTCCGTCTACTGCAGGCGGGATACCTGGATGGCTGAATGTCACTGAGAAGCTCACAGAGACCGCCATAAGCAACAGTTTAAAAGAATGCCACAGACTAATCAACCAAACTTTTTGGGTTGGTTTCTCTTTTATAGTCTGCAGGCATTAAATGAAAGAAGTCAGTGTTCCAGCAGAGGGAGACAACGTTTCAGAAAAGGCATTGTAGCAAACCAAAAAAGAAATTTTAAGCGCAGCAGAGTAACCAGCTCACATACCTGTTAGCTCAGGTGAGTTTAAAAGGCTGCTGTTGATAACAAGGGCATTTGCTAAATAGATGGTGTGTGTGCAACAATATACTGAAAGGTCAATTATATTGTGCAGCTTATCTCACCACCTGTAGTTATTTAGGTGAAAGCTCCAAAATGCTTGCCTAATATGTCTGTTTATCCAAAAGGAAGTATAGAGGGAGAGCTAGATAGATAGCATTGCATTACATTACATGGCAATGCAATGCACAGTTGCTGAAGTTGAACCAAAATGAGCTTGTCATCTGGCTTCTGCAACTTTTAACATGAAAAATCCAATGAGGAGAAGAAAAGCAAAGCCAAAGAGTCCATCCCAAAATCCGACAAACAAGCCAAATGAACAAAAAGCATTGAATTCAATTCTTTCTGATTTTAGAAACTGCATTAAAGAAGGGGTGCACCGGTCCTGGAGATACTGCAATACCAGGTCAATGCGTGGAGTGGACAGAGCAAGCTCTTTTTCCATCTCCCTGTTCTAAAAATCCATTTAATATATGGTCCCCAGATAGGGGACGTATCAGATATTAAACTGATAAGAACAGATACTACACTTGATCTTAGCCAAAAGGCCGAGAAGCGATAACCAGAATTGGTTTCCGACTACGGTGCCACCCAAGGATTCTGAAAAGTCCATTTGTGGAGATGACCACCTGGACTCCCGTTAAGAAGACATGCTGTCAACCTCTAGATCCCTCACATGCCTGCACTTTTCGGCTTGCTGCTGCTGCAATCCACGCGTTTTAGATCTGCATAACTCCACCTCTTTTAGCACAGTACCCTCAACCCCCGGCTGTTCCCACCCGCCTCAACACCGTTGGAAGGGAGGAGAACCAATTAAGGCGGGGGGGGGGGTGGAACGAGCAGCTGTCTACCCTTAGCAGGAGGGTTGCTGATTAATTACCTCTCCTGCTGCTGCTGCTGCTGCTGGCTGTCCAGCAGCAGACTGAAGGTGGCTGCTGCTGTGCGCAGGTATATAAAGGCTCAGAGCCTATTATGACACGCGCAGCCAGCGTTCCATTGCCACATTCCGTCTACTGCAGGCGGGATACCTGGATGGCTGAATGTCACTGAGAAGCTCACAGAGACCGCCATAAGCAACAGTTTAAAAGAATGCCACAGACTAATCAACCAAACTTTTTGGGTTGGTTTCTCTTTTATAGTCTGCAGGCATTAAATGAAAGAAGTCAGTGTTCCAGCAGAGGGAGACAACGTTTCAGAAAAGGCATTGTAGCAAACCAAAAAAGAAATTTTAAGCGCAGCAAAGTAACCAGCTCACATACCTGTTAGCTCAGGTGAGTTTAAAAGGCTGCTGTTGATAACAAGGGCATTTGCTAAATAGATGGTGTGTGTGCAACAATATACTGAAAGGTCAATTATATTGTGCAGCTTATCTCACCACCTGTAGTTATTTAGGTGAAAGCTCCAAAATGCTTGCCTAATATGTCTGTTTATCCAAAAGGAAGTATAGAGGGAGAGCTAGATAGATAGCATTGCATTACATTACATGGCAATGCAATGCACAGTTGATGAAGTTGAACCAAAATGAGCTTGTCATCTGGCTTCTGCAACTTTTAACATGAAAAATCCAATGAGGAGAAGAAAAGCAAAGCCAAAGAGTCCATCACAAAATCCGACAAACAAGCCAAATGAACAAAAAGCATTGAATTCAATTCTTTCTGATTTTAGAAACTGCATTAAAGAAGGGGTGCACCGGTCCTGGAGATACTGCAATACCAGGTCAATGCGTGGAGTGGACAGAGCAAGCTCTTTTTCCATCTCCCTGTTCTAAAAATCCATTTAATATATTGTCCCCAGATAGGGGACGTATCAGATATTAAACTGATAAGAACAGATACTACACTTGATCTTAGCCAAAAGGCCGAGAAGCGATAACCAGAATTGGTTTCCGACTACGGTGCCACCCAAGGATTCTGAAAAGTCCATTTGTGGAGATGGCCACCTGGACTCCCGTTAAGAAGACATGCTGTCAACCTCTAGATCCCTCACATGCCTGCACTTTTCGGCTTGCTGCTGCTGCAATCCACGCGTTTTAGATCTGCATAACTCCACCTCTTTTAGCACAGTACCCTCAACCCCCGGCTGTTCCCACCCGCCTCAACACCGTTGGAAGGGAGGAGAACCAATTAAGGCGGGGGGGGGGGTGGAACGAGCAGCTGTCTACCCTTAGCAGGAGGGTTGCTGATTAATTACCTCTCTTGCTGCTGCTGCTGCTGCTGGCTGCCCAGCAGCAGACTGAAGGTGGCTGCTGCTGTGCGCAGGTATATAAAGGCTCAGAGCCTATTATGACACGCGCAGCCAGCGTTCCATTGCCACATTCCGTCTACTGCAGGCGGGATACCTGGATGGCTGAATGTCACTGAGAAGCTCACAGAGACCGCCATAAGCAACAGTTTAAAAGAATGCCACAGACTAATCAACCAAACTTTTTGGGTTGGTTTCTCTTTTATAGTCTGCAGGCATTAAATGAAAGAAGTCAGTGTTCCAGCAGAGGGAGACAACGTTTCAGAAAAGGCATTGTAGCAAACCAAAAAAGAAATTTTAAGCGCAGCAGAGTAACCAGCTCACATACCTGTTAGCTCAGGTGAGTTTAAAAGGCTGCTGTTGATAACAAGGGCATTTGCTAAATAGATGGTGTGTGTGCAACAATATACTGAAAGGTCAATTATATTGTGCAGCTTATCTCACCACCTGTAGTTATTTAGGTGAAAGCTCCAAAATGCTTGCCTAATATGTCTGTTTATCCAAAAGGAAGTATAGAGGGAGAGCTAGATAGATAGCATTGCATTACATTACATGGCAATGCAATGCACAGTTGCTGAAGTTGAACCAAAATGAGCTTGTCATCTGGCTTCTGCAACTTTTAACATGAAAAATCCAATGAGGAGAAGAAAAGCAAAGCCAAAGAGTCCATCCCAAAATCCGACAAACAAGCCAAATGAACAAAAAGCATTGAATTCAATTCTTTCTGATTTTAGAAACTGCATTAAAGAAGGGGTGCACCGGTCCTGGAGATACTGCAATACCAGGTCAATGCGTGGAGTGGACAGAGCAAGCTCTTTTTCCATCTCCCTGTTCTAAAAATCCATTTAATATATGGTCCCCAGATAGGGGACGTATCAGATATTAAACTGATAGGAACAGATACTACACTTGATCTTAGCCAAAAGGCCGAGAAGCGATAACCAGAATTGGTTTCCGACTACGGTGCCACCCAAGGATTCTGAAAAGTCCATTTGTGGAGATGGCCACCTGGACTCCCGTTAAGAAGACATGCTGTCAACCTCTAGATCCCTCACATGCCTGCACTTTTCGGCTTGCTGCTGCTGCAATCCACGCGTTTTAGATCTGCATAACTCCACCTCTTTTAGCACAGTACCCTCAACCCCCGGCTGTTCCCACCCGCCTTAACACCGTTGGAAGGGAGGAGAACCAATTAAGGCGGGGGGGGGGGGGTGGAACGAGCAGCTGTCTACCCTTAGCAGGAGGGTTGCTGATTAATTACCTCTCCTGCTGCTGCTGCTGCTGCTGGCTGTCCAGCAGCAGACTGAAGGTGGCTGCTGCTGTGCGCAGGTATATAAAGGCTCAGAGCCTATTATGACACGCGCAGCCAGCGTTCCATTGCCACATTCCGTCTACTGCAGGCGGGATACCTGGATGGCTGAATGTCACTGAGAAGCTCACAGAGACCGCCATAAGCAACAGTTTAAAAGAATGCCACAGACTAATCAACCAAACTTTTTGGGTTGGTTTCTCTTTTATAGTCTGCAGGCATTAAATGAAAGAAGTCAGTGTTCCAGCAGAGGGAGACAACGTTTCAGAAAAGGCATTGTAGCAAACCAAAAAAGAAATTTTAAGCGCAGCAGAGTAACCAGCTCACATACCTGTTAGCTCAGGTGAGTTTAAAAGGCTGCTGTTGATAACAAGGGCATTTGCTAAATAGATGGAGTGTGTGCAACAATATACTGGAAGGTCAATTATATTGTGCAGCTTATCTCACCACCTGTAATTATTTAGGTGAAAGCTCCAAAATGCTTGCCTAATATGTCTGTTTATCCAAAAGGAAGTATAGAGGGAGAGCTAGATAGATAGCATTGCATTACATTACATGGCAATGCAATGCACAGTTGCTGAAGTTGAAACAAAATGAGCTTGTCATCTGGCTTCTGCAACTTTTAACATGAAAAATCCAATGAGGAGAAGAAAAGCAAAGCCAAAGAGTCCATCCCAAAATCCGACAAACAAGCCAAATGAACAAAAAGCATTGAATTCAATTCTTTCTGATTTTAGAAACTGCATTAAAGAAGGGGTGCACCGGTCCTGGAGATACTGCAATACCAGGTCAATGCGTGGAGTGGACAGAGCAAGCTCTTTTTCCATCTCCCTGTTCTAAAAATCCATTTAATATATGGTCCCCAGATAGGGGACGTATCAGATATTAAACTGATAAGAACAGATACTACACTTGATCTTAGCCAAAAGGCCGAGAAGCGATAACCAGAATTGGTTTCCGACTACGGTGCCACCCAAGGATTCTGAAAAGTCCATTTGTGGAGATGGCCACCTGGACTCCCGTTAAGAAGACATGCTGTCAACCTCTAGATCCCTCACATGCCTGCACTTTTCGGCTTGCTGCTGCTGCAATCCACGCGTTTTAGATCTGCATAACTCCACCTCTTTTAGCACAGTACCCTCAACCCCCGGCTGTTCCCACCCGCCTCAACACCGTTGGAAGGGAGGAGAACCAATTAAGGCGGGGGGGGGGTGGAACGAGCAGCTGTCTACCCTTAGCAGGAGGGTTGCTGATTAATTACCTCTCCTGCTGCTGCTGCTGCTGCTGGCTGTCCAGCAGCAGACTGAAGGTGGCTGCTGCTGTGCGCAGGTATATAAAGGCTCAGAGCCTATTATGACACGCGCAGCCAGCGTTCCATTGCCACATTCCGTCTACTGCAGGCGGGATACCTGGATGGCTGAATGTCACTGAGAAGCTCACAGAGACCGCCATAAGCAACAGTTTAAAAGAATGCCACAGACTAATCAACCAAACTTTTTGGGTTGGTTTCTCTTTTATAGTCTGCAGGCATTAAATGAAAGAAGTCAGTGTTCCAGCAGAGGGAGACAACGTTTCAGAAAAGGCATTGTAGCAAACCAAAAAAGAAATTTTAAGCGCAGCAGAGTAACCAGCTCACATACCTGTTAGCTCAGGTGAGTTTAAAAGGCTGCTGTTGATAACAAGGGCATTTGCTAAATAGATGGTGTGTGTGCAACAATATACTGAAAGGTCAATTATATTGTGCAGCTTATCTCACCACCTGTAATTATTTAGGTGAAAGCTCCAAAATGCTTGCCTAATATGTCTGTTTATCCAAAAGGAAGTATAGAGGGAGAGCTAGATAGATAGCATTGCATTACATTACATGGCAATGCATTGCACAGTTGCTGAAGTTGAACCAAAATGAGCTTGTCATCTGGCTTCTGCAACTTTTAACATGAAAAATCCAATGAGGAGAAGAAAAGCAAAGCCAAAGAGTCCATCCCAAAATCCGACAGACAAGCCAAATGAACAAAAAGCATTGAATTCAATTCTTTCTGATTTTAGAAACTGCATTAAAGAAGGGGTGCACCGGTCCTGGAGATACTGCAATACCAGGTCAATGCATGGAGTGGACAGAGCAAGCTCTTTTTCCATCTCCCTGTTCTAAATATCCATTTAATATATGGTCCCCAGATAGGGGACGTATCAGATATTAAAGTGATAAGAACAGATTTTTTTTTTTTTTTTTTTTTTTGAAAGCCCGAATTCGTGTACAAAACCCGAGTGCGCTTAAAAAAGTGACAAGTGCCACAAAAAAAAGTGCACTAGGATGCTGGTCTTCTTGAAACCCTCTCCAAAAGGAGAAGGGTCCCCCAAACCATTCCCCGTCCCTCCGAGCCAGAAGGCCACAGCGAGGAACAGGGATAAATAGCCACCTCCAGCCGGAGCCAGAGGCGACCCAATCTTACCCCCAGCACCTGCCCGAGTTCTCACCCGAGCAAGGCACTGGGAGCCAAAGACTGTGCTCCCCTCCCGGAAGAGGGGAGCCAACAACGCTCTCCTCCCGAAAGAGGAGAGCCAGGGGGGTTCAGGGAGGAGCGGAACCTGATGGCCACACACTCCCCCCCTAGACCTGCCAAGAGAGGAACCCGTAAGGGAACCGCATCCCGACAAAATCCTAGTAAGGACGTGGACACACGTGAAAAAGTGGACACACAGTGACAAAGAAATTAAATAAATAGTGAAGGTTTCACAGTATAATACTGCCCGGACCTTCGACCAGGAATTGAAAAATTCCCCATCCTAAGGCCAGAAGGCCCGGAATAAGGGTGTGTGCGAAGAAAGAAAATTTGAAGTGCTTGTGCAAATGTGCCATAAACTCAAGTGGGGTTCCCAATCCCAGTGAGTTAAGGCACCCCAGGGTCACCACTCCTGGGGCACTTCACACTTCGGGCTTTCGATCTTCCCCGGCCCAATGGCGTCGATCCTGGGGGCCATGCTTTCCACCAGATGACTATATTAGCCACCTGGCGTACTAACAAGCGCCTAAACCCCAGTGTGCATAATGTATCAATCTACTAGGGCGGCCAACATCCAAAACCGCCTTTTCGAAAGATACTACACTTGATCTTAGCCAAAAGGCCGAGAAGCGATAACCAGAATTGGTTTCCGACTACGGTGCCACCCAAGGATTCTGAAAAGTCCATTTGTGGAGATGGCCACCTGGACTCCCGTTAAGAAGACATGCTGTCAACCTCTAGATCCCTCACATGCCTGCACTTTTCGGCTTGCTGCTGCTGCAATCCACGCGTTTTAGATCTGCATAACTCCACCTCTTTTAGCACAGTACCCTCAACCCCCGGCTGTTCCCACCCGCCTCAACACCGTTGGAAGGGAGGAGAACCAATTAAGGTGGGGGGGGGGGTGGAACGAGCAGCTGTCTACCCTTAGCAGGAGGGTTGCTGATTAATTACCTCTCCTGCTGCTGCTGCTGCTGCTGCTGGCTGTCCAGCAGCAGACTGAAGGTGGCTGCTGCTGTGCGCAGGTATATAAAGGCTCAGAGCCTATTATGACACGCGCAGCCAGCGTTCCATTGCCACATTCCGTCTACTGCAGGCGGGATACCTGGATGGCTGAATGTCACTGAGAAGCTCACAGAGACCGCCATAAGCAACAGTTTAAAAGAATGCCACAGACTAATCAACCAAACTTTTTGGGTTGGTTTCTCTTTTATAGTTTGCAGGCATTAAATGAAAGAAGTCAGTGTTCCAGCAGAGGGAGACAACGTTTCAGAAAAGGCATTGTAGCAAACCAAAAAAGAAATTTTAAGCGCAGCAGAGTAACCAGCTCACATACCTGTTAGCTCAGGTGAGTTTAAAAGGCTGCTGTTGATAACAAGGGCATTTGCTAAATAGATGGTGTGTGTGCAACAATATACTGAAAGGTCAATTATATTGTGCAGCTTATCTCACCACCTGTAGTTATTTAGGTGAAAGCTCCAAAATGCTTGCCTAATATGTCTGTTTATCCAAAAGGAAGTATAGAGGGAGAGCTAGATAGATAGCATTGCATTACATTACATGGCAATGCAATGCACAGTTGCTGAAGTTGAACCAAAATGAGCTTGTCATCTGGCTTCTGCAACTTTTAACATGAAAAATCCAATGAGGAGAAGAAAAGCAAAGCCAAAGAGTCCATCCCAAAATCCGACAAACAAGCCAAATGAACAAAAAGCATTGAATTCAATTCTTTCTGATTTTAGAAACTGCATTAAAGAAGGGGTGCACCGGTCCTGGAGATACTGCAATACCAGGTCAATGCGTGGAGTGGACAGAGCAAGCTCTTTTTCCATCTCCCTGTTCTAAAAATCCATTTAATATATGGTCCCCAGATAGGGGACGTATCAGATATTAAACTGATAAGAACAGATACTACACTTGATCTTAGCCAAAAGGCCGAGAAGCGATAACCAGAATTGGTTTCCGACTACGGTGCCACCCAAGGATTCTGAAAAGTCCATTTGTGGAGATGGCCACCTGGACTCCCGTTAAGAAGACATGCTGTCAACCTCTAGATCCCTCACATGCCTGCACTTTTCGGCTTGCTGCTGCTGCAATCCACGCGTTTTAGATCTGCATAACTCCACCTCTTTTAGCACAGTACCCTCAACCCCCGGCTGTTCCCACCCGCCTCAACACCGTTGGAAGGGAGGAGAACCAATTAAGGCGGGGGGGGGGTGGAACGAGCAGCTGTCTACCCTTAGCAGGAGGGTTGCTGATTAATTACCTCTCCTGCTGCTGCTGCTGCTGCTGGCTGTCCAGCAGCAGACTGAAGGTGGCTGCTGCTGTGCGCAGGTATATAAAGGCTCAGAGCCTATTATGACACGCACAGCCAGCGTTCCATTGCCACATTCCGTCTACTGCAGGCGGGATACCTGGATGGCTGAATGTCACTGAGAAGCTCACAGAGACCGCCATAAGCAACAGTTTAAAAGAATGCCACAGACTAATCAACCAAACTTTTTGGGTTGGTTTCTCTTTTATAGTCTGCAGGCATTAAATGAAAGAAGTCAGTGTTCCAGCAGAGGGAGACAACGTTTCAGAAAAGGCATTGTAGCAAACCAAAAAAGAAATTTTAAGCGCAGCAGAGTAACCAGCTCACATACCTGTTAGCTCAGGTGAGTTTAAAAGGCTGCTGTTGATAACAAGGGCATTTGCTAAATAGATGGTGTGTGTGCAACAATATACTGAAAGGTCAATTATATTGTGCAGCTTATCTCACCACCTGTAATTATTTAGGTGAAAGCTCCAAAATGCTTGCCTAATATGTCTGTTTATCCAAAAGGAAGTATAGAGGGAGAGCTAGATAAATAGCATTGCATTACATTACATGGCAATGCAATGCACAGTTGCTGAAGTTGAACCAAAATGAGCTTGTCATCTGGCTTCTGCAACTTTTAACATGAAAAATCCAATGAGGAGAAGAAAAGCAAAGCCAAAGAGTCCATCCCAAAATCCGACAAACAAGCCAAATGAACAAAAAGCATTGAATTCAATTCTTTCTAATTTTAGTAACTGCATTAAAGAAGGGGTGCACCGGTCCTGGAGATACTGCAATACCAGGTCAATGCGTGGAGTGGACAGAGCAAGCTCTTTTTCCATCTCCCTGTTCTAAAAATCCATTTAATATATGGTCCCCAGATAGGGGACGTATCAGATATTAAACTGATAAGAACAGATACTACACTTGATCTTAGCCAAAAGGCCGAGAAGCGATAACCAGAATTGGTTTCCGACTACGGTGCCACCCAAGGATTCTGAAAAGTCCATTTGTGGAGATGGCCACCTGGACTCCCGTTAAGAAGACATGCTGTCAACCTCTAGATCCCTCACATGCCTGCACTTTTCGGCTTGCTGCTGCTGCAATCCACGCGTTTTAGATCTGCATAACTCCACCTCTTTTAGCACAGTACCCTCAACCCCCGGCTGTTCCCACCCGCCTCAACACCGTTGGAAGGGAGGAGAACCAATTAAGGCGGGGGGGGGGGTGGAACGAGCAGCTGTCTACCCTTAGCAGGAGGGTTGCTGATTAATTACCTCTCCTGCTGCTGCTGCTGCTGCTGGCTGTCCAGCAGCAGACTGAAGGTGGCTGCTGCTGTGCGCAGGTATATAAAGGCTCAGAGCCTATTATGACACGCGCAGCCAGCGTTCCATTGCCACATTCCGTCTACTGCAGGCGGGATACCTGGATGGCTGAATGTCACTGAGAAGCTCACAGAGACCGCCATAAGCAACAGTTTAAAAGAATGCCACAGACTAATCAACCAAACTTTTTGGGTTGGTTTCTCTTTTATAGTCTGCAGGCATTAAATGAAAGAAGTCAGTGTTCCAGCAGAGGGAGACAACGTTTCAGAAAAGGCATTGTAGCAAACCAAAAAAGAAATTTTAAGCGCAGCAGAGTAACCAGCTCACATACCTGTTAGCTCAGGTGAGTTTAAAAGGCTGCTGTTGATAACAAGGGCATTTGCTAAATAGATGGTGTGTGTGCAACAATATACTGAAAGGTCAATTATATTGTGCAGCTTATCTCACCACCTGTAGTTATTTAGGTGAAAGCTCCAAAATGCTTGCCTAATATGTCTGTTTATCCAAAAGGAAGTATAGAGGGAGAGCTAGATAGATAGCATTGCATTACATTACATGGCAATGCAATGCACAGTTGCTGAAGTTGAACCAAAATGAGCTTGTCATCTGGCTTCTGCAACTTTTAACATGAAAAATCCAATGAGGAGAAGAAAAGCAAAGCCAAAGAGTCCATCCCAAAATCCGACAAACAAGCCAAATGAACAAAAAGCATTGAATTCAATTCTTTCTGATTTTAGAAACTGCATTAAAGAAGGGGTGCACCGGTCCTGGAGATACTGCAATACCAGGTCAATGCGTGGAGTGGACAGAGCAAGCTCTTTTTCCATCTCCCTGTTCTAAAAATCCATTTAATATATGGTCCCCAGATAGGGGACGTATCAGATATTAAACTGATAAGAACAGATACTACACTTGATCTTAGCCAAAAGGCCGAGAAGCGATAACCAGAATTGGTTTCCGACTACGGTGCCACCCAAGGATTCTGAAAAGTCCATTTGTGGAGATGGCCACCTGGACTCCCGTTAAGAAGACATGCTGTCAACCTCTAGATCCCTCACATGCCTGCACTTTTCGGCTTGCTGCTGCTGCAATCCACGCGTTTTAGATCTGCATAACTCCACCTCTTTTAGCACAGTACCCTCAACCCCCGGCTGTTCCCACCCGCCTCAACACCGTTGGAAGGGAGGAGAACCAATTAAGGCGGGGGGGGGGTGGAACGAGCAGCTGTCTACCCTTAGCAGGAGGGTTGCTGATTAATTACCTCTCCTGCTGCTGCTGCTGCTGCTGCTGGCTGTCCAGCAGCAGACTGAAGGTGGCTGCTGCTGTGCGCAGGTATATAAAGGCTCAGAGCCTATTATGACACGCGCAGCCAGCGTTCCATTGCCACATTCCGTCTACTGCAGGCGGGATACCTGGATGGCTGAATGTCACTGAGAAGCTCACAGAGACCGCCATAAGCAACAGTTTAAAAGAATGCCACAGACTAATCAACCAAACTTTTTGGGTTGGTTTCTCTTTTATAGTCTGCAGGCATTAAATGAAAGAAGTCAGTGTTCCAGCAGAGGGAGACAACGTTTCAGAAAAGGCATTGTAGCAAACCAAAAAAGAAATT
Organism: Phyllobates terribilis; assembly: GCF_046119375.1. Classification (NCBI taxonomy): domain Eukaryota; kingdom Metazoa; phylum Chordata; class Amphibia; order Anura; family Dendrobatidae; genus Phyllobates; species Phyllobates terribilis. The sequence continues at coordinate 275,399 of NW_027363523.1, read as the reverse complement.
TTAAGCGCAGCAGAGTAACCAGCTCACATACCTGTTAGCTCAGGTGAGTTTAAAAGGCTGCTGTTGATAACAAGGGCATTTGCTAAATAGATGGTGTGTGTGCAACAATATACTGAAAGGTCAATTATATTGTGCAGCTTATCTCACCACCTGTAGTTATTTAGGTGAAAGCTCCAAAATGCTTGCCTAATATGTCTGTTTATCCAAAAGGAAGTATAGAGGGAGAGCTAGATAGATAGCATTGCATTACATTACATGGCAATGCAATGCACAGTTGCTGAAGTTGAACCAAAATGAGCTTGTCATCTGGCTTCTGCAACTTTTAACATGAAAAATCCAATGAGGAGAAGAAAAGCAAAGCCAAAGAGTCCATCCCAAAATCCGACAAACAAGCCAAATGAACAAAAAGCATTGAATTCAATTCTTTCTGATTTTAGAAACTGCATTAAAGAAGGGGTGCACCGGTCCTGGAGATACTGCAATACCAGGTCAATGCGTGGAGTGGACAGAGCAAGCTCTTTTTCCATCTCCCTGTTCTAAAAATCCATTTAATATATGGTCCCCAGATAGGGGACGTATCAGATATTAAACTGATAAGAACAGATACTACACTTGATCTTAGCCAAAAGGCCGAGAAGCGATAACCAGAATTGGTTTCCGACTACGGTGCCACCCAAGGATTCTGAAAAGTCCATTTGTGGAGATGGCCACCTGGACTCCCGTTAAGAAGACATGCTGTCAACCTCTAGATCCCTCACATGCCTGCACTTTTCGGCTTGCTGCTGCTGCAATCCACGCGTTTTAGATCTGCATAACTCCACCTCTTTTAGCACAGTACCCTCAACCCCCGGCTGTTCCCACCCGCCTCAACACCGTTGGAAGGGAGGAGAACCAATTAAGGCGGGGGGGGGGGTGGAACGAGCAGCTGTCTACCCTTAGCAGGAGGGTTGCTGATTAATTACCTCTCCTGCTGCTGCTGCTGCTGCTGGCTGTCCAGCAGCAGACTGAAGGTGGCTGCTGCTGTGAGCAGGTATATAAAGGCTCAGAGCCTATTATGACACGCGCAGCCAGCGTTCCATTGCCACATTCCGTCTACTGCAGGCGGGATACCTGGATGGCTGAATGTCACTGAGAAGCTCACAGAGACCGCCATAAGCAACAGTTTAAAAGAATGCCACAGACTAATCAACCAAACTTTTTGGGTTGGTTTCTCTTTTATAGTCTGCAGGCATTAAATGAAAGAAGTCAGTGTTCCAGCAGAGGGAGACAACGTTTCAGAAAAGGCATTGTAGCAAACCAAAAAAGAAATTTTAAGCGCAGCAGAGTAACAAGCTCACATACCTGTTAGCTCAGGTGAGTTTAAAAGGCTGCTGTTGATAACAAGGGCATTTGCTAAATAGATGGTGTGTGTGCAACAATATACTGAAAGGTCAATTATATTGTGCAGCTTATCTCACCACCTGTAGTTATTTAGGTGAAAGCTCCAAAATGCTTGCCTAATATGTCTGTTTATCCAAAAGGAAGTATAGAGGGAGAGCTAGATAGATAGCATTGCATTACATTACATGGCAATGCAATGCACAGTTGCTGAAGTTGAACCAAAATGAGCTTGTCATCTGGCTTCTGCAACTTTTAACATGAAAAATCCAATGAGGAGAAGAAAAGCAAAGCCAAAGAGTCCATCCCAAAATCCGACAAACAAGCCAAATGAACAAAAAGCATTGAATTCAATTCTTTCTGATTTTAGAAACTGCATTAAAGAAGGGGTGCACCGGTCCTGGAGATACTGCAATACCAGGTCAATGCGTGGAGTGGACAGAGCAAGCTCTTTTTCCATCTCCCTGTTCTAAAAATCCATTTAATATATGGTCCCCAGATAGGGGACGTATCAGATATTAAACTGATAAGAACAGATACTACACTTGATCTTAGCCAAAAGGCCGAGAAGCGATAACCAGAATTGGTTTCCAACTACGGTGCCACCCAAGGATTCTGAAAAGTCCATTTGTGGAGATGGCCACCTGGACTCCCGTTAAGAAGACATGCTGTCAACCTCTAGATCCCTCACATGCCTGCACTTTTCGGCTTGCTGCTGCTGCAATCCACGCGTTTTAGATCTGCATAACTCCACCTCTTTTAGCACAGTACCCTCAACCCCCGGCTGTTCCCACCCGCCTCAACACCGTTGGAAGGGAGGAGAACCAATTAAGGCGGGGGGGGGGGTGGAACGAGCAGCTGTCTACCCTTAGCAGGAGGGTTGCTGATTAATTACCTCTCCTGCTGCTGCTGCTGCTGCTGGCTGTCCAGCAGCAGACTGAAGGTGGCTGCTGCTGTGCGCAGGTATATAAAGGCTCAGAGCCTATTATGACACGCGCAGCCAGCGTTCCATTGCCACATTCCGTCTACTGCAGGCGGGATACCTGGATGGCTGAATGTCACTGAGAAGCTCACAGAGACCGCCATAAGCAACAGTTTAAAAGAATGCCACAGACTAATCAACCAAACTTTTTGGGTTGGTTTCTCTTTTATAGTCTGCAGGCATTAAATGAAAGAAGTCAGTGTTCCAGCAGAGGGAGACAACGTTTCAGAAAAGGCATTGTAGCAAACCAAAAAAGAAATTTTAAGCGCAGCAGAGTAACCAGCTCACATACCTGTTAGCTCAGGTGAGTTTAAAAGGCTGCTGTTGATAACAAGGGCATTTGCTAAATAGATGGTGTGTGTGCAACAATATACTGAAAGGTCAATTATATTGTGCAGCTTATCTCACCACCTGTAGTTATTTAGGTGAAAGCTCCAAAATGCTTGCCTAATATGTCTGTTTATCCAAAAGGAAGTATAGAGGGAGAGCTAGATAGATAGCATTGCATTACATTACATGGCAATGCAATGCACAGTTGCTGAAGTTGAACCAAAATGAGCTTGTCATCTGGCTTCTGCAACTTTTAACATGAAAAATCCAATGAGGAGAAGAAAAGCAAAGCCAAAGAGTCCATCCCAAAATCCGACAAACAAGCCAAATTAACAAAAAGCATTGAATTCAATTCTTTCTGATTTTAGAAACTGCATTAAAGAAGGGGTGCACCGGTCCTGGAGATACTGCAATACCAGGTCAATGCGTGGAGTGGACAGAGCAAGCTCTTTTTCCATCTCCCTGTTCTAAAAATCCATTTAATATATGGTCCCCAGATAGGGGACGTATCAGATATTAAACTGATAAGAACAGATACTACACTTGATCTTAGCCAAAAGGCCGAGAAGCGATAACCAGAATTGGTTTCCGACTACGGTGCCACCCAAGGATTCTGAAAAGTCCATTTGTGGAGATGGCCACCTGGACTCCCGTTAAGAAGACATGCTGTCAACCTCTAGATCCCTCACATGCCTGCACTTTTCGGCTTGCTGCTGCTGCAATCCACGCGTTTTAGATCTGCATAACTCCACCTCTTTTAGCACAGTACCCTCAACCCCCGGCTGTTCCCACCCGCCTCAACACCGTTGGAAGGGAGGAGAACCAATTAAGGCGGGGGGTGGGGGGTGGAACGAGCAGCTGTCTACCCTTAGCAGGAGGGTTGCTGATTAATTACCTCTCCTGCTGCTGCTGCTGCTGCTGGCTGTCCAGCAGCAGACTGAAGGTGGCTGCTGCTGTGCGCAGGTATATAAAGGCTCAGAGCCTATTATGACACGCGCAGCCAGCGTTCCATTGCCACATTCCGTCTACTGCAGGCGGGATACCTGGATGGCTGAATGTCACTGAGAAGCTCACAGAGACCGCCATAAGCAACAGTTTAAAAGAATGCCACAGACTAATCAACCAAACTTTTTGGGTTGGTTTCTCTTTTATAGTCTGCAGGCATTAAATGAAAGAAGTCAGTGTTCCAGCAGAGGGAGACAACGTTTCAGAAAAGGCATTGTAGCAAACCAAAAAAGAAATTTTAAGCGCAGCAGAGTAACCAGCTCACATACCTGTTAGCTCAGGTGAGTTTAAAAGGCTGCTGTTGATAACAAGGGCATTTGCTAAATAGATGGTGTGTGTGCAACAATATACTGAAAGGTCAATTATATTGTGCAGCTTATCTCACCACCTGTAGTTATTTAGGTGAAAGCTCCAAAATGCTTGCCTAATATGTCTGTTTATCCAAAAGGAAGTATAGAGGGAGAGCTAGATAGATAGCATTGCATTACATTACATGGCAATGCAATGCACAGTTGCTGAAGTTGAACCAAAATGAGCTTGTCATCTGGCTTCTGCAACTTTTAACATGAAAAATCCAATGAGGAGAAGAAAAGCAAAGCCAAAGAGTCCATCCCAAAATCCGACAAACAAGCCAAATGAACAAAAAGCATTGAATTCAATTCTTTCTGATTTTAGAAACTGCATTAAAGAAGGGGTGCACCGGTCCTGGAGATACTGCAATACCAGGTCAATGCGTGGAGTGGACAGAACAAGCTCTTTTTCCATCTCCCTGTTCTAAAAATCCATTTAATATATGGTCCCCAGATAGGGGACGTATCAGATATTAAACTGATAAGAACAGATACTACACTTGATCTTAGCCAAAAGGCCGAGAAGCGATAACCAGAATTGGTTTCCGACTACGGTGCCACCCAAGGATTCTGAAAAGTCCATTTGTGGAGATGGCCACCTGGACTCCCGTTAAGAAGACATGCTGTCAACCTCTAGATCCCTCACATGCCTGCACTTTTCGGCTTGCTGCTGCTGCAATCCACGCGTTTCAGATCTGCATAACTCCACCTCTTTTAGCACAGTACCCTCAACCCCCGGCTGTTCCCACCCGCCTCAACACCGTTGGAAGGGAGGAGAACCAATTAAGGCGGGGGGGGGGGGGTGGAACGAGCAGCTGTCTACCCTTAGCAGGAGGGTTGCTGATTAATTACCTCTCCTGCTGCTGCTGCTGCTGCTGGCTGTCCAGCAGCAGACTGAAGGTGGCTGCTGCTGTGCGCAGGTATATAAAGGCTCAGAGCCTATTATGACACGCGCAGCCAGCGTTCCATTGCCACATTCCGTCTACTGCAGGCGGGATACCTGGATGGCTGAATGTCACTGAGAAGCTCACAGAGACCGCCATAAGCAACAGTTTAAAAGAATGCCACAGACTAATCAACCAAATTTTTTGGGTTGGTTTCTCTTTTATAGTCTGCAGGCATTAAATGAAAGAAGTCAGTGTTCCAGCAGAGGGAGACAACGTTTCAGAAAAGGCATTGTAGCAAACCAAAAAAGAAATTTTAAGCGCAGCAGAGTAACCAGCGCACATACCTGTTAGCTCAGGTGAGTTTAAAAGGCTGCTGTTGATAACAAGGGCATTTGCTAAATAGATGGTGTGTGTGCAACAATATACTGAAAGGTCAATTATATTGTGCAGCTTATCTCACCACCTGTAGTTATTTAGGTGAAAGCTCCAAAATGCTTGCCTAATATGTCTGTTTATCCAAAAGGAAGTATAGAGGGAGAGCTAGATAGATAGCATTGCATTACATTACATGGCAATGCAATGCACAGTTGCTGAAGTTGAACCAAAATGAGCTTGTCATCTGGCTTCTGCAACTTTTAACATGAAAAATCCAATGAGGAGAAGAAAAGCAAAGCCAAAGAGTCCATCCCAAAATCCGACAAACAAGCCAAATGAACAAAAAGCATTGAATTCAATTCTTTCTGATTTTAGAAACTGCATTAAAGAAGGGGTGCACCGGTCCTGGAGATACTGCAATACCAGGTCAATGCGTGGAGTGGACAGAGCAAGCTCTTTTTCCATCTCCCTGTTCTAAAAATCCATTTAATATATGGTCCACAGATAGGGGACGTATCAGATATTAAACTGATAAGAACAGATACTACACTTGATCTTAGCCAAAAGGCCGAGAAGCGATAACCAGAATTGGTTTCCGACTACGGTGCCACCCAAGGATTCTGAAAAGTCCTTTTGTGGAGATGGCCACCTGGACTCCCGTTAAGAAGACATGCTGTCAACCTCTAGATCCCTCACATGCCTGCACTTTTCGGCTTGCTGCTGCTGCAATCCACGCGTTTTAGATCTGCATAACTCCACCTCTTTTAGCACAGTACCCTCAACCCCCGGCTGTTCCCACCCGCCTCAACACCGTTGGAAGGGAGGAGAACCAATTAAGGCGGGGGGGGTGGAACGAGCAGCTGTCTACCCTTAGCAGGAGGGTTGCTGATTAATTACCTCTCCTGCTGCTGCTGCTGCTGCTGGCTGTCCAGCAGCAGACTGAAGGTGGCTGCTGCTGTGCGCAGGTATATAAAGGCTCAGAGCCTATTATGACACGCGCAGCCAGCGTTCCATTGCCACATTCCGTCTACTGCAGGCGGGATACCTGGATGGCTGAATGTCACTGAGAAGCTCACAGAGACCGCCATAAGCAACAGTTTAAAAGAATGCCACAGACTAATCAACCAAATTTTTTGGGTTGGTTTCTCTTTTATAGTCTGCAGGCATTAAATGAAAGAAGTCAGTGTTCCAGCAGAGGGAGACAACGTTTCAGAAAAGGCATTGTAGCAAACCAAAAAAGAAATTTTAAGCGCAGCAGAGTAACCAGCTCACATACCTGTTAGCTCAGGTGAGTTTAAAAGGCTGCTGTTGATAACAAGGGCATTTGCTAAATAGATGGTGTGTGTGCAACAATATACTGAAAGGTCAATTATATTGTGCAGCTTATCTCACCACCTGTAGTTATTTAGGTGAAAGCTCCAAAATGCTTGCCTAATATGTCTGTTTATCCAAAAGGAAGTATAGAGGGAGAGCTAGATAGATAGCATTGCATTACATTACATGGCAATGCAATGCACAGTTGCTGAAGTTGAACCAAAATGAGCTTGTCATCTGGCTTCTGCAACTTTTAACATGAAAAATCCAATGAGGAGAAGAAAAGCAAAGCCAAAGAGTCCATCCCAAAATCCGACAAACAAGCCAAATGAACAAAAAGCATTGAATTCAATTCTTTCTGATTTTAGAAACTGCATTAAAGAAGGGGTGCACCGGTCCTGGAGATACTGCAATACCAGGTCAATGCGTGGAGTGGACAGAGCAAGCTCTTTTTCCATCTCCCTGTTCTAAAAATCCATTTAATATATGGTCCCCAGATAGGGGACGTATCAGATATTAAACTGATAAGAACAGATACTACACTTGATCTTAGCCAAAAGGCCGAGAAGCGATAACCAGAATTGGTTTCCGACTACGGTGCCACCCAAGGATTCTGAAAAGTCCATTTGTGGAGATGGCCACCTGGACTCCCGTTAAGAAGACATGCTGTCAACCTCTAGATCCCTCACATGCCTGCACTTTTCGGCTTGCTGCTGCTGCAATCCACGCGTTTTAGATCTGCATAACTCCACCTCTTTTAGCACAGTACCCTCAACCCCCGGCTGTTCCCACCCGCCTCAACACCGTTGGAAGGGAGGAGAACCAATTAATGCGGGGGGGGGGGGTGGAACGAGCAGCTGTCTACCCTTAGCAGGAGGGTTGCTGATTAACTACCTCTCCTGCTGCTGCTGCTGCTGCTGGCTGTCCAGCAGCAGACTGAAGGTGGCTGCTGCTGTGCGCAGGTATATAAAGGCTCAGAGCCTATTATGACACGCGCAGCCAGCGTTCCATTGCCACATTCCGTCTACTGCAGGCGGGATACCTGGATGGCTAAATGTCACTGAGAAGCTCACAGAGACCGCCATAAGCAACAGTTTAAAAGAATGCCACAGACTAATCAACCAAACTTTTTGGGTTGGTTTCTCTTTTATAGTCTGCAGGCATTAAATGAAAGAAGTCAGTGTTCCAGCAGAGGGAGACAACGTTTCAGAAAAGGCATTGTAGCAAACCAAAAAAGAAATTTTAAGCGCAGCAGAGTAACCAGCTCACATACCTGTTAGCTCAGGTGAGTTTAAAAGGCTGCTGTTGATAACAAGGGCATTTGCTAAATAGATGGTGTGTGTGCAACAATATACTGAAAGGTCAATTATATTGTGCAGCTTATCTCACCACCTGTAGTTATTTAGGTGAAAGCTCCAAAATGCTTGCCTAATATGTCTGTTTATCCAAAAGGAAGTATAGAGGGAGAGCTAGATAGATAGCATTGCATTACATTACATGGCAATGCAATGCACAGTTGCTGAAGTTGAACCAAAATGAGCTTGTCATCTGGCTTCTGCAACTTTTAACATGAAAAATCCAATGAGGAGAAGAAAAGCAAAGCCAAAGAGTCCATCCCAAAATCCGACAAACAAGCCAAATGAACAAAAAGCATTGAATTCAATTCTTTCTGATTTTAGAAACTGCATTAAAGAAGGGGTGCACCGGTCCTGGAGATACTGCAATACCAGGTCAATGCGTGGAGTGGACAGAGCAAGCTCTTTTTCCATCTCCCTGTTCTAAAAATCCATTTAATATATGGTCCCCAGATAGGGGACGTATCAGATATTAAACTGATAAGAACAGATACTACACTTGATCTTAGCCAAAAGGCCGAGAAGCGATAACCAGAATTGGTTTCCGACTACGGTGCCACCCAAGGATTCTGAAAAGTCCATTTGTGGAGATGGCCACCTGGACTCCCGTTAAGAAGACATGCTGTCAACCTCTAGATCCCTCACATGCCTGCACTTTTCGGCTTGCTGCTGCTGCAATCCACGCGTTTTAGATCTGCATAACTCCACCTCTTTTAGCACAGTACCCTCAACCCCCGGCTGTTCCCACCCGCCTCAACACCGTTGGAAGGGAGGAGAACCAATTAAGGCGGGGGGGGGGGTGGAACGAGCAGCTGTCTACCCTTAGCAGGAGGGTTGCTGATTAATTACCTCTCCTGCTGCTGCTGCTGCTGCTGGCTGTCCAGCAGCAGACTGAAGGTGGCTGCTGCTGTGCGCAGGTATATAAAGGCTCAGAGCCTATTATGACACGCGCAGCCAGCGTTCCATTGCCACATTCCGTCTACTGCAGGCGGGATACCTGGATGGCTGAATGTCACTGAGAAGCTCACAGAGACCGCCATAAGCAACAGTTTAAAAGAATGCCACAGACTAATCAACCAAACTTTTTGGGTTGGTTTCTCTTTTATAGTCTGCAGGCATTAAATGAAAGAAGTCAGTGTTCCAGCAGAGGGAGACAACGTTTCAGAAAAGGCATTGTAGCAAACCAAAAAAGAAATTTTAAGCGCAGCAGAGTAACCAGCTCACATACCTGTTAGCTCAGGTGAGTTTAAAAGGCTGCTGTTGATAACAAGGGCATTTGCTAAATAGATGGTGTGTGTGCAACAATATACTGAAAGGTCAATTATATTGTGCAGCTTATCTCACCACCTGTAGTTATTTAGGTGAAAGCTCCAAAATGCTTGCCTAATATGTCTGTTTATCCAAAAGGAAGTATAGAGGGAGAGCTAGATAGATAGCATTGCATTACATTACATGGCAATGCAATGCACAGTTGCTGAAGTTGAACCAAAATGAGCTTGTCATCTGGCTTCTGCAACTTTTAACATGAAAAATCCAATGAGGAGAAGAAAAGCAAAGCCAAAGAGTCCATCCCAAAATCCAACAAACAAGCCAAATGAACAAAAAGCATTGAATTCAATTCTTTCTGATTTTAGAAACTGCATTAAAGAAGGGGTGCACCGGTCCTGGAGATACTGCAATACCAGGTCAATGCGTGGAGTGGACAGAGCAAGCTCTTTTTCCATCTCCCTGTTCTAAAAATCCATTTAATATATGGTCCCCAGATAGGGGACGTATCAGATATTAAACTGATAAGAACAGATACTACACTTGATCTTAGCCAAAAGGCCGAGAAGCGATAACCAGAATTGGTTTCCGACTACGGTGCCACCCAAGGATTCTGAAAAGTCCATTTGTGGAGATGGCCACCTGGACTCCCGTTAAGAAGACATGCTGTCAACCTCTAGATCCCTCACATGCCTGCACTTTTCGGCTTGCTGCTGCTGCAATCCACGCGTTTTAGATCTGCATAACTCCACCTCTTTTAGCACAGTACCCTCAACCCCCGGCTGTTCCCACCCGCCTCAACACCGTTGGAAGGGAGGAGAACCAATTAAGGCGGGGGGGGGGGGTGTAACGAGCAGCTGTCTACCCTTAGCAGAAGGGTTGCTGATTAATTACCTCTCCTGCTGCTGCTGCTGCTGCTGCTGGCTGTCCAGCAGCAGACTGAAGGTGGCTGCTGCTGTGCGCGGGTATATAAAGGCTCAGAGCCTATTATGACACGCGCAGCCAGCGTTCCATTGCCACATTCCGTCTACTGCAGGCGGGATACCTGGATGGCTGAATGTCACTGAGAAGCTCACAGAGACCGCCATAAGCAACAGTTTAAAAGAATGCCACAGACTAATCAACCAAACTTTTTGGGTTGGTTTCTCTTTTATAGTCTGCAGGCATTAAATGAAAGAAGTCAGTGTTCCAGCAGAGGGAGACAACGTTTCAGAAAAGGCATTGTAGCAAACCAAAAAAGAAATTTTAAGCGCAGCAGAGTAACCAGCTCACATACCTGTTAGCTCAGGTGAGTTTAAAAGGCTGCTGTTGATAACAAGGGCATTTGCTAAATAGATGGTGTGTGTGCAACAATATACTGAAAGGTCAATTATATTGTGCAGCTTATCTCACCACCTGTAGTTATTTAGGTGAAAGCTCCAAAATGCTTGCCTAATATGTCTGTTTATCCAAAAGGAAGTATAGAGGGAGAGCTAGATAGATAGCATTGCAGTACATTACATGGCAATGCAATGCACAGTTGCTGAAGTTGAACCAAAATGAGCTTGTCATCTGGCTTCTGCAACTTTTAACATGAAAAATCCAATGAGGAGAAGAAAAGCAAAGCCAAAGAGTCCATCCCAAAATCCGACAAACAAGCCAAATGAACAAAAAGCATTGAATTCAATTCTTTCTGATTTTAGAAACTGCATTAAAGAAGGGGTGCACCGGTCCTGGAGATACTGCAATACCAGGTCAATGCGTGGAGTGGACAGAGCAAGCTCTTTTTCCATCTCCCTGTTCTAAAAATCCATTTAATATATGGTCCCCAGATAGGGGACGTATCAGATATTAAACTGATAAGAACAGATACTACACTTGATCTTAGCCAAAAGGCCGAGAAGCGATAACCAGAATTGGTTTCCGACTACGGTGCCACCCAAGGATTCTGAAAAGTCCATTTGTGGAGATGGCCACCTGGACTCCCGTTAAGAAGACATGCTGTCAACCTCTAGATCCCTCACATGCCTGCACTTTTCGGCTTGCTGCTGCTGCAATCCACGCGTTTTAGATCTGCATAACTCCACCTCTTTTAGCACAGTACCCTCAACCCCCGGCTGTTCCCACCCGCCTCAACACCGTTGGAAGGGAGTAGAACCAATTAAGGCGGGGGGGGGGTGGAACGAGCAGCTGTCTACCCTTAGCAGGAGGGTTGCTGATTAATTACCTCTCCTGCTGCTGCTGCTGGCTGTCCAGCAGCAGACTGAAGGTGGCTGCTGCTGTGCGCAGGTATATAAAGGCTCAGAGCCTATTATGACACGCGCAGCCAGCGTTCCATTGCCACATTCCGGCTACTGCAGGCGGGATACCTGGATGGCTGAATGTCACTGAGAAGCTCACAGAGACCGCCATAAGCAACAGTTTAAAAGAATGCCACAGACTAATCAACCAAACTTTTTGGGTTGGTTTCTCTTTTATAGTCTGCAGGCATTAAATGAAAGAAGTCAGTGTTCCAGCAGAGGGAGACAACGTTTCAGAAAAGGCATTGTAGCAAACCAAAAAAGAAATTTTAAGCGCAGCAGAGTAACCAGCTCACATACCTGTTAGCTCAGGTGAGTTTAAAAGGCTGCTGTTGATAACAAGGGCATTTGCTAAATAGATGGTGTGTGTGCAACAATATACTGAAAGGTCAATTATATTGTGCAGCTTATCTCACCACCTGTAGTTATTTAGGTGAAAGCTCCAAAATGCTTGCCTAATATGTCTGTTTATCCAAAAGGAAGTATAGAGGGAGAGCTAGATAGATAGCATTGCATTACATTACATGGCAATGCAATGCACAGTTGCTGAAGTTGAACCAAAATGAGCTTGTCATCTGGCTTCTGCAACTTTTAACATGAAAAATCCAATGAGGAGAAGAAAAGCAAAGCCAAAGAGTCCATCCCAAAATCCGACAAACAAGCCAAATGAACAAAAAGCATTGAATTCAATTCTTTCTGATTTTAGAAACTGCATTAAAGAAGGGGTGCACCGGTCCTGGAGATACTGCAATACCAGGTCAATGCGTGGAGTGGACAGAGCAAGCTCTTTTTCCATCTCCCTGTTCTAAAAATCCATTTAATATATGGTCCCCAGATAGGGGACGTATCAGATATTAAACTGATAAGAACAGATACTACACTTGATCTTAGCCAAAAGGCCGAGAAGCGATAACCAGAATTGGTTTCCGACTACGGTGCCACCCAAGGATTCTGAAAAGTATATTTGTGGAGATGGCCACCTGGACTCCCGTTAAGAAGACATGCTGTCAACCTCTAGATCCCTCACATGCCTGCACTTTTCGGCTTGCTGCTGCTGCAATCCACGCGTTTTAGATCTGCATAACTCCACCTCTTTTAGCACAGTACCCTCAACCCCCGGCTGTTCCCACCCGCCTCAACACCGTTGGAAGGGAGGAGAACCAATTAAGGCGGGGGGGGGGGGGTGGAACGAGCAGCTGTCTACCCTTAGCAGGAGGGTTGCTGATTAATTACCTCTCCTGCTGCTGCTGCTGCTGCTGGCTTTCCAGCAGCAGACTGAAGGTGGCTGCTGCTGTGCGCAGGTATATAAAGGCTCAGAGCCTATTATGACACGCGCAGCCAGCGTTCCATTGCCACATTCCGTCTACTGCAGGCGGGATACCTGGATGGCTGAATGTCACTGAGAAGCTCACAGAGACCGCCATAAGCAACAGTTTAAAAGAATGCCACAGACTAATCAACCAAACTTTTTGGGTTGGTTTCTCTTTTATAGTCTGCAGGCATTAAATGAAAGAAGTCAGTGTTCCAGCAGAGGGAGACAACGTTTCAGAAAAGGCATTGTAGCAAACCAAAAAAGAAATTTTAAGCGCAGCAGAGTAACCAGCTCACATACCTGTTAGCTCAGGTGAGTTTAAAAGGCTGCTGTTGATAACAAGGGCAATTGCTAAATAGATGGTGTGTGTGCAACAATATACTGAAAGGTCAATTATATTGTGCAGCTTATCTCACCACCTGTAGTTATTTAGGTGAAAGCTCCAAAATGCTTGCCTAATATGTCTGTTTATCCAAAAGGAAGTATAGAGGGAGAGCTAGATAGATAGCATTGCATTACATTACATGGCAATGCAATGCACAGTTGCTGAAGTTGAACCAAAATGAGCTTGTCATCTGGCTTCTGCAACTTTTAACATGAAAAATCCAATGAGGAGAAGAAAAGCAAAGCCAAAGAGTCCATCCCAAAATCCGACAAACAAGCCAAATGAACAAAAAGCATTGAATTCAATTCTTTCTGATTTTAGAAACTGCATTAAAGAAGGGGTGCACCGGTCCTGGAGATACTGCAATACCAGGTCAATGCGTGGAGTGGACAGAGCAAGCTCTTTTTCCATCTCCCTGTTCTAAAAATCCATTTAATATATGGTCCCCAGATAGGGGACGTATCAGATATTAAACTGATAAGAACAGATACTACACTTGATCTTAGCCAAAAGGCCGAGAAGCGATAACCAGAATTGGTTTCCGACTACGGTGCCACCCAAGGATTCTGAAAAGTCCATTTGTGGAGATGGCCACCTGGACTCCCGTTAAGAAGACATGCTGTCAACCTCTAGATCCCTCACATGCCTGCACTTTTCGGCTTGCTGCTGCTGCAATCCACGCGTTTTAGATCTGCATAACTCCACCTCTTTTAGCACAGTACCCTCAACCCCCGGCTGTTCCCACCCGCCTCAACACCGTTGGAAGGGAGGAGAACCAATTAAGGCGGGGGGGGGGTGGAACGAGCAGCTGTCTACCCTTAGCAGGAGGGTTGCTGATTAATTACCTCTCCTGCTGCTGCTGCTGGCTGTCCAGCAGCAGACTGAAGGTGGCTGCTGCTGTGCGCAGGTATATAAAGGCTCAGAGCCTATTATGACACGCGCAGCCAGCGTTCCATTGCCACATTCCGTCTACTGCAGGCGGGATACCTGGATGGCTGAATGTCACTGAGAAGCTCACAGAGACCGCCATAAGCAACAGTTTAAAAGAATGCCACAGACTAATCAACCAAACTTTTTGGGTTGGTTTCTCTTTTATAGTCTGCAGGCATTAAATGAAAGAAGTCAGTGTTCCAGCAGAGGGAGACAACGTTTCAGAAAAGGCATTGTAGCAAACCAAAAAAGAAATTTTAAGCGCAGCAGAGTAACCAGCTCACATACCTGTTAGCTCAGGTGAGTTTAAAAGGCTGCTGTTGATAACAAGGGCATTTGCTAAATAGATGGTGTGTGTGCAACAATATACTGAAAGGTCAATTATATTGTGCAGCTTATCTCACCACCTGTAGTTATTTAGGTGAAAGCTCCAAAATGCTTGCCTAATATGTCTGTTTATCCAAAAGGAAGTATAGAGGGAGAGCTAGATAGATAGCATTGCATTACATTACATGGCAATGCAATGCACAGTTGCTGAAGTTGAACCAAAATGAGCTTGTCATCTGGCTTCTGCAACTTTTAACATGAAAAATCCAATGAGGAGAAGAAAAGCAAAGCCAAAGAGTCCATCCCAAAATCCGACAAACAAGCCAAATGAACAAAAAGCATTGAATTAAATTCTTTCTGATTTTAGAAACTGCATTAAAGAAGGGGTGCACCGGTCCTGGAGATACTGCAATACCAGGTCAATGCGTGGAGTGGACAGAGCAAGCTCTTTTTCCATCTCCCTGTTCTAAAAATCCATTTAATATATGGTCCCCAGATAGGGGACGTATCAGATATTAAACTGATAAGAACAGATACTACACTTGATCTTAGCCAAAAGGCCGAGAAGCGATAACCAGAATTGGTTTCCGACTACGGTGCCACCCAAGGATTCTGAAAAGTCCATTTGTGGAGATGGCCACCTGGACTCCCGTTAAGAAGACATGCTGTCAACCTCTAGATCCCTCACATGCCTGCACTTTTCGGCTTGCTGCTGCTGCAATCCACGCGTTTTAGATCTGCATAACTCCACCTCTTTTAGCACAGTACCCTCAACCCCCGGCTGTTCCCACCCGCCTCAACACAGTTGGAAGGGAGGAGAACCAATTAAGGCGGGGGGGGGGGGTGGAACGAGCAGCTGTCTACCCTTAGCAGGAGGGTTGCTGATTAATTACCTCTCCTGCTGCTGCTGCTGCTGGCTGTCCAGCAGCAGACTGAAGGTGGCTGCTGCTGTGCGCAGGTATATAAAGGCTCAGAGCCTATTATGACACGCGCAGCCAGCGTTCCATTGCCACATTCCGTCTACTGCAGGCGGGATACCTGGATGGCTGAATGTCACTGAGAAGCTCACAGAGACCGCCATAAGCAACAGTTTAAAAGAATGCCACAGACTAATCAACCAAACTTTTTGGGTTGGTTTCTCTTTTATAGTCTGCAGGCATTAAATGAAAGAAGTCAGTGTTCCAGCAGAGGGAGACAACGTTTCAGAAAAGGCATTGTAGCAAACCAAAAAAGAAATTTTAAGCGCAGCAGAGTAACCAGCTCACATACCTGTTAGCTCAGGTGAGTTTAAAAGGCTGCTGTTGATAACAAGGGCATTTGCTAAATAGATGGTGTGTGTGCAACAATATACTGAAAGGTCAATTATATTGTGCAGCTTATCTCACCACCTGTAGTTATTTAGGTGAAAGCTCCAAAATGCTTGCCTAATATGTCTGTTTATCCAAAAGGAAGTATAGAGGGAGAGCTAGATAGATAGCATTGCATTACATTACATGGCAATGCAATGCACAGTTGCTGAAGTTGAACCAAAATGAGCTTGTCATCTGGCTTCTGCAACTTTTAACATGAAAAATCCAATGAGGAGAAGAAAAGCAAAGCCAAAGAGTCCATCCCAAAATCCGACAAACAAGCCAAATGAACAAAAAGCATTGAATTCAATTCTTTCTGATTTTAGAAACTGCATTAAAGAAGGGGTGCACCGGTCCTGGAGATACTGCAATACCAGGTCAATGCGTGGAGTGGACAGAGCAAGCTCTTTTTCCATCTCCCTGTTCTAAAAATCCATTTAATATATGGTCCCCAGATAGGGGACGTATCAGATATTAAACTGATAAGAACAGATACTACACTTGATCTTAGCCAAAAGGCCGAGAAGCGATAACCAGAATTGGTTTCCGACTACGGTGCCACCCAAGGATTCTGAAAAGTCCATTTGTGGAGATGGCCACCTGGACTCCCGTTAAGAAGACATGCTGTCAACCTCTAGATCCCTCACATGCCTGCACTTTTCGGCTTGCTACTGCTGCAATCCACGCGTTTTAGATCTGCATAACTCCACCTCTTTTAGCACAGTACCCTCAACCCCCGGCTGTTCCCACCCGCCTCAACACAGTTGGAAGGGAGGAGAACCAATTAAGGCGGGGGGGGGGTGGAACGAGCAGCTGTCTACCCTTAGCAGGAGGGTTGCTGATTAATTACCTCTCCTGCTGCTGCTGCTGCTGGCTGTCCAGCAGCAGACTGAAGGTGGCTGCTGCTGTGCGCAGGTATATAAAGGCTCAGAGCCTATTATGACACGCGCAGCCAGCGTTCCATTGCCACATTCCGTCTACTGCAGGCGGGATACCTGGATGGCTGAATGTCACTGAGAAGCTCACAGAGACCGCCATAAGCAACAGTTTAAAAGAATGCCACAGACTAATCAACCAAACTTTTTGGGTTGGTTTCTCTTTTATAGTCTGCAGGCATTAAATGAAAGAAGTCAGTGTTCCAGCAGAGGGAGACAACGTTTCAGAAAAGGCATTGTAGCAAACCAAAAAAGAAATTTTAAGCGCAGCAGAGTAACCAGCTCACATACCTGTTAGCTCAGGTGAGTTTAAAAGGCTGCTGTTGATAACAAGGGCATTTGCTAAATAGATGGTGTGTGTGCAACAATATACTGAAAGGTCAATTATATTGTGCAGCTTATCTCACCACCTGTAGTTATTTAGGTGAAAGCTCCAAAATGCTTGCCTAATATGTCTGTTTATCCAAAAGGAAGTATAGAGGGAGAGCTAGATAGATAGCATTGCATTACATTACATGGCAATGCAATGCACAGTTGCTGAAGTTGAACCAAAATGAGCTTGTCATCTGGCTTCTGCAACTTTTAACATGAAAAATGCAATGAGGAGAAGAAAAGCAAAGCCAAAGAGTCCATCCCAAAATCCGACAAACAAGCCAAATGAACAAAAAGCATTGAATTCAATTCTTTCTGATTTTAGAAACTGCATTAAAGAAGGGGTGCACCGGTCCTGGAGATACTGCAATACCAGGTCAATGCGTGGAGTGGACAGAGCAAGCTCTTTTTCCATCTCCCTGTTCTAAAAATCCATTTAATATATGGTCCCCAGATAGGGGACGTATCAGATATTAAACTGATAAGAACAGATACTACACTTGATCTTAGCCAAAAGGCCGAGAAGCGATAACCAGAATTGGTTTCCGACTACGGTGCCACCCAAGGATTCTGAAAAGTCCATTTGTGGAGATGGCCACCTGGACTCCCGTTAAGAAGACATGCTGTCAACCTCTAGATCCCTCACATGCCTGCACTTTTCGGCTTGCTGCTGCTGCAATCCACGCGTTTTAGATCTGCATAACTCCACCTCTTTTAGCACAGTACCCTCAACCCCCGGCTGTTCCCACCCGCCTCAACACCGTTGGAAGGGAGGAGAACCAATTAAGGCGGGGGGGGGGGGTGGAACGAGCAGCTGTCTACCCTTAGCAGGAGGGTTGCTGATTAATTACCTCTCCTGCTGCTGCTGCTGCTGCTGGCTGTCCAGCAGCAGACTGAAGGTGGCTGCTGCTGTGCGCAGGTATATAAAGGCTCAGAGCCTATTATGACACGCGCAGCCAGCGTTCCATTGCCACATTCCGTCTACTGCAGGCGGGATACCTGGATGGCTGAATGTCACTGAGAAGCTCACAGAGACCGCCATAAGCAACAGTTTAAAAGAATGCCACAGACTAATCAACCAAACTTTTTGGGTTGGTTTCTCTTTTATAGTCTGCAGGCATTAAATGAAAGAAGTCAGTGTTCCAGCAGAGGGAGACAACGTTTCAGAAAAGGCATTGTAGCAAACCAAAAAAGAAATTTTAAGCGCAGCAGAGTAACCAGCTCACATACCTGTTAGCTCAGGTGAGTTTAAAAGGCTGCTGTTGATAACAAGGGCATTTGCTAAATAGATGGTGTGTGTGCAACAATATACTGAAAGGTCAATTATATTGTGCAGCTTATCTCACCACCTGTAGTTATTTAGGTGAAAGCTCCAAAATGCTTGCCTAATATGTCTGTTTATCCAAAAGGAAGTATAGAGGGAGAGCTAGATAGATAGCATTGCATTACATTACATGGCAATGCAATGCACAGTTGCTGAAGTTGAACCAAAATGAGCTTGTCATCTGGCTTCTGCAACTTTTAACATGAAAAATCCAATGAGGAGAAGAAAAGCAAAGCCAAAGAGTCCATCCCAAAATCCGACAAACAAGCCAAATGAACAAAAAGCATTGAATTCAATTCTTTCTGATTTTAGAAACTGCATTAAAGAAGGGGTGCACCGGTCCTGGAGATACTGCAATACCAGGTCAATGCGTGGAGTGGACAGAGCAAGCTCTTTTTCCATCTCCCTGTTCTAAAAATCCATTTAATATATGGTCCCCAGATAGGGGACGTATCAGATATTAAACTGATAAGAACAGATACTACACTTGATCTTAGCCAAAAGGCCGAGAAGCGATAACCAGAATTGGTTTCCGACTACGGTGCCACCCAAGGATTCTGAAAAGTCCATTTGTGGAGATGGCCACCTGGACTCCCGTTAAGAAGACATGCTGTCAACCTCTAGATCCCTCACATGCCTGCACTTTTCGGCTTGCTGCTGCTGCAATCCACGCGTTTTAGATCTGCATAACTCCACCTCTTTTAGCACAGTACCCTCAACCCCCGGCTGTTCCCACCCGCCTCAACACCGTTGGAAGGGAGGAGAACCAATTAAGGCGGCGGGGGGGGGGTGGAACGAGCAGCTGTCTACCCTTAGCAGGAGGGTTGCTGATTAATTACCTCTCCTGCTGCTGCTGCTGCTGGCTGTCCAGCAGCAGACTGAAGGTGGCTGCTGCTGTGCGCAGGTATATAAAGGCTCAGAGCCTATTATGACACGCGCAGCCAGCGTTCCATTGCCACATTCCGTCTACTGCAGGCGGGATACCTGGATGGCTGAATGTCACTGAGAAGCTCACAGAGACCGCCATAAGCAACAGTTTAAAAGAATGTCACAGACTAATCAACCAAACTTTTTGGGTTGGTTTCTCTTTTATAGTCTGCAGGCATTAAATGAAAGAAGTCAGTGTTCCAGCAGAGGGAGACAACGTTTCAGAAAAGGCATTGTAGCAAACCAAAAAAGAAATTTTAAGCGCAGCAGAGTAACCAGCTCACATACCTGTTAGCTCAGGTGAGTTTAAAAGGCTGCTGTTGATAACAAGGGCATTTGCTAAATAGATGGTGTGTGTGCAACAATATACTGAAAGGTCAATTATATTGTGCAGCTTATCTCACCACCTGTAGTTATTTAGGTGAAAGCTCCAAAATGCTTGCCTAATATGTCTGTTTATCCAAAAGGAAGTATAGAGGGAGAGCTAGATAGATAGCATTGCATTACATTACATGGCAATGCAATGCACAGTTGCTGAAGTTGAACCAAAATGAGCTTGTCATCTGGCTTCTGCAACTTTTAACATGAAAAATCCAATGAGGAGAAGAAAAGCAAAGCCAAAGAGTCCATCCCAAAATCCGACAAACAAGCCAAATGAACAAAAAGCATTGAATTCAATTCTTTCTGATTTTAGAAACTGCATTAAAGAAGGGGTGCACCGGTCCTGGAGATACTGCAATACCAGGTCAATGCGTGGAGTGGACAGAGCAAGCTCTTTTTCCATCTCCCTGTTCTAAAAATCCATTTAATATATGGTCCCCAGATAGGGGACGTATCAGATATTAAACTGATAAGAACAGATACTACACTTGATCTTAGCCAAAAGGCCGAGAAGCGATAACCAGAATTGGTTTCCGACTACGGTGCCACCCAAGGATTCTGAAAAGTCCATTTGTGGAGATGGCCACCTGGACTCCCGTTAAGAAGACATGCTGTCAACCTCTAGATCCCTCACATGCCTGCACTTTTCGGCTTGCTGCTGCTGCAATCCACGCGTTTTAGATCTGCATAACTCCACCTCTTTTAGCACAGTACCCTCAACCCCCGGCTGTTCCCACCCGCCTCAACACCGTTGGAAGGGAGGAGAACCAATTAAGGCGGGGGGGGGTGGAGCGAGCAGCTGTCTACCCTTAGCAGGAGGGTTGCTGATTAATTACCTCTCCTGCTGCTGCTGCTGCTGGCTGTCCAGCAGCAGACTGAAGGTGGCTGCTGCTGTGCGCAGGTATATAAAGGCTCAGAGCCTATTATGACACGCGCAGCCAGCGTTCCATTGCCACATTCCGTCTACTGCAGGCGGGATACCTGGATGGCTGAATGTCACTGAGAAGCTCACAGAGACTGCCATAAGCAACAGTTTAAAAGAATGCCACAGACTAATCAACCAAACTTTTTGGGTTGGTTTCTCTTTTACAGTCTGCAGGCATTAAATGAAAGAAGTCAGTGTTCCAGCAGAGGGAGACAACGTTTCAGAAAAGGCATTGTAGCAAACCAAAAAAGAAATTTTAAGCGCAGCAGAGTAACCAGCTCACATACCTGTTAGCTCAGGTGAGTTTAAAAGGCTGCTGTTGATAACAAGGGCATTTGCTAAATAGATGGTGTGTGTGCAACAATATACTGAAAGGTCAATTATATTGTGCAGCTTATCTCACCACCTGTAGTTATTTAGGTGAAAGCTCCAAAATGCTTGCCTAATATGTCTGTTTATCCAAAAGGAAGTATAGAGGGAGAGCTAGATAGATAGCATTGCATTACATTACATGGCAATGCAATGCACAGTTGCTGAAGTTGAACCAAAATGAGCTTGTCATCTGGCTTCTGCAACTTTTAACATGAAAAATCCAATGAGGAGAAGAAAAGCAAAGCCAAAGAGTCCATCCCAAAATCCGACAAACAAGCCAAATGAACAAAAAGCATTGAATTCAATTCTTTCTGATTTTAGAAACTGCATTAAAGAAGGGGTGCACCGGTCCTGGAGATACTGCAATACCAGGTCAATGCGTGGAGTGGACAGAGCAAGCTCTTTTTCCATCTCCCTGTTCTAAAAATCCATTTAATATATGGTCCCCAGATAGGGGACGTATCAGATATTAAACTGATAAGAACAGATACTACACTTGATCTTAGCCAAAAGGCCGAGAAGCGATAACCAGAATTGGTTTCCGACTACGGTGCCACCCAAGGATTCTGAAAAGTCCATTTGTGGAGATGGCCACCTGGACTCCCGTTAAGAAGACATGCTGTCAACCTCTAGATCCCTCACATGCCTGCACTTTTCGGCTTGCTGCTGCTGCAATCCACGCGTTTTAGATCTGCATAACTCCACCTCTTTTAGCACAGTACCCTCAACCCCCGGCTGTTCCCACCCGCCTCAACACCGTTGGAAGGGAGGAGAACCAATTAAGGCGGGGGGGGGAGGGGGGTGGAACGAGCAGCTGTCTACCCTTAGCAGGAGGGTTGCTGATTAATTACCTCTCCTGCTGCTGCTGCTGCTGGCTGTCCAGCAGCAGACTGAAGGTGGCTGCTGCTGTGCGCAGGTATATAAAGGCTCAGAGCCTATTATGACACGCGCAGCCAGCGTTCCATTGCCACATTCCGTCTACTGCAGGCGGGATACCTGGATGGCTGAATGTCACTGAGAAGCTCACAGAGACCGCCATAAGCAACAGTTTAAAAGAATGCCACAGACTAATCAACCAAACTTTTTGGGTTGGTTTCTCTTTTATAGTCTGCAGGCATTAAATGAAAGAAGTCAGTGTTCCAGCAGAGGGAGACAACGTTTCAGAAAAGGCATTGTAGCAAACCAAAAAAGAAATTTTAAGCGCAGCAGAGTAACCAGCTCACATACCTGTTAGCTCAGGTGAGTTTAAAAGGCTGCTGTTGATAACAAGGGCATTTGCTAAATAGATGGTGTGTGTGCAACAATATACTGAAAGGTCAATTATATTGTGCAGCTTATCTCACCACCTGTAGTTATTTAGGTGAAAGCTCCAAAATGCTTGCCTAATATGTCTGTTTATCCAAAAGGAAGTATAGAGGGAGAGCTAGATAGATAGCATTGCATTACATTACATGGCAATGCAATGCACAGTTGCTGAAGTTGAACCAAAATGAGCTTGTCATCTGGCTTCTGCAACTTTTAACATGAAAAATCCAATGAGGAGAAGAAAAGCAAAGCCAAAGAGTCCATCCCAAAATCCGACAAACAAGCCAAATGAACAAAAAGCATTGAATTCAATTCTTTCTGATTTTAGAAACTGCATTAAAGAAGGGGTGCACCGGTCCTGGAGATACTGCAATACCAGGTCAATGCGTGGAGTGGACAGAGCAAGCTCTTTTTCCATCTCCCTGTTCTAAAAATCCATTTAATATATGGTCCCCAGATAGGGGACGTATCAGATATTAAACTGATAAGAACAGATACTACACTTGATCTTAGCCAAAAGGCCGAGAAGCGATAACCAGAATTGGTTTCCGACTACGGTGCCACCCAAGGATTCTGAAAAGTCCATTTGTGGAGATGGCCACCTGGACTCCCGTTAAGAAGACATGCTGTCAACCTCTAGATCCCTCACATGCCTGCACTTTTCGGCTTGCTGCTGCTGCAATCCACGCGTTTTAGATCTGCATAACTCCACCTCTTTTAGCACAGTACCCTCAACCCCCGGCTGTTCCCACCCGCCTCAACACCGTTGGAAGGGAGGAGAACCAATTAAGGCGGGGGGGGGGGTGGAACGAGCAGCTGTCTACCCTTAGCAGGAGGGTTGCTGATTAATTACCTCTCCTGCTGCTGCTGCTGCTGCTGGCTGTCCAGCAGCAGACTGAAGGTGGCTGCTGCTGTGCGCAGGTATATAAAGGCTCAGAGCCTATTATGACACGCGCAGCCAGCGTTCCATTGCCACATTCCGTCTACTGCAGGCGGGATACCTGGATGGCTGAATGTCACTGAGAAGCTCACAGAGACCGCCATAAGCAACAGTTTAAAAGAATGCCACAGACTAATCAACCAAACTTTTTGGGTTGGTTTCTCTTTTATAGTCTGCAGGCATTAAATGAAAGAAGTCAGTGTTCCAGCAGAGGGAGACAACGTTTCAGAAAAGGCATTGTAGCAAACCAAAAAAGAAATTTTAAGCGCAGCAGAGTAACCAGCTCACATACCTGTTAGCTCAGGTGAGTTTAAAAGGCTGCTGTTGATAACAAGGGCATTTGCTAAATAGATGGTGTGTGTGCAACAATATACTGAAAGGTCAATTATATTGTGCAGCTTATCTCACCACCTGTAGTTATTTAGGTGAAAGCTCCAAAATGCTTGCCTAATATGTCTGTTTATCCAAAAGGAAGTATAGAGGGAGAGCTAGATAGATAGCATTGCATTACATTACATGGCAATGCAATGCACAGTTGCTGAAGTTGAACCAAAATGAGCTTGTCATCTGGCTTCTGCAACTTTTAACATGAAAAATCCAATGAGGAGAAGAAAAGCAAAGCCAAAGAGTCCATCCCAAAATCCGACAAACAAGCCAAATGAACAAAAAGCATTGAATTCAATTCTTTCTGATTTTAGAAACTGCATTAAAGAAGGGGTGCACCGGTCCTGGAGATACTGCAATACCAGGTCAATGCGTGGAGTGGACAGAGCAAGCTCTTTTTCCATCTCCCTGTTCTAAAAATCCATTTAATATATGGTCCCCAGATAGGGGACGTATCAGATATTAAACTGATAAGAACAGATACTACACTTGATCTTAGCCAAAAGGCCGAGAAGCGATAACCAGAATTGGTTTCCGACTACGGTGCCACCCAAGGATTCTGAAAAGTCCATTTGTGGAGATGGCCACCTGGACTCCCGTTAAGAAGACATGCTGTCAACCTCTAGATCCCTCACATGCCTGCACTTTTCGGCTTGCTGCTGCTGCAATCCACGCGTTTTAGATCTGCATAACTCCACCTCTTTTAGCACAGTACCCTCAACCCCCGGCTGTTCCCACCCGCCTCAACACCGTTGGAAGGGAGGAGAACCAATTAAGGCGGGGGGGGTGGGGGGGTGGAACGAGCAGCTGTCTACCCTTAGCAGGAGGGTTGCTGATTAATTACCTCTCCTGCTGCTGCTGCTGCTGCTGGCTGTCCAGCAGCAGACTGAAGGTGGCTGCTGCTGTGCGCAGGTATATAAAGGCTCAGAGCCTATTATGACACGCGCAGCCAGCGTTCCATTGCCACATTCCGTCTACTGCAGGCGGGATACCTGGATGGCTGAATGTCACTGAGAAGCTCACAGAGACCGCCATAAGCAACAGTTTAAAAGAATGCCACAGACTAATCAACCAAACTTTTTGGGTTGGTTTCTCTTTTATAGTCTGCAGGCATTAAATGAAAGAAGTCAGTGTTCCAGCAGAGGGAGACAACGTTTCAGAAAAGGCATTGTAGCAAACCAAAAAAGAAATTTTAAGCGCAGCAGAGTAACCAGCTCACATACCTGTTAGCTCAGGTGAGTTTAAAAGGCTGCTGTTGATAACAAGGGCATTTGCTAAATAGATGGTGTGTGTGCAACAATATACTGAAAGGTCAATTATATTGTGCAGCTTATCTCACCACCTGTAGTTATTTAGGTGAAAGCTCCAAAATGCTTGCCTAATATGTCTGTTTATCCAAAAGGAAGTATAGAGGGAGAGCTAGATAGATAGCATTGCATTACATTACATGGCAATGCAATGCACAGTTGCTGAAGTTGAACCAAAATGAGCTTGTCATCTGGCTTCTGCAACTTTTAACATGAAAAATCCAATGAGGAGAAGAAAAGCAAAGCCAAAGAGTCCATCCCAAAATCCGACAAACAAGCCAAATGAACAAAAAGCATTGAATTCAATTCTTTCTGATTTTAGAAACTGCATTAAAGAAGGGGTGCACCGGTCCTGGAGATACTGCAATACCAGGTCAATGCGTGGAGTGGACAGAGCAAGCTCTTTTTCCATCTCCCTGTTCTAAAAATCCATTTAATATATGGTCCCCAGATAGGGGACGTATCAGATATTAAACTGATAAGAACAGATACTACACTTGATCTTAGCCAAAAGGCCGAGAAGCGATAACCAGAATTGGTTTCCGACTACGGTGCCACCCAAGGATTCTGAAAAGTCCATTTGTGGAGATGGCCACCTGGACTCCCGTTAAGAAGACATGCTGTCAACCTCTAGATCCCTCACATGCCTGCACTTTTCGGCTTGTTGCTGCTGCAATCCACGCGTTTTAGATCTGCATAACTCCACCTCTTTTAGCACAGTACCCTCAACCCCCGGCTGTTCCCACCCGCCTCAACACCGTTGGAAGGGAGGAGAACCAATTAAGGCGGGGGGGGGGGGGTGGAACGAGCAGCTGTCTACCCTTAGCAGGAGGGTTGCTGATTAATTACCTCTCCTGCTGCTGCTGCTGCTGCTGGCTGTCCAGCAGCAGACTGAAGGTGGCTGCTGCTGTGCGCAGGTATATAAAGGCTCAGAGCCTATTATGACACGCGCAGCCAGCGTTCCATTGCCACATTCCGTCTACTGCAGGCGGGATACCTGGATGGCTGAATGTCACTGAGAAGCTCACAGAGACCGCCATAAGCAACAGTTTAAAAGAATGCCACAGACTAATCAACCAAACTTTTTGGGTTGGTTTCTCTTTTATAGTCTGCAGGCATTAAATGAAAGAAGTCAGTGTTCCAGCAGAGGGAGACAACGTTTCAGAAAAGGCATTGTAGCAAACCAAAAAAGAAATTTTAAGCGCAGCAGAGTAACCAGCTCACATACCTGTTAGCTCAGGTGAGTTTAAAAGGCTGCTGTTGATAACAAGGGCATTTGCTAAATAGATGGTGTGTGTGCAACAATATACTGAAAGGTCAATTATATTGTGCAGCTTATCTCACCACCTGTAGTTATTTAGGTGAAAGCTCCAAAATGCTTGCCTAATATGTCTGTTTATCCAAAAGGAAGTATAGAGGGAGAGCTAGATAGATAGCATTGCATTACATTACATGGCAATGCAATGCACAGTTGCTGAAGTTGAACCAAAATGAGCTTGTCATCTGGCTTCTGCAACTTTTAACATGAAAAATCCAATGAGGAGAAGAAAAGCAAAGCCAAAGAGTGCATCCCAAAATCCGACAAACAAGCCAAATGAACAAAAAGCATTAAATTCAATTCTTTCTGATTTTAGAAACTGCATTAAAGAAGGGGTGCACCGGTCCTGGAGATACTGCAATACCAGGTCAATGCGTGGAGTGGACAGAGCAAGCTCTTTTTCCATCTCCCTGTTCTAAAAATCCATTTAATATATGGTCCCCAGATAGGGGACGTATCAGATATTAAACTGATAAGAACAGATACTACACTTGATCTTAGCCAAAAGGCCGAGAAGCGATAACCAGAATTGGTTTCCGACTACGGTGCCACCCAAGGATTCTGAAAAGTCCATTTGTGGAGATGGCCACCTGGACTCCCGTTAAGAAGACATGCTGTCAACCTCTAGATCCCTCACATGCCTGCACTTTTCGGCTTGCTGCTGCTGCAATCCACGCGTTTTAGATCTGCATAACTCCACCTCTTTTAGCACAGTACCCTCAACCCCCGGCTGTTCCCACCCGCCTCAACACCGTTGGAAGGGAGGAGAACCAATTAAGGCGGGGGGGGGGGTGGAACGAGCAGCTGTCTACCCTTAGCAGGAGGGTTGCTGATTAATTACCTCTCCTGCTGCTGCTGCTGGCTGTCCAGCAGCAGACTGAAGGTGGCTGCTGCTGTGCGCAGGTATATAAAGGCTCAGAGCCTATTATGACACGCGCAGCCAGCGTTCCATTGCCACATTCCGTCTACTGCAGGCGGGATACCTGGATGGCTGAATGTCACTGAGAAGCTCACAGAGACCGCCATAAGCAACAGTTTAAAAGAATGCCACAGACTAATCAACCAAACTTTTTGGGTTGGTTTCTCTTTTATAGTCTGCAGGCATTAAATGAAAGAAGTCAGTGTTCCAGCAGAGGGAGACAACGTTTCAGAAAAGGCATTGTAGCAAACCAAAAAAGAAATTTTAAGCGCAGCAGAGTAACCAGCTCACATACCTGTTAGCTCAGGTGAGTTTAAAAGGCTGCTGTTGATAACAAGGGCATTTGCTAAATAGATGGTGTGTGTGCAACAATATACTGAAAGGTCAATTATATTGTGCAGCTTATCTCACCACCTGTAGTTATTTAGGTGAAAGCTCCAAAATGCTTGCCTAATATGTCTGTTTATCCAAAAGGAAGTATAGAGGGAGAGCTAGATAGATAGCATTGCATTACATTACATGGCAATGCAATGCACAGTTGCTGAAGTTGAACCAAAATGAGCTTGTCATCTGGCTTCTGCAACTTTTAACATGAAAAATCCAATGAGGAGAAGAAAAGCAAAGCCAAAGAGTCCATCCCAAAATCCGACAAACAAGCCAAATGAACAAAAAGCATTGAATTCAATTCTTTCTGATTTTAGAAACTGCATTAAAGAAGGGGTGCACCGGTCCTGGAGATACTGCAATACCAGGTCAATGCGTGGAGTGGACAGAGCAAGCTCTTTTTCCATCTCCCTGTTCTAAAAATCCATTTAATATATGGTCCCCAGATAGGGGACGTATCAGATATTAAACTGATAAGAACAGATACTACACTTGATCTTAGCCAAAAGGCCGAGAAGCGATAACCAGAATTGGTTTCCGACTACGGTGCCACCCAAGGATTCTGAAAAGTCCATTTGTGGAGATGGCCACCTGGACTCCCGTTAAGAAGACATGCTGTCAACCTCTAGATCCCTCACATGCCTGCACTTTTCGGCTTGCTGCTGCTGCAATCCACGCGTTTTAGATCTGCATAACTCCACCTCTTTTAGCACAGTACCCTCAACCCCCGGCTGTTCCCACCCGCCTCAACACCGTTGGAAGGGAGGAGAACCAATTAAGGCGGGGGGGGGGGGTGGAACGAGCAGCTGTCTACCCTTAGCAGGAGGGTTGCTGATTAATTACCTCTCCTGCTGCTGCTGCTGCTGCTGGCTGTCCAGCAGCAGACTGAAGGTGGCTGCTGCTGTGCGCAGGTATATAAAGGCTCAGAGCCTATTATGACACGCGCAGCCAGCGTTCCATTGTCACATTCCGACTACTGCAGGCGGGATACCTGGATGGCTGAATGTCACTGAGAAGCTCACAGAGACCGTCATAAGCAACAGTTTAAAAGAATGCCACAGACTAATCAACCAAACTTTTTGGGTTGGTTTCTCTTTTATAGTCTGCAGGCATTAAATGAAAGAAGTCAGTGTTCCAGCAGAGGGAGACAACGTTTCAGAAAAGGCATTGTAGCAAACCAAAAAAGAAATTTTAAGCGCAGCAGAGTAACCAGCTCACATACCTGTTAGCTCAGGTGAGTTTAAAAGGCTGCTGTTGATAACAAGGGCATTTGCTAAATAGATGGTGTGTGTGCAACAATATACTGAAAGGTCAATTATATTGTGCAGCTTATCTCACCACCTGTAGTTATTTAGGTGAAAGCTCCAAAATGCTTGCCTAATATGTCTGTTTATCCAAAAGGAAGTATAGAGGGAGAGCTAGATAGATAGCATTGCATTACATTACATGGCAATGCAATGCACAGTTGCTGAAGTTGAACCAAAATGAGCTTGTCATCTGGCTTCTGCAACTTTTAACATGAAAAATCCAATGAGGAGAAGAAAAGCAAAGCCAAAGAGTCCATCCCAAAATCCGACAAACAAGCCAAATGAACAAAAAGCATTGAATTCAATTCTTTCTGATTTTAGAAACTGCATTAAAGAAGGGGTGCACCGGTCCTGGAGATACTGCAATACCAGGTCAATGCGTGGAGTGGACAGAGCAAGCTCTTTTTCCATCTCCCTGTTCTAAAAATCCATTTAATATATGGTCCCCAGATAGGGGACGTATCAGATATTAAACTGATAAGAACAGATACTACACTTGATCTTAGCCAAAAGGCCGAGAAGCGATAACCAGAATTGGTTTCCGACTACGGTGCCACCCAAGGATTCTGAAAAGTCCATTTGTGGAGATGGCCACCTGGACTCCCGTTAAGAAGACATGCTGTCAACCTCTAGATCCCTCACATGCCTGCACTTTTCGGCTTGCTGCTGCTGCAATCCACGCGTTTTAGATCTGCATAACTCCACCTCTTTTAGCACAGTACCCTCAACCCCCGGCTGTTCCCACCCGCCTCAACACCGTTGGAAGGGAGGAGAACCAATTAAGGCGGGGGGGGGGGTGGAACGAGCAGCTGTCTACCCTTAGCAGGAGGGTTGCTGATTAATTACCTCACCTGCTGCTGCTGCTGCTGCTGGCTGTCCAGCAGCAGACTGAAGGTGGCTGCTGCTGTGCGCAGGTATATAAAGGCTCAGAGCCTATTATGACACGCGCAGCCAGCGTTCCATTGCCACATTCCGTCTACTGCAGGCGGGATACCTGGATGGCTGAATGTCACTGAGAAGCTCACAGAGACCGCCATAAGCAACAGTTTAAAAGAATGCCACAGACTAATCAACCAAACTTTTTGGGTTGGTTTCTCTTTTATAGTCTGCAGGCATTAAATGAAAGAAGTCAGTGTTCCAGCAGAGGGAGACAACGTTTCAGAAAAGGCATTGTAGCAAACCAAAAAAGAAATTTTAAGCGCAGCAGAGTAACCAGCTCACATACCTGTTAGCTCAGGTGAGTTTAAAAGGCTGCTGTTGATAACAAGGGCATTTGCTAAATAGATGGTGTGTGTGCAACAATATACTGAAAGGTCAATTATATTGTGCAGCTTATCTCACCACCTGTAGTTATTTAGGTGAAAGCTCCAAATTGCTTGCCTAATATGTCTGTTTATCCAAAAGGAAGTATAGAGGGAGAGCTAGATAGATAGCATTGCATTACATTACATGGCAATGCAATGCACAGTTGCTGAAGTTGAACCAAAATGAGCTTGTCATCTGGCTTCTGCAACTTTTAACATGAAAAATCCAATGAGGAGAAGAAAAGCAAAGCCAAAGAGTCCATCCCAAAATCCGACAAACAAGCCAAATGAACAAAAAGCATTGAATTCAATTCTTTCTGATTTTAGAAACTGCATTAAAGAAGGGGTGCACCGGTCCTGGAGATACTGCAATACCAGGTCAATGCGTGGAGTGGACAGAGCAAGCTCTTTTTCCATCTCCCTGTTCTAAAAATCCATTTAATATATGGTCCCCAGATAGGGGACGTATCAGATATTAAACTGATAAGAACAGATACTACACTTGATCTTAGCCAAAAGGCCGAGAAGCGATAACCAGAATTGGTTTCCGACTACGGTGCCACCCAAGGATTCTGAAAAGTCCATTTGTGGAGATGGCCACCTGGACTCCCGTTAAGAAGACATGCTGTCAACCTCTAGATCCCTCACATGCCTGCACATTTCGGCTTGCTGCTGCTGCAATCCACGCGTTTTAGATCTGCATAACTCCACCTCTTTTAGCACAGTACCCTCAACCCCCGGCCGTTCCCACCCGCCTCAACACCGTTGGAAGGGAGGAGAACCAATTAAGGCGGGGGGGGGGGTGGAACGAGCAGCTGTCTACCCTTAGCAGGAGGGTTGCTGATTAATTACCTCTCCTGCTGCTGCTGCTGCTGGCTGTCCAGCAGCAGACTGAAGGTGGCTGCTGCTGTGCGCAGGTATATAAAGGCTCAGAGCCTATTATGACACGCGCAGCCAGCGTTCCATTGCCACATTCCGTCTACTGCAGGCGGGATACCTGGATGGCTGAATTGCACTGAGAAGCTCACAGAGACCGCCATAAGCAACAGTTTAAAAGAATGCCACAGACTAATCAACCAAACTTTTTGGGTTGGTTTCTCTTTTATAGTCTGCAGGCATTAAATGAAAGAAGTCAGTGTTCCAGCAGAGGGAGACAACGTTTCAGAAAAGGCATTGTAGCAAACCAAAAAAGAAATTTTAAGCGCAGCAGAGTAACCAGCTCACATACCTGTTAGCTCAGGTGAGTTTAAAAGGCTGCTGTTGATAACAAGGGCATTTGCTAAATAGATGGTGTGTGTGCAACAATATACTGAAAGGTCAATTATATTGTGCAGCTTATCTCACCACCTGTTGTTATTTAGGTGAAAGCTCCAAAATGCTTGCCTAATATGTCTGTTTATCCAAAAGGAAGTATAGAGGGAGAGCTAGATAGATAGCATTGCATTACATTACATGGCAATGCAATGCACAGTTGCTGAAGTTGAACCAAAATGAGCTTGTCATCTGGCTTCTGCAACTTTTAACATGAAAAATCCAATGAGGAGAAGAAAAGCAAAGCCAAAGAGTCCATCCCAAAATCCGACAAACAAGCCAAATGAACAAAAAGCATTGAATTCAATTCTTTCTGATTTTAGAAACTGCATTAAAGAAGGGGTGCACCGGTCCTGGAGATACTGCAATACCAGGTCAATGCGTGGAGTGGACAGAGCAAGCTCTTTTTCCATCTCCCTGTTCTAAAAATCCATTTAATATATGGTCCCCAGATAGGGGACGTATCAGATATTAAACTGATAAGAACAGATACTACACTTGATCTTAGCCAAAAGGCCGAGAAGCGATAACCAGAATTGGTTTCCGACTACGGTGCCACCCAAGGATTCTGAAAAGTCCATTTGTGGAGATGGCCACCTGGACTCCCGTTAAGAAGACATGCTGTCAACCTCTAGATCCCTCACATGCCTGCACTTTTCGGCTTGCTGCTGCTGCAATCCACGTGTTTTAGATCTGCATAACTCCACCTCTTTTAGCACAGTACCCTCAACCCCCGGCTGTTCCCACCCGCCTCAACACCGTTGGAAGGGAGGAGAACCAATTAAGGCGGGGGGGGGGGGTGGAACGAGCAGCTGTCTACCCTTAGCAGGAGGGTTGCTGATTAATTACCTCTCCTGCTGCTGCTGCTGCTGCTGGCTGTCCAGCAGCAGACTGAAGGTGGCTGCTGCTGTGCGCAGGTATATAAAGGCTCAGAGCCTATTATGACACGCGCAGCCAGCGTTCCATTGCCACATTCCGTCTACTGCAGGCGGGATACCTGGATGGCTGAATGTCACTGAGAAGCTCACAGAGACCGCCATAAGCAACAGTTTAAAAGAATGCCACAGACTAATCAACCAAACTTTTTGGGTTGGTTTCTCTTTTATAGTCTGCAGGCATTAAATGAAAGAAGTCAGTGTTCCAGCAGAGGGAGACAACGTTTCAGAAAAGGCATTGTAGCAAACCAAAAAAGAAATTTTAAGCGCAGCAGAGTAACCAGCTCACATACCTGTTAGCTCAGGTGAGTTTAAAAGGCTGCTGTTGATAACAAGGGCATTTGCTAAATAGATGGTGTGTGTGCAACAATATACTGAAAGGTCAATTATATTGTGCAGCTTATCTCACCACCTGTAGTTATTTAGGTGAAAGCTCCAAAATGCTTGCCTAATATGTCTGTTTATCCAAAAGGAAGTATAGAGGGAGAGCTAGATAGATAGCATTGCATTACATTACATGGCAATGCAATGCACAGTTGCTGAAGTTGAACCAAAATGAGCTTGTCATCTGGCTTCTGCAACTTTTAACATGAAAAATCCAATGAGGAGAAGAAAAGCAAAGCCAAAGAGTCCATCCCAAAATCCGACAAACAAGCCAAATGAACAAAAAGCATTGAATTCAATTCTTTCTGATTTTAGAAACTGCATTAAAGAAGGGGTGCACCGGTCCTGGAGATACTGCAATACCAGGTCAATGCGTGGAGTGGACAGAGCAAGCTCTTTTTCCATCTCCCTGTTCTAAAAATCCATTTAATATATGGTCCCCAGATAGGGGACGTATCAGATATTAAACTGATAAGAACAGATACTACACTTGATCTTAGCCAAAAGGCCGAGAAGCGATAACCAGAATTGGTTTCCGACTACGGTGCCACCCAAGGATTCTGAAAAGTCCATTTGTGGAGATGGCCACCTGGACTCCCGTTAAGAAGACATGCTGTCAACCTCTAGATCCCTCACATGCCTGCACTTTTCGGCTTGCTGCTGCTGCAATCCACGCGTTTTAGATCTGCATAACTCCACCTCTTTTAGCACAGTACCCTCAACCCCCGGCTGTTCCCACCCGCCTCAACACCGTTGGAAGGGAGGAGAACCAATTAAGGCGGGGGGGGGGGGGGGTGGAACGAGCAGCTGTCTACCCTTAGCAGGAGGGTTGCTGATTAATTACCTCTCCTGCTGCTGCTGCTGCTGGCTGTCCAGCAGCAGACTGAAGGTGGCTGCTGCTGTGCGCAGGTATATAAAGGCTCAGAGCCTATTATGACACGCGCAGCCAGCGTTCCATTGCCACATTCCGTCTACTGCAGGCGGGATACCTGGATGGCTGAATGTCACTGAGAAGCTCACAGAGACCACCATAAGCAACAGTTTAAAAGAATGCCACAGACTAATCAACCAAACTTTTTGGGTTGGTTTCTCTTTTATAGTCTGCAGGCATTAAATGAAAGAAGTCAGTGTTCCAGCAGAGGGAGACAACGTTTCAGAAAAGGCATTGTAGCAAACCAAAAAAGAAATTTTAAGCGCAGCAGAGTAACCAGCTCACATACCTGTTAGCTCAGGTGAGTTTAAAAGGCTGCTGTTGATAACAAGGGCATTTGCTAAATAGATGGTGTGTGTGCAACAATATACTGAAAGGTCAATTATATTGTGCAGCTTATCTCACCACCTGTAGTTATTTAGGTGAAAGCTCCAAAATGCTTGCCTAATATGTCTGTTTATCCAAAAGGAAGTATAGAGGGAGAGCTAGATAGATAGCATTGCATTACATTACATGGCAATGCAATGCACAGTTGCTGAAGTTGAACCAAAATGAGCTTGTCATCTGGCTTCTGCAACTTTTAACATGAAAAATCCAATGAGGAGAAGAAAAGCAAAGCCAAAGAGTCCATCCCAAAATCCGACAAACAAGCCAAATGAACAAAAAGCATTGAATTCAATTCTTTCTGATTTTAGAAACTGCATTAAAGAAGGGGTGCACCGGTCCTGGAGATACTGCAATACCAGGTCAATGTGTGGAGTGGACAGAGCAAGCTCTTTTTCCATCTCCCTGTTCTAAAAATCCATTTAATATATGGTCCCCAGATAGGGGACGTATCAGATATTAAACTGATAAGAACAGATACTACACTTGATCTTAGCCAAAAGGCCGAGAAGCGATAACCAGAATTGGTTTCCGACTACGGTGCCACCCAAGGATTCTGAAAAGTCCATTTGTGGAGATGGCCACCTGGACTCCCGTTAAGAAGACATGCTGTCAACCTCTAGATCCCTCACATGCCTGCACTTTTCGGCTTGCTGCTGCTGCAATCCACGCGTTTTAGATCTGCATAACTCCACCTCTTTTAGCACAGTACCCTCAACCCCCGGCTGTTCCCACCCGCCTCAACACCGTTGGAAGGGAGGAGAACCAATTAAGGCGGGGGGGGGGGGTGGAACGAGCAGCTGTCTACCCTTAGCAGGAGGGTTGCTGATTAATTACCTCTCCTGCTGCTGCTGCTGCTGGCTGTCCAGCAGCAGACTGAAGGTGGCTGCTGCTGTGCGCAGGTATATAAAGGCTCAGAGCCTATTATGACACGCGCAGCCAGCGTTCCATTGCCACATTCCGTCTACTGCAGGCGGGATACCTGGATGGCTGAATGTCACTGAGAAGCTCACAGAGACCGCCATAAGCAACAGTTTAAAAGAATGCCACAGACTAATCAACCAAACTTTTTGGGTTGGTTTCTCTTTTATAGTCTGCAGGCATTAAATGAAAGAAGTCAGTGTTCCAGCAGAGGGAGACAACGTTTCAGAAAAGGCATTGTAGCAAACCAAAAAAGAAATTTTAAGCGCAGCAGAGTAACCAGCTCACATACCTGTTAGCTCAGGTGAGTTTAAAAGGCTGCTGTTGATAACAAGGGCATTTGCTAAATAGATGGTGTGTGTGCAACAATATACTGAAAGGTCAATTATATTGTGCAGCTTATCTCACCACCTGTAGTTATTTAGGTGAAAGCTCCAAAATGCTTGCCTAATATGTCTGTTTATCCAAAAGGAAGTATAGTGGGAGAGCTAGATAGATAGCATTGCATTACATTACATGGCAATGCAATGCACAGTTGCTGAAGTTGAACCAAAATGAGCTTGTCATCTGGCTTCTGCAACTTTTAACATGAAAAATCCAATGAGGAGAAGAAAAGCAAAGCCAAAGAGTCCATCCCAAAATCCGACAAACAAGCCAAATGAACAAAAAGCATTGAATTCAATTCTTTCTGATTTTAGAAACTGCATTAAAGAAGGGGTGCACCGGTCCTGGAGATACTGCAATACCAGGTCAATGCGTGGAGTGGACAGAGCAAGCTCTTTTTCCATCTCCCTGTTCTAAAAATCCATTTAATATATGGTCCCCAGATAGGGGACGTATCAGATATTAAACTGATAAGAACAGATTTTTTTTTTTTTTTTTTTTTTTTTTTTTTTTTTAGCCCGAATTCGTGTACAAAACCCGAGTGCGCTTAAAAAAGTGACAAGTGCCACAAAAAAAGTGCACTAGGATGCTGGTCTTCTTGAAACCCTCTCCAAAAGGAGAAGGGTCCCCCAAACCATTCCCCGTCCCTCCGAGCCAAAAGGCCACAGCGAGGAACAGGGACAAAAAGCCACCTCCAGCCGAAGCCAGAGGCGACCCAATCTTACCCCCAGCACCTGCCCGAGTTCTCACCCGAGCAAGGCACTGGGAGCCAAAGACTGTGCTCCCCTCCCGGAAGAGGGGAGCCAACAACGCTCTCCTCCCGAAAGAGGAGAGCCAGGGGGGTTCAGGGGGGAGCGGAACCTGATGGCCACACACTCCCCCCCTAGACCTGCCAAGAGAGGAACCCGTAAGGGAACCGCATCCCGACAAAATCCTAGTAGGACGTGACACACGTGAATAAGTGGACACACAGTGACAAAGAAATTAAATAAATAGTGAAGGTTTCACAGTATAATACTGCCCGGACCTTCGACCGGGAATTGAAAAATTCCCCATCCTAAGGCCAGAAGGCCCGGAATAAGGGTGTGTGCGAAGAAAGAAAATTTGAAGTGCTTGTGCAAATGTGCCATAAACTCAAGTGGGGTTCCCAATCCCAGTGAGTTAAGGCACCCCAGGGTCACCACTCCTGGGGCACTTCACACTTCGGGCTTTCGATCTTCCCCGGCCCAATGGCGTCGATCCTGGGGGGCCATGCTTTCCACCAGATGACTATATTAGCCACCTGGCGTACTAACAAGCGCCTAAACCCCAGTGTGCATAATGTATCAATC
This sequence comes from Phyllobates terribilis, assembly GCF_046119375.1. NCBI lineage: Eukaryota > Metazoa > Chordata > Amphibia > Anura > Dendrobatidae > Phyllobates > Phyllobates terribilis. The sequence continues at coordinate 238,591 of NW_027363523.1, read as the reverse complement.
TACTAGGGCGGCCAACATCCAAAACCGCCTTTTCAAAAGATACTACACTTGATCTTAGCCAAAAGGCCGAGAAGCGATAAGAACAGATACTACACTTGATCTTAGCCAAAAGGCCGAGAAGCGATAACCAGAATTGGTTTCCGACTACGGTGCCACCCAAGGATTCTGAAAAGTCCATTTGTGGAGATGGCCACCTGGACTCCCGTTAAGAAGACATGCTGTCAACCTCTAGATCCCTCACATGCCTGCACTTTTCGGCTTGCTGCTGCTGCAATCCACGCGTTTTAGATCTGCATAACTCCACCTCTTTTAGCACAGTACCCTCAACCCCCGGCTGTTCCCACCCGCCTCAACACCGTTGGAAGGGAGGAGAACCAATTAAGGCGGGGGGTGGGGGGGGGGTGGAACGAGCAGCTGTCTACCCTTAGCAGGAGGGTTGCTGATTAATTACCTCTCCTGCTGCTGCTGCTGCTGCTGGCTGTCCAGCAGCAGACTGAAGGTGGCTGCTGCTGTGCGCAGGTATATAAAGGCTCAGAGCCTATTATGACACGCGCAGCCAGCGTTCCATTGCCACATTCCGTCTACTGCAGGCGGGATACCTGGATGGCTGAATGTCACTGAGAAGCTCACAGAGACCGCCATAAGCAACAGTTTAAAAGAATGCCACAGACTAATCAACCAAACTTTTTGGGTTGGTTTCTCTTTTATAGTCTGCAGGCATTAAATGAAAGAAGTCAGTGTTCCAGCAGAGGGAGACAACGTTTCAGAAAAGGCATTGTAGCAAACCAAAAAAGAAATTTTAAGCGCAGCAGAGTAACCAGCTCACATACCTGTTAGCTCAGGTGAGTTTAAAAGGCTGCTGTTGATAACAAGGGCATTTGCTAAATAGATGGTGTGTGTGCAACAATATACTGAAAGGTCAATTATATTGTGCAGCTTATCTCACCACCTGTAGTTATTTAGGTGAAAGCTCCAAAATGCTTGCCTAATATGTCTGTTTATCCAAAAGGAAGTATAGAGGGAGAGCTAGATAGATAGCATTGCATTACATTACATGGCAATGCAATGCACAGTTGCTGAAGTTGAACCAAAATGAGCTTGTCATCTGGCTTCTGCAACTTTTAACATGAAAAATCCAATGAGGAGAAGAAAAGCAAAGCCAAAGAGTCCATCCCAAAATCCGACAAACAAGCCAAATGAACAAAAAGCATTGAATTCAATTCTTTCTGATTTTAGAAACTGCATTAAAGAAGGGGTGCACCGGTCCTGGAGATACTGCAATACCAGGTCAATGCGTGGAGTGGACAGAGCAAGCTCTTTTTCCATCTCCCTGTTCTAAAAATCCATTTAATATATGGTCCCCAGATAGGGGACGTATCAGATATTAAACTGATAAGAACAGATACTACACTTGATCTTAGCCAAAAGGCCGAGAAGCGATAACCAGAATTGGTTTCCGACTACGGTGCCACCCAAGGATTCTGAAAAGTCCATTTGTGGAGATGGCCACCTGGACTCCCGTTAAGAAGACATGCTGTCAACCTCTAGATCCCTCACATGCCTGCACTTTTCGGCTTGCTGCTGCTGCAATCCACGCGTTTTAGATCTGCATAACTCCACCTCTTTTAGCACAGTACCCTCAACCCCCGGCTGTTCCCACCCGCCTCAACACCGTTGGAAGGGAGGAGAACCAATTAAGGCGGGGGGGGGGTGGAACGAGCAGCTGTCTACCCTTAGCAGGAGGGTTGCTGATTAATTACCTCTCCTGCTGCTGCTGCTGCTGCTGGCTGTCCAGCAGCAGACTGAAGGTGGCTGCTGCTGTGCGCAGGTATATAAAGGCTCAGAGCCTATTATGACACGCGCAGCCAGCGTTCCATTGCCACATTCCGTCTACTGCAGGCGGGATACCTGGATGGCTGAATGTCACTGAGAAGCTCACAGAGACCGCCATAAGCAACAGTTTAAAAGAATGCCACAGACTAATCAACCAAACTTTTTGGGTTGGTTTCTCTTTTATAGTCTGCAGGCATTAAATGAAAGAAGTCAGTGTTCCAGCAGAGGGAGACAACGTTTCAGAAAAGGCATTGTAGCAAACCAAAAAAGAAATTTTAAGCGCAGCAGAGTAACCAGCTCACATACCTGTTAGCTCAGGTGAGTTTAAAAGGCTGCTGTTGATAACAAGGGCATTTGCTAAATAGATGGTGTGTGTGCAACAATATACTGAAAGGTCAATTATATTGTGCAGCTTATCTCACCACCTGTAGTTATTTAGGTGAAAGCTCCAAAATGCTTGCCTAATATGTCTGTTTATCCAAAAGGAAGTATAGAGGGAGAGCTAGATAGATAGCATTGCATTACATTACATGGCAATGCAATGCACAGTTGCTGAAGTTGAACCAAAATGAGCTTGTCATCTGGCTTCTGCAACTTTTAACATGAAAAATCCAATGAGGAGAAGAAAAGCAAAGCCAAAGAGTCCATCCCAAAATCCGACAAACAAGCCAAATGAACAAAAAGCATTGAATTCAATTCTTTCTGATTTTAGAAACTGCATTAAAGAAGGGGTGCACCGGTCCTGGAGATACTGCAATACCAGGTCAATGCGTGGAGTGGACAGAGCAAGCTCTTTTTCCATCTCCCTGTTCTAAAAATCCATTTAATATATGGTCCCCAGATAGGGGACGTATCAGATATTAAACTGATAAGAACAGATACTACACTTGATCTTAGCCAAAAGGCCGAGAAGCGATAACCAGAATTGGTTTCCGACTACGGTGCCACCCAAGGATTCTGAAAAGTCCATTTGTGGAGATGGCCACCTGGACTCCCGTTAAGAAGACATGCTGTCAACCTCTAGATCCCTCACATGCCTGCACTTTTCGGCTTGCTGCTGCTGCAATCCACGCGTTTTAGATCTGCATAACTCCACCTCTTTTAGCACAGTACCCTCAACCCCCGGCTGTTCCCACCCGCCTCAACACCATTGGAAGGGAGGAGAACCAATTAAGGCGGGGGGGGGTGGAACGAGCAACTGTCTACCCTTAGCAGGAGGGTTGCTGATTAATTACCTCTCCTGCTGCTGCTGCTGCTGCTGGCTGTCCAGCAGCAGACTGAAGGTGGCTGCTGCTGTGCGCAGGTATATAAAGGCTCAGAGCCTATTATGACACGCGCAGCCAGCGTTCCATTGCCACATTCCGTCTACTGCAGGCGGGATACCTGGATGGCTGAATGTCACTGAGAAGCTCACAGAGACCGCCATAAGCAACAGTTTAAAAGAATGCCACAGACTAATCAACCAAACTTTTTGGGTTGGTTTCTCTTTTATAGTCTGCAGGCATTAAATGAAAGAAGTCAGTGTTCCAGCAGAGGGAGACAACGTTTCAGAAAAGGCATTGTAGCAAACCAAAAAAGAAATTTTAAGTGCAGCAGAGTAACCAGCTCACATACCTGTTAGCTCAGGTGAGTTTAAAAGGCTGCTGTTGATAACAAGGGCATTTGCTAAATAGATGGTGTGTGTGCAACAATATACTGAAAGGTCAATTATATTGTGCAGCTTATCTCACCACCTGTAGTTATTTAGGTGAAAGCTCCAAAATGCTTGCCTAATATGTCTGTTTATCCAAAAGGAAGTATAGAGGGAGAGCTAGATAGATAGCATTGCATTACATTACATGGCAATGCAATGCACAGTTGCTGAAGTTGAACCAAAATGAGCTTGTCATCTGGCTTCTGCAACTTTTAACATGAAAAATCCAATGAGGAGAAGAAAAGCAAAGCCAAAGAGTCCATCCCAAAATCCGACAAACAAGCCAAATGAACAAAAAGCATTGAATTCAATTCTTTCTGATTTTAGAAACTGCATTAAAGAAGGGGTGCACCGGTCCTGGAGATACTGCAATACCAGGTCAATGCGTGGAGTGGACAGAGCAAGCTCTTTTTCCATCTCCCTGTTCTAAAAATCCATTTAATATATGGTCCCCAGATAGGGGACGTATCAGATATTAAACTGATAAGAACAGATACTACACTTGATCTTAGCCAAAAGGCCGAGAAGCGATAACCAGAATTGGTTTCCGACTACGGTGCCACCCAAGGATTCTGAAAAGTCCATTTGTGGAGATGGCCACCTGGACTCCCGTTAAGAAGACATGCTGTCAACCTCTAGATCCCTCACATGCCTGCACTTTTCGGCTTGCTGCTGCTGCAATCCACGCGTTTTAGATCTGCATAACTCCACCTCTTTTAGCACAGTACCCTCAACCCCCGGCTGTTCCCACCCGCCTCAACACCGTTGGAAGGGAGGAGAACCAATTAAGGCGGGGGGGGGTTGAACGAGCAACTGTCTACCCTTAGCAGGAGGGTTGCTGATTAATTACCTCTCCTGCTGCTGCTGCTGCTGCTGGCTGTCCAGCAGCAGACTGAAGGTGGCTGCTGCTGTGCGCAGGTATATAAAGGCTCAGAGCCTATTATGACACGCGCAGCCAGCGTTCCATTGCCACATTCCGTCTACTGCAGGCGGGATACCTGGATGGCTGAATGTCACTGAGAAGCTCACAGAGACCGCCATAAGCAACAGTTTAAAAGAATGCCACAGACTAATCAACCAAACTTTTTGGGTTGGTTTCTCTTTTATAGTCTGCAGGCATTAAATGAAAGAAGTCAGTGTTCCAGCAGAGGGAGACAACGTTTCAGAAAAGGCATTGTAGCAAACCAAAAAAGAAATTTTAAGCGCAGCAGAGTAACCAGCTCACATACCTGTTAGCTCAGGTGAGTTTAAAAGGCTGCTGTTGATAACAAGGGCATTTGCTAAATAGATGGTGTGTGTGCAACAATATACTGAAAGGTCAATTATATTGTGCAGCTTATCTCACCACCTGTAGTTATTTAGGTGAAAGCTCCAAAATGCTTGCCTAATATGTCTGTTTATCCAAAAGGAAGTATAGAGGGAGAGCTAGATAGATAGCATTGCATTACATTACATGGCAATGCAATGCACAGTTGCTGAAGTTGAACCAAAATGAGCTTGTCATCTGGCTTCTGCAACTTTTAACATGAAAAATCCAATGAGGAGAAGAAAAGCAAAGCCAAAGAGTCCATCCCAAAATCCGACAAACAAGCCAAATGAACAAAAAGCATTGAATTCAATTCTTTCTGATTTTAGAAACTGCATTAAAGAAGGGGTGCACCGGTCCTGGAGATACTGCAATACCAGGTCAATGCGTGGAGTGGACAGAGCAAGCTCTTTTTCCATCTCCCTGTTCTAAAAATCCATTTAATATATGGTCCCCAGATAGGGGACGTATCAGATATTAAACTGATAAGAACAGATACTACACTTGATCTTAGCCAAAAGGCCGAGAAGCGATAACCAGAATTGGTTTCCGACTACGGTGCCACCCAAGGATTCTGAAAAGTCCATTTGTGGAGATGGCCACCTGGACTCCCGTTAAGAAGACATGCTGTCAACCTCTAGATCCCTCACATGCCTGCACTTTTCGGCTTGCTGCTGCTGCAATCCACGCGTTTTAGATCTGCATAACTCCACCTCTTTTAGCACAGTACCCTCAACCCCCGGCTGTTCCCACCCGCCTCAACACCGTTGGAAGGGAGGAGAACCAATTAAGGCGGGGGGGGGGTGGAACGAGCAGCTGTCTACCCTTAGCAGGAGGGTTGCTGATTAATTACCTCTCCTGCTGCTGCTGCTGCTGCTGGCTGTCCAGCAGCAGACTGAAGGTGGCTGCTGCTGTGCGCAGGTATATAAAGGCTCAGAGCCTATTATGACACGCGCAGCCAGCGTTCCATTGCCACATTCCGTCTACTGCAGGCGGGATACCTGGATGGCTGAATGTCACTGAGAAGCTCACAGAGACCGCCATAAGCAACAGTTTAAAAGAATGCCACAGACTAATCAACCAAACTTTTTGGGTTGGTTTCTCTTTTATAGTCTGCAGGCATTAAATGAAAGAAGTCAGTGTTCCAGCAGAGGGAGACAACGTTTCAGAAAAGGCATTGTAGCAAACCAAAAAAGAAATTTTAAGCGCAGCAGAGTAACCAGCTCACATACCTGTTAGCTCAGGTGAGTTTAAAAGGCTGCTGTTGATAACAAGGGCATTTGCTAAATAGATGGTGTGTGTGCAACAATATACTGAAAGGTCAATTATATTGTGCAGCTTATCTCACCACCTGTAGTTATTTAGGTGAAAGCTCCAAAATGCTTGCCTAATATGTCTGTTTATCCAAAAGGAAGTATAGAGGGAGAGCTAGATAGATAGCATTGCATTACATTACATGGCAATGCAATGCACAGTTGCTGAAGTTGAACCAAAATGAGCTTGTCATCTGGCTTCTGCAACTTTTAACATGAAAAATCCAATGAGGAGAAGAAAAGCAAAGCCAAAGAGTCCATCCCAAAATCCGACAAACAAGCCAAATGAACAAAAAGCATTGAATTCAATTCTTTCTGATTTTAGAAACTGCATTAAAGAAGGGGTGCACCGGTCCTGGAGATACTGCAATACCAGGTCAATGCGTGGAGTGGACAGAGCAAGCTCTTTTTCCATCTCCCTGTTCTAAAAATCCATTTAATATATGGTCCCCAGATAGGGGACGTATCAGATATTAAACTGATAAGAACAGATACTACACTTGATCTTAGCCAAAAGGCCGAGAAGCGATAACCAGAATTGGTTTCCGACTACGGTGCCACCCAAGGATTCTGAAAAGTCCATTTGTGGAGATGGCCACCTGGACTCCCGTTAAGAAGACATGCTGTCAACCTCTAGATCCCTCACATGCCTGCACTTTTCGGCTTGCTGCTGCTGCAATCCACGCGTTTTAGATCTGCATAACTCCACCTCTTTTAGCACAGTACCCTCAACCCCCGGCTGTTCCCACCCGCCTCAACACCATTGGAAGGGAGGAGAACCAATTAAGGCGGGGGGGGGTGGAACGAGCAACTGTCTACCCTTAGCAGGAGGGTTGCTGATTAATTACCTCTCCTGCTGCTGCTGCTGCTGCTGGCTGTCCAGCAGCAGACTGAAGGTGGCTGCTGCTGTGCGCAGGTATATAAAGGCTCAGAGCCTATTATGACACGCGCAGCCAGCGTTCCATTGCCACATTCCGTCTACTGCAGGCGGGATACCTGGATGGCTGAATGTCACTGAGAAGCTCACAGAGACCGCCATAAGCAACAGTTTAAAAGAATGCCACAGACTAATCAACCAAACTTTTTGGGTTGGTTTCTCTTTTATAGTCTGCAGGCATTAAATGAAAGAAGTCAGTGTTCCAGCAGAGGGAGACAACGTTTCAGAAAAGGCATTGTAGCAAACCAAAAAAGAAATTTTAAGTGCAGCAGAGTAACCAGCTCACATACCTGTTAGCTCAGGTGAGTTTAAAAGGCTGCTGTTGATAACAAGGGCATTTGCTAAATAGATGGTGTGTGTGCAACAATATACTGAAAGGTCAATTATATTGTGCAGCTTATCTCACCACCTGTAGTTATTTAGGTGAAAGCTCCAAAATGCTTGCCTAATATGTCTGTTTATCCAAAAGGAAGTATAGAGGGAGAGCTAGATAGATAGCATTGCATTACATTACATGGCAATGCAATGCACAGTTGCTGAAGTTGAACCAAAATGAGCTTGTCATCTGGCTTCTGCAACTTTTAACATGAAAAATCCAATGAGGAGAAGAAAAGCAAAGCCAAAGAGTCCATCCCAAAATCCGACAAACAAGCCAAATGAACAAAAAGCATTGAATTCAATTCTTTCTGATTTTAGAAACTGCATTAAAGAAGGGGTGCACCGGTCCTGGAGATACTGCAATACCAGGTCAATGCGTGGAGTGGACAGAGCAAGCTCTTTTTCCATCTCCCTGTTCTAAAAATCCATTTAATATATGGTCCCCAGATAGGGGACGTATCAGATATTAAACTGATAAGAACAGATACTACACTTGATCTTAGCCAAAAGGCCGAGAAGCGATAACCAGAATTGGTTTCCGACTACGGTGCCACCCAAGGATTCTGAAAAGTCCATTTGTGGAGATGGCCACCTGGACTCCCGTTAAGAAGACATGCTGTCAACCTCTAGATCCCTCACATGCCTGCACTTTTCGGCTTGCTGCTGCTGCAATCCACGCGTTTTAGATCTGCATAACTCCACCTCTTTTAGCACAGTACCCTCAACCCCCGGCTGTTCCCACCCGCCTCAACACCGTTGGAAGGGAGGAGAACCAATTAAGGCGGGGGGGGGTTGAACGAGCAACTGTCTACCCTTAGCAGGAGGGTTGCTGATTAATTACCTCTCCTGCTGCTGCTGCTGCTGCTGGCTGTCCAGCAGCAGACTGAAGGTGGCTGCTGCTGTGCGCAGGTATATAAAGGCTCAGAGCCTATTATGACACGCGCAGCCAGCGTTCCATTGCCACATTCCGTCTACTGCAGGCGGGATACCTGGATGGCTGAATGTCACTGAGAAGCTCACAGAGACCGCCATAAGCAACAGTTTAAAAGAATGCCACAGACTAATCAACCAAACTTTTTGGGTTGGTTTCTCTTTTATAGTCTGCAGGCATTAAATGAAAGAAGTCAGTGTTCCAGCAGAGGGAGACAACGTTTCAGAAAAGGCATTGTAGCAAACCAAAAAAGAAATTTTAAGCGCAGCAGAGTAACCAGCTCACATACCTGTTAGCTCAGGTGAGTTTAAAAGGCTGCTGTTGATAACAAGGGCATTTGCTAAATAGATGGTGTGTGTGCAACAATATACTGAAAGGTCAATTATATTGTGCAGCTTATCTCACCACCTGTAGTTATTTAGGTGAAAGCTCCAAAATGCTTGCCTAATATGTCTGTTTATCCAAAAGGAAGTATAGAGGGAGAGCTAGATAGATAGCATTGCATTACATTACATGGCAATGCAATGCACAGTTGCTGAAGTTGAACCAAAATGAGCTTGTCATCTGGCTTCTGCAACTTTTAACATGAAAAATCCAATGAGGAGAAGAAAAGCAAAGCCAAAGAGTCCATCCCAAAATCCGACAAACAAGCCAAATGAACAAAAAGCATTGAATTCAATTCTTTCTGATTTTAGAAACTGCATTAAAGAAGGGGTGCACCGGTCCTGGAGATACTGCAATACCAGGTCAATGCGTGGAGTGGACAGAGCAAGCTCTTTTTCCATCTCCCTGTTCTAAAAATCCATTTAATATATGGTCCCCAGATAGGGGACGTATCAGATATTAAACTGATAAGAACAGATACTACACTTGATCTTAGCCAAAAGGCCGAGAAGCGATAACCAGAATTGGTTTCCGACTACGGTGCCACCCAAGGATTCTGAAAAGTCCATTTGTGGAGATGGCCACCTGGACTCCCGTTAAGAAGACATGCTGTCAACCTCTAGATCCCTCACATGCCTGCACTTTTCGGCTTGCTGCTGCTGCAATCCACGCGTTTTAGATCTGCATAACTCCACCTCTTTTAGCACAGTACCCTCAACCCCCGGCTGTTCCCACCCGCCTCAACACCGTTGGAAGGGAGGAGAACCAATTAAGGCGGGGGGGGGGGGGTGGAACGAGCAGCTGTCTACCCTTAGCAGGAGGGTTGCTGATTAATTACCTCTCCTGCTGCTGCTGCTGGCTGTCCAGCAGCAGACTGAAGGTGGCTGCTGCTGTGCGCAGGTATATAAAGGCTCAGAGCCTATTATGACACGCGCAGCCAGCGTTCCATTGCCACATTCCGTCTACTGCAGGTGGGATACCTGGATGGCTGAATGTCACTGAGAAGCTCACAGAGACCGCCATAAGCAACAGTTTAAAAGAATGCCACAGACTAATCAACCAAACTTTTTGGGTTGGTTTCTCTTTTATAGTCTGCAGGCATTAAATGAAAGAAGTCAGTGTTCCAGCAGAGGGAGACAACGTTTCAGAAAAGGCATTGTAGCAAACCAAAAAAGAAATTTTAAGCGCAGCAGAGTAACCAGCTCACATACCTGTTAGCTCAGGTGAGTTTAAAAGGCTGCTGTTAATAACAAGGGCATTTGCTAAATAGATGGTGTGTGTGCAACAATATACTGAAAGGTCAATTATATTGTGCAGCTTATCTCACCACCTGTAGTTATTTAGGTGAAAGCTCCAAAATGCTTGCCTAATATGTCTGTTTATCCAAAAGGAAGTATAGAGGGAGAGCTAGATAGATAGCATTGCATTACATTACATGGCAATGCAATGCACAGTTGCTGAAGTTGAACCAAAATGAGCTTGTCATCTGGCTTCTGCAACTTTTAACATGAAAAATCCAATGAGGAGAAGAAAAGCAAAGCCAAAGAGTCCATCCCAAAATCCGACAAACAAGCCAAATGAACAAAAAGTATTGAATTCAATTCTTTCTGATTTTAGAAACTGCATTAAAGAAGGGGTGCACCGGTCCTGGAGATACTGCAATACCAGGTCAATGCGTGGAGTGGACAGAGCAAGCTCTTTTTCCATCTCCCTGTTCTAAAAATCCATTTAATATATGGTCCCGAGATAGGGGACGTATCAGATATTAAACTGATAAGAACAGATACTACACTTGATCTTAGCCAAAAGGCCGAGAAGCGATAACCAGAATTGGTTTCCGACTACGGTGCCACCCAAGGATTCTGAAAAGTCCATTTGTGGAGATGGCCACCTGGACTCCCGTTAAGAAGACATGCTGTCAACCTCTAGATCCCTCACATGCCTGCACTTTTCGGCTTGCTGCTGCTGCAATCCACGCGTTTTAGATCTGTATAACTCCACCTCTTTTAGCACAGTACCCTCAACCCCCGGCTGTTCCCACCCGCCTCAACACCGTTGGAAGGGAGGAGAACCAATTAAGGCGGGGGGGGGGGGACGAGCAGCTGTCTACCCTTAGCAGGAGGGTTGCTGATTAATTACCTCTCCTGCTGCTGCTGCTGCTGCTGGCTGTCCAGCAGCAGACTGAAGGTGGCTGCTGCTGTGCGCAGGTATATAAAGGCTCAGAGCCTATTATGACACGCGCAGCCAGCGTTCCATTGCCACATTCCGTCTACTGCAGGCGGGATACCTGGATGGCTGAATGTCACTGAGAAGCTCACAGAGACCGCCATAAGCAACAGTTTAAAAGAATGCCACAGACTAATCAACCAAACTTTTTGGGTTGGTTTCTCTTTTATAGTCTGCAGGCATTAAATGAAAGAAGTCAGTGTTCCAGCAGAGGGAGACAACGTTTCAGAAAAGGCATTGTAGCAAACCAAAAAATAAATTTTAAGCGCAGCAGAGTAACCAGCTCACATACCTGTTAGCTCAGGTGAGTTTAAAAGGCTGCTGTTGATAACAAGGGCATTTGCTAAATAGATGGTGTGTGTGCAACAATATACTGAAAGGTCAATTATATTGTGCAGCTTATCTCACCACCTGTAGTTATTTAGGTGAAAGCTCCAAAATGCTTGCCTAATATGTCTGTTTATCCAAAAGGAAGTATAGAGGGAGAGCTAGATAGATAGCATTGCATTACATTACATGGCAATGCAATGCACAGTTGCTGAAGTTGAACCAAAATGAGCTTGTCATCTGGCTTCTGCAACTTTTAACATGAAAAATCCAATGAGGAGAAGAAAAGCAAAGCCAAAGAGTCCATCCCAAAATCCGACAAACAAGCCAAATGAACAAAAAGCATTGAATTCAATTCTTTCTGATTTTAGAAACTGCATTAAAGAAGGGGTGCACCGGTCCTGGAGATACTGCAATACCAGGTCAATGCGTGGAGTGGACAGAGCAAGCTCTTTTTCCATCTCCCTGTTCTAAAAATCCATTTAATATATGGTCCCCAGATAGGGGACGTATCAGATATTAAACTGATAAGAACAGATACTACACTTGATCTTAGCCTAAAGGCCGAGAAGCGATAACCAGAATTGGTTTCCGACTACGGTGCCACCCAAGGATTCTGAAAAGTCCATTTGTGGAGATGGCCACCTGGACTCCCGTTAAGAAGACATGCTGTCAACCTCTAGATCCCTCACATGCCTGCACTTTTCGGCTTGCTGCTGCTGCAATCCACGCGTTTTAGATCTGCATAACTCCACCTCTTTTAGCACAGTACCCTCAACCCCCGGCTGTTCCCACCCGCCTCAACACCGTTGGAAGGGAGGAGAACCAATTAAGGCGGGGGGGGGGGGTGGAACGAGCAGCTGTCTACCCTTAGCAGGAGGGTTGCTGATTAATTACCTCTCCTGCTGCTGCTGCTGCTGCTGGCTGTCCAGCAGCAGACTGAAGGTGGCTGCTGCTGTGCGCAGGTATATAAAGGCTCAGAGCCTATTATGACACGCGCAGCCAGCGTTCCATTGCCACATTCCGTCTACTGCAGGCGGGATACCTGGATGGCTGAATGTCACTGAGAAGCTCACAGAGACCGCCATAAGCAACAGTTTAAAAGAATGCCACAGACTAATCAACCAAACTTTTTGGGTTGGTTTCTCTTTTATAGTCTGCAGGCATTAAATGAAAGAAGTCAGTGTTCCAGCAGAGGGAGACAACGTTTCAGAAAAGGCATTGTAGCAAACCAAAAAAGAAATTTTAAGCGCAGCAGAGTAACCAGCTCACATACCTGTTAGCTCAGGTGAGTTTAGAAGGCTGCTGTTGATAACAAGGGCATTTGCTAAATAGATGGTGTGTGTGCAACAATATACTGAAAGGTCAATTATATTGTGCAGCTTATCTCACCACCTGTAGTTATTTAGGTGAAAGCTCCAAAATGCTTGCCTAATATGTCTGTTTATCCAAAAGGAAGTATAGAGGGAGAGCTAGATAGATAGCATTGCATTACATTACATGGCAATGCAATGCACAGTTGCTGAAGTTGAACCAAAATGAGCTTGTCATCTGGCTTCTGCAACTTTTAACATGAAAAATCCAATGAGGAGAAGAAAAGCAAAGCCAAAGAGTCCATCCCAAAATCCGACAAACAAGCCAAATGAACAAAAAGCATTGAATTCAATTCTTTCTGATTTTAGAAACTGCATTAAAGAAGGGGTGCACCGGTCCTGGAGATACTGCAATACCAGGTCAATGCGTGGAGTGGACAGAGCAAGCTCTTTTTCCATCTCCCTGTTCTAAAAATCCATTTAATATATGGTCCCCAGATAGGGGACGTATCAGATATTAAACTGATAAGAACAGATACTACACTTGATCTTAGCCAAAAGGCCGAGAAGCGATAACCAGAATTGGTTTCCGACTACGGTGCCACCCAAGGATTCTGAAAAGTCCATTTGTGGAGATGGCCACCTGGACTCCCGTTAAGAAGACATGCTGTCAACCTCTAGATCCCTCACATGCCTGCACTTTTCGGCTTGCTGCTGCTGCAATCCACGCGTTTTAGATCTGCATAACTCCACCTCTTTTAGCACAGTACCCTCAACCCCCGGCTGTTCCCACCCGCCTCAACACCGTTGGAAGGGAGGAGAACCAATTAAGGCGGGGGGGGGGGTGGAACGAGCAGCTGTCTACCCTTAGCAGGAGGGTTGCTGATTAATTACCTCTCCTGCTGCTGCTGCTGCTGCTGGCTGTCCAGCAGCAGACTGAAGGTGGCTGCTGCTGTGCGCAGGTATATAAAGGCTCAGAGCCTATTATGACACGCGCAGCCAGCGTTCCATTGCCACATTCCGTCTACTGCAGGCGGGATACCTGGATGGCTGAATGTCACTGAGAAGCTCACAGAGACCGCCATAAGCAACAGTTTAAAAGAATGCCACAGACTAATCAACCAAACTTTTTGGGTTGGTTTCTCTTTTACAGTCTGCAGGCATTAAATGAAAGAAGTCAGTGTTCCAGCAGAGGGAGACAACGTTTCAGAAAAGGCATTGTAGCAAACCAAAAAAGAAATTTTAAGCGCAGCAGAGTAACCAGCTCACATACCTGTTAGCTCAGGTGAGTTTAAAAGGCTGCTGTTGATAACAAGGGCATTTGCTAAATAGATGGTGTGTGTGCAACAATATACTGAAAGGTCAATTATATTGTGCAGCTTATCTCACCACCTGTAGTTATTTAGGTGAAAGCTCCAAAATGCTTGCCTAATATGTCTGTTTATCCAAAAGGAAGTATAGAGGGAGAGCTAGATAGATAGCATTGCATTACATTACATGGCAATGCAATGCACAGTTGCTGAAGTTGAACCAAAATGAGCTTGTCATCTGGCTTCTGCAACTTTTAACATGAAAAATCCAATGAGGAGAAGAAAAGCAAAGCCAAAGAGTCCATCCCAAAATCCGACAAACAAGCCAAATGAACAAAAAGCATTGAATTCAATTCTTTCTGATTTTAGAAACTGCATTAAAGAAGGGGTGCACCGGTCCTGGAGATACTGCAATACCAGGTCAATGCGTGGAGTGGACAGAGCAAGCTCTTTTTCCATCTCCCTGTTCTAAAAATCCATTTAATATATGGTCCCCAGATAGGGGACGTATCAGATATTAAACTGATAAGAACAGATACTACACTTGATCTTAGCCAAAAGGCCGAGAAGCGATAACCAGAATTGGTTTCCGACTACGGTGCCACCCAAGGATTCTGAAAAGTCCATTTGTGGAGATGGCCACCTGGACTCCCGTTAAGAAGACATGCTGTCAACCTCTAGATCCCTCACATGCCTGCACTTTTCGGCTTGCTGCTGCTGCAATCCACGCGTTTTAGATCTGCATAACTCCACCTCTTTTAGCACAGTACCCTCAACCCCCGGCTGTTCCCACCCGCCTCAACACCGTTGGAAGGGAGGAGAACCAATTAAGGCGGGGGGGGGGGTGGAACGAGCAGCTGTCTACCCTTAGCAGGAGGGTTGCTGATTAATTACCTCTCCTGCTGCTGCTGCTGCTGCTGGCTGTCCAGCAGCAGACTGAAGGTGGCTGCTGCTGTGCGCAGGTATATAAAGGCTCAGAGCCTATTATGACACGCGCAGCCAGCGTTCCATTGCCACATTCCGTCTACTGCAGGCGGGATACCTGGATGGCTGAATGTCACTGAGAAGCTCACAGAGACCGCCATAAGCAACAGTTTAAAAGAATGCCACAGACTAATCAACCAAACTTTTTGGGTTGGTTTCTCTTTTATAGTTTGCAGGCATTAAATGAAAGAAGTCAGTGTTCCAGCAGAGGGAGACAACGTTTCAGAAAAGGCATTGTAGCAAACCAAAAAAGAAATTTTAAGCGCAGCAGAGTAACCAGCTCACATACCTGTTAGCTCAGGTGAGTTTAAAAGGCTGCTGTTGATAACAAGGGCATTTGCTAAATAGATGGTGTGTGTGCAACAATATACTGAAAGGTCAATTATATTGTGCAGCTTATCTCACCACCTGTAGTTATTTAGGTGAAAGCTCCAAAATGCTTGCCTAATATGTCTGTTTATCCAAAAGGAAGTATAGAGGGAGAGCTAGATAGATAGCATTGCATTACATTACATGGCAATGCAATGCACAGTTGCTGAAGTTGAACCAAAATGAGCTTGTCATCTGGCTTCTGCAACTTTTAACATGAAAAATCCAATGAGGAGAAGAAAAGCAAAGCCAAAGAGTCCATCCCAAAATCCGACAAACAAGCCAAATGAACAAAAAGCATTGAATTCAATTCTTTCTGATTTTAGAAACTGCATTAAAGAAGGGGTGCACCGGTCCTGGAGATACTGCAATACCAGGTCAATGCGTGGAGTGGACAGAGCAAGCTCTTTTTCCATCTCCCTGTTCTAAAAATCCATTTAATATATGGTCCCCAGATAGGGGACGTATCAGATATTAAACTGATAAGAACAGATACTACACTTGATCTTAGCCAAAAGGCCAAGAAGCGATAACCAGAATTGGTTTCCGACTACGGTGCCACCCAAGGATTCTGAAAAGTCCATTTGTGGAGATGGCCACCTGGACTACCGTTAAGAAGACATGCTGTCAACCTCTAGATCCCTCACATGCCTGCACTTTTCGGCTTGCTGCTGCTGCAATCCACGCGTTTTAGATCTGCATAACTCCACCTCTTTTAGCACAGTACCCTCAACCCCCGGCTGTTCCCACCCGCCTCAACACCGTTGGAAGGGAGGAGAACCAATTAAGGCGGGGGGGGGGTGGAACGAGCAGCTGTCTACCCTTAGCAGGAGGGTTGCTGATTAATTACCTCTCCTGCTGCTGCTGCTGCTGCTGGCTGTCCAGCAGCAGACTGAAGGTGGCTGCTGCTGTGCGCAGGTATATAAAGGCTCAGAGCCTATTATGACACGCGCAGCCAGCGTTCCATAGCCACATTCCGTCTACTGCAGGCGGGATACCTGGATGGCTGAATGTCACTGAGAAGCTCACAGAGACCGCCATAAGCAACAGTTTAAAAGAATGCCACAGACTAATCAACCAAACTTTTTGGGTTGGTTTCTCTTTTATAGTCTGCAGGCATTAAATGAAAGAAGTCAGTGTTCCAGCAGAGGGAGACAACGTTTCAGAAAAGGCATTGTAGCAAACCAAAAAAGAAATTTTAAGCGCAGCAGAGTAACCAGCTCACATACCTGTTAGCTCAGGTGAGTTTAAAAGGCTGCTGTTGATAACAAGGGCATTTGCTAAATAGATGGTGTGTGTGCAACAATATACTGAAAGGTCAATTATATTGTGCAGCTTATCTCACCACCTGTAGTTATTTAGGTGAAAGCTCCAAAATGCTTGCCTAATATGTCTGTTTATCCAAAAGGAAGTATAGAGGGAGAGCTAGATAGATAGCATTGCATTACATTACATGGCAATGCAATGCACAGTTGCTGAAGTTGAACCAAAATGAGCTTGTCATCTGGCTTCTGCAACTTTTAACATGAAAAATCCAATGAGGAGAAGAAAAGCAAAGCCAAAGAGTCCATCCCAAAATCCGACAAACAAGCCAAATGAACAAAAAGCATTGAATTCAATTCTTTCTGATTTTAGAAACTGCATTAAAGAAGGGGTGCACCGGTCCTGGAGATACTGCAATACCAGGTCAATGCGTGGAGTGGACAGAGCAAGCTCTTTTTCCATCTCCCTGTTCTAAAAATCCATTTAATATATGGTCCCCAGATAGGGGACGTATCAGATATTAAACTGATAAGAACAGATACTACACTTGATCTTAGCCAAAAGGCCGAGAAGCGATAACCAGAATTGTTTTCCGACTACGGTGCCACCCAAGGATTCTGAAAAGTCCATTTGTGGAGATGGCCACCTGGACTCCCGTTAAGAAGACATGCTGTCAACCTCTAGATCCCTCACATGCCTGCACTTTTCGGCTTGCTGCTGCTGCAATCCACGCGTTTTAGATCTGCATAACTCCACCTCTTTTAGCACAGTACCCTCAACCCCCGGCTGTTCCCACCCGCCTCAACACCGTTGGAAGGGAGGAGAACCAATTAAGGCGGGGGGGGGGGTGGTGGAACGAGCAGCTGTCTACCCTTAGCAGGAGGGTTGCTGATTAATTACCTCTCCTGCTGCTGCTGCTGCTGCTGGCTGTCCAGCAGCAGACTGAAGGTGGCTGCTGCTGTGCGCAGGTATATAAAGGCTCAGAGCCTATTATGACACGCGCAGCCAGCGTTCCATTGCCACATTCCGTCTACTGCAGGCGGGATACCTGGATGGCTGAATGTCACTGAGAAGCTCACAGAGACCGCCATAAGCAACAGTTTAAAAGAATGCCACAGACTAATCAACCAAACTTTTTGGGTTGGTTTCTCTTTTATAGTCTGCAGGCATTAAATGAAAGAAGTCAGTGTTCCAGCAGAGGGAGACAACGTTTCAGAAAAGGCATTGTAGCAAACCAAAAAATAAATTTTAAGCGCAGCAGAGTAACCAGCTCACATACCTGTTAGCTCAGGTGAGTTTAAAAGGCTGCTGTTGATAAGGGCATTTGCTAAATAGATGGTGTGTGTGCAACAATATACTGAAAGGTCAATTATATTGTGCAGCTTATCTCACCACCTGTAGTTATTTAGGTGAAAGCTCCAAAATGCTTGCCTAATATGTCTGTTTATCCAAAAGGAAGTATAGAGGGAGAGCTAGATAGATAGCATTGCATTACATTACATGGCAATGCAATGCACAGTTGCTGAAGTTGAACCAAAATGAGCTTGTCATCTGGCTTCTGCAACTTTTAACATGAAAAATCCAATGAGGAGAAGAAAAGCAAAGCCAAAGAGTCCATCCCAAAATCCGACAAACAAGCCAAATGAACAAAAAGCATTGAATTCAATTCTTTCTGATTTTAGAAACTGCATTAAAGAAGGGGTGCACCGGTCCTGGAGATACTGCAATACCAGGTCAATGCGTGGAGTGGACAGAGCAAGCTCTTTTTCCATCTCCCTGTTCTAAAAATCCATTTAATATATGGTCCCCAGATAGGGGACGTATCAGATATTAAACTGATAAGAACAGATACTACACTTGATCTTAGCCAAAAGGCCGAGAAGCGATAACCAGAATTGGTTTCCGACTACGGTGCCACCCAAGGATTCTGAAAAGTCCATTTGTGGAGATGGCCACCTGGACTCCCGTTAAGAAGACATGCTGTCAACCTCTAGATCCCTCACATGCCTGCACTTTTCGGCTTGCTGCTGCTGCAATCCACGCGTTTTAGATCTGCATAACTCCACCTCTTTTAGCACAGTACCCTCAACCCCCGGCTGTTCCCACCCGCCTCAACACCGTTGGAAGGGAGGAGAACCAATTAAGGCGGGGGGGGGGGGGGTGGAACGAGCAGCTGTCTACCCTTAGCAGGAGGGTTGCTGATTAATTACCTCTCCTGCTGCTGCTGCTGCTGCTGGCTGTCCAGCAGCAGACTGAAGGTGGCTGCTGCTGTGCGCAGGTATATAAAGGCTCAGAGCCTATTATGACACGCGCAGCCAGCGTTCCATTGCCACATTCCGTCTACTGCAGGCGGGATACCTGGATGGCTGAATGTCACTGAGAAGCTCACAGAGACCGCCATAAGCAACAGTTTAAAAGAATGCCACAGACTAATCAACCAAACTTTTTGGGTTGGTTTCTCTTTTATAGTCTGCAGGCATTAAATGAAAGAAGTCAGTGTTCCAGCAGAGGGAGACAACGTTTCAGAAAAGGCATTGTAGCAAACCAAAAAAGAAATTTTAAGCGCAGCAGAGTAACCAGCTCACATACCTGTTAGCTCAGGTGAGTTTAAAAGGCTGCTGTTGATAAGGGCATTTGCTAAATAGATGGTGTGTGTGCAACAATATACTGAAAGGTCAATTATATTGTGCAGCTTATCTCACCACCTGTAGTTATTTAGGTGAAAGCTCCAAAATGCTTGCCTAATATGTCTGTTTATCCAAAAGGAAGTATAGAGGGAGAGCTAGATAGATAGCATTGCATTACATTACATGGCAATGCAATGCACAGTTGCTGAAGTTGAACCAAAATGAGCTTGTCATCTGGCTTCTGCAACTTTTAACATGAAAAATCCAATGAGGAGAAGAAAAGCAAAGCCAAAGAGTCCATCCCAAAATCCGACAAACAAGCCAAATGAACAAAAAGCATTGAATTCAATTCTTTCTGATTTTAGAAACTGCATTAAAGAAGGGGTGCACCGGTCCTGGAGATACTGCAATACCAGGTCAATGCGTGGAGTGGACAGAGCAAGCTATTTTTCCATCTCCCTGTTCTAAAAATCCATTTAATATATGGTCCCCAGATAGGGGACGTATCAGATATTAAACTGATAAGAACAGATACTACACTTGATCTTAGCCAAAAGGCCGAGAAGCGATAACCAGAATTGGTTTCCGACTACGGTGCCACCCAAGGATTCTGAAAAGTCCATTTGTGGAGATGGCCACCTGGACTCCCGTTAAGAAGACATGCTGTCAACCTCTAGATCCCTCACATGTCTGCACTTTTCGGCTTGCTGCTGCTGCAATCCACGCGTTTTAGATCTGCATAACTCCACCTCTTTTAGCACAGTACCCTCAACCCCCGGCTGTTCCCACCCGCCTCAACACTGTTGGAAGGGAGGAGAACCAATTAAGGCGGGGGGGGGGGTGGAACGAGCAGCTGTCTACCCTTAGCAGGAGGGTTGCTGATTAATTACCTCTCCTGCTGCTGCTGCTGGCTGTCCAGCAGCAGACTGAAGGTGGCTGCTGCTGTGCGCAGGTATATAAAGGCTCAGAGCCTATTATGACACGCGCAGCCAGCGTTCCATTGCCACATTCCGTCTACTGCAGGCGGGATACCTGGATGGCTGAATGTCACTGAGAAGCTCACAGAGACCGCCATAAGCAACAGTTTAAAAGAATGCCACAGACTAATCAACCAAACTTTTTGGGTTGGTTTCTCTTTTATAGTCTGCAGGCATTAAATGAAAGAAGTCAGTGTTCCAGCAGAGGGAGACAACGTTTCAGAAAAGGCATTGTAGCAAACCAAAAAAGAAATTTTAAGCGCAGCAGAGTAACCAGCTCACATACCTGTTAGCTCAGGTGAGTTTAAAAGGCTGCTGTTGATAACAAGGGCATTTGCTAAATAGATGGTGTGTGTGCAACAATATACTGAAAGGTCAATTATATTGTGCAGCTTATCTCACCACCTGTAGTTATTTAGGTGAAAGCTCCAAAATGCTTGCCTAATATGTCTGTTTATCCAAAAGGAAGTATAGAGGGAGAGCTAGATAGATAGCATTGCATTACATTACATGGCAATGCAATGCACAGTTGCTGAAGTTGAACCAAAATGAGCTTGTCATCTGGCTTCTGCAACTTTTAACATGAAAAATCCAATGAGGAGAAGAAAAGCAAAGCCAAAGAGTCCATCTCAAAATCCGACAAACAAGCCAAATGAACAAAAAGCATTGAATTCAATTCTTTCTGATTTTAGAAACTGCATTAAAGAAGGGGTGCACCGGTCCTGGAGATACTGCAATACCAGGTCAATGCGTGGAGTGGACAGAGCAAGCTCTTTTTCCATCTCCCTGTTCTAAAAATCCATTTAATATATGGTCCCCAGATAGGGGACGTATCAGATATTAAACTGATAAGAACAGATACTACACTTGATCTTAGCCAAAAGGCCGAGAAGCGATAACCAGAATTGGTTTCCGACTACGGTGCCACCCAAGGATTCTGAAAAGTCCATTTGTGGAGATGGCCACCTGGACTCCCGTTAAGAAGACATGCTGTCAACCTCTAGATCCCTCACATGCCTGCACTTTTCGGCTTGCTGCTGCTGCAATCCACGCGTTTTAGATCTGCATAACTCCACCTCTTTTAGCACAGTACCCTCAACCCCCGGCTGTTCCCACTCGCCTCAACACCGTTGGAAGGGAGGAGAACCAATTAAGGCGGGGGGGGGGGGGTGGAACGAGCAGCTGTCTACCCTTAGCAGGAGGGTTGCTGATTAATTACCTCTCCTGCTGCTGCTGCTGCTGGCTGTCCAGCAGCAGACTGAAGGTGGCTGCTGCTGTGCGCAGGTATATAAAGGCTCAGAGCCTATTATGACACGCGCAGCCAGCGTTCCATTGCCACATTCCGTCTACTGCAGGCGGGATACCTGGATGGCTGAATGTCACTGAGAAGCTCACAGAGACCGCCATAAGCAACAGTTTAAAAGAATGCCACAGACTAATCAACCAAACTTTTTGGGTTGGTTTCTCTTTTATAGTCTGCAGGCATTAAATGAAAGAAGTCAGTGTTCCAGCAGAGGGAGACAACGTTTCAGAAAAGGCATTGTAGCAAACCAAAAAAGAAATTTTAAGCGCAGCAGAGTAACCAGCTCACATACCTGTTAGCTCAGGTGAGTTTAAAAGGCTGCTGTTGATAACAAGGGCATTTGCTAAATAGATGGTGTGTGTGCAACAATATACTGAAAGGTCAATTATATTGTGCAGCTTATCTCACCACCTGTAGTTATTTAGGTGAAAGCTCCAAAATGCTTGCCTAATATGTCTGTTTATCCAAAAGGAAGTATAGAGGGAGAGCTAGATAGATAGCATTGCATTACATTACATGGCAATGCAATGCACAGTTGCTGAAGTTGAACCAAAATGAGCTTGTCATCTGGCTTCTGCAACTTTTAACATGAAAAATCCAATGAGGAGAAGAAAAGCAAAGCCAAAGAGTCCATCCCAAAATCCGACAAACAAGCCAAATGAACAAAAAGCATTGAATTCAATTCTTTCTGATTTTAGAAACTGCATTAAAGAAGGGGTGCACCGGTCCTGGAGATACTGCAATACCAGGTCAATGCGTGGAGTGGACAGAGCAAGCTCTTTTTCCATCTCCCTGTTCTAAAAATCCATTTAATATATGGTCCCCAGATAGGGGACGTATCAGATATTAAGCTGATAAGAACAGATACTACACTTGATCTTAGCCAAAAGGCCGAGAAGCGATAACCAGAATTGGTTTCCGACTACGGTGCCACCGAAGGATTCTGAAAAGTCCATTTGTGGAGATGGCCACCTGGACTCCCGTTAAGAAGACATGCTGTCAACCTCTAGATCCCTCACATGCCTGCACTTTTCGGCTTGCTGCTGCTGCAATCCACGCGTTTTAGATCTGCATAACTCCACCTCTTTTAGCACAGTACCCTCAACCCCCGGCTGTTCCCACCCGCCTCAACACCGTTGGAAGGGAGGAGAACCAATTAAGGCGGGGGGGGGGTGGAACGAGCAGCTGTCTACCCTTAGCAGGAGGGTTGCTGATTAATTACCTCTCCTGCTGCTGCTGCTGCTGCTGGCTGTCCAGCAGCAGACTGAAGGTGGCTGCTGCTGTGCGCAGGTATATAAAGGCTCAGAGCCTATTATGACACGCGCAGCCAGCGTTCCATTGCCACATTCCGTCTACTGCAGGCGGGATACCTGGATGGCTGAATGTCACTGAGAAGCTCACAGAGACCGCCATAAGCAACAGTTTAAAAGAATGCCACAGACTAATCAACCAAACTTTTTGGGTTGGTTTCTCTTTTATAGTCTGCAGGCATTAAATGAAAGAAGTCAGTGTTCCAGCAGAGGGAGACAACGTTTCAGAAAAGGCATTGTAGCAAACCAAAAAAGAAATTTTAAGCGCAGCAGAGTAACCAGCTCACATACCTGTTAGCTCAGGTGAGTTTAAAAGGCTGCTGTTGATAACAAGGGCATTTGCTAAATAGATGGTGTGTGTGCAACAATATACTGAAAGGTCAATTATATTGTGCAGCTTATCTCACCACCTGTAGTTATTTAGGTGAAAGCTCCAAAATGCTTGCCTAATATGTCTGTTTATCCAAAAGGAAGTATAGAAGGAGAGCTAGATAGATAGCATTGCATTACATTACATGGCAATGCAATGCACAGTTGCTGAAGTTGAACCAAAATGAGCTTGTCATCTGGCTTCTGCAACTTTTAACATGAAAAATCCAATGAGGAGAAGAAAAGCAAAGCCAAAGAGTCCATCCCAAAATCCGACAAACAAGCCAAATGAACAAAAAACATTGAATTCAATTCTTTCTGATTTTAGAAACTGCATTAAAGAAGGGGTGCACCGGTCCTGGAGATACTGCAATACCAGGTCAATGCGTGGAGTGGACAGAGCAAGCTCTTTTTCCATCTCCCTGTTCTAAAAATCCATTTAATATATGGTCCCCAGATAGGGGACGTATCAGATATTAAACTGATAAGAACAGATACTACACTTGATCTTAGCCAAAAGGCCGAGAAGCGATAACCAGAATTGGTTTCCGACTACGGTGCCACCCAAGGATTCTGAAAAGTCCATTTGTGGAGATGGCCACCTGGACTCCCGTTAAGAAGACATGCTGTCAACCTCTAGATCCCTCACATGCCTGCACTTTTCGGCTGGCTGCTGCTGCAATCCACGCGTTTTAGATCTGCATAACTCCACCTCTTTTAGCACAGTACTCTCAACCCCCGGCAGTTCCCAACCGCCTCAACACCGTTGGAAGGGAGGAGAACCAATTAAGGCGGGGGGGGGGGGTGGAACGAGCAGCTGTCTACCCTTAGCAGTAGGGTTGCTGATTAATTACCTCTCCTGCTGCTGCTGCTGCTGGCTGTCCAGCAGCAGACTGAAGGTGGCTGCTGCTGTGCGCAGGTATATAAAGGCTCAGAGCCTATTATGACACGCGCAGCCAGCGTTCCATTGCCACATTCCGTCTACTGCAGGCGGGATACCTGGATGGCTGAATGTCACTGAGAAGCTCACAGAGACCGCCATAAGCAACAGTTTAAAAGAATGCCACAGACTAATCAACCAAACTTTTTGGGTTGGTTTCTCTTTTATAGTCTGCAGGCATTAAATGAAAGAAGTCAGTGTTCCAGCAGAGGGAGACAACGTTTCAGAAAAGGCATTGTAGCAAACCAAAAAAGAAATTTTAAGTGCAGCAGAGTAACCAGCTCACATACCTGTTAGCTCAGGTGAGTTTAAAAGGCTGCTGTTGATAACAAGGGCATTTGCTAAATAGATGGTGTGTGTGCAACAATATACTGAAAGGTCAATTATATTGTGCAGCTTATCTCACCACCTGTAGTTATTTAGGTGAAAGCTCCAAAATGCTTGCCTAATATGTCTGTTTATCCAAAAGGAAGTATAGAGGGAGAGCTAGATAGATAGCATTGCATTACATTACATGGCAATGCAATGCACAGTTGCTGAAGTTGAACCAAAATGAGCTTGTCATCTGGCTTCTGCAACTTTTAACATGAAAAATCCAATGAGGAGAAGAAAAGCAAAGCCAAAGAGTCCATCCCAAAATCCGACAAACAAGCCAAATGAACAAAAAGCATTGAATTCAATTCTTTCTGATTTTAGAAACTGCATTAAAGAAGGGGTGCACCGGTCCTGGAGATACTGCAATACCAGGTCAATGCGTGGAGTGGACAGAGCAAGCTCTTTTTCCATCTCCCTGTTCTAAAAATCCATTTAATATATGGTCCCCAGATAGGGGACGTATCAGATATTAAACTGATAAGAACAGATACTACACTTGATCTTAGCCAAAAGGCCGAGAAGCGATAACCAGAATTGGTTTCCGACTACGGTGCCACCCAAGGATTCTGAAAAGTCCATTTGTGGAGATGGCCACCTGGACTCCCGTTAAGAAGACATGCTGTCAACCTCTAGATCCCTCACATGCCTGCACTTTTCGGCTTGCTGCTGCTGCAATCCACGCGTTTTAGATCTGCATAACTCCACCTCTTTTAGCACAGTACCCTCAACACCCGGCTGTTCCCACCCGCCTCAACACCGTTGGAAGGGAGGAGAACCAATTAAGGCGGGGGGGGGGGTGGAACGATCAGCTGTCTACCCTTAGCAGGAGGGTTGCTGATTAATTACCTCTCCTGCTGCTGCTGCTGGCTGTCCAGCAGCAGACTGAAGGTGGCTGCTGCTGTGCGCAGGTATATAAAGGCTCAGAGCCTATTATGACACGCGCAGCCAGCGTTCCATTGCCACATTCCGTCTACTGCAGGCGGGATACCTGGATGGCTGAATGTCACTGAGAAGCTCACAGAGACCGCCATAAGCAACAGTTTAAAAGAATGCCACAGACTAATCAACCAAACTTTTTGGGTTGGTTTCTCTTTTATAGTCTGCAGGCATTAAATGAAAGAAGTCAGTGTTCCAGCAGAGGGAGACAACGTTTCAGAAAAGGCATTGTAGCAAACCAAAAAAGAAATTTTAAGCGCAGCAGAGTAACCAGCTCACATACCTGTTAGCTCAGGTGAGTTTAAAAGGCTGCTGTTGATAACAAGGGCATTTGCTAAATAGATGGTGTGTGTGCAACAATATACTGAAAGGTCAATTATATTGTGCAGCTTATCTCACCACCTGTAGTTATTTAGGTGAAAGCTCCAAAATGCTTGCCTAATATGTCTGTTTATCCAAAAGGAAGTATAGAGGGAGAGCTAGATAGATAGCATTGCATTACATTACATGGCAATGCAATGCACAGTTGCTGAAGTTGAACCAAAATGAGCTTGTCATCTGGCTTCTGCAACTTTTAACATGAAAAATCCAATGAGGAGAAGAAAAGCAAAGCCAAAGAGTCCATCCCAAAATCCGACAAACAAGCCAAATGAACAAAAAGCATTGAATTCAATTCTTTCTGATTTTAGAAACTGCATTAAAGAAGGGGTGCACCGGTCCTGGAGATACTGCAATACCAGGTCAATGCGTGGAGTGGACAGAGCAAGCTCTTTTTCCATCTCCCTGTTCTAAAAATCCATTTAATATATGGTCCCCAGATAGGGGACGTATCAGATATTAAACTGATAAGAACAGATACTACACTTGATCTTAGCCAAAAGGCCGAGAAGCGATAACCAGAATTGGTTTCCGACTACGGTGCCACCCAAGGATTCTGAAAAGTCCATTTGTGGAGATGGCCACCTGGACTCCCGTTAAGAAGACATGCTGTCAACCTCTAGATCCCTCACATGCCTGCACTTTTCGGCTTGCTGCTGCTGCAATCCACGCGTTTTAGATCTGCATAACTCCACCTCTTTTAGCACAGTACCCTCAACCCCCGGCTGTTCCCACCCGCCTCAACACCGTTGGAAGGGAGGAGAACCAATTAAGGCGGGGGGGGTGGAACGAGCAGCTGTCTACCCTTAGCAGGAGGGTTGCTGATTAATTACCTCTCCTGCTGCTGCTGCTGCTGCTGGCTGTCCAGCAGCAGACTGAAGGTGGCTGCTGCTGTGCGCAGGTATATAAAGGCTCAGAGCCTATTATGACACGCGCAGCCAGCGTTCCATTGCCACATTCCGTCTACTGCAGGCGGGATACCTGGATGGCTGAATGTCACTGAGAAGCTCACAGAGACCGCCATAAGCAACAGTTTAAAAGAATGCCACAGACTAATCAACCAAACTTTTTGGGTTGGTTTCTCTTTAATAGTCTGCAGGCATTAAATGAAAGAAGTCAGTGTTCCAGCAGAGGGAGACAACGTTTCAGAAAAGGCATTGTAGCAAACCAAAAAAGAAATTTTAAGCGCAGCAGAGTAACCAGCTCACATACCTGTTAGCTCAGGTGAGTTTAAAAGGCTGCTGTTGATAACAAGGGCATTTGCTAAATAGATGGTGTGTGTGCAACAATATACTGAAAGGTCAATTATATTGTGCAGCTTATCTCACCACCTGTAGTTATTTAGGTGAAAGCTCCAAAATGCTTGCCTAATATGTCTGTTTATCCAAAAGGAAGTATAGAGGGAGAGCTAGATAGATAGCATTGCATTACATTACATGGCAATGCAATGCACAGTTGCTGAAGTTGAACCAAAATGAGCTTGTCATCTGGCTTCTGCAACTTTTAACATGAAAAATCCAATGAGGAGAAGAAAAGCAAAGCCAAAGAGTCCACCCCAAAATCCGACAAACAAGCCAAATGAACAAAAAGCATTGAATTCAATTCTTTCTGATTTTAGAAACTGCATTAAAGAAGGGGTGCACCGGTCCTGGAGATACTGCAATACCAGGTCAATGCGTGGAGTGGACAGAGCAAGCTCTTTTTCCATCTCCCTGTTCTAAAAATCCATTTAATATATGGTCCCCAGATAGGGGACGTATCAGATATTAAACTGATAAGAACAGATACTACACTTGATCTTAGCCAAAAGGCCGAGAAGCGATAACCAGAATTGGTTTCCGACTACGGTGCCACCCAAGGATTCTGAAAAGTCCATTTGTGGAGATGGCCACCTGGACTCCCATTAAGAAGACATGCTGTCAACCTCTAGATCCCTCACATGCCTGCACTTTTCGGCTTGCTGCTGCTGCAATCCACGCGTTTTAGATCTGCATAACTACACCTCTTTTAGCACAGTACTCTCAACCCCCGGCTGTTCCCACCCGCCTCAACACCGTTGGAAGGGAGGAGAACCAATTAAGGCGGGGGGGGGGGTGGAACGAGCAGCTGTCTACCCTTAGCAGGAGGGTTGCTGATTAATTACCTCTCCTGCTGTTGCTGCTGCTGCTGGCTGTCCAGCAGCAGACTGAAGGTGGCTGCTGCTGTGCGCAGGTATATAAAGGCTCAGAGCCTATTATGACACGCGCAGCCAGCGTTCCATTGCCACATTCCGTCTACTGCAGGCGGGATACCTGGATGGCTGAATGTCACTGAGAAGCTCACAGAGACCGCCATAAGCAACAGTTTAAAAGAATGCCACAGACTAATCAACCAAACTTTTTGGGTTGGTTTCTCTTTTATAGTCTGCAGGCATTAAATGAAAGAAGTCAGTGTTCCAGCAGAGGGAGACAACGTTTCAGAAAAGGCATTGTAGCAAACCAAAAAAGAAATTTTAAGCGCAGCAGAGTAACCAGCTCA
This sequence comes from Phyllobates terribilis, assembly GCF_046119375.1. Lineage (NCBI taxonomy): Eukaryota > Metazoa > Chordata > Amphibia > Anura > Dendrobatidae > Phyllobates > Phyllobates terribilis. The sequence continues at coordinate 210,292 of NW_027363523.1, read as the reverse complement.
CATACCTGTTAGCTCAGGTGAGTTTAAAAGGCTGCTGTTGATAACAAGGGCATTTGCTAAATAGATGGTGTGTGTGCAACAATATACTGAAAGGTCAATTATATTGTGCAGCTTATCTCACCACCTGTAGTTATTTAGGTGAAAGCTCCAAAATGCTTGCCTAATATGTCTGTTTATCCAAAAGGAAGTATAGAGGGAGAGCTAGATAGATAACATTGCATTACATTACATGGCAATGCAATGCACAGTTGCTGAAGTTGAACCAAAATGAGCTTGTCATCTGGCTTCTGCAACTTTTAACATGAAAAATCCAATGAGGAGAAGAAAAGCAAAGCCAAAGAGTCCATCCCAAAATCCGACAAACAAGCCAAATGAACAAAAAGCATTGAATTCAATTCTTTCTGATTTTAGAAACTGCATTAAAGAAGGGGTGCACCGGTCCTGGAGATACTGCAATACCAGGTCAATGCGTGGAGTGGACAGAGCAAGCTCTTTTTCCATCTCCCTGTTCTAAAAATCCATTTAATATATGGTCCCCAGATAGGGGACGTATCAGATATTAAACTGATAAGAACAGATACTACACTTGATCTTAGCCAAAAGGCCGAGAAGCGATAACCAGAATTGGTTTCCGACTACGGTGCCACCCAAGGATTCTGAAAAGTCCATTTGTGGAGATGGCCACCTGGACTCCCGTTAAGAAGACATGCTGTCAACCTCTAGATCCCTCACATGCCTGCACTTTTCGGCTTGCTGCTGCTGCAATCCACGCGTTTTAGATCTGCATAACTCCACCTCTTTTAGCACAGTACCCTCAACCCCCGGCTGTTCCCACCCGCCTCAACACCGTTGGAAGGGAGGAGAACCAATTAAGGCGGGGGGGGGGGTGGAACGAGCAGCTGTCTACCCTTAGCAGGAGGGTTGCTGATTAATTACCTCTCCTGCTGCTGCTGCTGCTGCTGGCTGTCCAGCAGCAGACTGAAGGTGGCTGCTGCTGTGCGCAGGTATATAAAGGCTCAGAGCCTATTATGACACGCGCAGCCAGCGTTCCATTGCCACATTCCGTCTACTGCAGGCGGGATACCTGGATGGCTGAATGTCACTGAGAAGCTCACAGAGACCGCCATAAGCAACAGTTTAAAAGAATGCCACAGACTAATCAACCAAACTTTTTGGGTTGGTTTCTCTTTTATAGTCTGCAGGCATTAAATGAAAGAAGTCAGTGTTCCAGCAGAGGGAGAAAACGTTTCAGAAAAGGCATTGTAGCAAACCAAAAAAGAAATTTTAAGCGCAGCAGAGTAACCAGCTCACATACCTGTTAGCTCAGGTGAGTTTAAAAGGCTGCTGTTGATAACAAGGGCATTTGCTAAATAGATGGTGTGTGTGCAACAATATACTGAAAGGTCAATTATATTGTGCAGCTTATCTCACCACCTGTAGTTATTTAGGTGAAAGCTCCAAAATGCTTGCCTAATATGTCTGTTTATCCAAAAGGAAGTATAGAGGGAGAGCTAGATAGATAGCATTGCATTACATTACATGGCAATGCAATGCACAGTTGCTGAAGTTGAACCAAAATGAGCTTGTCATCTGGCTTCTGCAACTTTTAACATGAAAAATCCAATGAGGAGAAGAAAAGCAAAGCCAAAGAGTCCATCCCAAAATCCGACAAACAAGCCAAATGAACAAAAAGCATTGAATTCAATTCTTTCTGATTTTAGAAACTGCATTAAAGAAGGGGTGCACCGGTCCTGGAGATACTGCAATACCAGGTCAATGCGTGGAGTGGACAGAGCAAGCTCTTTTTCCATCTCCCTGTTCTAAAAATCCATTTAATATATGGTCCCCAGATAGGGGACGTATCAGATATTAAACTGATAAGAACAGATACTACACTTGATCTTAGCCAAAAGGCCGAGAAGCGATAACCAGAATTGGTTTCCGACTACGGTGCCACCCAAGGATTCTGAAAAGTCCATTTGTGGAGATGGCCACCTGGACTCCCGTTAAGAAGACATGCTGTCAACCTCTAGATCCCTCACATGCCTGCACTTTTCGGCTTGCTGCTGCTGCAATCCACGCGTTTTAAATCTGCATAACTCCACCTCTTTTAGCACAGTACCCTCAACCCCCGGCTGTTCCCACCCGCCTCAACACCGTTGGAAGGGACGAGAACCAATTAAGGCGGGGGGGGGGGATGGAGGAACGAGCAGCTGTCTACCCTTAGCAGGAGGGTTGCTGATTAATTACCTCTCCTGCTGCTGCTGCTGCTGCTGGCTGTCCAGCAGCAGACTGAAGGTGGCTGCTGCTGTGCGCAGGTATATAAAGGCTCAGAGCCTATTATGACACGCGCAGCCAGCGTTTCATTGCCACATTCCGTCTACTGCAGGCGGGATACCTGGATGGCTGAATGTCACTGAGAAGCTCACAGAGACCGCCATAAGCAACAGTTTAAAAGAATGCCACAGACTAATCAACCAAACTTTTTGGGTTGGTTTCTCTTTTATAGTCTGCAGGCATTAAATGAAAGAAGTCAGTGTTCCAGCAGAGGGAGACAACGTTTCAGAAAAGGCATTGTAGCAAACCAAAAAAGAAATTTTAAGCGCAGCAGAGTAACCAGCTCACATACCTGTTAGCTCAGGTGAGTTTAAAAGGCTGCTGTTGATAACAAGGGCATTTGCTAAATAGATGGTGTGTGTGCAACAATATACTGAAAGGTCAATTATATTGTGCAGCTTATCTCACCACCTGTAGTTATTTAGGTGAAAGCTCCAAAATGCTTGCCTAATATGTCTGTTTATCCAAAAGGAAGTATAGAGGGAGAGCTAGATAGATAGCATTGCATTACATTACATGGCAATGCAATGCACAGTTGCTGAAGTTGAACCAAAATGAGCTTGTCATCTGGCTTCTGCAACTTTTAACATGAAAAATCCAATGAGGAGAAGAAAAGCAAAGCCAAAGAGTCCATCCCAAAATCCGACAAACAAGCCAAATGAACAAAAAGCATTGAATTCAATTCTTTCTGATTTTAGAAACTGCATTAAAGAAGGGGTGCACCGGTCCTGGAGATACTGCAATACCAGGTCAATGCGTGGAGTGGACAGAGCAAGCTCTTTTTCCATCTCCCTGTTCTAAAAATCCATTTAATATATGGTCCCCAGATAGGGGACGTATCAGATATTAAACTGATAAGAACAGATACTACACTTGATCTTAGCCAAAAGGCCGAGAAGCGATAACCAGAATTGGTTTCCGACTACGGTGCCACCCAAGGATTCTGAAAAGTCCATTTGTGGAGATGGCCACCTGGACTCCCGTTAAGAAGACATGCTGTCAACCTCTAGATCCCTCACATGCCTGCACTTTTCGGCTTGCTGCTGCTGCAATCCACGCGTTTTAGATCTGCATAACTCCACCTCTTTTAGCACAGTACCCTCAACCCCCGGCTGTTCCCACCCGCCTCAACACCGTTGGAAGGGAGGAGAACCAATTAAGGCGGGGGGGGGGTGGAACGAGCAGCTGTCTACCCTTAGCAGGAGGGTTGCTGATTAATTACCTCTCCTGCTGCTGCTGCTGGCTGTCCAGCAGCAGACTGAAGGTGGCTGCTGCTGTGCGCAGGTATATAAAGGCTCAGAGCCTATTATGACACGCGCAGCCAGCGTTCCATTGCCACATTCCGTCTACTGCAGGCGGGATACCTGGATGGCTGAATGTCACTGAGAAGCTCACAGAGACCGCCATAAGCAACAGTTTAAAAGAATGCCACAGACTAATCAACCAAACTTTTTGGGTTGGTTTCTCTTTTATAGTCTGCAGGCATTAAATGAAAGAAGTCAGTGTTCCAGCAGAGGGAGAAAATGTTTCAGAAAAGGCATTGTAGCAAACCAAAAAAGAAATTTTAAGCGCAGCAGAGTAACCAGCTCACATACCTGTTAGCTCAGGTGAGTTTAAAAGGCTGCTGTTGATAACAAGGGCATTTGCTAAATAGATGGTGTGTGTGCAACAATATACTGAAAGGTCAATTATATTGTGCAGCTTATCTCACCACCTGTAGTTATTTAGGTGAAAGCTCCAAAATGCTTGCCTAATATGTCTGTTTATCCAAAAGGAAGTATAGAGGGAGAGCTAGATAGATAGCATTGCATTACATTACATGGCAATGCAATGCACAGTTGCTGAAGTTGAACCAAAATGAGCTTGTCATCTGGCTTCTGCAACTTTTAACATGAAAAATCCAATGAGGAGAAGAAAAGCAAAGCCAAAGAGTCCATCCCAAAATCCGACAAACAAGCCAAATGAACAAAAAGCATTGAATTCAATTCTTTCTGATTTTAGAAACTGCATTAAAGAAGGGGTGCACCGGTCCTGGAGATACTGCAATACCAGGTCAATGCGTGGAGTGGACAGAGCAAGCTCTTTTTCCATCTCCCTGTTCTAAAAATCCATTTAATATATGGTCCCCAGATAGGGGACGTATCAGATATTAAACTGATAAGAACAGATACTACACTTGATCTTAGCCAAAAGGCCAAGAAGCGATAACCAGAATTGGTTTCCGACTACGGTGCCACCCAAGGATTCTGAAAAGTCCATTTGTGGAGATGGCCACCTGGACTCCCGTTAAGAAGACATGCTGTCAACCTCTAGATCCCTCACATGCCTGCACTTTTCGGCTTGCTGCTGCTGCAATCCACGCGTTTTAGATCTGCATAACTCCACCTCTTTTAGCACAGTACCCTCAACCCCCGGCTGTTCCCACCCGCCTCAACACCGTTGGAAGGGAGGAGAACCAATTAAGGCGGGGGGGGTGGAACGAGCAGCTGTCTACCCTTAGCAGGAGGGTTGCTGATTAATTACCTCTCCTGCTGCTGCTGCTGCTGCTGGCTGTCCAGCAGCAGACTGAAGGTGGCTGCTGCTGTGCGCAGGTATATAAAGGCTCAGAGCCTATTATGACACGCGCAGCCAGCGTTCCATTGCCACATTCCGTCTACTGCAGGCGGGATACCTGGATGGCTGAATGTCACTGAGAAGCTCACAGAGACCGCCATAAGCAACAGTTTAAAAGAATGCCACAGACTAATCAACCAAACTTTTTGGGTTGGTTTCTCTTTTATAGTCTGCAGGCATTAAATGAAAGAAGTAAGTGTTCCAGCAGAGGGAGAAAACGTTTCAGAAAAGGCATTGTAGCAAACCAAAAAAGAAATTTTAAGCGCAGCAGAGTAACCAGCTCACATACCTGTTAGCTCAGGTGAGTTTAAAAGGCTGCTGTTGATAACAAGGGCATTTGCTAAATAGATGGTGTGTGTGCAACAATATACTGAAAGGTCAATTATATTGTGCAGCTTATCTCACCACCTGTAGTTATTTAGGTGAAAGCTCCAAAATGCTTGCCTAATATGTCTGTTTATCCAAAAGGAAGTATAGAGGGAGAGCTAGATAGATAGCATTGCATTACATTACATGGCAATGCAATGCACAGTTGCTGAAGTTGAACCAAAATGAGCTTGTCATCTGGCTTCTGCAACTTTTAACATGAAAAATCCAATGAGGAGAAGAAAAGCAAAGCCAAAGAGTCCATCCCAAAATCCGACAAACAAGCCAAATGAACAAAAAGCATTGAATTCAATTCTTTCTGATTTTAGAAACTGCATTAAAGAAGGGGTGCACCGGTCCTGGAGATACTGCAATACCAGGTCAATGCGTGGAGTGGACAGAGCAAGCTCTTTTTCCATCTCCCTGTTCTAAAAATCCATTTAATATATGGTCCCCAGATAGGGGACGTATCAGATATTAAACTGATAAGAACAGATACTACACTTGATCTTAGCCAAAAGGCCGAGAAGCGATAACCAGAATTGGTTTCCGACTACGGTGCCACCCAAGGATTCTGAAAAGTCCATTTGTGGAGATGGCCACCTGGACTCCCGTTAAGAAGACATGCTGTCAACCTCTAGATCCCTCACATGCCTGCACTTTTCGGCTTGCTGCTGCTGCAATCCACGCGTTTTAAATCTGCATAACTCCACCTCTTTTAGCACAGTACCCTCAACCCCCGGCTGTTCCCACCCGCCTCAACACCGTTGGAAGGGAGGAGAACCAATTAAGGCGGGGGGGGGGATGGAGGAACGAGCAGCTGTCTACCCTTAGCAGGAGGGTTGCTGATTAATTACCTCTCCTGCTGCTGCTGCTGCTGCTGGCTGTCCAGCAGCAGACTGAAGGTGGCTGCTGCTGTGCGCAGGTATATAAAGGCTCAGAGCCTATTATGACACGCGCAGCCAGCGTTTCATTGCCACATTCCGTCTACTGCAGGCGGGATACCTGGATGGCTGAATGTCACTGAGAAGCTCACAGAGACCGCCATAAGCAACAGTTTAAAAGAATGCCACAGACTAATCAACCAAACTTTTTGGGTTGGTTTCTCTTTTATAGTCTGCAGGCATTAAATGAAAGAAGTCAGTGTTCCAGCAGAGGGAGACAACGTTTCAGAAAAGGCATTGTAGCAAACCAAAAAAGAAATTTTAAGCGCAGCAGAGTAACCAGCTCACATACCTGTTAGCTCAGGTGAGTTTAAAAGGCTGCTGTTGATAACAAGGGCATTTGCTAAATAGATGGTGTGTGTGCAACAATATACTGAAAGGTCAATTATATTGTGCAGCTTATCTCACCACCTGTAGTTATTTAGGTGAAAGCTCCAAAATGCTTGCCTAATATGTCTGTTTATCCAAAAGGAAGTATAGAGGGAGAGCTAGATAGATAGCATTGCATTACATTACATGGCAATGCAATGCACAGTTGCTGAAGTTGAACCAAAATGAGCTTGTCATCTGGCTTCTGCAACTTTTAACATGAAAAATCCAATGAGGAGAAGAAAAGCAAAGCCAAAGAGTCCATCCCAAAATCCGACAAACAAGCCAAATGAACAAAAAGCATTGAATTCAATTCTTTCTGATTTTAGAAACTGCATTAAAGAAGGGGTGCACCGGTCCTGGAGATACTGCAATACCAGGTCAATGCGTGGAGTGGACAGAGCAAGCTCTTTTTCCATCTCCCTGTTCTAAAAATCCATTTAATATATGGTCCCCAGATAGGGGACGTATCAGATATTAAACTGATAAGAACAGATACTACACTTGATCTTAGCCAAAAGGCCGAGAAGCGATAACCAGAATTGGTTTCCGACTACGGTGCCACCCAAGGATTCTGAAAAGTCCATTTGTGGAGATGGCCACCTGGACTCCCGTTAAGAAGACATGCTGTCAACCTCTAGATCCCTCACATGCCTGCACTTTTCGGCTTGCTGCTGCTGCAATCCACGCGTTTTAGATCTGCATAACTCCACCTCTTTTAGCACAGTACCCTCAACCCCCGGCTGTTCCCACCCGCCTCAACACCGTTGGAAGGGAGGAGAACCAATTAAGGCGGGGGGGGTGGAACGAGCAGCTGTCTACCCTTAGCAGGAGGGTTGCTGATTAATTACCTCTCCTGCTGCTGCTGCTGCTGGCTGTCCAGCAGCAGACTGAAGGTGGCTGCTGCTGTGCGCAGGTATATAAAGGCTCAGAGCCTATTATGACACGCGCAGCCAGCGTTCCATTGCCACATTCCGTCTACTGCAGGCGGGATACCTGGATGGCTGAATGTCACTGAGAAGCTCACCGAGACCGCCATAAGCAACAGTTTAAAAGAATGCCACAGACTAATCAACCAAACTTTTTGGGTTGGTTTCTCTTTTATAGTCTGCAGGCATTAAATGAAAGAAGTCAGTGTTCCAGCAGAGGGAGACAACGTTTCAGAAAAGGCATTGTAGCAAACCAAAAAAGAAATTTTAAGCGCAGCAGAGTAACCAGCTCACATACCTGTTAGCTCAGGTGAGTTTAAAAGGCTGCTGTTGATAACAAGGGCATTTGCTAAATAGATGGTGTGTGTGCAACAATATACTGAAAGGTCAATTATATTGTGCAGCTTATCTCACCACCTGTAGTTATTTAGGTGAAAGCTCCAAAATGCTTGCCTAATATGTCTGTTTATCCAAAAGGAAGTATAGAGGGAGAGCTAGATAGATAGCATTGCATTACATTACATGGCAATGCAATGCACAGTTGCTGAAGTTGAACCAAAATGAGCTTGTCATCTGGCTTCTGCAACTTTTAACATGAAAAATCCAATGAGGAGAAGAAAAGCAAAGCCAAAGAGTCCATCCCAAAATCCGACAAACAAGCCAAATGAACAAAAAGCATTGAATTCAATTCTTTCTGATTTTAGAAACTGCATTAAAGAAGGGGTGCACCGGTCCTGGAGATACTGCAATACCAGGTCAATGCGTGGAGTGGACAGAGCAAGCTCTTTTTCCATCTCCCTGTTCTAAAAATCCATTTAATATATGGTCCCCAGATAGGGGACGTATCAGATATTAAACTGATAAGAACAGATACTACACTTGATCTTAGCCAAAAGGCCGAGAAGCGATAACCAGAATTGGTTTCCGACTACGGTGCCACCCAAGGATTCTGAAAAGTCCATTTGTGGAGATGGCCACCTGGACTCCCGTTAAGAAGACATGCTGTCAACCTCTAGATCCCTCACATGCCTGCACTTTTCGGCTTGCTGCTGCTGCAATCCACGCGTTTTAGATCTGCATAACTCCACCTCTTTTAGCACAGTACCCTCAACCCCCGGCTGTTCCCACCCGCCTCAACACCGTTGGAAGGGAGGAGAACCAATTAAGGCGGGGGGGGGTGGAACGAGCAGCTGTCTACCCTTAGCAGGAGGGTTGCTGATTAATTACCTCTCCTGCTGCTGCTGCTGCTGCTGGCTGTCCAGCAGCAGACTGAAGGTGGCTGCTGCTGTGCGCAGGTATATAAAGGCTCAGAGCCTATTATGACACGCGCAGCCAGCGTTCCATTGCCACATTCCGTCTACTGCAGGCGGGATACCTGGATGGCTGAATGTCACTGAGAAGCTCACAGAGACCGCCATAAGCAACAGTTTAAAAGAATGCCACAGACTAATCAACCAAACTTTTTGGGTTGGTTTCTCTTTTATAGTCTGCAGGCATTAAATGAAAGAAGTCAGTGTTCCAGCAGAGGGAGACAACGTTTCAGAAAAGGCATTGTAGCAAACCAAAAAAGAAATTTTAAGCGCAGCAGAGTAACCAGCGCACATACCTGTTAGCTCAGGTGAGTTTAAAAGGCTGCTGTTGATAACAAGGGCATTTGCTAAATAGATGGTGTGTGTGCAACAATATACTGAAAGGTCAATTATATTGTGCAGCTTATCTCACCACCTGTAGTTATTTAGGTGAAAGCTCCAAAATGCTTGCCTAATATGTCTGTTTATCCAAAAGGAAGTATAGAGGGAGAGCTAGATAGATAGCATTGCATTACATTACATGGCAATGCAATGCACAGTTGCTGAAGTTGAACCAAAATGAGCTTGTCATCTGGCTTCTGCAACTTTTAACATGAAAAATCCAATGAGGAGAAGAAAAGCAAAGCCAAAGAGTCCATCCCAAAATCCGACAAACAAGCCAAATGAACAAAAAGCATTGAATTCAATTCTTTCTGATTTTAGAAACTGCATTAAAGAAGGGGTGCACCGGTCCTGGAGATACTGCAATACCAGGTCAATGCGTGGAGTGGACAGAGCAAGCTCTTTTTCCATCTCCCTGTTCTAAAAATCCATTTAATATATGGTCCCCAGATAGGGGACGTATCAGATATTAAACTGATAAGAACAGATACTACACTTGATCTTAGCCAAAAGGCCGAGAAGCGATAACCAGAATTGGTTTCCGACTACGGTGCCACCCAAGGATTCTGAAAAGTCCATTTGTGGAGATGGCCACCTGGACTCCCGTTAAGAAGACATGCTGTCAACCTCTAGATCCCTCACATGCCTGCACTTTTCGGCTTGCTGCTGCTGCAATCCACGCGTTTTAGATCTGCATAACTCCACCTCTTTTAGCACAGTACCCTCAACCCCCGGCTGTTCCCACCCGCCTCAACACCGTTGGAAGGGAGGAGAACCAATTAAGGCGGGGGGGGGGGGGGGTGGAACGAGCAGCTGTCTACCCTTAGCAGGAGGGTTGCTGATTAATTACCTCTCCTGCTGCTGCTGCTGGCTGTCCAGCAGCAGACTGAAGGTGGCTGCTGCTGTGCGCAGGTATATAAAGGCTCAGAGCCTATTATGACACGCGCAGCCAGCGTTCCATTGCCACATTCCGTCTACTGCAGGCGGGATACCTGGATGGCTGAATGTCACTGAGAAGCTCACAGAGACCGCCATAAGCAACAGTTTAAAAGAATGCCACAGACTAATCAACCAAACTTTTTGGGTTGGTTTCTCTTTTATAGTCTGCAGGCATTAAATGAAAGAAGTCAGTGTTCCAGCAGAGGGAGACAACGTTTCAGAAAAGGCATTGTAGCAAACCAAAAAAGAAATTTTAAGCGCAGCAGAGTAACCAGCTCACATACCTGTTAGCTCAGGTGAGTTTAAAAGGCTGCTGTTGATAACAAGGGCATTTGCTAAATAGATGGTGTGTGTGCAACAATATACTGAAAGGTCAATTATATTGTGCAGCTTATCTCACCACCTGTAGTTATTTAGGTGAAAGCTCCAAAATGCTTGCCTAATATGTCTGTTTATCCAAAAGGAAGTATAGAGGGAGAGCTAGATAGATAGCATTGCATTACATTACATGGCAATGCAATGCACAGTTGCTGAAGTTGAACCAAAATGAGCTTGTCATCTGGCTTCTGCAACTTTTAACATGAAAAATCCAATGAGGAGAAGAAAAGCAAAGCCAAAGAGTCCATCCCAAAATCCGACAAACAAGCCAAATGAACAAAAAGCATTGAATTCAATTCTTTCTGATTTTAGAAACTGCATTAAAGAAGGGGTGCACCGGTCCTGGAGATACTGCAATACCAGGTCAATGCGTGGAGTGGACAGAGCAAGCTCTTTTTCCATCTCCCTGTTCTAAAAATCCATTTAATATATGGTCCCCAGATAGGGGACGTATCAGATATTAAACTGATAAGAACAGATACTACACTTGATCTTAGCCAAAAGGCCGAGAAGCGATAACCAGAATTGGTTTCCGACTACGGTGCCACCCAAGGATTCTGAAAAGTCCATTTGTGGAGATGGCCACCTGGACTCCCGTTAAGAAGACATGCTGTCAACCTCTAGATCCCTCACATGCCTGCACTTTTCGGCTTGCTGCTGCTGCAATCCACGTGTTTTAGATCTGCATAACTCCACCTCTTTTAGCACAGTACCCTCAACCCCCGGCTGTTCCCACCCGCCTCAACACCGTTGGAAGGGAGGAGAACCAATTAAGGCGGGGGGGTGGAACGAGCAGCTGTCTACCCTTAGCAGGAGGGTTGCTGATTAATTACCTCTCCTGCTGCTGCTGCTGCTGCTGGCTGTCCAGCAGCAGACTGAAGGTGGCTGCTGCTGTGCGCAGGTATATAAAGGCTCAGAGCCTATTATGACACGCGCAGCCAGCGTTCCATTGCCACATTCCGTCTACTGCAGGCGGGATACCTGGATGGCTGAATGTCACTGAGAAGCTCACAGAGACCGCCATAAGCAACAGTTTAAAAGAATGCCACAGACTAATCAACCAAACTTTTTGGGTTGGTTTCTCTTTAATAGTCTGCAGGCATTAAATGAAAGAAGTCAGTGTTCCAGCAGAGGGAGACAACGTTTCAGAAAAGGCATTGTAGCAAACCAAAAAAGAAATTTAAAGCGCAGCAGAGTAACCAGCTCACATACCTGTTAGCTCAGGTGAGTTTAAAAGGCTGCTGTTGATAACAAGGGCATTTGCTAAATAGATGGTGTGTGTGCAACAATATACTGAAAGGTCAATTATATTGTGCAGCTTATCTCACCACCTGTAGTTATTTAGGTGAAAGCTCCAAAATGCTTGCCTAATATGTCTGTTTATCCAAAAGGAAGTATAGAGGGAGAGCTAGATAGATAGCATTGCATTACATTACATGGCAATGCAATGCACAGTTGCTGAAGTTGAACCAAAATGAGCTTGTCATCTGGCTTCTGCAACTTTTAACATGAAAAATCCAATGAGGAGAAGAAAAGCAAAGCCAAAGAGTCCATCCCAAAATCCGACAAACAAGCCAAATGAACAAAAAGCATTGAATTCAATTCTTTCTGATTTTAGAAACTGCATTAAAGAAGGGGTGCACCGGTCCTGGAGATACTGCAATACCAGGTCAATGCGTGGAGTGGACAGAGCAAGCTCTTTTTCCATCTCCCTGTTCTAAAAATCCATTTAATATATGGTCCCCAGATAGGGGACGTATCAGATATTAAACTGATAAGAACAGATACTACACTTGATCTTAGCCAAAAGGCCGAGAAGCGATAACCAGAATTGGTTTCCGACTACGGTGCCACCCAAGGATTCTGAAAAGTCCATTTGTGGAGATGGCCACCTGGACTCCCGTTAAGAAGACATGCTGTCAACCTCTAGATCCCTCACATGCCTGCACTTTTCGGCTTGCTGCTGCTGCAATCCACGCGTTTTAGATCTGCATAACTCCACCTCTTTTAGCACAGTACCCTCAACCCCCGGCTGTTCCCACCCGCCTCAACACCGTTGGAAGGGAGGAGAACCAATTAAGGCGGGGGGGGGGGGTGGAACGAGCAGCTGTCTACCCTTAGCAGGAGGGTTGCTGATTAATTACCTCTCCTGCTGCTGCTGCTGCTGCTGGCTGTCCAGCAGCAGACTGAAGGTGGCTGCTGCTGTGCGCAGGTATATAAAGGCTCAGAGCCTATTATGACACGCGCAGCCAGCGTTCCATTGCCACATTCCGTCTACTGCAGGCGGGATACCTGGATGGCTGAATGTCACTGAGAAGCTCACAGAGACCGCCATAAGCAACAGTTTAAAAGAATGCCACAGACTAATCAACCAAACTTTTTGGGTTGGTTTCTCTTTTATAGTCTGCAGGCATTAAATGAAAGAAGTCAGTGTTCCAGCAGAGGGAGAAAACGTTTCAGAAAAGGCATTGTAGCAAACCAAAAAAGAAATTTTAAGCGCAGCAGAGTAACCAGCTCACATACCTGTTAGCTCAGGTGAGTTTAAAAGGCTGCTGTTGATAACAAGGGCATTTGCTAAATAGATGGTGTGTGTGCAACAATATACTGAAAGGTCAATTATATTGTGCAGCTTATCTCACCACCTGTAGTTATTTAGGTGAAAGCTCCAAAATGCTTGCCTAATATGTCTGTTTATCCAAAAGGAAGTATAGAGGGAGAGCTAGATAGATAGCATTGCATTACATTACATGGCAATGCAATGCACAGTTGCTGAAGTTGAACCAAAATGAGCTTGTCATCTGGCTTCTGCAACTTTTAACATGAAAAATCCAATGAGGAGAAGAAAAGCAAAGCCAAAGAGTCCATCCCAAAATCCGACAAACAAGCCAAATGAACAAAAAGCATTGAATTCAATTCTTTCTGATTTTAGAAACTGCATTAAAGAAGGGGTGCACCGGTCCTGGAGATACTGCAATACCAGGTCAATGCGTGGAGTGGACAGAGCAAGCTCTTTTTCCATCTCCCTGTTCTAAAAATCCATTTAATATATGGTCCCCAGATAGGGGACGTATCAGATATTAAACTGATAAGAACAGATACTACACTTGATCTTAGCCAAAAGGCCGAGAAGCGATAACCAGAATTGGTTTCCGACTACGGTGCCACCCAAGGATTCTGAAAAGTCCATTTGTGGAGATGGCCACCTGGACTCCCGTTAAGAAGACATGCTGTCAACCTCTAGATCCCTCACATGCCTGCACTTTTCGGCTTGCTGCTGCTGCAATCCACGCGTTTTAAATCTGCATAACTCCACCTCTTTTAGCACAGTACCCTCAACCCCCGGCTGTTCCCACCCGCCTCAACACCGTTGGAAGGGAGGAGAACCAATTAAGGCGGAGGGGGGGATGGAGGAACGAGCAGCTGTCTACCCTTAGCAGGAGGGTTGCTGATTAATTACCTCTCCTGCTGCTGCTGCTGCTGCTGGCTGTCCAGCAGCAGACTGAAGGTGGCTGCTGCTGTGCGCAGGTATATAAAGGCTCAGAGCCTATTATGACACGCGCAGCCAGCGTTTCATTGCCACATTCCGTCTACTGCAGGCGGGATACCTGGATGGCTGAATGTCACTGAGAAGCTCACAGAGACCGCCATAAGCAACAGTTTAAAAGAATGCCACAGACTAATCAACCAAACTTTTTGGGTTGGTTTCTCTTTTATAGTCTGCAGGCATTAAATGAAAGAAGTCAGTGTTCCAGCAGAGGGAGACAACGTTTCAGAAAAGGCATTGTAGCAAACCAAAAAAGAAATTTTAAGCGCAGCAGAGTAACCAGCTCACATACCTGTTAGCTCAGGTGAGTTTAAAAGGCTGCTGTTGATAACAAGGGCATTTGCTAAATAGATGGTGTGTGTGCAACAATATACTGAAAGGTCAATTATATTGTGCAGCTTATCTCACCACCTGTAGTTATTTAGGTGAAAGCTCCAAAATGCTTGCCTAATATGTCTGTTTATCCAAAAGGAAGTATAGAGGGAGAGCTAGATAGATAGCATTGCATTACATTACATGGCAATGCAATGCACAGTTGCTGAAGTTGAACCAAAATGAGCTTGTCATCTGGCTTCTGCAACTTTTAACATGAAAAATCCAATGAGGAGAAGAAAAGCAAAGCCAAAGAGTCCATCCCAAAATCCGACAAACAAGCCAAATGAACAAAAAGCATTGAATTCAATTCTTTCTGATTTTAGAAACTGCATTAAAGAAGGGGTGCACCGGTCCTGGAGATACTGCAATACCAGGTCAATGCGTGGAGTGGACAGAGCAAGCTCTTTTTCCATCTCCCTGTTCTAAAAATCCATTTAATATATGGTCCCCAGATAGGGGACGTATCAGATATTAAACTGATAAGAACAGATACTACACTTGATCTTAGCCAAAAGGCCGAGAAGCGATAACCAGAATTGGTTTCCGACTACGGTGCCACCCAAGGATTCTGAAAAGTCCATTTGTGGAGATGGCCACCTGGACTCCCGTTAAGAAGACATGCTGTCAACCTCTAGATCCCTCACATGCCTGCACTTTTCGGCTTGCTGCTGCTGCAATCCACGCGTTTTAGATCTGCATAACTCCACCTCTTTTAGCACAGTACCCTCAACCCCCGGCTGTTCCCACCCGCCTCAACACCGTTGGAAGGGAGGAGAACCAATTAAGGCGGGGGGGGTGGAACGAGCAGCTGTCTACCCTTAGCAGGAGGGTTGCTGATTAATTACCTCTCCTGCTGCTGCTGCTGCTGGCTGTCCAGCAGCAGACTGAAGGTGGCTGCTGCTGTGCGCAGGTATATAAAGGCTCAGAGCCTATTATGACACGCGCAGCCAGCGTTCCATTGCCACATTCCGTCTACTGCAGGCGGGATACCTGGATGGCTGAATGTCACTGAGAAGCTCACCGAGACCGCCATAAGCAACAGTTTAAAAGAATGCCACAGACTAATCAACCAAACTTTTTGGGTTGGTTTCTCTTTTATAGTCTGCAGGCATTAAATGAAAGAAGTCAGTGTTCCAGCAGAGGGAGACAACGTTTCAGAAAAGGCATTGTAGCAAACCAAAAAAGAAATTTTAAGCGCAGCAGAGTAACCAGCTCACATACCTGTTAGCTCAGGTGAGTTTAAAAGGCTGCTGTTGATAACAAGGGCATTTGCTAAATAGATGGTGTGTGTGCAACAATATACTGAAAGGTTAATTATATTGTGCAGCTTATCTCACCACCTGTAGTTATTTAGGTGAAAGCTCCAAAATGCTTGCCTAATATGTCTGTTTATCCAAAAGGAAGTATAGAGGGAGAGCTAGATAGATAGCATTGCATTACATTACATGGCAATGCAATGCACAGTTGCTGAAGTTGAACCAAAATGAGCTTGTCATCTGGCTTCTGCAACTTTTAACATGAAAAATCCAATGAGGAGAAGAAAAGCAAAGCCAAAGAGTCCATCCCAAAATCCGACAAACAAGCCAAATGAACAAAAAGCATTGAATTCAATTCTTTCTGATTTTAGAAACTGCATTAAAGAAGGGGTGCACCGGTCCTGGAGATACTGCAATACCAGGTCAATGCGTGGAGTGGACAGAGCAAGCTCTTTTTCCATCTCCCTGTTCTAAAAATCCATTTAATATATGGTCCCCAGATAGGGGACGTATCAGATATTAAACTGATAAGAACAGATACTACACTTGATCTTAGCCAAAAGGCCGAGAAGCGATAACCAGAATTGGTTTCCGACTACGGTGCCACCCAAGGATTCTGAAAAGTCCATTTGTGGAGATGGCCACCTGGACTCCCGTTAAGAAGACATGCTGTCAACCTCTAGATCCCTCACATGCCTGCACTTTTCGGCTTGCTGCTGCTGCAATCCACGCGTTTTAGATCTGCATAACTCCACCTCTTTTAGCACAGTACCCTCAACCCCCGGCTGTTCCCACCCGCCTCAACACCGTTGGAAGGGAGGAGAACCAATTAAGGCGGGGGGGGGTGGAACGAGCAGCTGTCTACCCTTAGCAGGAGGGTTGCTGATTAATTACCTCTCCTGCTGCTGCTGCTGCTGCTGGCTGTCCAGCAGCAGACTGAAGGTGGCTGCTGCTGTGCGCAGGTATATAAAGGCTCAGAGCCTATTATGACACGCGCAGCCAGCGTTCCATTGCCACATTCCGTCTACTGCAGGCGGGATACCTGGATGGCTGAATGTCACTGAGAAGCTCACAGAGACCGCCATAAGCAACAGTTTAAAAGAATGCCACAGACTAATCAACCAAACTTTTTGGGTTGGTTTCTCTTTTATAGTCTGCAGGCATTAAATGAAAGAAGTCAGTGTTCCAGCAGAGGGAGACAACGTTTCAGAAAAGGCATTGTAGCAAACCAAAAAAGAAATTTTAAGCGCAGCAGAGTAACCAGCGCACATACCTGTTAGCTCAGGTGAGTTTAAAAGGCTGCTGTTGATAACAAGGGCATTTGCTAAATAGATGGTGTGTGTGCAACAATATACTGAAAGGTCAATTATATTGTGCAGCTTATCTCACCACCTGTAGTTATTTAGGTGAAAGCTCCAAAATGCTTGCCTAATATGTCTGTTTATCCAAAAGGAAGTATAGAGGGAGAGCTAGATAGATAGCATTGCATTACATTACATGGCAATGCAATGCACAGTTGCTGAAGTTGAACCAAAATGAGCTTGTCATCTGGCTTCTGCAACTTTTAACATGAAAAATCCAATGAGGAGAAGAAAAGCAAAGCCAAAGAGTCCATCCCAAAATCCGACAAACAAGCCAAATGAACAAAAAGCATTGAATTCAATTCTTTCTGATTTTAGAAACTGCATTAAAGAAGGGGTGCACCGGTCCTGGAGATACTGCAATACCAGGTCAATGCGTGGAGTGGACAGAGCAAGCTCTTTTTCCATCTCCCTGTTCTAAAAATCCATTTAATATATGGTCCCCAGATAGGGGACGTATCAGATATTAAACTGATAAGAACAGATACTACACTTGATCTTAGCCAAAAGGCCGAGAAGCGATAACCAGAATTGGTTTCCGACTACGGTGCCACCCAAGGATTCTGAAAAGTCCATTTGTGGAGATGGCCACCTGGACTCCCGTTAAGAAGACATGCTGTCAACCTCTAGATCCCTCACATGCCTGCACTTTTCGGCTTGCTGCTGCTGCAATCCACGCGTTTTAGATCTGCATAACTCCACCTCTTTTAGCACAGTACCCTCAACCCCCGGCTGTTCCCACCCGCCTCAACACCGTTGGAAGGGAGGAGAACCAATTAAGGCGGGGAGGGGGGGGTGGAACGAGCAGCTGTCTACCCTTAGCAGGAGGGTTGCTGATTAATTACCTCTCCTGCTGCTGCTGCTGGCTGTCCAGCAGCAGACTGAAGGTGGCTGCTGCTGTGCGCAGGTATATAAAGGCTCAGAGCCTATTATGACACGCGCAGCCAGCGTTCCATTGCCACATTCCGTCTACTGCAGGCGGGATACCTGGATGGCTGAATGTCACTGAGAAGCTCACAGAGACCGCCATAAGCAACAGTTTAAAAGAATGCCACAGACTAATCAACCAAACTTTTTGGGTTGGTTTCTCTTTTATAGTCTGCAGGCATTAAATGAAAGAAGTCAGTGTTCCAGCAGAGGGAGACAACGTTTCAGAAAAGGCATTGTAGCAAACCAAAAAAGAAATTTTAAGCGCAGCAGAGTAACCAGCTCACATACCTGTTAGCTCAGGTGAGTTTAAAAGGCTGCTGTTGATAACAAGGGCATTTGCTAAATAGATGGTGTGTGTGCAACAATATACTGAAAGGTCAATTATATTGTGCAGCTTATCTCACCACCTGTAGTTATTTAGGTGAAAGCTCCAAAATGCTTGCCTAATATGTCTGTTTATCCAAAAGGAAGTATAGAGGGAGAGCTAGATAGATAGCATTGCATTACATTACATGGCAATGCAATGCACAGTTGCTGAAGTTGAACCAAAATGAGCTTGTCATCTGGCTTCTGCAACTTTTAACATGAAAAATCCAATGAGGAGAAGAAAAGCAAAGCCAAAGAGTCCATCCCAAAATCCGACAAACAAGCCAAATGAACAAAAAGCATTGAATTCAATTCTTTCTGATTTTAGAAACTGCATTAAAGAAGGGGTGCACCGGTCCTGGAGATACTGCAATACCAGGTCAATGCGTGGAGTGGACAGAGCAAGCTCTTTTTCCATCTCCCTGTTCTAAAAATCCATTTAATATATGGTCCCCAGATAGGGGACGTATCAGATATTAAACTGATAAGAACAGATACTACACTTGATCTTAGCCAAAAGGCCGAGAAGCGATAACCAGAATTGGTTTCCGACTACGGTGCCACCGAAGGATTCTGAAAAGTCCATTTGTGGAGATGGCCACCTGGACTCCCGTTAAGAAGACATGCTGTCAACCTCTAGATCCCTCACATGCCTGCACTTTTCGGCTTGCTGCTGCTGCAATCCACGCGTTTTAGATCTGCATAACTCCACCTCTTTTAGCACAGTACCCTCAACCCCCGGCTGTTCCCACCCGCCTCAACACCGTTGGAAGGGAGGAGAACCAATTAAGGCGGGGGGGGGGGTGGAACGAGCAGCTGTCTACCCTTAGCAGGAGGGTTGCTGATTAATTACCTCTCCTGCTGCTGCTGCTGCTGCTGGCTGTCCAGCAGCAGACTGAAGGTGGCTGCTGCTGTGCGCAGGTATATAAAGGCTCAGAGCCTATTATGACACGCGCAGACAGCGTTCCATTGCCACATTCCGTCTACTGCAGGCGGGATACCTGGATGGCTGAATGTCACTGAGAAACTCACAGAGACCGCCATAAGCAACAGTTTAAAAGAATGCCACAGACTAATCAACCAAACTTTTTGGGTTGGTTTCTCTTTTATAGTCTGCAGGCATTAAATGAAAGAAGTCAGTGTTCCAGCAGAGGGAGACAACGTTTCAGAAAAGGCATTGTAGCAAACCAAAAAAGAAATTTTAAGCGCAGCAGAGTAACCAGCTCACATACCTGTTAGCTCAGGTGAGTTTAAAAGGCTGCTGTTGATAACAAGGGCATTTGCTAAATAGATGGTGTGTGTGCAACAATATACTGAAAGGTCAATTATATTGTGCAGCTTATCTCACCACCTGTAGTTATTTAGGTGAAAGCTCCAAAATGCTTGCCTAATATGTCTGTTTATCCAAAAGGAAGTATAGAGGGAGAGCTAGATAGATAGCATTGCATTACATTACATGGCAATGCAATGCACAGTTGCTGAAGTTGAACCAAAATGAGCTTGTCATCTGGCTTCTGCAACTTTTAACATGAAAAATCCAATGAGGAGAAGAAAAGCAAAGCCAAAGAGTCCATCCCAAAATCCGACAAACAAGCCAAATGAACAAAAAGCATTGAATTCAATTCTTTCTGATTTTAGAAACTGCATTAAAGAAGGGGTGCACCGGTCCTGGAGATACTGCAATACCAGGTCAATGCGTGGAGTGGACAGAGCAAGCTCTTTTTCCATCTCCCTGTTCTAAAAATCCATTTAATATATGGTCCCCAGATAGGGGACGTATCAGATATTAAACTGATAAGAACAGATACTACACTTGATCTTAGCCAAAAGGCCGAGAAGCGATAACCAGAATTGGTTTCCGACTACGGTGCCACCCAAGGATTCTGAAAAGTCCATTTGTGGAGATGGCCACCTGGACTCCCGTTAACAAGACATGCTGTCAACCTCTAGATCCCTCACATGCCTGCACTTTTCGGCTTGCTGCTGCTGCAATCCACGCGTTTTAGATCTGCATAACTCCACCTCTTTTAGCACAGTACCCTCAACCCCCGGCTGTTCCCACCCGCCTCAACACCGTTGGAAGGGAGGAGAACCAATTAAGGCGGGGGGGGGGGTGGAACGAGCAGCTGTCTACCCTTAGCAGGAGGGTTGCTGATTAATTACCTCTCCTGCTGCTGCTGCTGCTGCTGGCTGTCCAGCAGCAGACTGAAGGTGGCTGCTGCTGTGCGCAGGTATATAAAGGCTCAGAGCCTATTATGACACGCGCAGCCAGCGTTCCATTGCCACATTCCGTCTACTGCAGGCGGGATACCTGGATGGCTGAATGGAGAAGCTCACAGAGACCGCCATAAGCAACAGTTTAAAAGAATGCCACAGACTAATCAACCAAACTTTTTGGGTTGGTTTCTCTTTTATAGTCTGCAGGCATTAAATGAAAGAAGTCAGTGTTCCAGCAGAGGGAGACAACGTTTCAGAAAAGGCATTGTAGCAAACCAAAAAAGAAATTTTAAGCGCAGCAGAGTAACCAGCTCACATACCTGTTAGCTCAGGTGAGTTTAAAAGGCTGCTGTTGATAACAAGGGCATTTGCTAAATAGATGGTGTGTGTGCAACAATATACTGAAAGGTCAATTATATTGTGCAGCTTATCTCACCACCTGTAGTTATTTAGGTGAAAGCTCCAAAATGCTTGCCTAATATGTCTGTTTATCCAAAAGGAAGTATAGAGGGAGAGCTAGATAGATAGCATTGCATTACATTACATGGCAATGCAATGCACAGTTGCTGAAGTTGAACCAAAATGAGCTTGTCATCTGGCTTCTGCAACTTTTAACATGAAAAATCCAATGAGGAGAAGAAAAGCAAAGCCAAAAAGTCCATCCCAAAATCCGACAAACAAGCCAAATGAACAAAAAGCATTGAATTCAATTCTTTCTGATTTTAGAAACTGCATTAAAGAAGGGGTGCACCGGTCCTGGAGATACTGCAATACCAGGTCAATGCGTGGAGTGGACAGAGCAAGCTCTTTTTCCATCTCCCTGTTCTAAAAATCCATTTAATATATGGTCCCCAGATAGGGGACGTATCAGATATTAAACTGATAAGAACAGATACTACACTTGATCTTAGCCAAAAGGCCGAGAAGCGATAACCAGAATTGGTTTCCGACTACGGTGCCACCCAAGGATTCTGAAAAGTCCATTTGTGGAGATGGCCACCTGGACTCCCGTTAAGAAGACATGCTGTCAACCTCTAGATCCCTCACATGCCTGCACTTTTCGGCTTGCTGCTGCTGCAATCCACGCGTTTTAGATCTGCATAACTCCACCTCTTTTAGCACAGTACCCTCAACCCCCGGCTGTTCCCACCCGCCTCAACACCGTTGGAAGGGAGGAGAACCAATTAAGGCGGGGGGGGGGGTGGAACGAGCAGCTGTCTACCCTTAGCAGGAGGGTTGCTGATTAATTACCTCTCCTGCTGCTGCTGCTGCTGCTGGCTGTCCAGCAGCAGACTGAAGGTGGCTGCTGCTGTGCGCAGGTATATAAAGGCTCAGAGCCTATTATGACACGCGCAGCCAGCGTTCCATTGCCACATTCCGTCTACTGCAGGCGGGATACCTGGATGGCTGAATGTCACTGAGAAGCTCACAGAGACCGCCATAAGCAACAGTTTAAAAGAATGCCACAGACTAATCAACCAAACTTTTTGGGTTGGTTTCTCTTTTATAGTCTGCAGGCATTAAATGAAAGAAGTCAGTGTTCCAGCAGAGGGAGACAACGTTTCAGAAAAGGCATTGTAGCAAACCAAAAAAGAAATTTTAAGCGCAGCAGAGTAACCAGCTCACATACCTGTTAGCTCAGGTGAGTTTAAAAAGCTGCTGTTGATAACAAGGGCATTTGCTAAATAGATGGTGTGTGTGCAACACTATACTGAAAGGTCAATTATATTGTGCAGCTTATCTCACCACCTGTAGTTATTTAGGTGAAAGCTCCAAAATGCTTGCCTAATATGTCTGTTTATCCAAAAGGAAGTATAGAGGGAGAGCTAGATAGATAGCATTGCATTACATTACATGGCAATGCAATGCACAGTTGCTGAAGTTGAACCAAAATGAGCTTGTCATCTGGCTTCTGCAACTTTTAACATGAAAAATCCAATGAGGAGAAGAAAAGCAAAGCCAAAGAGTCCATCCCAAAATCCGACAAACAAGCCAAATGAACAAAAAGCATTGAATTCAATTCTTTCTGATTTTAGAAACTGCATTAAAGAAGGGGTGCACCGGTCCTGGAGATACTGCAATACCAGGTCAATGCGTGGAGTGGACAGAGCAAGCTCTTTTTCCATCTCCCTGTTCTAAAAATCCATTTAATATATGGTCCCCAGATAGGGGACGTATCAGATATTAAACTGATAAGAACAGATACTACACTTGATCTTAGCCAAAAGGCCGAGAAGCGATAACCAGAATTGGTTTCCGACTACGGTGCCACCCAAGGATTCTGAAAAGTCCATTTGTGGAGATGGCCACCTGGACTCCCGTTAAGAAGACATGCTGTCAACCTCTAGATCCCTCACATGCCTGCACTTTTCGGCTTGCTGCTGCTGCAATCCACGCGTTTTAGATCTGCATAACTCCACCTCTTTTAGCACAGTACCCTCAACCCCCGGCTGTTCCCACCCGCCTCAACACCGTTGGAAGGGAGGAGAACCAATTAAGGCGGGGGGGGGGGGTGGAACGAGCAGCTGTCTACCCTTAGCAGGAGGGTTGCTGATTAATTACCTCTCCTGCTGCTGCTGCTGCTGGCTGTCCAGCAGCAGACTGAAGGTGGCTGCTGCTGTGCGCAGGTATATAAAGGCTCAGAGCCTATTATGACACGCGCAGCCAGCGTTCCATTGCCACATTCCGTCTACTGCAGGCGGGATACCTGGATGGCTGAATGTCACTGAGAAGCTCACAGAGACCGCCATAAGCAACAGTTTAAAAGAATGCCACAGACTAATCAACCAAACTTTTTGGGTTGGTTTCTCTTTTATAGTCTGCAGGCATTAAATGAAAGAAGTCAGTGTTCCAGCAGAGGGAGACAACGTTTCAGAAAAGGCATTGTAGCAAACCAAAAAAGAAATTTTAAGCGCAGCAGAGTAACCAGCTCACATACCTGTTAGCTCAGGTGAGTTTAAAAAGCTGCTGTTGATAACAAGGGCATTTGCTAAATAGATGGTGTGTGTGCAACACTATACTGAAAGGTCAATTATATTGTGCAGCTTATCTCACCACCTGTAGTTATTTAGGTGAAAGCTCCAAAATGCTTGCCTAATATGTCTGTTTATCCAAAAGGAAGTATAGAGGGAGAGCTAGATAGATAGCATTGCATTACATTACATGGCAATGCAATGCACAGTTGCTGAAGTTGAACCAAAATGAGCTTGTCATCTGGCTTCTGCAACTTTTAACATGAAAAATCCAATGAGGAGAAGAAAAGCAAAGCCAAAGAGTCCATCCCAAAATCCGACAAACAAGCCAAATGAACAAAAAGCATTGAATTCAATTCTTTCTGATTTTAGAAACTGCATTAAAGAAGGGGTGCACCGGTCCTGGAGATACTGCAATACCAGGTCAATGCGTGGAGTGGACAGAGCAAGCTCTTTTTCCATCTCCCTGTTCTAAAAATCCATTTAATATATGGTCCCCAGATAGGGGACGTATCAGATATTAAACTGATAAGAACAGATACTACACTTGATCTTAGCCAAAAGGCCGAGAAGCGATAACCAGAATTGGTTTCCGACTACGGTGCCACCCAAGGATTCTGAAAAGTCCATTTGTGGAGATGGCCACCTGGACTCCCGTTAAGAAGACATGCTGTCAACCTCTAGATCCCTCACATGCCTGCACTTTTCGGCTTGCTGCTGCTGCAATCCACGCGTTTTAGATCTGCATAACTCCACCTCTTTTAGCACAGTACCCTCAACCCCCGGCTGTTCCCACCCGCCTCAACACCGTTGGAAGGGAGGAGAACCAATTAAGGCGGGGGGGGGGGGTGGAACGAGCAGCTGTCTACCCTTAGCAGGAGGGTTGCTGATTAATTACCTCTCCTGCTGCTGCTGCTGCTGGCTGTCCAGCAGCAGACTGAAGGTGGCTGCTGCTGTGCGCAGGTATATAAAGGCTCAGAGCCTATTATGACACGCGCAGCCAGCGTTCCATTGCCACATTCCGTCTACTGCAGGCGGGATACCTGGATGGCTGAATGTCACTGAGAAGCTCACAGAGACCGCCATAAGCAACAGTTTAAAAGAATGCCACAGACTAATCAACCAAACTTTTTGGGTTGGTTTCTCTTTTATAGTCTGCAGGCATTAAATGAAAGAAGTCAGTGTTCCAGCAGAGGGAGACAACGTTTCAGAAAAGGCATTGTAGCAAACCAAAAAAGAAATTTTAAGCGCAGCAGAGTAACCAGCTCACATACCTGTTAGCTCAGGTGAGTTTAAAAGGCTGCTGTTGATAACAAGGGCATTTGCTAAATAGATGGTGTGTGTGCAACAATATACTGAAAGGTCAATTATATTGTGCAGCTTATCTCACCACCTGTAGTTATTTAGGTGAAAGCTCCAAAATGCTTGCCTAATATGTCTGTTTATCCAAAAGGAAGTATAGAGGGAGAGCTAGATAGATAGCATTGCATTACATTACATGGCAATGCAATGCACAGTTGCTGAAGTTGAACCAAAATGAGCTTGTCATCTGGCTTCTGCAACTTTTAACATGAAAAATCCAATGAGGAGAAGAAAAGCAAAGCCAAAGAGTCCATCCCAAAATCCGACAAACAAGCCAAATGAACAAAAAGCATTGAATTCAATTCTTTCTGATTTTAGAAACTGCATTAAAGAAGGGGTGCACCGGTCCTGGAGATACTGCAATACCAGGTCAATGCGTGGAGTGGACAGAGCAAGCTCTTTTTCCATCTCCCTGTTCTAAAAATCCATTTAATATATGGTCCCCAGATAGGGGACGTATCAGATATTAAACTGATAAGAACAGATACTACACTTGATCTTAGCCAAAAGGCCGAGAAGCGATAACCAGAATTGGTTTCCGACTACGGTGCCACCCAAGGATTCTGAAAAGTCCATTTGTGGAGATGGCCACCTGGACTCCCATTAAGAAGACATGCTGTCAACCTCTAGATCCCTCACATGCCTGCACTTTTCGGCTTGCTGCTGCTGCAATCCACGCGTTTTAGATCTGCATAACTCCACCTCTTTTAGCACAGTACCCTCAACCCCCGGCTGTTCCCACCCGCCTCAACACCGTTGGAAGGGAGGAGAACCAATTAAGGCGGGGGGGGGGGGTGGAACGAGCAGCTGTCTACCCTTAGCAGGAGGGTTGCTGATTAATTACCTCTCCTGCTGCTGCTGCTGCTGGCTGTCCAGCAGCAGACTGAAGGTGGCTGCTGCTGTGCGCAGGTATATAAAGGCTCAGAGCCTATTATGACACGCGCAGCCAGCGTTCCATTGCCACATTCCGTCTACTGCAGGCGGGATACCTGGATGGCTGAATGTCACTGAGAAGCTCACAGAGACCGCCATAAGCAACAGTTTAAAAGAATGCCACAGACTAATCAACCAAACTTTTTGGGTTGGTTTCTCTTTTATAGTCTGCAGGCATTAAATGAAAGAAGTCAGTGTTCCAGCAGAGGGAGACAACGTTTCAGAAAAGGCATTGTAGCAAACCAAAAAAGAAATTTTAAGCGCAGCAGAGTAACCAGCTCACATACCTGTTAGCTCAGGTGAGTTTAAAAGGCTGCTGTTGATAACAAGGGCATTTGCTAAATAGATGGTGTGTGTGCAACAATATACTGAAAGGTCAATTATATTGTGCAGCTTATCTCACCACCTGTAGTTATTTAGGTGAAAGCTCCAAAATGCTTGCCTAATATGTCTGTTTATCCAAAAGGAAGTATAGAGGGAGAGCTAGATAGATAGCATTGCATTACATTACATGGCAATGCAATGCACAGTTGCTGAAGTTGAACCAAAATGAGCTTGTCATCTGGCTTCTGCAACTTTTAACATGAAAAATCCAATGAGGAGAAGAAAAGCAAAGCCAAAGAGTCCATCCCAAAATCCGACAAACAAGCCAAATGAACAAAAAGCATTGAATTCAATTCTTTCTGATTTTAGAAACTGCATTAAAGAAGGGGTGCACCGGTCCTGGAGATACTGCAATACCAGGTCAATGCGTGGAGTGGACAGAGCAAGCTCTTTTTCCATCTCCCTGTTCTAAAAATCCATTTAATATATGGTCCCCAGATAGGGGACGTATCAGATATTAAACTGATAAGAACAGATACTACACTTGATCTTAGCCAAAAGGCCGAGAAGCGATAACCAGAATTGGTTTCCGACTACGGTGCCACCCAAGGATTCTGAAAAGTCCATTTGTGGAGATGGCCACCTGGACTCCCATTAAGAAGACATGCTGTCAACCTCTAGATCCCTCACATGCCTGCACTTTTCGGCTTGCTGCTGCTGCAATCCACGCGTTTTAGATCTGCATAACTCCACCTCTTTTAGCACAGTACCCTCAACCCCCGGCTGTTCCCACCCGCCTCAACACCGTTGGAAGGGAGGAGAACCAATTAAGGCGGGGGGGGGGGGGTGGAACGAGCAGCTGTCTACCCTTAGCAGGAGGGTTGCTGATTAATTACCTCTCCTGCTGCTGCTGCTGCTGCTGGCTGTCCAGCAGCAGACTGAAGGTGGCTGCTGCTGTGCGCAGGTATATAAAGGCTCAGAGCCTATTATGACACGCGCAGCCAGCGTTCCATTGCCACATTCCGTCTACTGCAGGCGGGATACCTGGATGGCTGAATGTCACTGAGAAGCTCACAGAGACCGCCATAAGCAACAGTTTAAAAGAATGCCACAGACTAATCAACCAAACTTTTTGGGTTGGTTTCTCTTTTATAGTCTGCAGGCATTAAATGAAAGAAGTCAGTGTTCCAGCAGAGGGAGACAACGTTTCAGAAAAGGCATTGTAGCAAACCAAAAAAGAAATTTTAAGCGCAGCAGAGTAACCAGCTCACATACCTGTTAGCTCAGGTGAGTTTAAAAGGCTGCTGTTGATAACAAGGGCATTTGCTAAATAGATGGTGTGTGTGCAACAATATACTGAAAGGTCAATTATATTGTGCAGCTTATCTCACCACCTGTAGTTATTTAGGTGAAAGCTCCAAAATGCTTGCCTAATATGTCTGTTTATCCAAAAGGAAGTATAGAGGGAGAGCTAGATAGATAGCATTGCATTACATTACATGGCAATGCAATGCACAGTTGCTGAAGTTGAACCAAAATGAGCTTGTCATCTGGCTTCTGCAACTTTTAACATGAAAAATCCAATGAGGAGAAGAAAAGCAAAGCCAAAGAGTCCATCCCAAAATCCGACAAACAAGCCAAATGAACAAAAAGCATTGAATTCAATTCTTTCTGATTTTAGAAACTGCATTAAAGAAGGGGTGCACCGGTCCTGGAGATACTGCAGTACCAGGTCAATGCGTGGAGTGGACAGAGCAAGCTCTTTTTCCATCTCCCTGTTCTAAAAATCCATTTAATATATGGTCCCCAGATAGGGGACGTATCAGATATTAAACTGATAAGAACAGATACTACACTTGATCTTAGCCAAAAGGCCGAGAAGCGATAACCAGAATTGGTTTCCGACTACGGTGCCACCCAAGGATTCTGAAAAGTCCATTTGTGGAGATGGCCACCTGGACTCCCGTTAAGAAGACATGCTGTCAACCTCTAGATCCCTCACATGCCTGCACTTTTCGGCTTGCTGCTGCTGCAATCCACGCGTTTTAGATCTGCATAACTCCACCTATTTTAGCACAGTACCCTCAACCCCCGGCTGTTCCCACCCGCCTCAACACCGTTGGAAGGGAGGAGAACCAATTAAGGCCGGGGGGGGGGGTGGAACGAGCAGCTGTCTACCCTTAGCAGGAGGGTTGCTGATTAATTACCTCTCCTGCTGCTGCTGCTGCTGCTGGCTGTCCAGCAGCAGACTGAAGGTGGCTGCTGCTGTGCGCAGGTATATAAAGGCTCAGAGCCTATTATGACACGCGCAGCCAGCGTTCCATTGCCACATTCCGTCTACTGCAGGCGGGATACCTGGATGGCTGAATGTCACTGAGAAGCTCACAGAGACCGCCATAAGCAACAGTTTAAAAGAATGCCACAGACTAATCAACCAAACTTTTTGGGTTGGTTTCTCTTTTATAGTCTGCAGGCATTAAATGAAAGAAGTCAGTGTTGCAGCAGAGGGAGACAACGTTTCAGAAAAGGCATTGTAGCAAACCAAAAAAGAAATTTTAAGCGCAGCAGAGTAACCAGCTCACATACCTGTTAGCTCAGGTGAGTTTAAAAGGCTGCTGTTGATAACAAGGGCATTTGCTAAATAGATGGTGTGTGTGCAACAATATACTGAAAGGTCAATTATATTGTGCAGCTTATCTCACCACCTGTAGTTATTTAGGTGAAAGCTCCAAAATGCTTGCCTAATATGTCTGTTTATCCAAAAGGAAGTATAGAGGGAGAGCTAGATAGATAGCATTGCATTACATTACATGGCAATGCAATGCACAGTTGCTGAAGTTGAACCAAAATGAGCTTGTCATCTGGCTTCTGCAACTTTTAACATGAAAAATTCAATGAGGAGAAGAAAAGCAAAGCCAAAGAGTCCATCCCAAAATCCGACAAACAAGCCAAATGAACAAAAAGCATTGAATTCAATTCTTTCTGATTTTAGAAACTGCATTAAAGAAGGGGTGCACCGGTCCTGGAGATACTGCAATACCAGGTCAATGCGTGGAGTGGACAGAGCAAGCTCTTTTTCCATCTCCCTGTTCTAAAAATCCATTTAATATATGGTCCCCAGATAGGGGACGTATCAGATATTAAACTGATAAGAACAGATACTACACTTGATCTTAGCCAAAAGGCCGAGAAGCGATAACCAGAATTGGTTTCCGACTACGGTGCCACCCAAGGATTCTGAAAAGTCCATTTGTGGAGATGGCCACCTGGACTCCCGTTAAGAAGACATGCTGTCAACCTCTAGATCCCTCACATGCCTGCACTTTTCGGCTTGCTGCTGCTGCAATCCACGCGTTTTAGATCTGCATAACTCCACCTATTTTAGCACAGTACCCTCAACCCCCGGCTGTTCCCACCCGCCTCAACACCGTTGGAAGGGAGGAGAACCAATTAAGGCGGGGGGGGGGGGGGGGGTGGAACGAGCAGCTGTCTACCCTTAGCAGGAGGGTTGCTGATTAATTACCTCTCCTGCTGCTGCTGCTGCTGGCTGTCCAGCAGCAGACTGAAGGTGGCTGCTGCTGTGCGCAGGTATATAAAGGCTCAGAGCCTATTATGACACGCGCAGCCAGCGTTCCATTGCCACATTCCGTCTACTGCAGGCGGGATACCTGGATGGCTAAATGTCACTGAGAAGCTCACAGAGACCGCCATAAGCAACAGTTTAAAAGAATGCCACAGACTAATCAACCAAACTTTTTGGGTTGGTTTCTCTTTTATAGTCTGCAGGCATTAAATGAAAGAAGTCAGTGTTCCAGCAGAGGGAGACAACGTTTCAGAAAAGGCATTGTAGCAAACCAAAAAAGAAATTTTAAGCGCAGCAGAGTAACCAGCTCACATACCTGTTAGCTCAGGTGAGTTTAAAAGGCTGCTGTTGATAACAAGGGCATTTGCTAAATAGATGGTGTGTGTGCAACAATATACTGAAAGGTCAATTATATTGTGCAGCTTATCTCACCACCTGTAGTTATTTAGGTGAAAGCTCCAAAATGCTTGCCTAATATGTCTGTTTATCCAAAAGGAAGTATAGAGGGAGAGCTAGATAGATAGCATTGCATTACATTACATGGCAATGCAATGCACAGTTGCTGAAGTTGAACCAAAATGAGCTTGTCATCTGGCTTCTGCAACTTTTAACATGAAAAATCCAATGAGGAGAAGAAAAGCAAAGCCAAAGAGTCCATCCCAAAATCCGACAAACAAGCCAAATGAACAAAAAGCATTGAATTCAATTCTTTCTGATTTTAGAAACTGCATTAAAGAAGGGGTGCACCGGTCCTGGAGATACTGCAATACCAGGTCAATGCGTGGAGTGGACAGAGCAAGCTCTTTTTCCATCTCCCTGTTCTAAAAATCCATTTAATATATGGTCCCCAGATAGGGGACGTATCAGATATTAAACTGATAAGAACAGATACTACACTTGATCTTAGCCAAAAGGCCGAGAAGCGATAACCAGAATTGGTTTCCGACTACGGTGCCACCCAAGGATTCTGAAAAGTCCATTTGTGGAGATGGCCACCTGGACTCCCGTTAAGAAGACATGCTGTCAACCTCTAGATCCCTCACATGCCTGCACTTTTCGGCTTGCTGCTGCTGCAATCCACGCGTTTTAGATCTGCATAACTCCACCTCTTTTAGCACAGTACCCTCAATCCCCGGCTGTTCCCACCCGCCTCAACACCGTTGGAAGGGAGGAGAACCAATTAAGGCGGGGGGGGGGTGGAACGAGCAGCTGTCTACCCTTAGCAGGAGGGTTGCTGATTAATTACCTCTCCTGCTGCTGCTGCTGCTGCTGGCTGTCCAGCAGCAGACTGAAGGTGGCTGCTGCTGTGCGCAGGTATATAAAGGCTCAGAGCCTATTATGACACGCGCAGCCAGCGTTCCATTGCCACATTCCGTCTACTGCAGGCGGGATACCTGGATGGCTGAATGTCACTGAGAAGCTCACAGAGACCGCCATAAGCAACAGTTTAAAAGAATGCCACAGACTAATCAACCAAACTTTTTGGGTTGGTTTCTCTTTTATAGTCTGCAGGCATTAAATGAAAGAAGTCAGTGTTCCAGCAGAGGGAGACAACGTTTCAGAAAAGGCATTGTAGCAAACCAAAAAAGAAATTTTAAGCGCAGCAGAGTAACCAGCTCACATACCTGTTAGCTCAGGTGAGTTTAAAAGGCTGCTGTTGATAACAAGGGCATTTGCTAAATAGATGGTGTGTGTGCAACAATATACTGAAAGGTCAATTATATTGTGCAGCTTATCTCACCACCTGTAGTTATTTAGGTGAAAGCTCCAAAATGCTTGCCTAATATGTCTGTTTATCCAAAAGGAAGTATAGAGGGAGAGCTAGATAGATAGCATTGCATTACATTACATGGCAATGCAATGCACAGTTGCTGAAGTTGAACCAAAATGAGCTTGTCATCTGGCTTCTGCAACTTTTAACATGAAAAATCCAATGAGGAGAAGAAAAGCAAAGCCAAAGAGTCCATCCCAAAATCCGACAAACAAGCCAAATGAACAAAAAGCATTGAATTCAATTCTTTCTGATTTTAGAAACTGCATTAAAGAAGGGGTGCACCGGTCCTGGAGATACTGCAATACCAGGTCAATGCGTGGAGTGGACAGAGCAAGCTCTTTTTCCATCTCCCTGTTCTAAAAATCCATTTAATATATGGTCCCCAGATAGGGGACGTATCAGATATTAAACTGATAAGAACAGATACTACACTTGATCTTAGCCAAAAGGCCGAGAAGCGATAACCAGAATTGGTTTCCGACTACGGTGCCACCCAAGGATTCTGAAAAGTCCATTTGTGGAGATGGCCACCTGGACTCCCGTTAAGAAGACATGCTGTCAACCTCTAGATCCCTCACATGCCTGCACTTTTCGGCTTGCTGCTGCTGCAATCCACGCGTTTTAGATCTGCATAACTCCACCTATTTTAGCACAGTACCCTCAACCCCCGGCTGTTCCCACCCGCCTCAACACCGTTGGAAGGGAGGAGAACCAATTAAGGCGGGGGGGGGGTGGAACGAGCAGCTGTCTACCCTTAGCAGGAGGGTTGCTGATTAATTACCTCTCCTGCTGCTGCTGCTGCTGGCTGTCCAGCAGCAGACTGAAGGTGGCTGCTGCTGTGCGCAGGTATATAAAGGCTCAGAGCCTATTATGACACGCGCAGCCAGCGTTCCATTGCCACATTCCGTCTACTGCAGGCGGGATACCTGGATGGCTGAATGTCACTGAGAAGCTCACAGAGACCGCCATAAGCAACAGTTTAAAAGAATGCCACAGACTAATCAACCAAACTTTTTGGGTTGGTTTCTCTTTTATAGTCTGCAGGCATTAAATGAAAGAAGTCAGTGTTCCAGCAGAGGGAGACAACGTTTCAGAAAAGGCATTGTAGCAAACCAAAAAAGAAATTTTAAGCGCAGCAGAGTAACCAGCTCACATACCTGTTAGCTCAGGTGAGTTTAAAAGGCTGCTGTTGATAACAAGGGCATTTGCTAAATAGATGGTGTGTGTGCAACAATATACTGAAAGGTCAATTATATTGTGCAGCTTATCTCACCACCTGTAGTTATTTAGGTGAAAGCTCCAAAATGCTTGCCTAATATGTCTGTTTATCCAAAAGGAAGTATAGAGGGAGAGCTAGATAGATAGCATTGCATTACATTACATGGCAATGCAATGCACAGTTGCTGAAGTTGAACCAAAATGAGCTTGTCATCTGGCTTCTGCAACTTTTAACATGAAAAATCCAATGAGGAGAAGAAAAGCAAAGCCAAAGAGTCCATCCCAAAATCCGACAAACAAGCCAAATGAACAAAAAGCATTGAATTCAATTCTTTCTGATTTTAGAAACTGCATTAAAGAAGGGGTGCACCGGTCCTGGAGATACTGCAATACCAGGTCAATGCGTGGAGTGGACAGAGCAAGCTCTTTTTCCATCTCCCTGTTCTAAAAATCCATTTAATATATGGTCCCCAGATAGGGGACGTATCAGATATTAAACTGATAAGAACAGATACTACACTTGATCTTAGCCAAAAGGCCGAGAAGCGATAACCAGAATTGGTTTCCGACTACGGTGCCACCCAAGGATTCTGAAAAGTCCATTTGTGGAGATGGCCACCTGGACTCCCGTTAAGAAGACATGCTGTCAACCTCTAGATCCCTCACATGCCTGCACTTTTCGGCTTGCTGCTGCTGCAATCCACGCGTTTTAGATCTGCATAACTCCACCTCTTTTAGCACAGTACCCTCAATCCCCGGCTGTTCCCACCCGCCTCAACACCGTTGGAAGGGAGGAGAACCAATTAAGGCGGGGGGGGGGGGGGTGGAACGAGCAGCTGTCTACCCTTAGCAGGAGGGTTGCTGATTAATTACCTCTCCTGCTGCTGCTGCTGCTGCTGGCTGTCCAGCAGCAGACTGAAGGTGGCTGCTGCTGTGCGCAGGTATATAAAGGCTCAGAGCCTATTATGACACGCGCAGCCAGCGTTCCATTGCCACATTCCGTCTACTGCAGGCGGGATACCTGGATGGCTGAATGTCACTGAGAAGCTCACAGAGACCGCCATAAGCAACAGTTTAAAAGAATGCCACAGACTAATCAACCAAACTTTTTGGGTTGGTTTCTCTTTTATAGTCTGCAGGCATTAAATGAAAGAAGTCAGTGTTCCAGCAGAGGGAGACAACGTTTCAGAAAAGGCATTGTAGCAAACCAAAAAAGAAATTTTAAGCGCAGCAGAGTAACCAGCTCACATACCTGTTAGCTCAGGTGAGTTTAAAAGGCTGCTGTTGATAACAAGGGCATTTGCTAAATAGATGGTGTGTGTGCAACAATATACTGAAAGGTCAATTATATTGTGCAGCTTATCTCACCACCTGTAGTTATTTAGGTGAAAGCTCCAAAATGCTTGCCTAATATGTCTGTTTATCCAAAAGGAAGTATAGAGGGAGAGCTAGATAGATAGCATTGCATTACATTACATGGCAATGCAATGCACAGTTGCTGAAGTTGAACCAAAATGAGCTTGTCATCTGGCTTCTGCAACTTTTAACATGAAAAATCCAATGAGGAGAAGAAAAGCAAAGCCAAAGAGTCCATCCCAAAATCCGACAAACAAGCCAAATGAACAAAAAGCATTGAATTCAATTCTTTCTGATTTTAGAAACTGCATTAAAGAAGGGGTGCACCGGTCCTGGAGATACTGCAATACCAGGTCAATGCGTGGAGTGGACAGAGCAAGCTCTTTTTCCATCTCCCTGTTCTAAAAATCCATTTAATATATGGTCCCCAGATAGGGGACGTATCAGATATTAAACTGATAAGAACAGATACTACACTTGATCTTAGCCAAAAGGCCGAGAAGCGATAACCAGAATTGGTTTCCGACTACGGTGCCACCCAAGGATTCTGAAAAGTCCATTTGTGGAGATGGCCACCTGGACTCCCGTTAAGAAGACATGCTGTCAACCTCTAGATCCCTCACATGCCTGCACTTTTCGGCTTGCTGCTGCTGCAATCCACGCGTTTTAGATCTGCATAACTCCACCTCTTTTAGCACAGTACCCTCAATCCCCGGCTGTTCCCACCCGCCTCAACACCGTTGGAAGGGAGGAGAACCAATTAAGGCGGGGGGGGGGGGTGGAACGAGCAGCTGTCTACCCTTAGCAGGAGGGTTGCTGATTAATTACCTCTCCTGCTGCTGCTGCTGCTGCTGGCTGTCCAGCAGCAGACTGAAGGTGGCTGCTGCTGTGCGCAGGTATATAAAGGCTCAGAGCCTATTATGACACGCGCAGCCAGCGTTCCATTGCCACATTCCGTCTACTGCAGGCGGGATACCTGGATGGCTGAATGTCACTGAGAAGCTCACAGAGACCGCCATAAGCAACAGTTTAAAAGAATGCCACAGACTAATCAACCAAACTTTTTGGGTTGGTTTCTCTTTTATAGTCTGCAGGCATTAAATGAAAGAAGTCAGTGTTCCAGCAGAGGGAGACAACGTTTCAGAAAAGGCATTGTAGCAAACCAAAAAAGAAATTTTAAGCGCAGCAGAGTAACCAGCTCACATACCTGTTAGCTCAGGTGAGTTTAAAAGGCTGCTGTTGATAACAAGGGCATTTGCTAAATAGATGGTGTGTGTGCAACAATATACTGAAAGGTCAATTATATTGTGCAGCTTATCTCACCACCTGTAGTTATTTAGGTGAAAGCTCCAAAATGCTTGCCTAATATGTCTGTTTATCCAAAAGGAAGTATAGAGGGAGAGCTAGATAGATAGCATTGCATTACATTACATGGCAATGCAATGCACAGTTGCTGAAGTTGAACCAAAATGAGCTTGTCATCTGGCTTCTGCAACTTTTAACATGAAAAATCCAATGAGGAGAAGAAAAGCAAAGCCAAAGAGTCCATCCCAAAATCCGACAAACAAGCCAAATGAACAAAAAGCATTGAATTCAATTCTTTCTGATTTTAGAAACTGCATTAAAGAAGGGGTGCACCGGTCCTGGAGATACTGCAATACCAGGTCAATGCGTGGAGTGGACAGAGCAAGCTCTTTTTCCATCTCCCTGTTCTAAAAATCCATTTAATATATGGTCCCCAGATAGGGGACGTATCAGATATTAAACTGATAAGAACAGATACTACACTTGATCTTAGCCAAAAGGCCGAGAAGCGATAACCAGAATTGGTTTCCGACTACGGTGCCACCCAAGGATTCTGAAAAGTCCATTTGTGGAGATGGCCACCTGGACTCCCGTTAAGAAGACATGCTGTCAACCTCTAGATCCCTCACATGCCTGCACTTTTCGGCTTGCTGCTGCTGCAATCCACGCGTTTTAGATCTGCATAACTCCACCTATTTTAGCACAGTACCCTCAACCCCCGGCTGTTCCCACCCGCCTCAACACCGTTGGAAGGGAGGAGAACCAATTAAGGCGGGGGGGGGGTGGAACGAGCAGCTGTCTACCCTTAGCAGGAGGGTTGCTGATTAATTACCTCTCCTGCTGCTGCTGCTGCTGGCTGTCCAGCAGCAGACTGAAGGTGGCTGCTGCTGTGCGCAGGTATATAAAGGCTCAGAGCCTATTATGACACGCGCAGCCAGCGTTCCATTGCCACATTCCGTCTACTGCAGGCGGGATACCTGGATGGCTGAATGTCACTGAGAAGCTCACAGAGACCGCCATAAGCAACAGTTTAAAAGAATGCCACAGACTAATCAACCAAACTTTTTGGGTTGGTTTCTCTTTTATAGTCTGCAGGCATTAAATGAAAGAAGTCAGTGTTCCAGCAGAGGGAGACAACGTTTCAGAAAAGGCATTGTAGCAAACCA
Source organism: Phyllobates terribilis (assembly GCF_046119375.1). Classification (NCBI taxonomy): domain Eukaryota; kingdom Metazoa; phylum Chordata; class Amphibia; order Anura; family Dendrobatidae; genus Phyllobates; species Phyllobates terribilis. Next base: position 173,684 of record NW_027363523.1, on the reverse strand, counting down.
AAAAATAAATTTTAAGCGCAGCAGAGTAACCAGCTCACATACCTGTTAGCTCAGGTGAGTTTAAAAGGCTGCTGTTGATAACAAGGGCATTTGCTAAATAGATGGTGTGTGTGCAACAATATACTGAAAGGTCAATTATATTGTGCAGCTTATCTCACCACCTGTAGTTATTTAGGTGAAAGCTCCAAAATGCTTGCCTAATATGTCTGTTTATCCAAAAGGAAGTATAGAGGGAGAGCTAGATAGATAGCATTGCATTACATTACATGGCAATGCAATGCACAGTTGCTGAAGTTGAACCAAAATGAGCTTGTCATCTGGCTTCTGCAACTTTTAACATGAAAAATCCAATGAGGAGAAGAAAAGCAAAGCCAAAGAGTCCATCCCAAAATCCGACAAACAAGCCAAATGAACAAAAAGCATTGAATTCAATTCTTTCTGATTTTAGAAACTGCATTAAAGAAGGGGTGCACCGGTCCTGGAGATACTGCAATACCAGGTCAATGCGTGGAGTGGACAGAGCAAGCTCTTTTTCCATCTCCCTGTTCTAAAAATCCATTTAATATATGGTCCCCAGATAGGGGACGTATCAGATATTAAACTGATAAGAACAGATACTACACTTGATCTTAGCCAAAAGGCCGAGAAGCGATAACCAGAATTGGTTTCCGACTACGGTGCCACCCAAGGATTCTGAAAAGTCCATTTGTGGAGATGGCCACCTGGACTCCCGTTAAGAAGACATGCTGTCAACCTCTAGATCCCTCACATGCCTGCACTTTTCGGCTTGCTGCTGCTGCAATCCACGCGTTTTAGATCTGCATAACTCCACCTCTTTTAGCACAGTACCCTCAATCCCCGGCTGTTCCCACCCGCCTCAACACCGTTGGAAGGGAGGAGAACCAATTAAGGCGGGGGGGGGGGGTGGAACGAGCAGCTGTCTACCCTTAGCAGGAGGGTTGCTGATTAATTACCTCTCCTGCTGCTGCTGCTGCTGCTGGCTGTCCAGCAGCAGACTGAAGGTGGCTGCTGCTGTGCGCAGGTATATAAAGGCTCAGAGCCTATTATGACACGCGCAGCCAGCGTTCCATTGCCACATTCCGTCTACTGCAGGCGGGATACCTGGATGGCTGAATGTCACTGAGAAGCTCACAGAGACCGCCATAAGCAACAGTTTAAAAGAATGCCACAGACTAATCAACCAAACTTTTTGGGTTGGTTTCTCTTTTATAGTCTGCAGGCATTAAATGAAAGAAGTCAGTGTTCCAGCAGAGGGAGACAACGTTTCAGAAAAGGCATTGTAGCAAACCAAAAAAGAAATTTTAAGCGCAGCAGAGTAACCAGCTCACATACCTGTTAGCTCAGGTGAGTTTAAAAGGCTGCTGTTGATAACAAGGGCATTTGCTAAATAGATGGTGTGTGTGCAACAATATACTGAAAGGTCAATTATATTGTGCAGCTTATCTCACCACCTGTAGTTATTTAGGTGAAAGCTCCAAAATGCTTGCCTAATATGTCTGTTTATCCAAAAGGAAGTATAGAGGGAGAGCTAGATAGATAGCATTGCATTACATTACATGGCAATGCAATGCACAGTTGCTGAAGTTGAACCAAAATGAGCTTGTCATCTGGCTTCTGCAACTTTTAACATGAAAAATCCAATGAGGAGAAGAAAAGCAAAGCCAAAGAGTCCATCCCAAAATCCGACAAACAAGCCAAATGAACAAAAAGCATTGAATTCAATTCTTTCTGATTTTAGAAACTGCATTAAAGAAGGGGTGCACCGGTCCTGGAGATACTGCAATACCAGGTCAATGCGTGGAGTGGACAGAGCAAGCTCTTTTTCCATCTCCCTGTTCTAAAAATCCATTTAATATATGGTCCCCAGATAGGGGACGTATCAGATATTAAACTGATAAGAACAGATACTACACTTGATCTTAGCCAAAAGGCCGAGAAGCGATAACCAGAATTGGTTTCCGACTACGGTGCCACCCAAGGATTCTGAAAAGTCCATTTGTGGAGATGGCCACCTGGACTCCCGTTAAGAAGACATGCTGTCAACCTCTAGATCCCTCACATGCCTGCACTTTTCGGCTTGCTGCTGCTGCAATCCACGCGTTTTAGATCTGCATAACTCCACCTCTTTTAGCACAGTACCCTCAACCCCCGGCTGTTCCCACCCGCCTCAACACCGTTGGAAGGGAGGAGAACCAATTAAGGCGGGGGGGGGGGGGGTGGAACGAGCAGCTGTCTACCCTTAGCAGGAGGGTTGCTGATTAATTACCTCTCCTGCTGCTGCTGCTGCTGCTGGCTGTCCAGCAGCAGACTGAAGGTGGCTGCTGCTGTGCGCAGGTATATAAAGGCTCAGAGCCTATTATGACACGCGCAGCCAGCGTTCCATTGCCACATTCCGTCTACTGCAGGCGGGATACCTGGATGGCTGAATGTCACTGAGAAGCTCACAGAGACCGCCATAAGCAACAGTTTAAAAGAATGCCACAGACTAATCAACCAAACTTTTTGGGTTGGTTTCTCTTTTATAGTCTGCAGGCATTAAATGAAAGAAGTCAGTGTTCCAGCAGAGGGAGACAACGTTTCAGAAAAGGCATTGTAGCAAACCAAAAAAGAAATTTTAAGCGCAGCAGAGTAACCAGCTCACATACCTGTTAGCTCAGGTGAGTTTAAAAGGCTGCTGTTGATAACAAGGGCATTTGCTAAATAGATGGTGTGTGTGCAACAATATACTGAAAGGTCAATTATATTGTGCAGCTTATCTCACCACCTGTAGTTATTTAGGTGAAAGCTCCAAAATGCTTGCCTAATATGTCTGTTTATCCAAAAGGAAGTATAGAGGGAGAGCTAGATAGATAGCATTGCATTACATTACATGGCAATGCAATGCACAGTTGCTGAAGTTGAACCAAAATGAGCTTGTCATCTGGCTTCTGCAACTTTTAACATGAAAAATCCAATGAGGAGAAGAAAAGCAAAGCCAAAGAGTCCATCCCAAAATCCGACAAACAAGCCAAATGAACAAAAAGCATTGAATTCAATTCTTTCTGATTTTAGAAACTGCATTAAAGAAGGGGTGCACCGGTCCTGGAGATACTGCAATACCAGGTCAATGCGTGGAGTGGACAGAGCAAGCTCTTTTTCCATCTCCCTGTTCTAAAAATCCATTTAATATATGGTCCCCAGATAGGGGACGTATCAGATATTAAACTGATAAGAACAGATACTACACTTGATCTTAGCCAAAAGGCCGAGAAGCGATAACCAGAATTGGTTTCCGACTACGGTGCCACCCAAGGATTCTGAAAAGTCCATTTGTGGAGATGGCCACCTGGACTCCCGTTAAGAAGACATGCTGTCAACCTCTAGATCCCTCACATGCCTGCACTTTTCGGCTTGCTGCTGCTGCAATCCACGCGTTTTAGATCTGCATAACTCCACCTCTTTTAGCACAGTACCCTCAACCCCCGGCTGTTCCCACCCGCCTCAACACCGTTGGAAGGGAGGAGAACCAATTAAGGCGGGGGGGGGGGGGGTGGAACGAGCAGCTGTCTACCCTTAGCAGGAGGGTTGCTGATTAATTACCTCTCCTGCTGCTGCTGCTGCTGCTGGCTGTCCAGCAGCAGACTGAAGGTGGCTGCTGCTGTGCGCAGGTATATAAAGGCTCAGAGCCTATTATGACACGCGCAGCCAGCGTTCCATTGCCACATTCCGTCTACTGCAGGCGGGATACCTGGATGGCTGAATGTCACTGAGAAGCTCACAGAGACCGCCATAAGCAACAGTTTAAAAGAATGCCACAGACTAATCAACCAAACTTTTTGGGTTGGTTTCTCTTTTATAGTCTGCAGGCATTAAATGAAAGAAGTCAGTGTTCCAGCAGAGGGAGACAACGTTTCAGAAAAGGCATTGTAGCAAACCAAAAAAGAAATTTTAAGCGCAGCAGAGTAACCAGCTCACATACCTGTTAGCTCAGGTGAGTTTAAAAGGCTGCTGTTGATAACAAGGGCATTTGCTAAATAGATGGTGTGTGTGCAACAATATACTGAAAGGTCAATTATATTGTGCAGCTTATCTCACCACCTGTAGTTATTTAGGTGAAAGCTCCAAAATGCTTGCCTAATATGTCTGTTTATCCAAAAGGAAGTATAGAGGGAGAGCTAGATAGATAGCATTGCATTACATTACATGGCAATGCAATGCACAGTTGCTGAAGTTGAACCAAAATGAGCTTGTCATCTGGCTTCTGCAACTTTTAACATGAAAAATCCAATGAGGAGAAGAAAAGCAAAGCCAAAGAGTCCATCCCAAAATCCGACAAACAAGCCAAATGAACAAAAAGCATTGAATTCAATTCTTTCTGATTTTAGAAACTGCATTAAAGAAGGGGTGCACCGGTCCTGGAGATACTGCAATACCAGGTCAATGCGTGGAGTGGACAGAGCAAGCTCTTTTTCCATCTCCCTGTTCTAAAAATCCATTTAATATATGGTCCCCAGATAGGGGACGTATCAGATATTAAACTGATAAGAACAGATACTACACTTGATCTTAGCCAAAAGGCCGAGAAGCGATAACCAGAATTGGTTTCCGACTACGGTGCCACCCAAGGATTCTGAAAAGTCCATTTGTGGAGATGGCCACCTGGACTCCCGTTAAGAAGACATGCTGTCAACCTCTAGATCCCTCACATGCCTGCACTTTTCGGCTTGCTGCTGCTGCAATCCACGCGTTTTAGATCTGCATAACTCCACCTCTTTTAGCACAGTACCCTCAACCCCCGGCTGTTCCCACCCGCCTCAACACCGTTGGAAGGGAGGAGAACCAATTAAGGCGGGGGGGGGGGGGTGGAACGAGCAGCTGTCTACCCTTAGCAGGAGGGTTGCTGATTAATTACCTCTCCTGCTGCTGCTGCTGCTGCTGGCTGTCCAGCAGCAGACTGAAGGTGGCTGCTGCTGTGCGCAGGTATATAAAGGCTCAGAGCCTATTATGACACGCGCAGCCAGCGTTCCATTGCCACATTCCGTCTACTGCAGGCGGGATACCTGGATGGCTGAATGTCACTGAGAAGCTCACAGAGACCGCCATAAGCAACAGTTTAAAAGAATGCCACAGACTAATCAACCAAACTTTTTGGGTTGGTTTCTCTTTTATAGTCTGCAGGCATTAAATGAAAGAAGTCAGTGTTCCAGCAGAGGGAGACAACGTTTCAGAAAAGGCATTGTAGCAAACCAAAAAAGAAATTTTAAGCGCAGCAGAGTAACCAGCTCACATACCTGTTAGCTCAGGTGAGTTTAAAAGGCTGCTGTTGATAACAAGGGCATTTGCTAAATAGATGGTGTGTGTGCAACAATATACTGAAAGGTCAATTATATTGTGCAGCTTATCTCACCACCTGTAGTTATTTAGGTGAAAGCTCCAAAATGCTTGCCTAATATGTCTGTTTATCCAAAAGGAAGTATAGAGGGAGAGCTAGATAGATAGCATTGCATTACATTACATGGCAATGCAATGCACAGTTGCTGAAGTTGAACCAAAATGAGCTTGTCATCTGGCTTCTGCAACTTTTAACATGAAAAATCCAATGAGGAGAAGAAAAGCAAAGCCAAAGAGTCCATCCCAAAATCCGACAAACAAGCCAAATGAACAAAAAGCATTGAATTCAATTCTTTCTGATTTTAGAAACTGCATTAAAGAAGGGGTGCACCGGTCCTGGAGATACTGCAATACCAGGTCAATGCGTGGAGTGGACAGAGCAAGCTTTTTTTCCATCTCCCTGTTCTAAAAATCCATTTAATATATGGTCCCCAGATAGGGGACGTATCAGATATTAAACTGATAAGAACAGATACTACACTTGATCTTAGCCAAAAGGCCGAGAAGCGATAACCAGAATTGGTTTCCGACTACGGTGCCACCCAAGGATTCTGAAAAGTCCATTTGTGGAGATGGCCACCTGGACTCCCGTTAAGAAGACATGCTGTCAACCTCTAGATCCCTCACATGCCTGCACTTTTCGGCTTGCTGCTGCTGCAATCCACGCGTTTTAGATCTGCATAACTCCACCTCTTTTAGCACAGTACCCTCAACCCCCGGCTGTTCCCACCCGCCTCAACACCGTTGGAAGGGAGGAGAACCAATTAAGGCAGGGGGGGGGGGGGGTGGAACGAGCAGCTGTCTACCCTTAGCAGGAGGGTTGCTGATTAATTACCTCTCCTGCTGCTGCTGCTGCTGCTGGCTGTCCAGCAGCAGACTGAAGGTGGCTGCTGCTGTGCGCAGGTATATAAAGGCTCAGAGCCTATTATGACACGCGCAGCCAGCGTTCCATTGCCACATTCCGTCTACTGCAGGCGGGATACCTGGATGGCTGAATGTCACTGAGAAGCTCACAGAGACCGCCATAAGCAACAGTTTAAAAGAATGCCACAGACTAATCAACCAAACTTTTTGGGTTGGTTTCTCTTTTATAGTCTGCAGGCATTAAATGAAAGAAGTCAGTGTTCCAGCAGAGGGAGACAACGTTTCAGAAAAGGCATTGTAGCAAACCAAAAAAGAAATTTTAAGCGCAGCAGAGTAACCAGCTCACATACCTGTTAGCTCAGGTGAGTTTAAAAGGCTGCTGTTGATAACAAGGGCATTTGCTAAATAGATGGTGTGTGTGCAACAATATACTGAAAGGTCAATTATATTGTGCAGCTTATCTCACCACCTGTAGTTATTTAGGTGAAAGCTCCAAAATGCTTGCCTAATATGTCTGTTTATCCAAAAGGAAGTATAGAGGGAGAGCTAGATAGATAGCATTGCATTACATTACATGGCAATGCAATGCACAGTTGCTGAAGTTGAACCAAAATGAGCTTGTCATCTGGCTTCTGCAACTTTTAACATGAAAAATCCAATGAGGAGAAGAAAAGCAAAGCCAAAGAGTCCATCCCAAAATCCGACAAACAAGCCAAATGAACAAAAAGCATTGAATTCAATTCTTTCTGATTTTAGAAACTGCATTAAAGAAGGGGTGCACCGGTCCTGGAGATACTGCAATACCAGGTCAATGCGTGGAGTGGACAGAGCAAGCTCTTTTTCCATCTCCCTGTTCTAAAAATCCATTTAATATATGGTCCCCAGATAGGGGACGTATCAGATATTAAACTGATAAGAACAGATACTACACTTGATCTTAGCCAAAAGGCCGAGAAGCGATAACCAGAATTGGTTTCCGACTACGGTGCCACCCAAGGATTCTGAAAAGTCCATTTGTGGAGATGGCCACCTGGACTCCCGTTAAGAAGACATGCTGTCAACCTCTATATCCCTCACATGCCTGCACTTTTCGGCTTGCTGCTGCTGCAATCCACGCGTTTTAGATCTGCATAACTCCACCTCTTTTAGCACAGTACCCTCAACCCCCGGCTGTTCCCACCCGCCTCAACACCGTTGGAAGGGAGGAGAACCAATTAAGGCGGGGGGGGGGGTGGAACGAGCAGCTGTCTACCCTTAGCAGGAGGGTTGCTGATTAATTACCTCTCCTGCTGCTGCTGCTGCTGCTGGCTGTCCAGCAGCAGACTGAAGGTGGCTGCTGCTGTGCGCAGGTATATAAAGGCTCAGAGCCTATTATGACACGCGCAGCCAGCGTTCCATTGCCACATTCCGTCTACTGCAGGCGGGATACCTGGATGGCTGAATGTCACTGAGAAGCTCACAGAGACCGCCATAAGCAACAGTTTAAAAGAATGCCACAGACTAATCAACCAAACTTTTTGGGTTGGTTTCTCTTTTATAGTCTGCAGGCATTAAATGAAAGAAGTCAGTGTTCCAGCAGAGGGAGACAACGTTTCAGAAAAGGCATTGTAGCAAACCAAAAAAGAAATTTTAAGCGCAGCAGAGTAACCAGCTCACATACCTGTTAGCTCAGGTGAGTTTAAAAGGCTGCTGTTGATAACAAGGGCATTTGCTAAATAGATGGTGTGTGTGCAACAATATACTGAAAGGTCAATTATATTGTGCAGCTTATCTCACCACCTGTAGTTATTTAGGTGAAAGCTCCAAAATGCTTGCCTAATATGTCTGTTTATCCAAAAGGAAGTATAGAGGGAGAGCTAGATAGATAGCATTGCATTACATTACATGGCAATGCAATGCACAGTTGCTGAAGTTGAACCAAAATGAGCTTGTCATCTGGCTTCTGCAACTTTTAACATGAAAAATCCAATGAGGAGAAGAAAAGCAAAGCCAAAGAGTCCATCCCAAAATCCGACAAACAAGCCAAATGAACAAAAAGCATTGAATTCAATTCTTTCTGATTTTAGAAACTGCATTAAAGAAGGGGTGCACCGGTCCTGGAGATACTGCAATACCAGGTCAATGCGTGGAGTGGACAGAGCAAGCTCTTTTTCCATCTCCCTGTTCTAAAAATCCATTTAATATATGGTCCCCAGATAGGGGACGTATCAGATATTAAACTGATAAGAACAGATACTACACTTGATCTTAGCCAAAAGGCCGAGAAGCGATAACCAGAATTGGTTTCCGACTACGGTGCCACCCAAGGATTCTGAAAAGTCCATTTGTGGAGATGGCCACCTGGACTCCCGTTAAGAAGACATGCTGTCAACCTCTAGATCCCTCACATGCCTGCACTTTTCGGCTTGCTGCTGCTGCAATCCACGCGTTTTAGATCTGCATAACTCCACCACTTTTAGCACAGTACCCTCAACCCCCGGCTGTTCCCACCCGCCTCAACACCGTTGGAAGGGAGGAGAACCAATTAAGGCGGGGGGGGGGGGTGGAACGAGCAGCTGTCTACCCTTAGCAGGAGGGTTGCTGATTAATTACCTCTCCTGCTGCTGCTGCTGGCTGTCCAGCAGCAGACTGAAGGTGGCTGCTGCTGTGCGCAGGTATATAAAGGCTCAGAGCCTATTATGACACGCGCAGCCAGCGTTCCATTGCCACATTCCGTCTACTGCAGGCGGGATACCTGGATGGCTGAATGTCACTGAGAAGCTCACAGAGACCGCCATAAGCAACAGTTTAAAAGAATGCCACAGACTAATCAACCAAACTTTTTGGGTTGGTTTCTCTTTTATAGTCTGCAGGCATTAAATGAAAGAAGTCAGTGTTCCAGCAGAGGGAGACAACGTTTCAGAAAAGGCATTGTAGCAAACCAAAAAAGAAATTTTAAGCGCAGCAGAGTAACCAGCGCACATACCTGTTAGCTCAGGTGAGTTTAAAAGGCTGCTGTTGATAACAAGGGCATTTGCTAAATAGATGGTGTGTGTGCAACAATATACTGAAAGGTCAATTATATTGTGCAGCTTATCTCACCACCTGTAGTTATTTAGGTGAAAGCTCCAAAATGCTTGCCTAATATGTCTGTTTATCCAAAAGGAAGTATAGAGGGAGAGCTAGATAGATAGCATTGCATTACATTACATGGCAATGCAATGCACAGTTGCTGAAGTTGAATCAAAATGAGCTTGTCATCTGGCTTCTGCAACTTTTAACATGAAAAATCCAATGAGGAGAAGAAAAGCAAAGCCAAAGAGTCCATCCCAAAATCCGACAAACAAGCCAAATGAACAAAAAGCATTGAATTCAATTCTTTCTGATTTTAGAAACTGCATTAAAGAAGGGGTGCACCGGTCCTGGAGATACTGCAATACCAGGTCAATGCGTGGAGTGGACAGAGCAAGCTCTTTTTCCATCTCCCTGTTCTAAAAATCCATTTAATATATGGTCCCCAGATAGGGGACGTATCAGATATTAAACTGATAAGAACAGATACTACACTTGATCTTAGCCAAAAGGCCGAGAAGCGATAACCAGAATTGGTTTCCGACTACGGTGCCACCCAAGGATTCTGAAAAGTCCATTTGTGGAGATGGCCACCTGGACTCCCGTTAAGAAGACATGCTGTCAACCTCTAGATCCCTCACATGCCTGCACTTTTCGGCTTGCTGCTGCTGCAATCCACGCGTTTTAGATCTGCATAACTCCACCTCTTTTAGCACAGTACCCTCAACCCCCGGCTGTTCCCACCCGCCTCAACACCGTTGGAAGGGAGGAGAACCAATTAAGGCGGGGGGGGGGTGGAACGAGCAGCTGTCTACCCTTAGCAGGAGGGTTGCTGATTAATTACCTCTCCTGCTGCTGCTGCTGCTGCTGGCTGTCCAGCAGCAGACTGAAGGTGGCTGCTGCTGTGCGCAGGTATATAAAGGCTCAGAGCCTATTATGACACGCGCAGCCAGCGTTCCATTGCCACATTCCGTCTACTGCAGGCGGGATACCTGGATGGCTGAATGTCACTGAGAAGCTCACAGAGACCGCCATAAGCAACAGTTTAAAAGAATGCCACAGACTAATCAACCAAACTTTTTGGGTTGGTTTCTCTTTTATAGTCTGCAGGCATTAAATGAAAGAAGTCAGTGTTCCAGCAGAGGGAGACAACGTTTCAGAAAAGGCATTGTAGCAAACCAAAAAAGAAATTTTAAGCGCAGCAGAGTAACCAGCTCACATACCTGTTAGCTCAGGTGAGTTTAAAAGGCTGCTGTTGATAACAAGGGCATTTGCTAAATAGATGGTGTGTGTGCAACAATATACTGAAAGGTCAATTATATTGTGCAGCTTATCTCACCACCTGTAGTTATTTAGGTGAAAGCTCCAAAATGCTTGCCTAATATGTCTGTTTATCCAAAAGGAAGTATAGAGGGAGAGCTAGATAGATAGCATTGCATTACATTACATGGCAATGCAATGCACAGTTGCTGAAGTTGAACCAAAATGAGCTTGTCATCTGGCTTCTGCAACTTTTAACATGAAAAATGCAATGAGGAGAAGAAAAGCAAAGCCAAAGAGTCCATCCCAAAATCCGACAAACAAGCCAAATGAACAAAAAGCATTGAATTCAATTCTTTCTGATTTTAGAAACTGCATTAAAGAAGGGGTGCACCGGTCCTGGAGATACTGCAATACCAGGTCAATGCGTGGAGTGGACAGAGCAAGCTCTTTTTCCATCTCCCTGTTCTAAAAATCCATTTAATATATGGTCCCCAGATAGGGGACGTATCAGATATTAAACTGATAAGAACAGATACTACACTTGATCTTAGCCAAAAGGCCGAGAAGCGATAACCAGAATTGGTTTCCGACTACGGTGCCACCCAAGGATTCTGAAAAGTCCATTTGTGGAGATGGCCACCTGGACTCCCGTTAAGAAGACATGCTGTCAACCTCTAGATCCCTCACATGCCTGCACTTTTCGGCTTGCTGCTGCTGCAATCCACGCGTTTTAGATCTGCATAACTCCACCTCTTTTAGCACAGTACCCTCAACCCCCGGCTGTTCCCACCCGCCTCAACACCGTTGGAAGGGAGGAGAACCAATTGAGGCGGGGGGGGGAGGGGGTGGAACGAGCAGCTGTCTACCCTTAGCAGGAGGGTTGCTGATTAATTACCTCTCCTGCTGCTGCTGCTGCTGCTGGCTGTCCAGCAGCAGACTGAAGGTGGCTGCTGCTGTGCGCAGGTATATAAAGGCTCAGAGCCTATTATGACACGCGCAGCCAGCGTTCCATTGCCACATTCCGTCTACTGCAGGCGGGATACCTGGATGGCTGAATGTCACTGAGAAGCTCACAGAGACCGCCATAAGCAACAGTTTAAAAGAATGCCACAGACTAATCAACCAAACTTTTTGGGTTGGTTTCTCTTTTATAGTCTGCAGGCATTAAATGAAAGAAGTCAGTGTTCCAGCAGAGGGAGACAACGTTTCAGAAAAGGCATTGTAGCAAACCAAAAAAGAAATTTTAAGCGCAGCAGAGTAACCAGCTCACATACCTGTTAGCTCAGGTGAGTTTAAAAGGCTGCTGTTGATAACAAGGGCATTTGCTAAATAGATGGTGTGTGTGCAACAATATACTGAAAGGTCAATTATATTGTGCAGCTTATCTCACCACCTGTAGTTATTTAGGTGAAAGCTCCAAAATGCTTGCCTAATATGTCTGTTTATCCAAAAGGAAGTATAGAGGGAGAGCTAGATAGATAGCATTGCATTACATTACATGGCAATGCAATGCACAGTTGCTGAAGTTGAACCAAAATGAGCTTGTCATCTGGCTTCTGCAACTTTTAACATGAAAAATCCAATGAGGAGAAGAAAAGCAAAGCCAAAGAGTCCATCCCAAAATCCGACAAACAAGCCAAATGAGCAAAAAGCATTGAATTCAATTCTTTCTGATTTTAGAAACTGCATTAAAGAAGGGGTGCACCGGTCCTGGAGATACTGCAATACCAGGTCAATGCGTGGAGTGGACAGAGCAAGCTCTTTTTCCATCTCCCTGTTCTAAAAATCCATTTAATATATGGTCCCCAGATAGGGGACGTATCAGATATTAATCTGATAAGAACAGATACTACACTTGATCTTAGCCAAAAGGCCGAGAAGCGATAACCAGAATTGGTTTCCGACTACGGTGCCACCCAAGGATTCTGAAAAGTCCATTTGTGGAGATGGCCACCTGGACTCCCGTTAAGAAGACATGCTGTCAACCTCTAGATCCCTCACATGCCTGCACTTTTCGGCTTGCTGCTGCTGCAATCCACGCGTTTTAGATCTGCATAACTCCACCTCTTTTAGCACAGTACCCTCAACCCCCGGCTGTTCCCACCCGCCTCAACACCGTTGGAAGGGAGGAGAACCAATTAAGGCGGGGGGGGGGGGGGTGGAACGAGCAGCTGTCTACCCTTAGCAGGAGGGTTGCTGATTAATTACCTCTCTTGCTGCTGCTGCTGCTGGCTGTCCAGCAGCAGACTGAAGGTGGCTGCTGCTGTGCGCAGGTATATAAAGGCTCAGAGCCTATTATGACACGCGCAGCCAGCGTTCCATTGCCACATTCCGTCTACTGCAGGCGGGATACCTGGATGGCTGAATGTCACTGAGAAGCTCACAGAGACCGCCATAAGCAACAGTTTAAAAGAATGCCACAGACTAATCAACCAAACTTTTTGGGTTGGTTTCTCTTTTATAGTCTGCAGGCATTAAATGAAAGAAGTCAGTGTTCCAGCAGAGGGAGACAACGTTTCAGAAAAGGCATTGTAGCAAACCAAAAAAGAAATTTTAAGCGCAGCAGAGTAACCAGCTCACATACCTGTTAGCTCAGGTGAGTTTAAAAGGCTGCTGTTGATAACAAGGGCATTTGCTAAATAGATGGTGTGTGTGCAACAATATACTGAAAGGTCAATTATATTGTGCAGCTTATCTCACCACCTGTAGTTATTTAGGTGAAAGCTCCAAAATGCTTGCCTAATATGTCTGTTTATCCAAAAGGAAGTATAGAGGGAGAGCTAGATAGATAGCATTGCATTACATTACATGGCAATGCAATGCACAGTTGCTGAAGCTGAACCAAAATGAGCTTGTCATCTGGCTTCTGCAACTTTTAACATGAAAAATCCAATGAGGAGAAGAAAAGCAAAGCCAAAGAGTCCATCCCAAAATCCGACAAACAAGCCAAATGAACAAAAAGCATTGAATTCAATTCTTTCTGATTTTAGAAACTGCATTAAAGAAGGGGTGCACCGGTCCTGGAGATACTGCAATACCAGGTCAATGCGTGGAGTGGACAGAGCAAGCTCTTTTTCCATCTCCCTGTTCTAAAAATCCATTTAATATATGGTCCCCAGATAGGGGACGTATCAGATATTAAACTGATAAGAACAGATACTACACTTGATCTTAGCCAAAAGGCCGAGAAGCGATAACCAGAATTGGTTTCCGACTACGGTGCCACCCAAGGATTCTGAAAAGTCCATTTGTGGAGATGGCCACCTGGACTCCCGTTAAGAAGACATGCTGTCAACCTCTAGATCCCTCACATGCCTGCACTTTTCGGCTTGCTGCTGCTGCAATCCACGCGTTTTAGATCTGCATAACTCCACCTCTTTTAGCACAGTACCCTCAACCCCCGGCTGTTCCCACCCGCCTCAACACCGTTGGAAGGGAGGAGAACCAATTAAGGCGGGGGCGGGGGGGGGGGTGGAACGAGCAGCTGTCTACCCTTAGCAGGAGGGTTGCTGATTAATTACCTCTCCTGCTGCTGCTGCTGCTGGCTGTCCAGCAGCAGACTGAAGGTGGCTGCTGCTGTGCGCAGGTATATAAAGGCTCAGAGCCTATTATGACACGCGCAGCCAGCGTTCCATTGCCACATTCCGTCTACTGCAGGCGGGATACCTGGATGGCTGAATGTCACTGAGAAGCTCACAGAGACCGCCATAAGCAACAGTTTAAAAGAATGCCACAGACTAATCAACCAAACTTTTTGGGTTGGTTTCTCTTTTATAGTCTGCAGGCATTAAATGAAAGAAGTCAGTGTTCCAGCAGAGGGAGACAACGTTTCAGAAAAGGTATTGTAGCAAACCAAAAAAGAAATTTTAAGCGCAGCAGAGTAACCAGCTCACATACCTGTTAGCTCAGGTGAGTTTAAAAGGCTGCTGTTGATAACAAGGGCATTTGCTAAATAGATGGTGTGTGTGCAACAATATACTGAAAGGTCAATTATATTGTGCAGCTTATCTCACCACCTGTAGTTATTTAGGTGAAAGCTCCAAAATGCTTGCCTAATATGTCTGTTTATCCAAAAGGAAGTATAGAGGGAGAGCTAGATAGATAGCATTGCGTTACATTACATGGCAATGCAATGCACAGTTGCTGAAGTTGAACCAAAATGAGCTTGTCATCTGGCTTCTGCAACTTTTAACATGAAAAATCCAATGAGGAGAAGAAAAGCAAAGCCAAAGAGTCAATCCCAAAATCCGACAAACAAGCCAAATGAACAAAAAGCATTGAATTCAATTCTTTCTGATTTTAGAAACTGCATTAAAGAAGGGGTGCACCGGTCCTGGAGATACTGCAATACCAGGTCAATGCGTGGAGTGGACAGAGCAAGCTCTTTTTCCATCTCCCTGTTCTAAAAATCCATTTAATATATGGTCCCCAGATAGGGGACGTATCAGATATTAAACTGATAAGAACAGATACTACACTTGATCTTAGCCAAAAGGCCGAGAAGCGATAACCAGAATTGGTTTCCGACTACGGTGCCACCCAAGGATTCTGAAAAGTCCATTTGTGGAGATGGCCACCTGGACTCCCGTTAAGAAGACATGCTGTCAACCTCTAGATCCCTCACATGCCTGCACTTTTCGGCTTGCTGCTGCTGCAATCCACGCGTTTTAGATCTGCATAACTCCACCTCTTTTAGCACAGTACCCTCAACCCCCGGCTGTTCCCACCCGCCTCAACACCGTTGGAAGGGAGGAGAACCAATTAAGGCGGGGGGGGGGTGGAACGAGCAGCTGTCTACCCTTAGCAGGAGGGTTGCTGATTAATTACCTCTCCTGCTGCTGCTGCTGCTGCTGGCTGTCCAGCAGCAGACTGAAGGTGGCTGCTGCTGTGCGCAGGTATATAAAGGCTCAGAGCCTATTATGACACGCGCAGCCAGCGTTCCATTGCCACATTCCGTCTACTGCAGGCGGGATACCTGGATGGCTGAATGTCACTGAGAAGCTCACAGAGACCGCCATAAGCAACAGTTTAAAAGAATGCCACAGACTAATCATCCAAACTTTTTGGGTTGGTTTCTCTTTTATAGTCTGCAGGCATTAAATGAAAGAAGTCAGTGTTCCAGCAGAGGGAGACAACGTTTCAGAAAAGGCATTGTAGCAAACCAAAAAAGAAATTTTAAGCGCAGCAGAGTAACCAGCTCACATACCTGTTAGCTCAGGTGAGTTTAAAAGGCTGCTGTTGATAACAAGGGCATTTGCTAAATAGATGGTGTGTGTGCAACAATATACTGAAAGGTCAATTATATTGTGCAGCTTATCTCACCACCTGTAGTTATTTAGGTGAAAGCTCCAAAATGCTTGCCTAATATGTCTGTTTATCCAAAAGGAAGTATAGAGGGAGAGCTAGATAGATAGCATTGCATTACATTACATGGCAATGCAATGCACAGTTGCTGAAGTTGAACCAAAATGAGCTTGTCATCTGGCTTCTGCAACTTTTAACATGAAAAATCCAATGAGGAGAAGAAAAGCAAAGCCAAAGAGTCCATCCCAAAATCCGACAAACAAGCCAAATGAACAAAAAGCATTGAATTCAATTCTTTCTGATTTTAGAAACTGCATTAAAGAAGGGGTGCACCGGTCCTGGAGATACTGCAATACCAGGTCAATGCGTGGAGTGGACAGAGCAAGCTCTTTTTCCATCTCCCTGTTCTAAAAATCCATTTAATATATGGTCCCCAGATAGGGGACGTATCAGATATTTAACTGATAAGAACAGATTTTTTCTATCGAAAGCCCGAATTCGTGTACAAAACCCGAGTGCGCTTAAAAAAGTGACAAGTGCCACAAAAAAAGTGCACTAGGATGCTGGTCTTCTTGAAACCCTCTCCAAAAGGAGAAGGGTCCCCCAAACCATTCCCCGTCCCTCCGAGCCAAAAGGCCACAGCGAGGAACAGGGACAAAAAGCCACCTCCAGCCGAAGCCAGAGGCGACCCAATCTTACCCCCAGCACCTGCCCGAGTTCTCACCCGAGCAAGGCACTGGGAGCCAAAGACTGTGCTCCCCTCCCGGAAGAGGGGAGCCAACAACGCTCTCCTCCCGAAAGAGGAGAGCCAGGGGGGTTCAGGGGGGAGCGGAACCTGATGGCCACACACTCCCCCCCTAGACCTGCCAAGAGAGGAACCCGTAAGGGAACCGCATCCCGACAAAATCCTAGTAGGACATGACACACGTGAATAAGTGGACACACAGTGACAAAGAAATTAAATAAATAGTGAAGGTTTCACAGTATAATACTGCCCGGACCTTCGACCGGGAATTGAAAAATTCCCCATCCTAAGGCCAGAAGGCCCGGAATAAGGGTGTGTGCGAAGAAAGAAAATTTGAAGTGCTTGTGCAAATGTGCCATAAACTCAAGTGGGGTTCCCAATCCCAGTGAGTTAAGGCACCCCAGGGTCACCACTCCTGGGGCACTTCACACTTCGGGCTTTCGATCTTCCCCGGCCCAATGGCGTCGATCCTGGGGGGCCATGCTTTCCACCAGATGACTATATTAGCCACCTGGCGTACTAACAAGCGCCTAAACCCCAGTGTGCACAATGTATCAATCTACTAGGGCGGCCAACATCCAAAACCGCCTTTTCGAAAGATACTACACTTGATCTTAGCCAAAAGGCCGAGAAGCGATAACCAGAATTGGTTTCCGACTACGGTGCCACCCAAGGATTCTGAAAAGTCCATTTGTGGAGATGGCCACCTGGACTCCCGTTAAGAAGACATGCTGTCAACCTCTAGATCCCTCACATGCCTGCACTTTTCGGCTTGCTGCTGCTGCAATCCACGCGTTTTAGATCTGCATAACTCCACCTCTTTTAGCACAGTACCCTCAACCCCCGGCTGTTCCCACCCGCCTCAACACCGTTGGAAGGGAGGATAACCAATTAAGGCGGGGGGGGGGGTGGAACGAGCAGCTGTCTACCCTTAGCAGGAGGGTTGCTGATTAATTACCTCTCCTGCTGCTGCTGCTGCTGCTGGCTGTCCAGCAGCAGACTGAAGGTGGCTGCTGCTGTGCGCAGGTATATAAAGGCTCAGAGCCTATTATGACACGCGCAGCCAGCGTTCCATTGCCACATTCCGTCTACTGCAGGCGGGATACCTGGATGGCTGAATGTCACTGAGAAGCTCACAGAGACCGCCATAAGCAACAGTTTAAAAGAATGCCACAGACTAATCAACCAAACTTTTTGGGTTGGTTTCTCTTTTATAGTCTGCAGGCATTAAATGAAAGAAGTCAGTGTTCCAGCAGAGGGAGACAACGTTTCAGAAAAGGCATTGTAGCAAACCAAAAAAGAAATTTTAAGCGCAGCAGAGTAACCAGCTCACATACCTGTTAGCTCAGGTGAGTTTAAAAGGCTGCTGTTGATAACAAGGGCATTTGCTAAATAGATGGTGTGTGTGCAACAATATACTGAAAGGTCAATTATATTGTGCAGCTTATCTCACCACCTGTAGTTATTTAGGTGAAAGCTCCAAAATGCTTGCCTAATATGTCTGTTTATCCAAAAGGAAGTATAGAGGGAGAGCTAGATAGATAGCATTGCATTACATTACATGGCAATGCAATGCACAGTTGCTGAAGTTGAACCAAAATGAGCTTGTCATCTGGCTTCTGCAACTTTTAACATGAAAAATCCAATGAGGAGAAGAAAAGCAAAGCCAAAGAGTCCATCCCAAAATCCGACAAACAAGCCAAATGAACAAAAAGCATTGAATTCAATTCTTTCTGATTTTAGAAACTGCATTAAAGAAGGGGTGCACCGGTCCTGGAGATACTGCAATACCAGGTCAATGCGTGGAGTGGACAGAGCAAGCTCTTTTTCCATCTCCCTGTTCTAAAAATCCATTTAATATATGGTCCCCAGATAGGGGACGTATCAGATATTAAACTGATAAGAACAGATACTACACTTGATCTTAGCCAAAAGGCCGAGAAGCGATAACCAGAATTGGTTTCCGACTACGGTGCCACCCAAGGATTCTGAAAAGTCCATTTGTGGAGATGGCCACCTGGACTCCCGTTAAGAAGACATGCTGTCAACCTCTAGATCCCTCACATGCCTGCACTTTTCGGCTTGCTGCTGCTGCAATCCACGCGTTTTAGATCTGCATAACTCCACCTCTTTTAGCACAGTACCCTCAACCCCCGGCTGTTCCCACCCGCCTCAACACCGTTGGAAGGGAGGAGAACCAATTAAGGCGGGGGGGGGGGTGGAACGAGCAGCTGTCTACCCTTAGCAGGAGGGTTGCTGATTAATTACCTCTCCTGCTGCTGCTGCTGCTGCTGGCTGTCCAGCAGCAGACTGAAGGTGGCTGCTGCTGTGCGCAGGTATATAAAGGCTCAGAGCCTATTATGACACGCGCAGCCAGCGTTCCATTGCCACATTCCGTCTACTGCAGGCGGGATACCTGGATGGCTGAATGTCACTGAGAAGCTCACAGAGACCGCCATAAGCAACAGTTTAAAAGAATGCCACAGACTAATCAACCAAACTTTTTGGGTTGGTTTCTCTTTTATAGTCTGCAGGCATTAAATGAAAGAAGTCAGTGTTCCAGCAGAGGGAGACAACGTTTCAGAAAAGGCATTGTAGCAAACCAAAAAAGAAATTTTAAGCGCAGCAGAGTAACCAGCTCACATACCTGTTAGCTCAGGTGAGTTTAAAAGGCTGCTGTTGATAACAAGGGCATTTGCTAAATAGATGGTGTGTGTGCAACAATATACTGAAAGGTCAATTATATTGTGCAGCTTATCTCACCACCTGTAGTTATTTAGGTGAAAGCTCCAAAATGCTTGCCTAATATGTCTGTTTATCCAAAAGGAAGTATAGAGGGAGAGCTAGATAGATAGCATTGCATTACATTACATGGCAATGCAATGCACAGTTGCTGAAGTTGAACCAAAATGAGCTTGTCATCTGGCTTCTGCAACTTTTAACATGAAAAATCCAATGAGGAGAAGAAAAGCAAAGCCAAAGAGTCCATCCCAAAATCCGACAAACAAGCCAAATGAACAAAAAGCATTGAATTCAATTCTTTCTGATTTTAGAAACTGCATTAAAGAAGGGGTGCACCGGTCCTGGAGATACTGCAATACCAGGTCAATGCGTGGAGTGGACAGAGCAAGCTCTTTTTCCATCTCCCTGTTCTAAAAATCCATTTAATATATGGTCCCCAGATAGGGGACGTATCAGATATTAAACTGATAAGAACAGATTTTTTCTATCGAAAGCCCGAATTCGTGTACAAAACCCGAGTGCGCTTAAAAAAGTGACAAGTGCCACAAAAAAAGTGCACTAGGATGCTGGTCTTCTTGAAACCCTCTCCAAAAGGAGAAGGGTCCCCCAAACCATTCCCCGTCCCTCCGAGCCAAAAGGCCACAGCGAGGAACAGGGACAAAAAGCCACCTCCAGCCGAAGCCAGAGGCGACCCAATCTTACCCCCAGCACCTGCCCGAGTTCTCACCCGAGCAAGGCACTGGGAGCCAAAGACTGTGCTCCCCTCCCGGAAGAGGGGAGCCAACAACGCTCTCCTCCCGAAAGAGGAGAGCCAGGGGGGTTCAGGGGGGAGCGGAACCTGATGGCCACACACTCCCCCCCTAGACCTGCCAAGAGAGGAACCCGTAAGGGAACCGCATCCCGACAAAATCCTAGTAGGACGTGACACACGTGAATAAGTGGACACACAGTGACAAAGAAATTAAATAAATAGTGAAGGTTTCACAGTATAATACTGCCCGGACCTTCGACCGGGAATTGAAAAATTCCCCATCCTAAGGCCAGAAGGCCCGGAATAAGGGTGTGTGCGAAGAAAGAAAATTTGAAGTGCTTGTGCAAATGTGCCATAAACTCAAGTGGGGTTCCCAATCCCAGTGAGTTAAGGCACCCCAGGGTCACCACTCCTGGGGCACTTCACACTTCGGGCTTTCGATCTTCCCCGGCCCAATGGCGTCGATCCTGGGGGGCCATGCTTTCCACCAGATGACTATATTAGCCACCTGGCGTACTAACAAGCGCCTAAACCCCAGTGTGCACAATGTATCAATCTACTAGGGTGGCCAACATCCAAAACCGCCTTTTCGAAAGATACTACACTTGATCTTAGCCAAAAGGCCGAGAAGCGATAACCAGAATTGGTTTCCGACTACGGTGCCACCCAAGGATTCTGAAAAGTCCATTTGTGGAGATGGCCACCTGGACTCCCGTTAAGAAGACATGCTGTCAACCTCTAGATCCCTCACATGCCTGCACTTTTCGGCTTGCTGCTGCTGCAATCCACGCGTTTTAGATCTGCATAACTCCACCTCTTTTAGCACAGTACCCTCAACCCCCGGCTGTTCCCATCCGCCTCAACACCGTTGGAAGGGAGGAGAACCAATTAAGGCGGGGGGGGGGGGTGGAATGAGCAGCTGTCTACCCTTAGCAGGAGGGTTGCTGATTAATTACCTCTCCTGCTGCTGCTGCTGCTGCTGGCTGTCCAGCAGCAGACTGAAGGTGGCTGCTGCTGTGCGCAGGTATATAAAGGCTCAGAGCCTATTATGACACGCGCAGCCAGCGTTCCATTGCCACATTCCGTCTACTGCAGGCGGGATACCTGGATGGCTGAATGTCACTGAGAAGCTCACAGAGACCGCCATAAGCAACAGTTTAAAAGAATGCCACAGACTAATCAACCAAACTTTTTGGGTTGGTTTCTCTTTTATAGTCTGCAGGCATTAAATGAAAGAAGTCAGTGTTCCAGCAGAGGGAGACAACGTTTCAGAAAAGGCATTGTAGCAAACCAAAAAAGAAATTTTAAGCGCAGCAGAGTAACCAGCGCACATACCTGTTAGCTCAGGTGAGTTTAAAAGGCTGCTGTTGATAACAAGGGCATTTGCTAAATAGATGGTGTGTGTGCAACAATATACTGAAAGGTCAATTATATTGTGCAGCTTATCTCACCACCTGTAGTTATTTAGGTGAAAGCTCCAAAATGCTTGCCTAATATGTCTGTTTTTCCAAAAGGAAGTATAGAGGGAGAGCTAGATAGATAGCATTGCATTACATTACATGGCAATGCAATGCACAGTTGCTGAAGTTGAACCAAAATGAGCTTGTCATCTGGCTTCTGCAACTTTGAACATGAAAAATCCAATGAGGAGAAGAAAAGCGAAGCCAAAGAGTCCATCCCAAAAGCCGACAAACAAGCAAAATGAACAAAAAACATTGAATTCAATTCTTTCTGATTTTAGAAACTGCATTAAAGAAGGGGTGCACCGGTCCTGGAGATACTGCAATACCAGGTCAATGCGTGGAGTGGACAGAGCAAGCTCTTTTTCCATCCCCCTGTTCTAAAAATCCATTTAATATATGGTCCCCAGATAGGGGACGTATCAGATATTAAACTGATAAGAACAGATACTACACTTGATCTTAGCCAAAAGGCCGAGAAGCGATAACCAGAATTGGTTTCCGACTACGGTGCCACCCAAGGATTCTGAAAAGTCCATTTGTGGAGATGGCCACCTGGACTCCCGTTAAGAAGACATGCTGTCAACCTCTAGATCCCTCACATGCCTGCACTTTTCGGCTTGCTGCTGCTGCAATCCACGCGTTTTAGATCTGCATAACTCCACCTCTTTTAGCACAGTACCCTCAACCCCCGGCTGTTCCCACCCGCCTCAACACCGTTGGAAGGGAGGAGAACCAATTAAGGCGGGGGCGGGGGGGGGGGGGGGTTGGAACGAGCAGCTGTCTACCCTTAGCAGGAGGGTTGCTGATTAATTACCTCTCCTGCTGCTGCTGCTGCTGGCTGTCCAGCAGCAGACTGAAGGTGGCTGCTGCTGTGCGCAGGTATATAAAGGCTCAGAGCCTATTATGACACGCGCAGCCAGCGTTCCATTGCCACATTCCGTCTACTGCAGGCGGGATACCTGGATGGCTGAATGTCACTGAGAAGCTCACAGAGACCGCCATAAGCAACAGTTTAAAAGAATGCCACAGACTAATCAACCAAACTTTTTGGGTTGGTTTCTCTTTTATAGTCTGCAGGCATTAAATGAAAGAAGTCAGTGTTCCAGCAGAGGGAGACAACGTTTCAGAAAAGGTATTGTAGCAAACCAAAAAAGAAATTTTAAGCGCAGCAGAGTAACCAGCTCACATACCTGTTAGCTCAGGTGAGTTTAAAAGGCTGCTGTTGATAACAAGGGCATTTGCTAAATAGATGGTGTGTGTGCAACAATATACTGAAAGGTCAATTATATTGTGCAGCTTATCTCACCACCTGTAGTTATTTAGGTGAAAGCTCCAAAATGCTTGCCTAATATGTCTGTTTATCCAAAAGGAAGTATAGAGGGAGAGCTAGATAGATAGCATTGCATTACATTACATGGCAATGCAATGCACAGTTGCTGAAGTTGAACCAAAATGAGCTTGTCATCTGGCTTCTGCAACTTTTAACATGAAAAATCCAATGAGGAGAAGAAAAGCAAAGCCAAAGAGTCCATCCCAAAATCCGACAAACAAGCCAAATGAACAAAAAGCATTGAATTCAATTCTTTCTGATTTTAGAAACTGCATTAAAGAAGGGGTGCACCGGTCCTGGAGATACTGCAATACCAGGTCAATGCGTGGAGTGGACAGAGCAAGCTCTTTTTCCATCTCCCTGTTCTAAAAATCCATTTAATATATGGTCCCCAGATAGGGGACGTATCAGATATTAAACTGATAAGAACAGATACTACACTTGATCTTAGCCAAAAGGCCGAGAAGCGATAACCAGAATTGGTTTCGACTACGGTGCCACCCAAGGATTCTGAAAAGTCCATTTGTGGAGATGGCCACCTGGACTCCCGTTAAGAAGACATGCTGTCAACCTCTAGATCCCTCACATGCCTGCACTTTTCGGCTTGCTGCTGCTGCAATCCACGCGTTTTAGATCTGCATAACTCCACCTCTTTTAGCACAGTACCCTCAACCCCCGGCTGTTCCCACCCGCCTCAACACCGTTGGAAGGGAGGAGAACCAATTAAGGCGGGGGGGGGGTGGAACGAGCAGCTGTCTACCATTAGCAGGAGGGTTGCTGATTAATTACCTCTCCTGCTGCTGCTGCTGCTGCTGGCTGTCCAGCAGCAGACTGAAGGTGGCTGCTGCTGTGCGCAGGTATATAAAGGCTCAGAGCCTATTATGACACGCGCAGCCAGCGTTCCATTGCCACATTCCGTCTACTGCAGGCAGGATACCTGGATGGCTGAATGTCACTGAGAAGCTCACAGAGACCGCCATAAGCAACAGTTTAAAAGAATGCCACAGACTAATCAACCAAACTTTTTGGGTTGGTTTCTCTTTTATAGTCTGCAGGCATTAAATGAAAGAAGTCAGTGTTCCAGCAGAGGGAGACAACGTTTCAGAAAAGGCATTGTAGCAAACCAAAAAAGAAATTTTAAGTGCAGCAGAGTAACCAGCTCACATACCTGTTAGCTCAGGTGAGTTTAAAAGGCTGCTGTTGATAACAAGGGCATTTGCTAAATAGATGGTGTGTGTGCAACAATATACTGAAAGGTCAATTATATTGTGCAGCTTATCTCACCACCTGTAGTTATTTAGGTGAAAGCTCCAAAATGCTTGCCTAATATGTCTGTTTATCCAAAAGGAAGTATAGAGGGAGAGCTAGATAGATAGCATTGCATTACATTACATGGCAATGCAATGCACAGTTGCTGAAGTTGAACCAAAATGAGCTTGTCATCTGGCTTCTGCAACTTTTAACATGAAAAATCCAATGAGGAGAAGAAAAGCAAAGCCAAAGAGTCCATCCCAAAATCCGACAAACAAGCCAAATGAACAAAAAGCATTGAATTCAATTCTTTCTGATTTTAGAAACTGCATTAAAGAAGGGGTGCACCGGTCCTGGAGATACTGCAATACCAGGTCAATGCGTGGAGTGGACAGAGCAAGCTCTTTTTCCATCTCCCTGTTCTAAAAATCCATTTAATATATGGTCCCCAGATAGGGGACGTATCAGATATTAAACTGATAAGAACAGATACTACACTTGATCTTAGCCAAAAGGCCGAGAAGCGATAACCAGAATTGGTTTCCGACTACGGTGCCACCCAAGGATTCTGAAAAGTCCATTTGTGGAGATGGCCACCTGGACTCCCGTTAAGAAGACATGCTGTCAACCTCTAGATCCCTCACATGCCTGCACTTTTCGGCTTGCTGCTGCTGCAATCCACGCGTTTTAGATCTGCATAACTCCACCTCTTTTAGCACAGTACCCTCAACCCCCGGCTGTTCCCACCCGCCTCAACACCGTTGGAAGGGAGGAGAACCAATTAAGGCGGGGGGGGGGTGGAACGAGCAGCTGTCTACCCTTAGCAGGAGGGTTGCTGATTAATTACCTCTCCTGCTGCTGCTGCTGCTGCTGGCTGTCCAGCAGCAGACTGAAGGTGGCTGCTGCTGTGCGCAGGTATATAAAGGCTCAGAGCCTATTATGACACGCGCAGCCAGCGTTCCATTGCCACATTCCGTCTACTGCAGGCGGGATACCTGGATGGCTGAATGTCACTGAGAAGCTCACAGAGACCGCCATAAGCAACAGTTTAAAAGAATGCCACAGACTAATCAACCAAACTTTTTGGGTTGGTTTCTCTTTTATAGTCTGCAGGCATTAAATGAAAGAAGTCAGTGTTCCAGCAGAGGGAGACAACGTTTCAGAAAAGGCATTGTAGCAAACCAAAAAAGAAATTTTAAGCGCAGCAGAGTAACCAGCTCACATACCTGTTAGCTCAGGTGAGTTTAAAAGGCTGCTGTTGATAACAAGGGCATTTGCTAAATAGATGGTGTGTGTGCAACAATATACTGAAAGGTCAATTATATTGTGCAGCTTATCTCACCACCTGTAGTTATTTAGGTGAAAGCTCCAAAATGCTTGCCTAATATGTCTGTTTATCCAAAAGGAAGTATAGAGGGAGAGCTAGATAGATAGCATTGCATTACATTACATGGCAATGCAATGCACAGTTGCTGAAGTTGAACCAAAATGAGCTTGTCATCTGGCTTCTGCAACTTTTAACATGAAAAATCCAATGAGGAGAAGAAAAGCAAAGCCAAAGAGTCCATCCCAAAATCCGACAAACAAGCCAAATGAACAAAAAGCATTGAATTCAATTCTTTCTGATTTTAGAAACTGCATTAAAGAAGGGGTGCACCGGTCCTGGAGATACTGCAATACCAGGTCAATGCGTGGAGTGGACAGAGCAAGCTCTTTTTCCATCTCCCTGTTCTAAAAATCCATTTAATATATGGTCCCCAGATAGGGGACGTATCAGATATTAAACTGATAAGAACAGATTTTTTCTATCGAAAGCCCGAATTCGTGTACAAAACCCGAGTGCGCTTAAAAAAGTGACAAGTGCCACAAAAAAAGTGCACTAGGATGCTGGTCTTCTTGAAACCCTCTCCAAAAGGAGAAGGGTCCCCCAAACCATTCCCCGTCCCTCCGAGCCAAAAGGCCACAGCGAGGAACAGGGACAAAAAGCCACCTCCAGCCGAAGCCAGAGGCGACCCAATCTTACCCCCAGCACCTGCCCGAGTTCTCACCCGAGCAAGGCACTGGGAGCCAAAGACTGTGCTCCCCTCCCGGAAGAGGGGAGCCAACAACGCTCTCCTCCCGAAAGAGGAGAGCCAGGGGGGTTCAGGGGGGAGCGGAACCTGATGGCCACACACTCCCCCCCTAGACCTGCCAAGAGAGGAACCCGTAAGGGAACCGCATCCCGACAAAATCCTAGTAGGACGTGACACACGTGAATAAGTGGACACACAGTGACAAATAAATTAAATAAATAGTGAAGGTTTCACAGTATAATACTGCCCGGACCTTCGACCGGGAATTGAAAAATTCCCCATCCTAAGGCCAGAAGGCCCGGAATAAGGGTGTGTGCGAAGAAAGAAAATTTGAAGTGCTTGTGCAAATGTGCCATAAACTCAAGTGGGGTTCCCAATCCCAGTGAGTTAAGGCACCCCAGGGTAACCACTCCTGGGGCACTTCACACTTCGGGCTTTCGATCTTCCCCGGCCCAATGGCGTCGATCCTGGGGGGCCATGCTTTCCACCAGATGACTATATTAGCCACCTGGCATACTAACAAGCGCCTAAACCCCAGTGTGCACAATGTATCAATCTACTAGGGCGGCCAACATCCAAAACCGCCTTTTCGAAAGATACTACACTTGATCTTAGCCAAAAGGCCGAGAAGCGATAACCAGAATTGGTTTCCGACTACGGTGCCACCCAAGGATTCTGAAAAGTCCATTTGTGGAGATGGCCACCTGGACTCCCGTTAAGAAGACATGCTGTCAACCTCTAGATCCCTCACATGCCTGCACTTTTCGGCTTGCTGCTGCTGCAATCCACGCGTTTTAGATCTGCATAACTCCACCTCTTTTAGCACAGTACCCTCAACCCCCGGCTGTTCCCACCCGCCTCAACACCGTTGGAAGGGAGGATAACCAATTAAGGCGGGGGGGGGGGGTGGAACGAGCAGCTGTCTACCCTTAGCAGGAGGGTTGCTGATTAATTACCTCTCCTGCTGCTGCTGCTGCTGGCTGTCCAGCAGCAGACTGAAGGTGGCTGCTGCTGTGCGCAGGTATATAAAGGCTCAGAGCCTATTATGACACGCGCAGCCAGCGTTCCATTGCCACATTCCGTCTACTGCAGGCGGGATACCTGGATGGCTGAATGTCACTGAGAAGCTCACAGAGACCGCCATAAGCAACAGTTTAAAAGAATGCCACAGACTAATCAACCAAACTTTTTGGGTTGGTTTCTCTTTTATAGTCTGCAGGCATTAAATGAAAGAAGTCAGTGTTCCAGCAGAGGGAGACAACGTTTCAGAAAAGGCATTGTAGCAAACCAAAAAAGAAATTTTAAGCGCAGCAGAGTAACCAGCTCACATACCTGTTAGCTCAGGTGAGTTTAAAAGGCTGCTGTTGATAACAAGGGCATTTGCTAAATAGATGGTGTGTGTGCAACAATATACTGAAAGGTCAATTATATTGTGCAGCTTATCTCACCACCTGTAGTTATTTAGGTGAAAGCTCCAAAATGCTTGCCTAATATGTCTGTTTATCCAAAAGGAAGTATAGAGGGAGAGCTAGATAGATAGCATTGCATTACATTACATGGCAATGCAATGCACAGTTGCTGAAGTTGAACCAAAATGAGCTTGTCATCTGGCTTCTGCAACTTTTAACATGAAAAATCCAATGAGGAGAAGAAAAGCAAAGCCAAAGAGTCCATCCCAAAATCCGACAAACAAGCCAAATGAACAAAAAGCATTGAATTCAATTCTTTCTGATTTTAGAAACTGCATTAAAGAAGGGGTGCACCGGTCCTGGAGATACTGCAATACCAGGTCAATGCGTGGAGTGGACAGAGCAAGCTCTTTTTCCATCTCCCTGTTCTAAAAATCCATTTAATATATGGTCCCCAGATAGGGGACGTATCAGATATTAAACTGATAAGAACAGATTTTTTCTATCGAAAGCCCGAATTCGTGTACAAAACCCGAGTGCGCTTAAAAAAGTGACAAGTGCCACAAAAAAAGTGCACTAGGATGCTGGTCTTCTTGAAACCCTCTCCAAAAGGAGAAGGGTCCCCCAAACCATTCCCCGTCCCTCCGAGCCAAAAGGCCACAGCGAGGAACAGGGACAAAAAGCCACCTCCAGCCGAAGCCAGAGGCGACCCAATCTTACCCCCAGCACCTGCCCGAGTTCTCACCCGAGCAAGGCACTGGGAGCCAAAGACTGTGCTCCCCTCCCGGAAGAGGGGAGCCAACAACGCTCTCCTCCCGAAAGAGGAGAGCCAGGGGGGTTCAGGGGGGAGCGGAACCTGATGGCCACACACTCCCCCCCTAGACCTGCCAAGAGAGGAACCCGTAAGGGAACCGCATTCCGACAAAATCCTAGTAGGACGTGACACACGTGAATAAGTGGACACACAGTGACAAAGAAATTAAATAAATAGTGAAGGTTTCACAGTATAATACTGCCCGGACCTTCGACCGGGAATTGAAAAATTCCCCATCCTAAGGCCAGAAGGCCCGGAATAAGGGTGTGTGCGAAGAAAGAAAATTTGAAGTGCTTGTGCAAATGTGCCATAAACTCAAGTGGGGTTCCCAATCCCAGTGAGTTAAGGCACCCCAGGGTCACCACTCCTGGGGCACTTCACACTTCGGGCTTTCGATCTTCCCCGGCCCAATGGCGTCGATCCTGGGGGGCCATGCTTTCCACCAGATGACTATATTAGCCACCTGGCATACTAACAAGCGCCTAAACCCCAGTGTGCACAATGTATCAATCTACTAGGGCGGCCAACATCCAAAACCGCCTTTTCGAAAGATACTACACTTGATCTTAGCCAAAAGGCCGAGAAGCGATAACCAGAATTGGTTTCCGACTACGGTGCCACCCAAGGATTCTGAAAAGTCCATTTGTGGAGATGGCCACCTGGACTCCCGTTAAGAAGACATGCTGTCAACCTCTAGATCCCTCACATGCCTGCACTTTTCGGCTTGCTGCTGCTGCAATCCACGCGTTTTAGATCTGCATAACTCCACCTCTTTTAGCACAGTACCCTCAACCCCCGGCTGTTCCCACCCGCCTCAACACCGTTGGAAGGGAGGATAACCAATTAAGGCGGGGGGGGGGGTGGAACGAGCAGCTGTCTACCCTTAGCAGGAGGGTTGCTGATTAATTACCTCTCCTGCTGCTGCTGCTGCTGCTGGCTGTCCAGCAGCAGACTGAAGGTGGCTGCTGCTGTGCGCAGGTATATAAAGGCTCAGAGCCTATTATGACACGCGCAGCCAGCGTTCCATTGCCACATTCCGTCTACTGCAGGCGGGATACCTGGATGGCTGAATGTCACTGAGAAGCTCACAGAGACCGCCATAAGCAACAGTTTAAAAGAATGCCACAGACTAATCAACCAAACTTTTTGGGTTGGTTTCTCTTTTATAGTCTGCAGGCATTAAATGAAAGAAGTCAGTGTTCCAGCAGAGGGAGACAACGTTTCAGAAAAGGCATTGTAGCAAACCAAAAAAGAAATTTTAAGCGCAGCAGAGTAACCAGCTCACATACCTGTTAGCTCAGGTGAGTTTAAAAGGCTGCTGTTGATAACAAGGGCATTTGCTAAATAGATGGTGTGTGTGCAACAATATACTGAAAGGTCAATTATATTGTGCAGCTTATCTCACCACCTGTAGTTATTTAGGTGAAAGCTCCAAAATGCTTGCCTAATATGTCTGTTTATCCAAAAGGAAGTATAGAGGGAGAGCTAGATAGATAGCATTGCATTACATTACATGGCAATGCAATGCACAGTTGCTGAAGTTGAACCAAAATGAGCTTGTCATCTGGCTTCTGCAACTTTTAACATGAAAAATCCAATGAGGAGAAGAAAAGCAAAGCCAAAGAGTCCATCCCAAAATCCGACAAACAAGCCAAATGAACAAAAAGCATTGAATTCAATTCTTTCTGATTTTAGAAACTGCATTAAAGAAGGGGTGCACCGGTCCTGGAGATACTGCAATACCAGGTCAATGCGTGGAGTGGACAGAGCAAGCTCTTTTTCCATCTCCCTGTTCTAAAAATCCATTTAATATATGGTCCCCAGATAGGGGACGTATCAGATATTAAACTGATAAGAACAGATACTACACTTGATCTTAGCCAAAAGGCCGAGAAGCGATAACCAGAATTGGTTTCCGACTACGGTGCCACCCAAGGATTCTGAAAAGTCCATTTGTGGAGATGGCCACCTGGACTCCCGTTAAGAAGACATGCTGTCAACCTCTAGATCCCTCACATGCCTGCACTTTTCGGCTTGCTGCTGCTGCAATCCACGCGTTTTAGATCTGCATAACTCCACCTCTTTTAGCACAGTACCCTCAACCCCCGGCTGTTCCCACCCGCCTCAACACCGTTGGAAGGGAGGAGAACCAATTAAGGCGGGGGGGGGGGTGGAACGAGCAGCTGTCTACCCTTAGCAGGAGGGTTGCTGATTAATTACCTCTCCTGCTGCTGCTGCTGCTGCTGGCTGTCCAGCAGCAGACTGAAGGTGGCTGCTGCTGTGCGCAGGTATATAAAGGCTCAGAGCCTATTATGACACGCGCAGCCAGCGTTCCATTGCCACATTCCGTCTACTGCAGGCGGGATACCTGGATGGCTGAATGTCACTGAGAAGCTCACAGAGACCGCCATAAGCAACAGTTTAAAAGAATGCCACAGACTAATCAACCAAACTTTTTGGGTTGGTTTCTCTTTTATAGTCTGCAGGCATTAAATGAAAGAAGTCAGTGTTCCAGCAGAGGGAGACAACGTTTCAGAAAAGGCATTGTAGCAAACCAAAAAAGAAATTTTAAGCGCAGCAGAGTAACCAGCTCACATACCTGTTAGCTCAGGTGAGTTTAAAAGGCTGCTGTTGATAACAAGGGCATTTGCTAAATAGATGGTGTGTGTGCAACAATATACTGAAAGGTCAATTATATTGTGCAGCTTATCTCACCACCTGTAGTTATTTAGGTGAAAGCTCCAAAATGCTTGCCTAATATGTCTGTTTATCCAAAAGGAAGTATAGAGGGAGAGCTAGATAGATAGCATTGCATTACATTACATGGCAATGCAATGCACAGTTGCTGAAGTTGAACCAAAATGAGCTTGTCATCTGGCTTCTGCAACTTTTAACATGAAAAATCCAATGAGGAGAAGAAAAGCAAAGCCAAAGAGTCCATCCCAAAATCCGACAAACAAGCCAAATGAACAAAAAGCATTGAATTCAATTCTTTCTGATTTTAGAAACTGCATTAAAGAAGGGGTGCACCGGTCCTGGAGATACTGCAATACCAGGTCAATGCGTGGAGTGGACAGAGCAAGCTATTTTTCCATCTCCCTGTTCTAAAAATCCATTTAATATATGGTCCCCAGATAGGGGACGTATCAGATATTAAACTGATAAGAACAGATACTACACTTGATCTTAGCCAAAAGGCCGAGAAGCGATAACCAGAATTGGTTTCCGACTACGGTGCCACCCAAGGATTCTGAAAAGTCCATTTGTGGAGATGGCCACCTGGACTCCCGTTAAGAAGACATGCTGTCAACCTCTAGATCCCTCACATGCCTGCACGTTTCGGCTTGCTGCTGCTGCAATCCACGCGTTTTAGATCTGCATAACTCCACCTCTTTTAGCACAGTACCCTCAACCCCCGGCTGTTCCCACCCGCCTCAACACCGTTGGAAGGGAGGAGAACCAATTAAGGCGGGGGGGGGTGGAACGAGCAGCTGTCTACCCTTAGCAGGAGGGTTGCTGATTAATTACCTCTCCTGCTGCTGCTGCTGCTGCTGGCTGTCCAGCAGCAGACTGAAGGTGGCTGCTGCTGTGCGCAGGTATATAAAGGCTCAGAGCCTATTATGACACGCACAGCCAGCGTTCCATTGCCACATTCCGTCTACTGCAGGCGGGATACCTGGATGGCTGAATGTCACTGAGAAGCTCACAGAGACCGCCATAAGCAACAGTTTAAAAGAATGCCACAGACTAATCAACCAAACTTTTTGGGTTGGTTTCTCTTTTATAGTCTGCAGGCATTAAATGAAAGAAGTCAGTGTTCCAGCAGAGGGAGACAACGTTTCAGAAAAGGCATTGTAGCAAACCAAAAAAGAAATTTTAAGCGCAGCAGAGTAACCAGCTCACATACCTGTTAGCTCAGGTGAGTTTAAAAGGCTGCTGTTGATAACAAGGGCATTTGCTAAATAGATGGTGTGTGTGCAACAATATACTGAAAGGTCAATTATATTGTGCAGCTTATCTCACCACCTGTAGTTATTTAGGTGAAAGCTCCAAAATGCTTGCCTAATATGTCTGTTTATCCAAAAGGAAGTATAGAGGGAGAGCTAGATAGATAGCATTGCATTACATTACATGGCAATGCAATGCACAGTTGCTGAAGTTGAACCAAAATGAGCTTGTCATCTGGCTTCTGCAACTTTTAACATGAAAAATCCAATGAGTAGAAGAAAAGCAAAGCCAAAGAGTCCATCCCAAAATCCGACAAACAAGCCAAATAAACAAAAAGCATTGAATTCAATTCTTTCTGATTTTAGAAACTGCATTAAAGAAGGGGTGCACCGGTCCTGGAGATACTGCAATACCAGGTCAATGCGTGGAGTGGACAGAGCAAGCTCTTTTTCCATCTCCCTGTTCTAAAAATCCATTTAATATATGGTCCCCAGATAGGGGACGTATCAGATATTAAACTGATAAGAACAGATACTACACTTGATATTAGCCAAAAGGCCGAGAAGCGATAACCAGATTTGGTTTCCGACTACGGTGCCACCCAAGGATTCTGAAAAGTCCATTTGTGGAGATGGCCACCTGGACTCCCGTTAAGAAGACATGCTGTCAACCTCTAGATCCCTCACATGCCTGCACTTTTCGGCTTGCTGCTGCTGCAATCCACGCGTTTTAGATCTGCATAACTCCACCTCTTTTAGCACAGTACCCTCAACCCCCGGCTGTTCCCACCCGCCTCAACACCGTTGGAAGGGAGGAGAACCAATTAAGGCGGGGTGGGGGGGGGTGGAACGAGCAGCTGTCTACCCTTAGCAGGAGGGTTGCTGATTAATTACCTCTCCTGCTGCTGCTGCTGCTGCTGGCTGTCCAGCAGCAGACTGAAGGTGGCTGCTGCTGTGCGCAGGTATATAAAGGCTCAGAGCCTATTATGACACGCGCAGCCAGCGTTCCATTGCCACATTCCGTCTACTGCAGGCGGGATACCTGGATGGCTGAATGTCACTGAGAAGCTCACAGAGACCGCCATAAGCAACAGTTTAAAAGAATGCCACAGACTAATCAACCAAACTTTTTGGGTTGTTTTCTCTTTTATAGTCTGCAGGCATTAAATGAAAGAAGTCAGTGTTCCAGCAGAGGGAGACAACGTTTCAGAAAAGGCATTGTAGCAAACCAAAAAAGAAATTTTAAGCGCAGCAGAGTAACCAGCTCACATACCTGTTAGCTCAGGTGAGTTTAAAAGGCTGCTGTTGATAACAAGGGCATTTGCTAAATAGATGGTGTGTGTGCAACAATATACTGAAAGGTCAATTATATTGTGCAGCTTATCTCACCACCTGTAGTTATTTAGGTGAAAGCTCCAAAATGCTTGCCTAATATGTCTGTTTATCCAAAAGGAAGTATAGAGGGAGAGCTAGATAGATAGCATTGCATTACATTACATGGCAATGCAATGCACAGTTGCTGAAGTTGAACCAAAATGAGCTTGTCATCTGGCTTCTGCAACTTTTAACATGAAAAATCCAATGAGGAGAAGAAAAGCAAAGCCAAAGAGTCCATCCCAAAATCCGACAAACAAGCCAAATGAACAAAAAGCATTGAATTCAATTCTTTCTGATTTTAGAAACTGCATTAAAGAAGGGGTGCACCGGTCCTGGAGATACTGCAATACCAGGTCAATGCGTGGAGTGGACAGAGCAAGCTCTTTTTCCATCTCCCTGTTCTAAAAATCCATTTAATATATGGTCCCCAGATAGGGGACGTATCAGATATTAAACTGATAAGAACAGATACTACACTTGATCTTAGCCAAAAGGCCGAGAAGCGATAACCAGAATTGGTTTCCGACTACGGTGCCACCCAAGGATTCTGAAAAGTCCATTTGTGGAGATGGCCACCTGGACTCCCGTTAAGAAGACATGCTGTCAACCTCTAGATCCCTCACATGCCTGCACTTTTCGGCTTGCTGCTGCTGCAATCCACGCGTTTTAGATCTGCATAACTCCACCTCTTTTAGCACAGTACCCTCAACCCCCGGCTGTTCCCACCCGCCTCAACACCGTTGGAAGGGAGGAGAACCAATTAAGGCGGGGGGGGGGGTGGAACGAGCAGCTGTCTACCCTTAGCAGGAGGGTTGCTGATTAATTACCTCTCCTGCTGCTGCTGCTGCTGCTGGCTGTCCAGCAGCAGACTGAAGGTGGCTGCTGCTGTGCGCAGGTATATAAAGGCTCAGAGCCTATTATGACACGCGCAGCCAGCGTTCCATTGCCACATTCCGTCTACTGCAGGCGGGATACCTGGATGGCTGAATGTCACTGAGAAGCTCACAGAGACCGCCATAAGCAACAGTTTAAAAGAATGCCACAGACTAATCAACCAAACTTTTTGGGTTGGTTTCTCTTTTATAGTCTGCAGGCATTAAATGAAAGAAGTCAGTGTTCCAGCAGAGGGAGACAACGTTTCAGAAAAGGCATTGTAGCAAACCAAAAAAGAAATTTTAAGCGCAGCAGAGTAACCAGCTCACATACCTGTTAGCTCAGGTGAGTTTAAAAGGCTGCTGTTGATAACAAGGGCATTTGCTAAATAGATGGTGTGTGTGCAACAATATACTGAAAGGTCAATTATATTGTGCAGCTTATCTCACCACCTGTAGTTATTTAGGTGAAAGCTCCAAAATGCTTGCCTAATATGTCTGTTTATCCAAAAGGAAGTATAGAGGGAGAGCTAGATAGATAGCATTGCATTACATTACATGGCAATGCAATGCACAGTTGCTGAAGTTGAACCAAAATGAGCTTGTCATCTGGCTTCTGCAACTTTTAACATGAAAAATCCAATGAGGAGAAGAAAAGCAAAGCCAAAGAGTCCATCCCAAAATCCGACAAACAAGCCAAATGAACAAAAAGCATTGAATTCAATTCTTTCTGATTTTAGAAACTGCATTAAAGAAGGGGTGCACCGGTCCTGGAGATACTGCAATACCAGGTCAATGCGTGGAGTGGACAGAGCAAGCTCTTTTTCCATCTCCCTGTTCTAAAAATCCATTTAATATATGGTCCCCAGATAGGGGACGTATCAGATATTAAACTGATAAGAACAGATACTACACTTGATCTTAGCCAAAAGGCCGAGAAGCGATAACCAGAATTGGTTTCCGACTACGGTGCCACCCAAGGATTCTGAAAAGTCCATTTGTGGAGATGGCCACCTGGACTCCCGTTAAGAAGACATGCTGTCAACCTCTAGATCCCTCACATGCCTGCACTTTTCGGCTTGCTGCTGCTGCAATCCACGCGTTTTAGATCTGCATAACTCCACCTCTTTTAGCACAGTACCCTCAGCCCCCGGCTGTTCCCACCCGCCTCAACACCGTTGGAAGGGAGGAGAACCAATTAAGGCGGGGGGGGGTGGAACGAGCAGCTGTCTACCCTTAGCAGGAGGGTTGCTGATTAATTACCTCTCCTGCTGCTGCTGCTGCTGGCTGTCCAGCAGCAGACTGAAGGTGGCTGCTGCTGTGCGCAGGTATATAAAGGCTCAGAGCCTATTATGACACGCGCAGCCAGCGTTCCATTGCCACATTCCGTCTACTGCAGGCGGGATACCTGGATGGCTGAATGTCACTGAGAAGCTCACAGAGACCGCCATAAGCAACAGTTTAAAAGAATGCCACAGACTAATCAACCAAACTTTTTGGGTTGGTTTCTCTTTTATAGTCTGCAGGCATTAAATGAAAGAAGTCAGTGTTCCAGCAGAGGGAGACAACGTTTCAGAAAAGGCATTGTAGCAAACCAAAAAAGAAATTTTAAGCGCAGCAGAGTAACCAGCTCACATACCTGTTAGCTCAGGTGAGTTTAAAAGGCTGCTGTTGATAACAAGGGCATTTGCTAAATAGATGGTGTGTGTGCAACAATATACTGAAAGGTCAATTATATTGTGCAGCTTATCTCACCACCTGTAGTTATTTAGGTGAAAGCTCCAAAATGCTTGCCTAATATGTCTGTTTATCCAAAAGGAAGTATAGAGGGAGAGCTAGATAGATAGCATTGCATTACATTACATGGCAATGCAATGCACAGTTGCTGAAGTTGAACCAAAATGAGCTTGTCATCTGGCTTCTGCAACTTTTAACATGAAAAATCCAATGAGGAGAAGAAAAGCAAAGCCAAAGAGTCCATCCCAAAATCCGACAAACAAGCCAAATGAACAAAAAGCATTGAATTCAATTCTTTCTGATTTTAGAAACTGCATTAAAGAAGGGGTGCACCGGTCCTGGAGATACTGCAATACCAGGTCAATGCGTGGAGTGGACAGAGCAAGCTCTTTTTCCATCTCCCTGTTCTAAAAATCCATTTAATATATGGTCCCCAGATAGGGGACGTATCAGATATTAAACTGATAAGAACAGATACTACACTTGATCTTAGCCAAAAGGCCGAGAAGCGATAACCAGAATTGGTTTCCGACTACGGTGCCACCCAAGGATTCTGAAAAGTCCATTTGTGGAGATGGCCACCTGGACTCCCGTTAAGAAGACATGCTGTCAACCTCTAGATCCCTCACATGCCTGCACTTTTCGGCTTGCTGCTGCTGCAATCCACGCGTTTTAGATCTGCATAACTCCACCTCTTTTAGCACAGTACCCTCAACCCCCGGCTGTTCCCACCCGCCTCAACACCGTTGGAAGGGAGGAGAACCAATTAAGGCGGGGGGGGGGGTGGAACGAGCAGCTGTCTACCCTTAGCAGGAGGGTTGCTGATTAATTACCTCTCCTGCTGCTGCTGCTGCTGGCTGTCCAGCAGCAGACTGAAGGTGGCTGCTGCTGTGCGCAGGTATATAAAGGCTCAGAGCCTATTATGACACGCGCAGCCAGCGTTCCATTGCCACATTCCGTCTACTGCAGGCGGGATACCTGGATGGCTGAATGTCACTGAGAAGCTCACAGAGACCGCCATAAGCAACAGTTTAAAAGAATTCCACAGACTAATCAACCAAACTTTTTGGGTTGGTTTCTCTTTTATAGTCTGCAGGCATTAAATGAAAGAAGTCAGTGTTCCAGCAGAGGGAGACAATGTTTCAGAAAAGGCATTGTAGCAAACCAAAAAAGAAATTTTAAGCGCAGCAGAGTAACCAGCTCACATACCTGTTAGCTCAGGTGAGTTTAAAAGGCTGCTGTTGATAACAAGGGCATTTGCTAAATAGATGGTGTGTGTGCAACAATATACTGAAAGGTCAATTATATTGTGCAGCTTTCTCACCACCTGTAGTTATTTAGGTGAAAGCTCCAAAATGCTTGCCTAATATGTCTGTTTATCCAAAAGGAAGTATAGAGGGAGAGCTAGATAGATAGCATTGGATTACATTACATGGCAATGCAATGCACAGTTGCTGAAGTTGAACCAAAATGAGCTTGTCATCTGGCTTCTGCAACTTTTAACATGAAAAATCCAATGAGGAGAAGAAAAGCAAAGCCAAAGAGTCCATCCCAAAATCCGACAAACAAGCCAAATGAACAAAAAGCATTGAATTCAATTCTTTCTGATTTTAGAAACTGCATTAAAGAAGGGGTGCACCGGTCCTGGAGATACTGCAATACCAGGTCAATGCGTGGAGTGGACAGAGCAAGCTCTTTTTCCATCTCCCTGTTCTAAAAATCCATTTAATATATGGTCCCCAGATAGGGGACGTATCAGATATTAAACTGATAAGAACAGATACTACACTTGATCTTAGCCAAAAGGCCGAGAAGCGATAACCAGAATTGGTT
This sequence comes from Phyllobates terribilis, assembly GCF_046119375.1. NCBI lineage: Eukaryota > Metazoa > Chordata > Amphibia > Anura > Dendrobatidae > Phyllobates > Phyllobates terribilis. Next base: position 135,468 of record NW_027363523.1, on the reverse strand, counting down.
TCCGACTACGGTGCCACCCAAGGATTCTGAAAAGTCCATTTGTGGAGATGGCCACCTGGACTCCCGTTAAGAAGACATGCTGTCAACCTCTAGATCCCTCACATGCCTGCACTTTTCGGCTTGCTGCCGCTGCAATCCACGCGTTTTAGATCTGCATAACTCCACCTCTTTTAGCACAGTACCCTCAACCCCCGGCTGTTCCCACCCGCCTCAACACCGTTGGAAGGGAGGAGAACCAATTAAGGCGGGGGGGGGGGAACGAGCAGCTGTCTACCCTTAGCAGGAGGGTTGCTGATTAATTACCTCTCCTGCTGCTGCTGCTGCTGCTGGCTGTCCAGCAGCAGACTGAAGGTGGCTGCTGCTGTGCGCAGGTATATAAAGGCTCAGAGCCTATTATGACACGCGCAGCCAGCGTTCCATTGCCACATTCCGTCTACTGCAGGCGGGATACCTGGATGGCTGAATGTCACTGAGAAGCTCACAGAGACCGCCATAAGCAACAGTTTAAAAGAATGCCACAGACTAATCAACCAAACTTTTTGGGTTGGTTTCTCTTTTATATTCTGCAGGCATTAAATGAAAGAAGTCAGTGTTCCAGCAGAGGGAGACAACGTTTCAGAAAAGGCATTGTAGCAAACCAAAAAAGAAATTTTAAGCGCAGCAGAGTAACCAGCTCACATACCTGTTAGCTCAGGTGAGTTTAAAAGGCTGCTGTTGATAACAAGGGCATTTGCTAAATAGATGGTGTGTGTGCAACAATATACTGAAAGGTCAATTATATTGTGCAGCTTATCTCACCACCTGTAGTTATTTAGGTGAAAGCTCCAAAATGCTTGCCTAATATGTCTGTTTATCCAAAAGGAAGTATAGAGGGAGAGCTAGATAGATAGCATTGCATTACATTACATGGCAATGCAATGCACAGTTGCTGAAGTTGAACCAAAATGAGCTTGTCATCTGGCTTCTGCAACTTTTAACATGAAAAATCCAATGAGGAGAAGAAAAGCAAAGCCAAAGAGTCCATCCCAAAATCCGACAAACAAGCCAAATGAACAAAAAGCATTGAATTCAATTCTTTCTGATTTTAGAAACTGCATTAAAGAAGGGGTGCACCGGTCCTGGAGATACTGCAATACCAGGTCAATGCGTGGAGTGGACAGAGCAAGCTCTTTTTCCATCTCCCTGTTCTAAAAATCCATTTAATATATGGTCCCCAGATAGGGGATGTATCAGATATTAAACTGATAAGAACAGATACTACACTTGATCTTAGCCAAAAGGCCGAGAAGCGATAACCAGAATTGGTTTCCGACTACGGTGCCACCCAAGGATTCTGAAAAGTCCATTTGTGGAGATGGCCACCTGGACTCCCGTTAAGAAGACATGCTGTCAACCTCTAGATCCCTCACATGCCTGCACTTTTCGGCTTGCTGCTGCTGCAATCCACGCGTTTTAGATCTGCATAACTCCACCTCTTTTAGCACAGTACCCTCAACCCCCGGCTGTTCCCACCCGCCTCAACACCGTTGGAAGGGAGGAGAACCAATTAAGGCGGGGGGGGGGTGGAACGAGCAGCTGTCTACCCTTAGCAGGAGGGTTGCTGATTAATTACCTCTCCTGCTGCTGCTGCTGCTGCTGGCTGTCCAGCAGCAGACTGAAGGTGGCTGCTGCTGTGCGCAGGTATATAAAGGCTCAGAGCCTATTATGACACGCGCAGCCAGCGTTCCATTGCCACATTCCGTCTACTGCAGGCGGGATACCTGGATGGCTGAATGTCACTGAGAAGCTCACAGAGACCGCCATAAGCAACAGTTTAAAAGAATGCCACAGACTAATCAACCAAACTTTTTGGGTTGGTTTCTCTTTTATAGTCTGCAGGCATTAAATGAAAGAAGTCAGTGTTCCAGCAGAGGGAGACAACGTTTCAGAAAAGGCATTGTAGCAAACCAAAAAAGAAATTTTAAGCGCAGCAGAGTAACCAGCTCACATACCTGTTAGCTCAGGTGAGTTTAAAAGGCTGCTGTTGATAACAAGGGCATTTGCTAAATAGATGGTGTGTGTGCAACAATATACTGAAAGGTCAATTATATTGTGCAGCTTATCTCACCACCTGTAGTTATTTAGGTGAAAGCTCCAAAATGCTTGCCTAATATGTCTGTTTATCCAAAAGGAAGTATAGAGGGAGAGCTAGATAGATAGCATTGCATTACATTACATGGCAATGCAATGCACAGTTGCTGAAGTTGAACCAAAATGAGCTTGTCATCTGGCTTCTGCAACTTTTAACATGAAAAATCCAATGAGGAGAAGAAAAGCAAAGCCAAAGAGTCCATCCCAAAATCCGACAAACAAGCCAAATGAACAAAAAGCATTGAATTCAATTCTTTCTGATTTTAGAAACTGCATTAAAGAAGGGGTGCACCGGTCCTGGAGATACTGCAATACCAGGTCAATGCGTGGAGTGGACAGAGCAAGCTCTTTTTCCATCTCCCTGTTCTAAAAATCCATTTAATATATGGTCCCCAGATAGGGGACGTATCAGATATTAAACTGATAAGAACAGATACTACACTTGATCTTAGCCAAAAGGCCGAGAAGCGATAACCAGAATTGGTTTCCGACTACGGTGCCACCTAAGGATTCTGAAAAGTCCATTTGTGGAGATGGCCACCTGGACTCCCGTTAAGAAGACATGCTGTCAACCTCTAGATCCCTCACATGCCTGCACTTTTCGGCTTGCTGCTGCTGCAATCCACGCGTTTTAGATCTGCATAACTCCACCTCTTTTAGCACAGTACCCTCAACCCCCGGCTGTTCCCACCCGCCTCAACACCGTTGGAAGGGAGGAGAACCAATTAAGGCGGGGGGGGGGGTGGAACGAGCAGCTGTCTACCCTTAGCAGGAGGGTTGCTGATTAATTACCTCTCCTGCTGCTGCTGCTGCTGGCTGTCCAGCAGCAGACTGAAGGTGGCTGCTGCTGTGCGCAGGTATATAAAGGCTCAGAGCCTATTATGACACGCGCAGCCAGCGTTCCATTGCCATATTCCGTCTACTGCAGGCGGGATACCTGAATGGCTGAATGTCACTGAGAAGCTCACAGAGACCGCCATAAGCAACAGTTTAAAAGAATGCCACAGACTAATCAACCAAACTTTTTGGGTTGGTTTCTCTTTTATAGTCTGCAGGCATTAAATGAAAGAAGTCAGTGTTCCAGCAGAGGGAGACAACGTTTCAGAAAAGGCATTGTAGCAAACCAAAAAAGAAATTTTAAGCAAAGCAGAGTAACCAGCTCACATACCTGTTAGCTCAGGTGAGTTTAAAAGGCTGCTGTTGATAACAAGGGCATTTGCTAAATAGATGGTGTGTGTGCAACAATATACTGAAAGGTCAATTATATTGTGCAGCTTATCTCACCACCTGTAGTTATTTAGGTGAAAGCTCCAAAATGCTTGCCTAATATGTCTGTTTATCCAAAAGGAAGTATAGAGGGAGAGCTAGATAGATAGCATTGCATTACATTACATGGCAATGCAATGCACAGTTGCTGAAGTTGAACCAAAATGAGCTTGTCATCTGGCTTCTGCAACTTTTAACATGAAAAATCCAATGAGGAGAAGAAAAGCAAAGCCAAAGAGTCCATCCCAAAATCCGACAAACAAGCCAAATGAACAAAAAGCATTGAATTCAATTCTTTCTGATTTTAGAAACTGCATTAAAGAAGGGGTGCACCGGTCCTGGAGATACTGCAATACCAGGTCAATGCGTGGAGTGGACAGAGCAAACTCTTTTTCCATCTCCCTGTTCTAAAAATCCATTTAATATATGGTCCCCAGATAGGGGACGTATCAGATATTAAACTGATAAGAACAGATACTACACTTGATCTTAGCCAAAAGGCCGAGAAGCGATAACCAGAATTGGTTTCCGACTACGGTGCCACCCAAGGATTCTGAAAAGTCCATTTGTGGAGATGGCCACCTGGACTCCCGTTAAGAAGACATGCTGTCAACCTCTAGATCCCTCACATGCCTGCACTTTTCGGCTTGCTGCTGCTGCAATCCACGCATTTTAGATCTGCATAACTCCACCTCTTTTAGCACAGTACCCTCAACCCCCGGCTGTTCCCACCCGCCTCAACACCGTTGGAAGGGAGGAGAACCAATTAAGGCGGGGGGGGGGTGGAACAAGCAGCTGTCTACCCTTAGCAGGAGGGTTGCTGATTAATTACCTCTCCTGCTGCTGCTGCTGGCTGTCCAGCAGCAGACTGAAGGTGGCTGCTGCTGTGCGCAGGTATATAAAGGCTCAGAGCCTATTATGACACGCGCAGCCAGCGTTCCATTGCCACATTCCGTCTACTGCAGGCGGGATACCTGGATGGCTGAATGTCACTGAGAAGCTCACAGAGACCGCCATAAGCAACAGTTTAAAAGAATGCCACAGACTAATCAACCAAACTTTTTGGGTTGGTTCCTCTTTTATAGTCTGCAGGCATTAAATGAAAGAAGTCAGTGTTCCAGCAGAGGGAGACAACGTTTCAGAAAAGGCATTGTAGCAAACCAAAAAAGAAATTTTAAGCGCAGCAGAGTAACCAGCTCACATACCTGTTAGCTCAGGTGAGTTTAAAAGGCTGCTGTTGATAACAAGGGCATTTGCTAAATAGATGGTGTGTGTGCAACAATATACTGAAAGGTCAATTATATTGTGCAGCTTATCTCACCACCTGTAGTTATTTAGGTGAAAGCTCCAAAATGCTTGCCTAATATGTCTGTTTATCCAAAAGGAAGTATAGAGGGAGAGCTAGATAGATAGCATTGCATTACATTACATGGCAATGCAATGCACAGTTGCTGAAGTTGAACCAAAATGAGCTTGTCATCTGGCTTCTGCAACTTTTAACATGAAAAATCCAATGAGGAGAAGAAAAGCAAAGCCAAAGAGTCCATCCCAAAATCCGACAAACAAGCCAAATGAACAAAAAGCATTGAATTCAATTCTTTCTGATTTTAGAAACTGCATTAAAGAAGGGGTGTACCGGTCCTGGAGATACTGCAATACCAGGTCAATGCGTGGAGTGGACAGAGCAAGCTCTTTTTCCATCTCCCTGTTCTAAAAATCCATTTAATATATGGTCCCCAGATAGGGGACGTATCAGATATTAAACTGATAAGAACAGATCAGGTTTCAACATATTTTATTATGTGCGTAAAAGATGGTTTACAATCAAAAACAGCAACACAAACAATACATTAATAAAACACAGAATTCCACCCATAAAAACCCCATATACGATTAGCATCCCTCCTCCCAATACATTTGACATCCCTCAAGTAATAAATATACATCTGACTAAAAGCAATTTTAAGACAATCCTTCACAGAAATAGCATCACGTTTAAAAAGTAAAATATTGTGTGCCTTCCAAAGGGCGTCTTTCAAACAGTTAATCATACACCAACATATACAATACTGTTGAGGGGTCGGACATTTAAAAAGGCCATATAAAACATATTCATGGTTAAAATCTCTTAAACCGCAAGTCCATTTTAAAAGAATCCCAACTTTGTGCCAAAGTTCCTGTGCAAATGGGCAATTCCACATAAGGTGCAAGGTGGTTTCGTCATTAACACATGAGTCTCTGGGGCATTTTGCTCTGGCCACCAGGCCTCTCCTGTGTTGAAACTCTCTGGTGGGGAGGCACTGGTGGACCACCATCCATGCGATGTCCTTATGTCCATTTGCTAAGAATTTCCCGAAGACATTCTTCCAAACTTGCTTTGATCTCTCTTCTGAGAAATTTACTATGGGGGTCACATCTTCATTCCTCCTCAGAAAAGATAAAAGCTTCTTGCGGTCTTTAAAAATGTCCATATTAAAATCACCAAGGCTATAAAATCGAACAGTCTTTTCTAAGATTGCTTGGTGTTTGGGGGGGCATAGTAAAACAGGGGAATTCAACGACAACTTAAACCATCTTTTAAAAATCATCCCACAAGTATATTTTAAAAAATAACTTAGCACACTATTACCATTAAAATGTTTGAAACAAAAGCAGAAATAATTTAAATACAAATAAATATGTAAGTCGGGGACATCCCTTCCGCCGTTCATTTTATTCTTCCTCATTATTTCTCGCCTTAATTTTTCCATTTTGGAGTTCCATAAAAACATAAAGATCATCCTAGTCATTTTTTAATTAAAACATCAGAGGGGGGGTACACCATAGCTATATACAGTATGAGGGGTAACAACACTGATTTTATAATTAAAATTTTCCCCTCCATTGTTAGGGACCTCAAACCCCAAAATGATATTTTCTTTGACATTTTTTCTATGACATTCTCCCAGCTTTGAGTTCCCACATTCTCCTCGTTAAAAACAACTCCAAGAATTTTTACATTGTCTCGTTTTATAGTGAGCTGCGGGAGTTGGGCGGTGTCCCAGGATCCCAAAGTCAGACATTCAGATTTATTTAAATTAAGTTTAAACCCGGATGCCTGGGAAAAAAAATCCAATGCGCAACACCGCCCTCCGGAGGGAAGCAGGGTCCACGCACACAACCGTCACGTCATCCATGTAGCCAAAGACTTTCACATCACTGCCACCTCCGCCAGGAACAGGAACCCCTCTAATCACTTTGTCTTTCCTTATTGCGCTCAGCAGGGGCTCCATGGCGCAGATGAACAGGATGGGCGACAAGGGGCATCCCTGCTTCACTCCGGACTCAAGGGGAACTCCATCTGTTAAAAAGCCATTAAGAGAAATTTGACTAAAACAATTTTTATATAAAATCTTAATACAATTTAAAAGCATATTAGGGATACCCATTCTTTTTAAAACTCTAAAAAGAAATCTTTGAGAGACTCTATCGAAAGCTTTTTCAAAATCTAGGGCTAAAAGAGCTACATTTTGACCCCGGTCTCTGGAATACCAAATTACATCCCTTAATACGTTTAAAACCTCTGAAATACTTCTGCCTGGTACACTACAAACCTGCTCACGCTGGATTAGTTTGGCAATGACATTCCTGAGCCGGTTTGCAACCACCTTAGCAAGTACCTTGTAATCAACGTTTAGGAGAGTTATGGGTCTCCAATTCGCTAGAGCACTGCGATCACCTTTTTTATATATCAAAGACACCACTCCTCTCCTCCACGAAAATGGCAACTGTTCACAAATAAAAACTTCTTTAAAAAGCATAAAAAGGTCCTCTTTTAAAATGTCCCAAAAAGTAAGATAAAACTCTACAGGTAGTCCGTCACACCCAGGTGCTTTACCCTTAGAGAAACTTTTAAAAACATAAAATAATTCCTCTAAAACAATATCGCGTTCTAAAAACTCCTGGTCTGTAAAATTTAACTTAAAATCGAGATCATTAAGAGCATCAGATAAAAAGGACTCATCTCTACACTTTTTACTAAAAAGATGCTTATAAAAGTTAAAAGTAGCATTCAACATTCCCTGCATAGATGTTTCACCCTCTAGATTTGTGATCACTTCTCTTTTATCCATGACTTTTTTGAAGAAGAAGCGAGAGCACTTCTCCCCCTCCTCCAAGTGCTGCACTCTAGAGTTAAAAATAATCTCTTTCCCCTTTGTGTCTATGCAGTTCTGGATTTCAGTTTTTAGGCTAGCAATATCATCTCCCACCTCCACCCCTAGCTCTTTGAATTTAAAAAGTGTTTGTAGTTTGGTATTAAGATCACTAAAACATCTTTTTTTCTCTCTAGCTTTACGTCTCCCTGCTTTTATAAAAAACATTCTGACTTTTTTTTTCAAATTTTCCCACCAGGTTACCATAGGGGCATCAGAAGGTTTTTGTCGCCGCCAGGCTTGAAAGGCTTTACCAAAGTCTTGTCGAATCAGAGGGTCCTCCAGCAGGTAAGTACTTAGACGCCAGAGGCCCCTGTTGACCCTCTGTTCATCCCGGTATTCTAGGTGCACCTCCAAGCCCTTATGGTCAGAAAATATATTTGATGTTAAAACACATTTTACAGGGTTAAAATCATCTGATAGGAAAATAAAATCGATCCTGGAGGACACCCCTCTTCCGGACCACGTATAACCAGGGTCCGTCGGCAGGAGTGACCTCCACGCATCGTATAATTTAAAATCAGTTATAAAATCTTTCAATAGATGACATGACTTATCCAATTTGCGTAAAGGGTCACCCCCCGCTCGTTGTTCACTAGCACAAAGACAATTAAAATCACCCCCTACGATCAGGGGAGATGACCCAGTACAGTACAATGGCAATATCCCAAATAAATTAATTCTCTCTTGCTTATCAGGGGGAGCATAAATATTCATTACACGTAGGGTAAAACCATTAAATTTAAAATGCACTAAAACCACTCTGCCTGGTACTATTTCTGTGACAGCATTTACAGTAATATTTCTCCCACGACAGAGGAAGCCCACCCCCGCTGACTTGTTGTCATTGGAGCCAGACCAGATGGAGGGCCCCAGTCTCCAATCTGTCTTGATGTCATTATAATTTAGTGCATGTTGTATCCCGCATTCCTGTAATAAACAAATGTCAAAGTCAGCGGTTTCTAAATACTTGAATAGAGCAGCCCTACGAACTGGGCTCTTTAATGACCTCACATTCAATGAGACAAGCCTTAATGTCGGCATTCATAGGTCAGGGTGGTGGATCTTCCATGAGGACACCTGACTCAAAGCCCTGTATGTTAAATTGCTCCAGGACATCCGGGCTAGAGGACCCAAACGACTCGATATTCTGTGAGCCGGCGGTTGCCCCCTCGTAGGTCACGGTTCCCAGCCACATTCCAGGAGACGCTGGGGCTTCGACATTCCGTCTCTTTTTCGGGGCAGACTCCACTAGGTCACTGGTGCAGTCCTCCTCTTCCTCCACCTCCTCCAGGGGGAGAGACTGGTCCATCAGGATAAGATCACCAACACCGATTCCCTGATGTTCGCCACCTAGAAGCAAAGCCCCCTCATCTGGCTGGCTAATCGCCCTGGAAGATCCTGAGGCCATCGCTGCGTGGTCCCCTGTAGCCAACCGCACAGGGGCACCACCCTCCAGGCCAACAGGATCGGTATCGGGAACCATCGACACGGAGGATACCCTCCCAGAAGGAGGACCCCTCCGCTCCGGTCCATGCGAGGTCCGCCCATCGTTAAGGGACTTCGATGCAGGGGCCGCCCCAGAGGGGCCTCCGGCTCCCTGCTCCATCCCAGCCTTCTCGCCCTTCGAACCGCCCTCCGACGCCGGCCCGCCAGTGAAGACCGGCGGGCGCATCGGCTCAGCTGCAGAAGATGCAGCTTCTGCATAGGTCCTGGTCCTGGTCCTGTTGGGGCATCCTCGGAACATGTGCCCCGCCTCACCACAAAGATTGCATTTCCTCCCAGCGGGACAGTCCTTCATTAAATGTCCGTAACAGCTGCAATTATTGCAGCGGTCTACTTTCCTGCCCGTGCAGGACGTTTGGGTATGACCCATTTGTCCACAGTTCCTGCAACATACCGGCATTCCAGGGTAAAATAAGTAGCCTCTGCTCTTACCGATCACAAATGTTGAGGGAGGGTGTAGCATTCCTCCCACTCCGCTTGGGTCCCTCTTTAGACGGGCCATGTACCTCCTCTTGCCGCACCAGAAGCCTACCGCGTTCTTCACAGTGCCCAGGTATCTCAGATCATCACAATAACGGATAAGGTAGGTCGAGATGTCTGCAGCTTCCACAAAGGGGTTCGGGAAATGCACCACGATAGGGATCTCGTCATAGGCATACAATAGACAAAAGGTTAGTCCATCCAATTCATCTAAGTAGTTTTTCTCATTTACCTTTTGTACGAGTTGGTGACAGCATCCCTGGCTCTTGAAGGTGATGGTGTAAGTCCCCTTGTACTCATTGTCCTGGAAGCAGACTATGTCTTCCCGCCGAAACTCCAGAACTCCAAGCAGAATCCTATGGCAGATGTAGTCCAAGTTCTTCTCCGTCCTCGATCCTGCTCCAACTTCAATCCTCACGGTGTTCCGCATCCGGGCATCACCCGATGAATATGTGAGCGTTGCCGGCATCCTTCACTCAGGAACGTACCGACTCTTCTCTCTGAAAGGCGCAAGCCTTCATGGGATCCCTTCCCGTTGCTCCCGGACTAATCCTTCCTCCCAATAGCAGCAGGGGGGTTAAGTCCCTCCGAAGAGGAACGATCCCCCCAGGCCGAGAGAAAGGGTACCAAGAGCACCTCACAGGCAAGACCACACAGGTAAACCTGATAGATCGTGCCAAAAGGCCGAGAAGCGATAACCAGAATTGGTTTCCGACTACGGTGCCACCCAAGGATTCTGAAAAGTCCATTTGTGGAGATGGCCACCTGGACTCCCGTTAAGAAGACATGCTGTCAACCTCTAGATCCCTCACATGCCTGCACTTTTCGGCTTGCTGCTGCTGCAATCCACGCGTTTTAGATCTGCATAACTCCACCTCTTTTAGCACAGTACCCTCAACCCCCGGCTGTTCCCACCCGCCTCAACACCGTTGGAAGGGAGGAGAACCAATTAAGGCGGGGGGGGGGGTGGAACGAGCAGCTGTCTACCCTTAGCAGGAGGGTTGCTGATTAATTACCTCTCCTGCTGCTGCTGCTGCTGGCTGTCCAGCAGCAGACTGAAGGTGGCTGCTGCTGTGCGCAGGTATATAAAGGCTCAGAGCCTATTATGACACGCGCAGCCAGCGTTCCATTGCCACATTCCGTCTACTGCAGGCGGGATACCTGGATGGCTGAATGTCACTGAGAAGCTCACAGAGACCGCCATAAGCAACAGTTTAAAAGAATGCCACAGACTAATCAACCAAACTTTTTGGGTTGGTTTCTCTTTTATAGTCTGCAGGCATTAAATGAAAGAAGTCAGTGTTCCAGCAGAGGGAGACAACGTTTCAGAAAAGGCATTGTAGCAAACCAAAAAAGAAATTTTAAGCGCAGCAGAGTAACCAGCTCACATACCTGTTAGCTCAGGTGAGTTTAAAAGGCTGCTGTTGATAACAAGGGCATTTGCTAAATAGATGGTGTGTGTGCAACAATATACTGAAAGGTCAATTATATTGTGCAGCTTATCTCACCACCTGTAGTTATTTAGGTGAAAGCTCCAAAATGCTTGCCTAATATGTCTGTTTATCCAAAAGGAAGTATAGAGGGAGAGCTAGATAGATAGCATTGCATTACATTACATGGCAATGCAATGCACAGTTGCTGAAGTTGAACCAAAATGAGCTTGTCATCTGGCTTCTGCAACTTTTAACATGAAAAATCCAATGAGGAGAAGAAAAGCAAAGCCAAAGAGTCCATCCCAAAATCCGACAAACAAGCCAAATGAACAAAAAGCATTGAATTCAATTCTTTCTGATTTTAGAAACTGCATTAAAGAAGGGGTGCACCGGTCCTGGAGATACTGCAATACCAGGTCAATGCGTGGAGTGGACAGAGCAAGCTCTTTTTCCATCTCCCTGTTCTAAAAATCCATTTAATATATGGTCCCCAGATAGGGGACGTATCAGATATTAAACTGATAAGAACAGATACTACACTTGATCTTAGCCAAAAGGCCGAGAAGCGATAACCAGAATTGGTTTCCGACTACGGTGCCACCCAAGGATTCTGAAAAGTCCATTTGTGGAGATGGCCACCTGGACTCCCGTTAAGAAGACATGCTGTCAACCTCTAGATCCCTCACATGCCTGCACTTTTCGGCTTGCTGCTGCTGCAATCCACGCGTTTTAGATCTGCATAACTCCACCTCTTTTAGCACAGTACCCTCAACCCCCGGCTGTTCCCACCCGCCTCAACACCGTTGGAAGGGAGGAGAACCAATTAAGGCGGGGGGGGTGGAACGAGCAGCTGTCTACCCTTAGCAGGAGGGTTGCTGATTAATTACCTCTCCTGCTGCTGCTGCTGCTGGCTGTCCAGCAGCAGACTGAAGGTGGCTGCTGCTGTGCGCAGGTATATAAAGGCTCAGAGCCTATTATGACACGCGCAGCCAGCGTTCCATTGCCACATTCCGTCTACTGCAGGCGGGATACCTGGATGGCTGAATGTCACTGAGAAGCTCACAGAGACCGCCATAAGCAACAGTTTAAAAGAATGCCACAGACTAATCAACCAAACTTTTTGGGTTGGTTTCTCTTTTATAGTCTGCAGGCATTAAATGAAAGAAGTCAGTGTTCCAGCAGAGGGAGACAACGTTTCAGAAAAGGCATTGTAGCAAACCAAAAAAGAAATTTTAAGCGCAGCAGAGTAACCAGCTCACATACCTGTTAGCTCAGGTGAGTTTAAAAGGCTGCTGTTGATAACAAGGGCATTTGCTAAATAGATGGTGTGTGTGCAACAATATACTGAAAGGTCAATTATATTGTGCAGCTTATCTCACCACCTGTAGTTATTTAGGTGAAAGCTCCAAAATGCTTGCCTAATATGTCTGTTTATCCAAAAGGAAGTATAGAGGGAGAGCTAGATAGATAGCATTGCATTACATTACATGGCAATGCAATGCACAGTTGCTGAAGTTGAACCAAAATGAGCTTGTCATCTGGCTTCTGCAACTTTTAACATGAAAAATCCAATGAGGAGAAGAAAAGCAAAGCCAAAGAGTCCATCCCAAAATCCGACAAACAAGCCAAATGAACAAAAAGCATTGAATTCAATTCTTTCTGATTTTAGAAACTGCATTAAAGAAGGGGTGCACCGGTCCTGGAGATACTGCAATACCAGGTCAATGCGTGGAGTGGACAGAGCAAGCTCTTTTTCCATCTCCCTGTTCTAAAAATCCATTTAATATATGGTCCCCAGATAGGGGACGTATCAGATATTAAACTGATAAGAACAGATACTACACTTGATCTTAGCCAAAAGGCCGAGAAGCGATAACCAGAATTGGTTTCCGACTACGGTGCCACCCAAGGATTCTGAAAAGTCCATTTGTGGAGATGGCCACCTGGACTCCCGTTAAGAAGACATGCTGTCAACCTCTAGATCCCTCACATGCCTGCACTTTTCGGCTTGCTGCTGCTGCAATCCACGCGTTTTAGATCTGCATAACTCCACCTCTTTTAGCACAGTACCCTCAACCCCCGGCTGTTCCCACCCGCCTCAACACCGTTGGAAGGGAGGAGAACCAATTAAGGCGGGGGGGGGGTGGAACGAGCAGCTGTCTACCCTTAGCAGGAGGGTTGCTGATTAATTACCTCTCCTGCTGCTGCTGCTGCTGCTGGCTGTCCAGCAGCAGACTGAAGGTGGCTGCTGCTGTGCACAGGTATATAAAGGCTCAGAGCCTATTATGACACGCGCAGCCAGCGTTCCATTGCCACATTCCGTCTACTGCAGGCGGGATACCTGGATGGCTGAATGTCACTGAGAAGCTCACAGAGACCGCCATAAGCAACAGTTTAAAAGAATGCCACAGACTAATCAACCAAACTTTTTGGGTTGGTTTCTCTTTTATAGTCTGCAGGCATTAAATGAAAGAAGTCAGTGTTCCAGCAGAGGGAGACAACGTTTCAGAAAAGGCATTGTAGCAAACGAAAAAAGAAATTTTAAGCGCAGCAGAGTAACCAGCTCACATACCTGTTAGCTCAGGTGAGTTTTAAAGGCTGCTGTTGATAACAAGGGCATTTGCTAAATAGATGGTGTGTGTGCAACAATATAGTGAAAGGTCAATTATATTGTGCAGCTTATCTCACCACCTGTAGTTATTTAGGTGAAAGCTCCAAAATGCTTGCCTAATATGTCTGTTTATCCAAAAGGAAGTATAGAGGGAGAGCTAGATAGATAGCATTGCATTACATTACATGGCAATGCAATGCACAGTTGCTGAAGTTGAACCAAAATGAGCTTGTCATCTGGCTTCTGCAACTTTTAACATGAAAAATCCAATGAGGAGAAGAAAAGCAAAGCCAAAGAGTCCATCCCAAAATCCGACAAACAAGCCAAATGAACAAAAAGCATTGAATTCAATTCTTTCTGATTTTAGAAACTGCATTAAAGAAGGGGTGCACCGGTCCTGGAGATACTGCAATACCAGGTCAATGCGTGGAGTGGACAGAGCAAGCTCTTTTTCCATCTCCCTGTTCTAAAAATCCATTTAATATATGGTCCCCAGATAGGGGACGTATCAGATATTAAACTGATAAGAACAGATACTACACTTGATCTTAGCCAAAAGGCCGAGAAGCGATAACCAGAATTGGTTTCCGACTACGGTGCCACCCAAGGATTCTGAAAAGTCCATTTGTGGAGATGGCCACCTGGACTCCCGTTAAGAAGACATGCTGTCAACCTCTAGATCCCTCACATGCCTGCACTTTTCGGCTTGCTGCTGCTGCAATCCACGCGTTTTAGATCTGCATAACTCCACCTCTTTTAGCACAGTACCCTCAACCCCCGGCTGTTCCCACCCGCCTCAACACCGTTGGAAGGGAGGAGAACCAATTAAGGCGGGGGGGGGGGTGGAACGAGCAGCTGTCTACCCTTAGCAGGAGGGTTGCTGATTAATTACCTCTCCTGCTGCTGCTGCTGCTGGCTGTCCAGCAGCAGACTGAAGGTGGCTGCTGCTGTGCGCAGGTATATAAAGGCTCAGAGCCTATTATGACACGCGCAGCCAGCGTTCCATTGCCACATTCCATCTACTGCAGGCGGGATACCTGGATGGCTGAATGTCACTGAGAAGCTCACAGAGACCGCCATAAGCAACAGTTTAAAAGAATGCCACAGACTAATCAACCAAACTTTTTGGGTTGGTTTCTCTTTTATAGTCTGCAGGCATTAAATGAAAGAAGTCAGTGTTCCAGCAGAGGGAGACAACGTTTCAGAAAAGGCATTGTAGCAAACCAAAAAAGAAATTTTAAGCGCAGCAGAGTAACCAGCTCACATACCTGTTAGCTCAGGTGAGTTTAAAAGGCTGCTGTTGATAACAAGGGCATTTGCTAAATAGATGGTGTGTGTGCAACAATATACTGAAAGGTCAATTATATTGTGCAGCTTATCTCACCACCTGTAGTTATTTAGGTGAAAGCTCCAAAATGCTTGCCTAATATGTCTGTTTATCCAAAAGGAAGTATAGAGGGAGAGCTAGATAGATAGCATTGCATTACATTACATGGCAATGCAATGCACAGTTGCTGAAGTTGAACCAAAATGAGCTTGTCATCTGGCTTCTGCAACTTTTAACATGAAAAATCCAATGAGGAGAAGAAAAGCAAAGCCAAAGAGTCCATCCCAAAATCCGACAAACAAGCCAAATGAACAAAAAGCATTGAATTCAATTCTTTCTGATTTTAGAAACTGCATTAAAGAAGGGGTGCACCGGTCCTGGAGATACTGCAATACCAGGTCAATGCGTGGAGTGGACAGAGCAAGCTCTTTTTCCATCTCCCTGTTCTAAAAATCCATTTAATATTTGGTCCCCAGATAGGGGACGTATCAGATATTAAACTGATAAGAACAGATACTACACTTGATCTTAGCCAAAAGGCCGAGAAGCGATAACCAGAATTGGTTTCCGACTACGGTGCCACCCAAGGATTCTGAAAAGTCCATTTGTGGAGATGGCCACCTGGACTCCCGTTAAGAAGACATGCTGTCAACCTCTAGATCCCTCACATGCCTGCACTTTTCGGCTTGCTGCTGCTGCAATCCACGCGTTTTAGATCTGCATAACTCCACCTCTTTTAGCACAGTACCCTCAACCCCCGGCTGTTCCCACCCGCCTCAACACCGTTGGAAGGGAGGAGAACCAATTAAGGCGGGGGGGGGGGGTGGAACGAGCAGCTGTCTACCCTTAGCAGGAGGGTTGCTGATTAATTACCTCTCCTGCTGCTGCTGCTGCTGCTGGCTGTCCAGCAGCAGACTGAAGGTGGCTGCTGCTGTGCGCAGGTATATAAAGGCTCAGAGCCTATTATGACACGCGCAGCCAGCGTTCCATTGCCACATTCCGTCTACTGCAGGCGGGATACCTGGATGGCTGAATGTCACTGAGAAGCTCACAGAGACCGCCATAAGCAACAGTTTAACAGAATGCCACAGACTAATCAACCCAACTTTTTGGGTTGGGTTCTCTTTTATAGTCTGCAGGCATTAAATGAAAGAAGTCAGTGTTCCAGCAGAGGGAGACAACGTTTCAGAAAAGGCATTGTAGCAAACCAAAAAAGAAATTTTAAGCGCAGCAGAGTAACCAGCGCACATACCTGTTAGCTCAGGTGAGTTTAAAAGGCTGCTGTTGATAACAAGGGCATTTGCTAAATAGATGGTGTGTGTGCAACAATATACTGAAAGGTCAATTATATTGTGCAGCTTATCTCACCACCTGTAGTTATTTAGGTGAAAGTTCCAAAATGCTTGCCTAATATGTCTGTTTATCCAAAAGGAAGTATAGAGGGAGAGCTAGATAGATAGCATTGCATTACATTACATGGCAATGCAATGCACAGTTGCTGAAGTTGAACCAAAATGAGCTTGTCATCTGGCTTCTGCAACTTTTAACATTAAAAATCCAATGAGGAGAAGAAAAGCAAATCCAAAGAGTCCATCCCAAAATCCGACAAACAAGCCAAATGAACAAAAAGCATTGAATTCAATTCTTTCTGATTTTAGAAACTGCATTAAAGAAGGGGTGCACCGGTCCTGGAGATACTGCAATACCAGGTCAATGCGTGGAGTGGACAGAGCAAGCTCTTTTTCCATCTCCCTGTTCTAAAAATCCATTTAATATATGGTCCCCAGATAGGGGACGTATCAGATATTAAACTGATAAGAACAGATACTACACTTGATCTTAGCCAAAAGGCCGAGAAGCGATAACCAGAATTGGTTTCCGACTACGGTGCCACCCAAGGATTCTGAAAAGTCCATTTGTGGAGATGGCCACCTGGACTCCCGTTAAGAAGACATGCTGTCAACCTCTAGATCCCTCACATGCCTGCACTTTTCGGCTTGCTGCTGCTGCAATCCACGCGTTTTAGATCTGCATAACTCCACCTCTTTTAGCACAGTACCCTCAACCCCCGGCTGTTCCCACCCGCCTCAACACCGTTGGAAGGGAGGAGAACCAATTAAGGCGGGGGGGGGGGGGTGGAACGAGCAGCTGTCTACCCTTAGCAGGAGGGTTGCTGATTAATTACTTCTCCTGCTGCTGCTGCTGCTGGCTGTCCAGCAGCAGACTGAAGGTGGCTGCTGCTGTGCGCAGGTATATAAAGGCTCAGAGCCTATTATGACACGCGCAGCCAGCGTTCCATTGCCACATTCCGTCTACTGCACGCGGGATACCTGGATGGCTGAATGTCACTGAGAAGCTCACAGAGACCGCCATAAGCAACAGTTTAAAAGAATGCCACAGACTAATCAACCAAACTTTTTGGGTTGGTTTCTCTTTTATAGTCTGCAGGCATTAAATGAAAGAAGTCAGTGTTCCAGCAGAGGGAGACAACGTTTCAGAAAAGGCATTGTAGCAAACCAAAAAAGAAATTTTAAGCGCAGCAGAGTAACCAGCTCACATACCTGTTAGCTCAGGTGAGTTTAAAAGGCTGCTGTTGATAACAAGGGCATTTGCTAAATAGATGGTGTGTGTGCAACAATATACTGAAAGGTCAATTATATTGTGCAGCTTATCTCACCACCTGTAGTTATTTAGGTGAAAGCTCCAAAATGCTTGCCTAATATGTCTGTTTATCCAAAAGGAAGTATAGAGGGAGAGCTAGATAGATAGCATTGCATTACATTACAAGGCAATGCAATGCACAGTTGCTGAAGTTGAACCAAAATGAGCTTGTCATCTGGCTTCTGCAACTTTTAACATGAAAAATCCAATGAGGAGACGAAAAGCAAAGCCAAAGAGTCCATCCCAAAATCCGACAAACAAGCCAAATGAACAAAAAGCATTGAATTCAATTCTTTCTGATTTTAGAAACTGCATTAAAGAAGGGGTGCACCGGTCCTGGAGATACTGCAATACCAGGTCAATGCGTGGAGTGGACAGAGCAAGCTCTTTTTCCATCTCCCTGTTCTAAAAATCCATTTAATATATGGTCCCCAGATAGGGGACGTATCAGATATTAAACTGATAAGAACAGATACTACACTTGATCTTAGCCAAAAGGCCGAGAAGCGATAACCAGAATTGGTTTCCGACTACGGTGCCACCCAAGGATTCTGAAAAGTCCATTTGTGGAGATGGCCACCTGGACTCCCGTTAAGAAGACATGCTGTCAACCTCTAGATCCCTCACATGCCTGCACTTTTCGGCTTGCTGCTGCTGCAATCCACGCATTTTAGATCTGCATAACTCCACCTCTTTTAGCACAGTACCCTCAACCCCCGGCTGTTCCCACCCGCCTCAACACCGTTGGAAGGGAGGAGAACGAATTAAGGCGGGGGGAGGGTGGAACGAGCAGCTGTCTACCCTTAGCAGGAGGGTTGCTGAATAATTACCTCTCCTGCTGCTGCTGCTGCTGCTGGCTGTCCAGCAGCAGACTGAAGGTGGCTGCTGCTGTGCGCAGGTATATAAAGGCTCAGAGCCTATTATGACACGCGCAGCCAGCGTTCCATTGCCACATTCCGTCTACTGCAGGCGGGATACCTGGATGGCTGAATGTCACTGAGAAGCTCACAGAGACCGCCATAAGCAACAGTTTAAAAGAATGCCACAGACTAATCAACCAAACTTTTTGGGTTGGTTTCTCTTTTATAGTCTGCAGGCATTAAATGAAAGAAGTCAGTGTTCCAGTAGAGGGAGACAACGTTTCAGAAAAGGCATTGTAGCAAACCAAAAAAGAAATTTTAAGCGCAGCAGAGTAACCAGCTCACATACCTGTTAGCTCAGGTGAGTTTAAAAGGCTGCTGTTGATAACAAGGGCATTTGCTAAATAGATGGTGTGTGTGCAACAATATACTGAAAGGTCAATTATATTGTGCAGCTTATCTCACCACCTGTAGTTATTTAGGTGAAAGCTCCAAAATGCTTGCCTAATATGTCTGTTTATCCAAAAGGAAGTATAGAGGGAGAGCTAGATAGATAGCATTGCATTACATTACATGGCAATGCAATGCACAGTTGCTGAAGTTGAACCAAAATGAGCTTGTCATCTGGCTTCTGCAACTTTTAACATGAAAAATCCAATGAGGAGAAGAAAAGCAAAGCCAAAGAGTCCATCCCAAAATCCGACAAACAAGCCAAATGAACAAAAAGCATTGAATTCAATTCTTTCTGATTTTAGAAACTGCATTATAGAAGGGGTGCACCGGTCCTGGAGATACTGCAATACCAGGTCAATGCGTGGAGTGGACAGAGCAAGCTCTTTTTCCATCTCCCTGTTCTAAAAATCCATTTAATATATGGTCCCCAGATAGGGGACGTATCAGATATTAAGCTGATAAGAACAGATACTACACTTGATCTTAGCCAAAAGGCCGAGAAGCGATAACCAGAATTGGTTTCCGACTACGGTGCCACCCAAGGATTCTGAAAAGTCCATTTGTGGAGATGGCCACCTGGACTCCTGTTAAGAAGACATGCTGTCAACCTCTAGATCCCTCACATGCCTGCACTTTTCGGCTTGCTGCTGCTGCAATCCACGCGTTTTAGATCTGCATAACTCCACCTCTTTTAGCACAGTACCCTCAACCCCCGGCTGTTCCCACCCGCCTCAACACCGTTGGAAGGGAGGAGAACCAATTAAGGCGGGGGGGCGGTGGAACGAGCAGCTGTCTACCCTTAGCAGGAGGGTTGCTGATTAATTACCTCTCCTGCTGCTGCTGCTGCTGCTGGCTGTCCAGCAGCAGACTGAAGGTGGCTGCTGCTGTGCGCAGGTATATAAAGGCTCAGAGCCTATTATGACACGCGCAGCCAGCGTTCCATTGCCACATTCCGTCTACTGCAGGCGGGATACCTGGATGGCTGAATGTCACTGAGAAGCTCACAGAGACCGCCATAAGCAACAGTTTAAAAGAATGCCACAGACTAATCAACCAAACTTTTTGGGTTGGTTTCTCTTTTATAGTCTGCAGGCATTAAATGAAAGAAGTCAGTGTTCCAGCAGAGGGAGACAACGTTTCAGAAAAGGCATTGTAGCAAACCAAAAAAGAAATTTTAAGCGCAGCAGAGTAACCAGCTCACATACCTGTTAGCTCAGGTGAGTTTAAAAGGCTGCTGTTGATAACAAGGGCATTTGCTAAATAGATGGTGTGTGTGCAACAATATACTGAAAGGTCAATTATATTGTGCAGCTTATCTCACCACCTGTAGTTATTTAGGTGAAAGCTCCAAAATGCTTGCCTAATATGTCTGTTTATCCAAAAGGAAGTATAGAGGGAGAGCTAGATAGATAGCATTGCATTACATTACATGGCAATGCAATGCACAGTTGCTGAAGTTGAACCAAAATGAGCTTGTCATCTGGCTTCTGCAACTTTTAACATGAAAAATCCAATGAGGAGAAGAAAAGCAAAGCCAAAGAGTCCATCCCAAAATCCGACAAACAAGCCAAATGAACAAAAAGCATTGAATTCAATTCTTTCTGATTTTAGAAACTGCATTAAAGAAGGGGTGCACCGGTCCTGGAGATACTGCAATACCAGGTCAATGCGTGGAGTGGACAGAGCAAGCTCTTTTTCCATCTCCCTGTTCTAAAAATCCATTTAATATATGGTCCCCAGATAGGGGACGTATCAGATATTAAACTGATAAGAACAGATACTACACTTGATCTTAGCCAAAAGGCCGAGAAGCGATAACCAGAATTGGTTTCCGACTACGGTGCCACCCAAGGATTCTGAAAAGTCCATATGTGGAGATGGCCACCTGGACTCCCGTTAAGAAGACATGCTGTCAACCTCTAGATCCCTCACATGCCTGCACTTTTCGGCTTGCTGCTGCTGCAATCCACGCGTTTTAGATCTGCATAACTCCACCTCTTTTAGCACAGTACCCTCAACCCCCGGCTGTTCCCACCCGCCTCAACACCGTTGGAAGGGAGGAGAACCAATTAAGGCGGGGGGGGGGGGTGGAACGAGCAGCTGTCTACCCTTAGCAGGAGGGTTGCTGATTAATTACCTCTCCTGCTGCTGCTGCTGCTGCTGGCTGTCCAGCAGCAGACTGAAGGTGGCTGCTGCTGTGCGCAGGTATATAAAGGCTCAGAGCCTATTATGACACGCGCAGCCAGCGTTCCATTGCCACATTCCGTCTACTGCAGGCGGGATACCTGGATGGCTGAATGTCACTGAGAAGCTCACAGAGACCGCCATAAGCAACAGTTTAAAAGAATGCCACAGACTAATCAACCAAACTTTTTGGGTTGGTTTCTCTTTTATAGTCTGCAGGCATTAAATAAAGAAGTCAGTGTTCCAGCAGAGGGAGACAACGTTTCAGAAAAGGCATTGTAGCAAACCAAAAAAGAAATTTTAAGCGCAGCAGAGTAACCAGCTCACATACCTGTTAGCTCAGGTGAGTTTAAAAGGCTGCTGTTGATAACAAGGGCATTTGCTAAATAGATGGTGTGTGTGCAACAATATACTGAAAGGTCAATTATATTGTGCAGCTTATCTCACCACCTGTAGTTATTTAGGTGAAAGCTCCAAAATGCTTGCCTAATATGTCTGTTTATCCAAAAGGAAGTATAGAGGGAGAGCTAGATAGATAGCATTGCATTACATTACATGGCAATGCAATGCACAGTTGCTGAAGTTGAACCAAAATGAGCTTGTCATCTGGCTTCTGCAACTTTTAACATGAAAAATCCAATGAGGAGAAGAAAAGCAAAGCCAAAGAGTCCATCCCAAAATCCGACAAACAAGCCAAATGAACAAAAAGCATTGAATTCAATTCTTTCTGATTTTAGAAACTGCATTAAAGAAGGGGTGCACCGGTCCTGGAGATACTGCAATACCAGGTCAATGCGTGGAGTGGACAGAGCAAGCTCTTTTTCCATCTCCCTGTTCTAAAAATCCATTTAATATATGGTCCCCAGATAGGGGACGTATCAGATATTAAACTGATAAGAACAGATACTACACTTGATCTTAGCCAAAAGGCCGAGAAGCGATAACCAGAATTGGTTTCCGACTACGGTGCCACCCAAGGATTCTGAAAAGTCCATTTGTGGAGATGGCCACCTGGACTCCCGTTAAGGAGACATGCTGTCAACCTCTAGATCCCTCACATGCCTGCACTTTTCGGCTTGCTGCTGCTGCAATCCACGCGTTTTAGATCTGCATAACTCCACCTCTTTTAGCACAGTACCCTCAACCCCCGGCTGTTCCCACCCGCCTCAACACCGTTGGAAGGGAGGAGAACCAATTAAGGCGGGGGGGGTGGAACGAGCAGCTGTCTACCCTTAGCAGGAGGGTTGCTGATTAATTACCTCTCCTGCTGCTGCTGCTGCTGGCTGTCCAGCAGCAGACTGAAGGTGGCTGCTGCTGTGCGCAGGTATATAAAGGCTCAGAGCCTATTATGACACGCGCAGCCAGCGTTCCATTGCCACATTCCGTCTACTGCAGGCGGGATACCTGGATGGCTGAATGTCACTGAGAAGCTCACAGAGACCGCCATAAGCAACAGTTTAAAAGAATGCCACAGACTAATCAACCAAACTTTTTGGGTTGGTTTCTCTTTTATAGTCTGCAGGCATTAAATGAAAGAAGTCAGTGTTCCAGCAGAGGGAGACAACGTTTCAGAAAAGGCATTGTAGCAAACCAAAAAAGAAATTTTAAGCGCAGCAGAGTAACCAGCTCACATACCTGTTAGCTCAGGTGAGTTTAAAAGGCTGCTGTTGATAACAAGGGCATTTGCTAAATAGATGGTGTGTGTGCAACAATATACTGAAAGGTCAATTATATTGTGCAGCTTATCTCACCACCTGTAGTTATTTAGGTGAAAGCTCCAAAATGCTTGCCTAATATGTCTGTTTATCCAAAAGGAAGTATAGAGGGAGAGCTAGATAGATAGCATTGCATTACATTACATGGCAATGCAATGCACAGTTGCTGAAGTTGAACCAAAATGAGCTTGTCATCTGGCTTCTGCAACTTTTAACATGAAAAATCCAATGAGGAGAAGAAAAGCAAAGCCAAAGAGTCCATCCCAAAATCCGACAAACAAGCCAAATGAACAAAAAGCATTGAATTCAATTCTTTCTGATTTTAGAAACTGCATTAAAGAAGGGGTGCACCGGTCCTGGAGATACTGCAATACCAGGTCAATGCGTGGAGTGGACAGAGCAAGCTCTTTTTCCATCTCCCTGTTCTAAAAATCCATTTAATATATGGTCCCCAGATAGGGGACGTATCAGATATTAAACTGATAAGAACAGATACTACACTTGATCTTAGCCAAAAGGCCGAGAAGCGATAACCAGAATTGGTTTCCGACTACGGTGCCACCCAAGGATTCTGAAAAGTCCATTTGTGGAGATGGCCACCTGGACTCCCGTTAAGAAGACATGCTGTCAACCTCTAGATCCCTCACATGCCTGCACTTTTCGGCTTGCTGCTGCTGCAATCCACGCGTTTTAGATCTGCATAACTCCACCTCTTTTAGCACAGTACCCTCAACCCCCGGCTGTTCCCACCCGCCTCAACACCGTTGGAAGGGAGGAGAACCAATTAAGGCGGGGGGGGGGGTGGAACGAGCAGCTGTCTACCCTTAGCAGGAGGGTTGCTGATTAATTACCTCTCCTGCTGCTGCTGCTGCTGCTGGCTGTCCAGCAGCAGACTGAAGGTGGCTGCTGCTGTGCGCAGGTATATAAAGGCTCAGAGCCTATTATGACACGCGCAGCCAGCGTTCCATTGCCACATTCCGTCTACTGCAGGCGGGATACCTGGATGGCTGAATGTCACTGAGAAGCTCACAGAGACCGCCATAAGCAACAGTTTAAAAGAATGCCACAGACTAATCAACCAAACTTTTTGGGTTGGTTTCTCTTTTATAGTCTGCAGGCATTAAATGAAAGAAGTCAGTGTTCCAGCAGAGGGAGACAACGTTTCAGAAAAGGCATTGTAGCAAACCAAAAAAGAAATTTTAAGCGCAGCAGAGTAACCAGCTCACATACCTGTTAGCTCAGGTGAGTTTAAAAGGCTGCTGTTGATAACAAGGGCATTTGCTAAATAGATGGTGTGTGTGCAACAATATACTGAAAGGTCAATTATATTGTGCAGCTTATCTCACCACCTGTAGTTATTTAGGTGAAAGCTCCAAAATGCTTGCCTAATATGTCTGTTTATCCAAAAGGAAGTATAGAGGGAGAGCTAGATAGATAGCATTGCATTACATTACATGGCAATGCAATGCACAGTTGCTGAAGTTGAACCAAAATGAGCTTGTCATCTGGCTTCTGCAACTTTTAACATGAAAAATCCAATGAGGAGAAGAAAAGCAAAGCCAAAGAGTCCATCCCAAAATCCGACAAACAAGCCAAATGAACAAAAAGCATTGAATTCAATTCTTTCTGATTTTAGAAACTGCATTAAAGAAGGGGTGCACCGGTCCTGGAGATACTGCAATACCAGGTCAATGCGTGGAGTGGACAGAGCAAGCTCTTTTTCCATCTCCCTGTTCTAAAAATCCATTTACTATATGGTCCCCAGATAGGGGACGTATCAGATATTAAACTGATAAGAACAGATACTACACTTGATCTTAGCCAAAAGGCCGAGAAGCGATAACCAGAATTGGTTTCCGACTACGGTGCCACCCAAGGATTCTGAAACGTCCATTTGTGGAGATGGCCACCTGGACTCCCGTTAAGAAGACATGCTGTCAACCTCTAGATCCCTCACATGCCTGCACTTTTCGGCTTGCTGCTGCTGCAATCCACGCGTTTTAGATCTGCATAACTCCACCTCTTTTAGCACAGTACCCTCAACCCCCGGCTGTTCCCACCCGCCTCAACACCGTTGGAAGGGAGGAGAACCAATTAAGGCGGGGGGGGGGTGGAACGAGCAGCTGTCTACCCTTAGCAGGAGGGTTGCTGATTAATTACCTCTCCTGCTGCTGCTGCTGCTGCTGGCTGTCCAGCAGCAGACTGAAGGTGGCTGCTGCTGTGCGCAGGTATATAAAGGCTCAGAGCCTATTATGACACGCGCAGCCAGCGTTCCATTGCCACATTCCGTCTACTGCAGGCGGGATACCTGGATGGCTGAATGTCACTGAGAAGCTCACAGAGACCGCCATGAGCAACAGTTTAAAAGAATGCCACAGACTAATCAACCAAACTTTTTGGGTTGGTTTCTCTTTTATAGTCTGCAGGCATTAAATGAAAGAAGTCAGTGTTCCAGCAGAGGGAGACAACGTTTCAGAAAAGGCATTGTAGCAAACCAAAAAAGAAATTTTAAGCGCAGCAGAGTAACCAGCTCACATACCTGTTAGCTCAGGTGAGTTTAAAAGGCTGCTGTTGATAACAAGGGCATTTGCTAAATAGATGGTGTGTGTGCAACAATATACTGAAAGGTCAATTATATTGTGCAGCTTATCTCACCACCTGTAGTTATTTAGGTGAAAGCTCCAAAATGCTTGCCTAATATGTCTGTTTATCCAAAAGGAAGTATAGAGGGAGAGCTAGATAGATAGCATTGCATTACATTACATGGCAATGCAATGCACAGTTGCTGAAGTTGAACCAAAATGAGCTTGTCATCTGGCTTCTGCAACTTTTAACATGAAAAATCCAATGAGGAGAAGAAAAGCAAAGCCAAAGAGTCCATCCCAAAATCCGACAAACAAGCCAAATGAACAAAAAGCATTGAATTCAATTCTTTCTGATTTTAGAAACTGCATTAAAGAAGGGGTGCACCGGTCCTGGAGATACTGCAATACCAGGTCAATGCGTGGAGTGGACAGAGCAAGCTCTTTTTCCATCTCCCTGTTCTAAAAATCCATTTAATATATGGTCCCCAGATAGGGGACGTATCAGATATTAAACTGATAAGAACAGATACTACACTTGATCTTAGCCAAAAGGCCGAGAAGCGATAACCAGAATTGGTTTCCGACTACGGTGCCACCCAAGGATTCTGAAAAGTCCATTTGTGGAGATGGCCACCTGGACTCCCGTTAAGAAGACATGCTGTCAACCTCTAGATCCCTCACATGCCTGCACTTTTCGGCTTGCTGCTGCTGCAATCCACGCGTTTTAGATCTGCATAACTCCACCTCTTTTAGCACAGTACCCTCAACCCCCGGCTGTTCCCACCCGCCTCAACACCGTTGGAAGGGAGGAGAACCAATTAAGGCGGGGGGGGGGGGTGGAACGAGCAGCTGTCTACCCTTAGCAGGAGGGTTGCTGATTAATTACCTCTCCTGCTGCTGCTGCTGCTGCTGGCTGTCCAGCAGCAGACTGAAGGTGGCTGCTGCTGTGCGCAGGTATATAAAGGCTCAGAGCCTATTATGACACGCGCAGCCAGCGTTCCATTGCCACATTCCGTCTACTGCAGGCGGGATACCTGGATGGCTGAATGTCACTGAGAAGCTCACAGAGACCGCCATAAGCAACAGTTTAAAAGAATGCCACAGACTAATCAACCAAACTTTTTGGGTTGGTTTCTCTTTTATAGTCTGCAGGCATTAAATGAAAGAAGTCAGTGTTCCAGCAGAGGGAGACAACATTTCAGAAAAGGCATTGTAGCAAACCAAAAAAGAAATTTTAAGCGCAGCAGAGTAACCAGCTCACATACCTGTTAGCTCAGGTGAGTTTAAAAGGCTGCTGTTGATAACAAGGGCATTTGCTAAATAGATGGTGTGTGTGCAACAATATACTGAAAGGTCAATTATATTGTGCAGCTTATCTCACCACCTGTAGTTATTTAGGTGAAAGCTCCAAAATGCTTGCCTAATATGTCTGTTTATCCAAAAGGAAGTATAGAGGGAGAGCTAGATAGATAGCATTGCATTACATTACATGGCAATGCAATGCACAGTTGCTGAAGTTGAACCAAAATGAGCTTGTCATCTGGCTTCTGCAACTTTTAACATGAAAAATCCAATGAGGAGAAGAAAAGCAAAGCCAAAGAGTCCATCCCAAAATCCGACAAACAAGCCAAATGAACAAAAAGCATTGAATTCAATTCTTTCTGATTTTAGAAACTGCATTAAAGAAGGGGTGCACCGGTCCTGGAGATACTGCAATACCAGGTCAATGCGTGGAGTGGACAGAGCAAGCTCTTTTTCCATCTCCCTGTTCTAAAAATCTATTTAATATATGGTCCCCAGATAGGGGACGTATCAGATATTAAACTGATAAGAACAGATACTACACTTGATCTTAGCCAAAAGGCCGAGAAGCGATAACCAGAATTGGTTTCCGACTACGGTGCCACCCAAGGATTCTGAAAAGTCCATTTGTGGAGATGGCCACCTGGACTCCCGTTAAGAAGACATGCTGTCAACCTCTAGATCCCTCACATGCCTGCACTTTTCGGCTTGCTGCTGCTGCAATCCACGCGTTTTAGATCTGCATAACTCCACCTCTTTTAGCACAGTACCCTCAACCCCCGGCTGTTCCCACCCGCCTCAACACCGTTGGAAGGGAGGAGAACCAATTAAGGCGGGGGGGGGGGTGGAACGAGCAGCTGTCTACCCTTAGCAGGAGGGTTGCTGATTAATTACCTCTCCTGCTGCTGCTGCTGCTGGCTGTCCAGCAGCAGACTGAAGGTGGCTGCTGCTGTGCGCAGGTATATAAAGGCTCAGAGCCTATTATGACACGCGCAGCCAGCGTTCCATTGCCACATTCCGTCTACTGCAGGCGGGATACCTGGATGGCTGAATGTCACTGAGAAGCTCACAGAGACCGCCATAAGCAACAGTTTAAAAGAATGCCACAGACTAATCAACCAAACTTTTTGGGTTGGTTTCTCTTTTATAGTCTGTAGGCATTAAATGAAAGAAGTCAGTGTTCCAGCAGAGGGAGACAACGTTTCAGAAAAGGCATTGTAGCAAACCAAAAAAGAAATTTTAAGCGCAGCAGAGTAACCAGCTCACATACCTGTTAGCTCAGGTGAGTTTAAAAGGCTGCTGTTGATAACAAGGGCATTTGCTAAATAGATGGTGTGTGTGCAACAATATACTGAAAGGTCAATTATATTGTGCAGCTTATCTCACCACCTGTAGTTATTTAGGTGAAAGCTCCAAAATGCTTGCCTAATATGTCTGTTTATCCAAAAGGAAGTATAGAGGGAGAGCTAGATAGATAGCATTGCATTACATTACATGGCAATGCAATGCACAGTTGCTGAAGTTGAACCAAAATGAGCTTGTCATCTGGCTTCTGCAACTTTTAACATGAAAAATCCAATGAGGAGAAGAAAAGCAAAGCCAAAGAGTCCATCCCAAAATCCGACAAACAAGCCAAATGAACAAAAAGCATTGAATTCAATTCTTTCTGATTTTAGAAACTGCATTAAAGAAGGGGTGCACCGGTCCTGGAGATACTGCAATACCAGGTCAATGCGTGGAGTGGACAGAGCAAGCTCTTTTTCCATCTCCCTGTTCTAAAAATCCATTTAATATATGGTCCCCAGATAGGGGACGTATCAGATATTAAACTGATAAGAACAGATACTACACTTGATCTTAGCCAAAAGGCCGAGAAGCGATAACCAGAATTGGTTTCCGACTACGGTGCCACCCAAGGATTCTGAAAAGTCCATTTGTGGAGATGGCCACCTGGACTCCCGTTAAGAAGACATGCTGTCAACCTCTAGATCCCTCACATGCCTGCACTTTTCGGCTTGCTGCTGCTGCAATCCACGCGTTTTAGATCTGCATAACTCCACCTCTTTTAGCACAGTACCCTCAACCCCCGGCTGTTCCCACCCGCCTCAACACCGTTGGAAGGGAGGAGAACCAATTAAGGCGGGGGGGGGGGGTGGAACGAGCAGCTGTCTACCCTTAGCAGGAGGGTTGCTGATTAATTACCTCTCCTGCTGCTGCTGCTGCTGCTGGCTGTCCAGCAGCAGACTGAAGGTGGCTGCTGCTGTGCGCAGGTATATAAAGGCTCAGAGCCTATTATGACACGCGCAGCCAGCGTTCCATTGCCACATTCCATCTACTGCAGGCGGGATACCTGGATGGCTGAATGTCACTGAGAAGCTCACAGAGACCGCCATAAGCAACAGTTTAAAAGAATGCCACAGACTAATCAACCAAACTTTTTGGGTTGGTTTCTCTTTTATAGTCTGCAGGCATTAAATGAAAGAAGTCAGTGTTCCAGCAGAGGGAGACAACGTTTCAGAAAAGGCATTGTAGCAAACCAAAAAAGAAATTTTAAGCGCAGCAGAGTAACCAGCTCACATACCTGTTAGCTCAGGTGAGTTTAAAAGGCTGCTGTTGATAACAAGGGCATTTGCTAAATAGATGGTGTGTGTGCAACAATATACTGAAAGGTCAATTATATTGTGCAGCTTATCTCACCACCTGTAGTTATTTAGGTGAAAGCTCCAAAATGCTTGCCTAATATGTCTGTTTATCCAAAAGGAAGTATAGAGGGAGAGCTAGATAGATAGCATTGCATTACATTACATGGCAATGCAATGCACAGTTGCTGAAGTTGAACCAAAATGAGCTTGTCATCTGGCTTCTGCAACTTTTAACATGAAAAATCCAATGAGGAGAAGAAAAGCAAAGCCAAAGAGTCCATCCCAAAATCCGACAAACAAGCCAAATGAACAAAAAGCATTGAATTCAATTCTTTCTGATTTTAGAAACTGCATTAAAGAAGGGGTGCACCGGTCCTGGAGATACTGCAATACCAGGTCAATGCGTGGAGTGGACAGAGCAAGCTCTTTTTCCATCTCCCTGTTCTAAAAATCCATTTAATATATGGTCCCCAGATAGGGGACGTATCAGATATTAAACTGATAAGAACAGATTTTTTTTTTTTTTTATCGAAAGCCCGAATTCGTGTACAAAACCCGAGTGCGCTTAAAAAAGTGACAGGTGCCACAAAAAAAGTGCACTAGGATGCTGATCTTCTTGAAACCCTCTCCAAAAGGAGAAGGGTCCCCCAAACCATTCCCCATCCCTCCGAGCCAGAAGGCCACAGCGAGGAACAGGGACAAATAGCCACCTCCAGCCGGAGCCAGAGGCGACCCAATCTTACCCCCAATACCTGCCCGAGTTCTCACCCGAGCAAGGCACTGGGAGCCAAAGACTGTGCTCCCCTCCCGGAAGAGGGGAGCCAACAACGCTCTCCTCCCGAAAGAGGAGAGCCAGGGGGGTTCAGGGGGGAGCGGAACCTGATGGCCACACACTCCCCCCCTAGACCTGCCAAGAGAGGAACCCGTAAGGGAACCGCATCCCGACAAAATCCTAGTAAGGACGTGGACACACGTGAAAAAGTGGACACACAGTGACAAAAAAAATTAAATAAATAGTGAAGGTTTCACAGTATAATACTGCCCGGACCTTCGACCGGGAATTGAAAAATTCCCCATCCTAAGGCCAGAAGGCCCGGAATAAGGGTGTGTGTGAAGAAAGAAATATTGAAGTGCTAGTGCAAATGTGCCATAAACTCAAGTGGGGTTCCCAATCCCAGTGAGTTAAGGCACCCCAGGGTCACCACTCCTGGGGCACTTCACACTTCGGGCTTTCGATCTTCCCCGGCCCAATGGCGTCGATCCTGGGGGGCCATGCTTTCCACCAGATGACTATATTAGCCAACTGTCGTACTAACAAGCGCCTAAGCCCCAGTGTGCATAATGTATCAATCTACTAGGGCGGCCAACATCCAAAACCGCCTTTTCGAAAGATACTACACTTGATCTTAGCCAAAAGGCCGAGAAGCGATAACCAGAATTGGTTTCCGACTACGGTGCCACCCAAGGATTCTGAAAAGTCCATTTGTGGAGATGGCCACCTGGACTCCCGTTAAGAAGACATGCTGTCAACCTCTAGATCCCTCACATGCCTGCACTTTTCGGCTTGCTGCTGCTGCAATCCACGCGTTTTAGATCTGCATAACTCCACCTCTTTTAGCACAGTACCCTCAACCCCCAGCTGTTCCCACCCGCCTCAACACCGTTGGAAGGGAGGAGAACCAATTAAGGCGGGGGGGGGGGGGGGGTGGAACGAGCAGCTGTCTACCCTTAGCAGGAGGGTTGCTGTTTAATTACCTCTCCTGCTGCTGCTGCTGCTGGCTGTCCAGCAGCAGACTGAAGGTGGCTGCTGCTGGGCGCAGGTATATAAAGGCTCAGAGCCTATTATGACACGCGCAGCCAGCGTTCCATTGCCACATTCCGTCTACTGCAGGCGGGATACCTGGATGGCTGAATGTCACTGAGAAGCTCACAGAGACCGCCATAAGCAACAGTTTAAAAGAATGCCACAGACTAATCAACCAAACTTTTTGGGTTGGTTTCTCTTTTATAGTCTGCAGGCATTAAATGAAAGAAGTCAGTGTTCCAGCAGAGGGAGACAACGTTTCAGAAAAGGCATTGTAGCAAACCAAAAAAGAAATTTTAAGCGCAGCAGAGTAACCAGCTCACATACCTGTTAGCTCAGGTGAGTTTAAAAGGCTGCTGTTGATAACAAGGGCATTTGCTAAATAGATGGTGTGTGTGCAACAATATACTGAAAGGTCAATTATATTGTGCAGCTTATCTCACCACCTGTAGTTATTTAGGTGAAAGCTCCAAAATGCTTGCCTAATATGTCTGTTTATCCAAAAGGAAGTATAGAGGGAGAGCTAGATAGATAGCATTGCATTACATTACATGGCAATGCAATGCACAGTTGCTGAAGTTGAACCAAAATGAGCTTGTCATCTGGCTTCTGCAACTTTTAACATGAAAAATCCAATGAGGAGAAGAAAAGCAAAGCCAAAGAGTCCATCCCAAAATCCGACAAACAAGCCAAATGAACAAAAAGCATTGAATTCAATTCTTTCTGATTTTAGAAACTGCATTAAAGAAGGGGTGCACCGGTCCTGGAGATACTGCAATACCAGGTCAATGCGTGGAGTGGACAGAGCAAGCTCTTTTTCCATCTCCCTGTTCTAAAAATCCATTTAATATATGGTCCCCAGATAGGGGACGTATCAGATATTAAACTGATAAGAACAGATACTACACTTGATCTTAGCCAAAAGGCCGAGAAGCGATAACCAGAATTGGTTTCCGACTACGGTGCCACCCAAGGATTCCGAAAAGTCCATTTGTGGAGATGGCCACCTGGACTCCCGTTAAGAAGACATGCTGTCAACCTCTAGATCCCTCACATGCCTGCACTTTTCGGCTTGCTGCTGCTGCAATCCACGCGTTTTAGATCTGCATAACTCCACCTCTTTTAGCACAGTACCCTCAACCCCCGGCTGTTCCCACCGCCTCAACACCGTTGGAAGGGAGGAGAACCAATTAAGGCGGGGGGGGGGGGGGTGGAACGAGCAGCTGTCTACCCTTAGCAGGAGGGTTGCTGATTAATTACCTCTCCTGCTGCTGCTGCTGCTGCTGGCTGTCCAGCAGCAGACTGAAGGTGGCTGCTGCTGTGCGCAGGTATATAAAGGCTCAGAGCCTATTATGACACGCGCAGCCAGCGTTCCATTGCCACATTCCGTCTACTGCAGGCGGGATACCTGGATGGCTGAATGTCACTGAGAAGCTCACAGAGACCGCCATAAGCAACAGTTTAAAAGAATGCCACAGACTAATCAACCAAACTTTTTGGGTTGGTTTCTCTTTTATAGTCTGCAGGCATTAAATGAAAGAAGTCAGTGTTCCAGCAGAGGGAGACAACGTTTCAGAAAAGGCATTGTAGCAAACCAAAAAAGAAATTTTAAGCGCAGCAGAGTAACCAGCTCACATACCTGTTAGCTCAGGTGAGTTTAAAAGGCTGCTGTTGATAACAAGGGCATTTGCTAAATAGATGGTGTGTGTGCAACAATATACTGAAAGGTCAATTATATTGTGCAGCTTATCTCACCACCTGTAGTTATTTAGGTGAAAGCTCCAAAATGCTTGCCTAATATGTCTGTTTATCCAAAAGGAAGTATAGAGGGAGAGCTAGATAGATAGCATTGCATTACATTACATGGCAATGCAATGCACAGTTGCTGAAGTTGAACCAAAATGAGCTTGTCATCTGGCTTCTGCAACTTTTAACATGAAAAATCCAATGAGGAGAAGAAAAGCAAAGCCAAAGAGTCCATCCCAAAATCCGACAAACAAGCCAAATGAACAAAAAGCATTGAATTCAATTCTTTCTGATTTTAGAAACTGCATTAAAGAAGGGGTGCACCGGTCCTGGAGATACTGCAATACCAGGTCAATGCGTGGAGTGGACAGAGCAAGCTCTTTTTCCATCTCCCTGTTCTAAAAATCCATTTAATATATGGTCCCCAGATAGGGGACGTATCAGATATTAAACTGATAAGAACAGATACTACACTTGATCTTAGCCAAAAGGCCGAGAAGCGATAACCAGAATTGGTTTCCGACTACGGTGCCACCCAAGGATTCTGAAAAGTCCATTTGTGGAGATGGCCACCTGGACTCCCGTTAAGAAGACATGCTGTCAACCTCTAGATCCCTCACATGCCTGCACTTTTCGGCTTGCTGCTGCTGCAATCCACGCGTTTTAGATCTGCATAACTCCACCTCTTTTAGCACAGTACCCTCAACCCCCGGCTGTTCCCACCCGCCTCAACACCGTTGGAAGGGAGGAGAACCAATTAAGGCGGGGGGGGGGGTGGAACGAGCAGCTGTCTACCCTTAGCAGGAGGGTTGCTGATTAATTACCTCTCCTGCTGCTGCTGCTGGCTGTCCAGCAGCAGACTGAAGGTGGCTGCTGCTGTGCGCAGGTATATAAAGGCTCAGAGCCTATTATGACACGCGCAGCCAGCGTTCCATTGCCACATTCCGTCTACTGCAGGCGGGATACCTGGATGGCTGAATGTCACTGAGAAGCTCACAGAGACCGCCATAAGCAACAGTTTAAAAGAATGCCACAGACTAATCAACCAAACTTTTTGGGTTGGTTTCTCTTTTATAGTCTGCAGGCATTAAATGAAAGAAGTCAGTGTTCCAGCAGAGGGAGACAACGTTTCAGAAAAGGCATTGTAGCAAACCAAAAAAGAAATTTTAAGCGCAGCAGAGTAACCAGCTCACATACCTGTTAGCTCAGGTGAGTTTAAAAGGCTGCTGTTGATAACAAGGGCATTTGCTAAATAGATGGTGTGTGTGCAACAATATACTGAAAGGTCAATTATATTGTGCAGCTTATCTCACCACCTGTAGTTATTTAGGTGAAAGCTCCAAAATGCTTGCCTAATATGTCTGTTTATCCAAAAGGAAGTATAGAGGGAGAGCTAGATAGATAGCATTGCATTACATTACATGGCAATGCAATGCACAGTTGCTGAAGTTGAACCAAAATGAGCTTGTCATCTGGCTTCTGCAACTTTTAACATGAAAAATCCAATGAGGAGAAGAAAAGCAAAGCCAAAGAGTCCATCCCAAAATCCGACAAACAAGCCAAATGAACAAAAAGCATTGAATTCAATTCTTTCTGATTTTAGAAACTGCATTAAAGAAGGGGTGCACCGGTCCTGGAGATACTGCAATACCAGGTCAATGCGTGGAGTGGACAGAGCAAGCTCTTTTTCCATCTCCCTGTTCTAAAAATCCATTTAATATATGGTCCCCAGATAGGGGACGTATCAGATATTAAACTGATAAGAACAGATACTACACTTGATCTTAGCCAAAAGGCCGAGAAGCGATAACCAGAATTGGTTTCCGACTACGGTGCCACCCAAGGATTCTGAAAAGTCCATTTGTGGAGATGGCCACCTGGACTCCCGTTAAGAAGACATGCTGTCAACCTCTAGATCCCTCACATGCCTGCACTTTTCGGCTTGCTGCTGCTGCAATCCACGCGTTTTAGATCTGCATAACTCCACCTCTTTTAGCACAGTACCCTCAACCCCCGGCTGTTCCCACCCGCCTCAACACCGTTGGAAGGGAGGAGAACCAATTAAGGCGGGGGGGGGGGTGGAACGAGCAGCTGTCTACCCTTAGCAGGAGGGTTGCTGATTAATTACCTCTCCTGCTGCTGCTGCTGCTGGCTGTCCAGCAGCAGACTGAAGGTGGCTGCTGCTGTGCGCAGGTATATAAAGGCTCAGAGCCTATTATGACACGCGCAGCCAGCGTTCCATTGCCACATTCCGTCTACTGCAGGCGGGATACCTGGATGGCTGAATGTCACTGAGAAGCTCACAGAGACCGCCATAAGCAACAGTTTAAAAGAATGCCACAGACTAATCAACCAAACTTTCTGGGTTGGTTTCTCTTTTATAGTCTGCAGGCATTAAATGAAAGAAGTCAGTGTTCCAGCAGAGGGAGACAACGTTTCAGAAAAGGCATTGTAGCAAACCAAAAAAGAAATTTTAAGCGCAGCAGAGTAACCAGCTCACATACCTGTTAGCTCAGGTGAGTTTAAAAGGCTGCTGTTGATAACAAGGGCATTTGCTAAATAGATGGTGTGTGTGCAACAATATACTGAAAGGTCAATTATATTGTGCACCTTATCTCACCACCTGTAGTTATTTAGGTGAAAGCTCCAAAATGCTTGCCTAATATGTCTGTTTATCCAAAAGGAAGTATAGAGGGAGAGCTAGATAGATAGCATTGCATTACATTACATGGCAATGCAATGCACAGTTGCTGAAGTTGAACCAAAATGAGCTTGTCATCTGGCTTCTGCAACTTTTAACATGAAAAATCCAATGAGGAGAAGAAAAGCAAAGCCAAAGAGTCCATCCCAAAATCCGACAAACAAGCCAAATGAACAAAAAGCATTGAATTCAATTCTTTCTGATTTTAGAAACTGCATTAAAGAAGGGGTGCATCGGTACTGGAGATACTGCAATACCAGGTCAATGCGTGGAGTGGACAGAGCAAGCTCTTTTTCCATCTCCCTGTTCTAAAAATCCATTTAATATATGGTCCCCAGATAGGGGACGTATCAGATATTAAACTGATAAGAACAGATACTACACTTGATCTTAGCCAAAAGGCCGAGAAGCGATAACCAGAATTGGTTTCCGACTACGGTGCCACCCAAGGATTCTGAAAAGTCCATTTGTGGAGATGGCCACCTGGACTCCCGTTAAGAAGACATGCTGTCAACCTCTAGATCCCTCACATGCCTGCACTTTTCGGCTTGCTGCTGCTGCAATCCACGCGTTTTAGATCTGCATAACTCCACCTCTTTTAGCACAGTACCCTCAACCCCCGGCTGTTCCCACCCGCCTCAACACCGTTGGAAGGGAGGAGAACCAATTAAGGCGGGGGGGGGGTGGAACGAGCAGCTGTCTACCCTTAGCAGGAGGGTTGCTGATTAATTACCTCTCCTGCTGCTGCTGCTGCTGGCTGTCCAGCAGCAGACTGAAGGTGGCTGCTGCTGTGCGCAGGTATATAAAGGCTCAGAGCCTATTATGACACGCGCAGCCAGCGTTCCATTGCCACATTCCGTCTACTGCAGGCGGGATACCTGGATGGCTGAATGTCACTGAGAAGCTCACAGAGACCGCCATAAGCAACAGTTTAAAAGAATGCCACAGACTAATCAACCAAACTTTTTGGGTTGGTTTCTCTTTTATAGTCTGCAGGCATTAAATGAAAGAAGTCAGTGTTCCAGCAGAGGGAGACAACGTTTCAGAAAAGGCATTGTAGCAAACCAAAAAAGAAATTTTAAGCGCAGCAGAGTAACCAGCTCACATACCTGTTAGCTCAGGTGAGTTTAAAAGGCTGCTGTTGATAACAAGGGCATTTGCTAAATAGATAGTGTGTGTGCAACAATATACTGAAAGGTCAATTATATTGTGCAGCTTATCTCACCACCTGTAGTTATTTAGGTGAAAGCTCCAAAATGCTTGCCTAATATGTCTGTTTATCCAAAAGGAAGTATAGAGGGAGAGCTAGATAGATAGCATTGCATTGCATTACATGGCAATGCAATGCACAGTTGCTGAAGTTGAACCAAAATGAGCTTGTCATCTGGCTTCTGCAACTTTTAACATGAAAAATCCAATGAGGAGAAGAAAAGCAAAGCCAAAGAGTCCATCCCAAAATCCGACAAACAAGCCAAATGAACAAAAAGCATTGAATTCAATTCTTTCTGATTTTAGAAACTGCATTAAAGAAGGGGTGCACCGGTCCTGGAGATACTGCAATACCAGGTCAATGCGTGGAGTGGACAGAGCAAGCTCTTTTTCCATCTCCCTGTTCTAAAAATCCATTTAATATATGGTCCCCAGATAGGGGACGTATCAGATATTAAACTGATAAGAACAGATACTACACTTGATCTTAGCCAAAGGCCGAGAAGCGATAACCAGAATTGGTTTCCGACTACGGTGCCACCCAAGGATTCTGAAAAGTCCATTTGTGGAGATGGCCACCTGGACTCCCGTTAAGAAGACATGCTGTCAACCTCTAGATCCCTCACATGCCTGCACTTTTCGGCTTGCTGCTGCTGCAATCCACGCGTTTTAGATCTGCATAACTCCACCTCTTTTAGCACAGTACCTTCAACCCCCGGCTGTTCCCACCCGCTTCAACACCATTGGAAGGGAGGAGAACCAATTAAGGCGGGGGGGGGCGGTGGAACGAGCAGCTGTCTACCCTTAGCAGGAGGGTTGCTGAATAATTACCTCTCCTGCTGCTGCTGCTGCTGCTGGCTGTCCAGCAGCAGACTGAAGGTGGCTGCTGCTGTGCGCAGGTATATAAAGGCTCAGAGCCTATTATGACACGCGCAGCCAGCGTTCCATTGCCACATTCCGTCTACTGCAGGCGGGATACCTGGATGGCTGAATGTCACTGAGAAGCTCACAGAGACCGCCATAAGCAACAGTTTAAAAGAATGCCACAGACTAATCAACCAAACTTTTTGGGTTGGTTTCTCTTTTATAGTCTGCAGGCATTAAATGAAAGAAGTCAGTGTTCCAGCAGAGGGAGACAACGTTTCAGAAAAGGCATTGTAGCAAACCAAAAAAGAAATTTTAAGCGCAGCAGAGTAACCAGCTCACATACCTGTTAGCTCAGGTGAGTTTAAAAGGCTGCTGTTGATAACAAGGGCATTTGCTAAATAGATGGTGTGTGTGCAACAATATACTGAAAGGTCAATTATATTGTGCAGCTTATCTCACCACCTGTAGTTATTTAGGTGAAAGCTCCAAAATGCTTGCCTAATATGTCTGTTTATCCAAAAGGAAGTATAGAGGGAGAGCTAGATAGATAGCATTGCATTACATTACATGGCAATGCAATGCACAGTTGCTGAAGTTGAACCAAAATGAGCTTGTCATCTGGCTTCTGCAACTTTTAACATGAAAAATCCAATGAGGAGAAGAAAAGCAAAGCCAAAGAGTCCATCCCAAAATCCGACAAACAAGCAAAATGAACAAAAAGCATTGAATTCAATTCTTTCTGATTTTAGAAACTGCATTAAAGAAGGGGTGCACCGGTCCTGGAGATACTGCAATACCAGGTCAATGCGTGGAGTGGACAGAGCAAGCTCTTTTTCCATCTCCCTGTTCTAAAAATCCATTTAATATATGGTCCCCAGATAGGGGACGTATCAGATATTAAACTGATAAGAACAGATACTACACTTGATCTTAGCCAAAAGGCCGAGAAGCGATAACCAGAATTGGTTTCCGACTACGGTGCCACCCAAGGATTCTGAAAAGTCCATTTGTGGAGATGGCCACCTGGACTCCCGTTAAGAAGACATGCTGTCAACCTCTAGATCCCTCACATGCCTGCACTTTTCGGCTTGCTGCTGCTGCAATCCACGCGTTTTAGATCTGCATAACTCCACCTCTTTTAGCACAGTACCTTCAACCCCCGGCTGTTCCCACCCGCTTCAACACCATTGGAAGGGAGGAGAACCAATTAAGGCGGGGGGGGGGGTGGAACGAGCAGCTGTCTACCCTTAGCAGGAGGGTTGCTGAATAATTACCTCTCCTGCTGCTGCTGCTGCTGCTGGCTGTCCAGCAGCAGACTGAAGGTGGCTGCTGCTGTGCGCAGGTATATAAAGGCTCAGAGCCTATTATGACACGCGCAGCCAGCGTTCCATTGCCACATTCCGTCTACTGCAGGCGGGATACCTGGATGGCTGAATGTCACTGAGAAGCTCACAGAGACCGCCATAAGCAACAGTTTAAAAGAATGCCACAGACTAATCAACCAAACTTTTTGGGTTGGTTTCTCTTTTATAGTCTGCAGGCATTAAATGAAAGAAGTCAGTGTTCCAGCAGAGGGAGACAACGTTTCAGAAAAGGCATTGTAGCAAACCAAAAAAGAAATTTTAAGCGCAGCAGAGTAACCAGCTCACATACGTGTTAGCTCAGGTGAGTATAAAAGGCTGCTGTTGATAACAAGGGCATTTGCTAAATAGATGGTGTGTTTGCAACAATATACTGAAAGGTCAATTATATTGTGCAGCTTATCTCACCACCTGTAGTTATTTAGGTGAAAGCTCCAAAATGCTTGCCTAATATGTCTGTTTATCCAAAAGGAAGTATAGAGGGAGAGCTAGATAGATAGCATTGCATTACATTACATGGCAATGCAATGCACAGTTGCTGAAGTTGAACCAAAATGAGCTTGTCATCTGGCTTCTGCAACTTTTAACATGAAAAATCCAATGAGGAGAAGAAAAGCAAAGCCAAAGAGTCCATCCCAAAATCCGACAAACAAGCCAAATGAACAAAAAGCATTGAATTCAATTCTTTCTGATTTTAGAAACTGCATTAAAGAAGGGATGCACCGGTCCTGGAGATACTGCAATACCAGGTCAATGCGTGGAGTGGACAGAGCAAGCTCTTTTTCCATCTCCCTGTTCTAAAAATCCATTTAATATATGGTCCCCAGATAGGGGACGTATCAGATATTAAACTGATAAGAACAGATACTACACTTGATCTTAGCCAAAAGGCCGAGAAGCGATAACCAGAATTGGTTTCCGACTACGGTGCCACCCAAGGATTCTGAAAAGTCCATTTGTGGAGATGGCCACCTGGACTCCCGTTAAGAAGACATGCTGTCAACCTCTAGATCCCTCACATGCCTGCACTTTTCGGCTTGCTGCTGCTGCAATCCACGCGTTTTAGATCTGCATAACTCCACCTCTTTTAGCACAGTACCTTCAACCCCCGGCTGTTCCCACCCGCTTCAACACCATTGGAAGGGAGGAGAACCAATTAAGGCGGGGGGGGGAGTGGAACGAGCAGCTGTCTACCCTTAGCAGGAGGGTTGCTGAATAATTACCTCTCCTGCTGCTGCTGCTGCTGCTGCTGGCTGTCCAGCAGCAGACTGAAGGTGGCTGCTGCTGTGCGCAGGTATATAAAGGCTCAGAGCCTATTATGACACGCGCAGCCAGCGTTCCATTGCCACATTCCGTCTACTGCAGGCGGGATACCTGGATGGCTGAATGTCACTGAGAAGCTCACAGAGACCGCCATAAGCAACAGTTTAAAAGAATGCCACAGACTAATCAACCAAACTTTTTGGGTTGGTTTCTCTTTTATAGTCTGCAGGCATTAAATGAAAGAAGTCAGTGTTCCAGCAGAGGGAGACAACGTTTCAGAAAAGGCATTGTAGCAAACCAAAAAAGAAATTTTAAGCGCAGCAGAGTAACCAGCTCACATACCTGTTAGCTCAGGTGAGTTTAAAAGGCTGCTGTTGATAACAAGGGCATTTGCTAAATAGATGGTGTGTGTGCAACAATATACTGAAAGGTCAATTATATTGTGCAGCTTATCTCACCACCTGTAGTTATTTAGGTGAAAGCTCCAAAATGCTTGCCTAATATGTCTGTTTATCCAAAAGGAAGTATAGAGGGAGAGCTAGATAGATAGCATTGCATTACATTACATGGCAATGCAATGCACAGTTGCTGAAGTTGAACCAAAATGAGCTTGTCATCTGGCTTCTGCAACTTTTAACATGAAAAATCCAATGAGGAGAAGAAAAGCAAAGCCAAAGAGTCCATCCCAAAATCCGACAAACAAGCCAAATGAACAAAAAGCATTGAATTCAATTCTTTCTGATTTTAGAAACTGCATTAAAGAAGGGGTGCACCGGTCCTGGAGATACTGCAATACCAGGTCAATGCGTGGAGTGGACAGAGCAAGCTCTTTTTCCATCTCCCTGTTCTAAAAATCCATTTAATATATGGTCCCCAGATAGGGGACGTATCAGATATTAAACTGATAAGAACAGATACTACACTTGATCTTAGCCAAAAGGCCGAGAAGCGATAACCAGAATTGGTTTCCGACTACGGTGCCACCCAAGGATTCTGAAAAGTCCATTTGTGGAGATGGCCACCTGGACTCCCGTTAAGAAGACATGCTGTCAACCTCTAGATCCCTCACATGCCTGCACTTTTCGGCTTGCTGCTGCTGCAATCCACGCGTTTTAGATCTGCATAACTCCACCTCTTTTAGCACAGTACCCTCAACCCCCGGCTGTTCCCACCCGCCTCAACACCGTTGGAAGGGAGGAGAACCATTTAAGGCGGGGGGG
This sequence comes from Phyllobates terribilis, assembly GCF_046119375.1. NCBI lineage: Eukaryota > Metazoa > Chordata > Amphibia > Anura > Dendrobatidae > Phyllobates > Phyllobates terribilis. The sequence goes on along the minus strand of NW_027363523.1, from coordinate 93,949 downwards.
GGGTGGAACGAGCAGCTGTCTACCCTTAGCAGGAGGGTTGCTGATTAATTACCTCTCCTGCTGCTTCTGCTGCTGCTGGCTGTCCAGCAGCAGACTGAAGGTGGCTGCTGCTGTGCGCAGGTATATAAAGGCTCAGAGCCTATTATGACACGCGCAGCCAGCGTTCCATTGCCACATTCCGTCTACTGCAGGCGGGATACCTGGATGGCTGAATGTCACTGAGAAGCTCACAGAGACCGCCATAAGCAACAGTTTAAAAGAATGCCACAGACTAATCAACCAAACTTTTTGGGTTGGTTTCTCTTTTATAGTCTGCAGGCATTAAATGAAAGAAGTCAGTGTTCCAGCAGAGGGAGACAACGTTTCAGAAAAGGCATTGTAGCAAACCAAAAAAGAAATTTTAAGCGCAGCAGAGTAACCAGCTCACATACCTGTTAGCTCAGGTGAGTTTAAAAGGCTGCTGTTGATAACAAGGGCATTTGCTAAATAGATGGTGTGTGTGCAACAATATACTGAAAGGTCAATTATATTGTGCAGCTTATCTCACCACCTGTAGTTATTTAGGTGAAAGCTCCAAAATGCTTGCCTAATATGTCTGTTTATCCAAAAGGAAGTATAGAGGGAGAGCTAGATAGATAGCATTGCATTACATTACATGGCAATGCAATGCACAGTTGCTGAAGTTGAACCAAAATGAGCTTGTCATCTGGCTTCTGCAACTTTTAACATGAAAAATCCAATGAGGAGAAGAAAAGCAAAGCCAAAGAGTCCATCCCAAAATCCGACAAACAAGCCAAATGAACAAAAAGCATTGAATTCAATTCTTTCTGATTTTAGAAACTGCATTAAAGAAGGGGTGCACCGGTCCTGGAGATACTGCAATACCAGGTCAATGCGTGGAGTGGACAGAGCAAGCTCTTTTTCCATCTCCCTGTTCTAAAAATCCATTTAATATATGGTCCCCAGATAGGGGACGTATCAGATATTAAACTGATAAGAACAGATACTACACTTGATCTTAGCCAAAAGGCCGAGAAGCGATAACCAGAATTGGTTTCCGACTACGGTGCCACCCAAGGATTCTGAAAAGTCCATTTGTGGAGATGGCCACCTGGACTCCCGTTAAGAAGACATGCTGTCAACCTCTAGATCCCTCACATGCCTGCACTTTTCGGCTTGCTGCTGCTGCAATCCACGCGTTTTAGATCTGCATAACTCCACCTCTTTTAGCACAGTACCCTCAACCCCCGGCTGTTCCCACCCGCCTCAACACCGTTGGAAGGGAGGAGAACCAATTAAGGCGGGGGGGGGGTGGAACGAGCAGCTGTCTACCCTTAGCAGGAGGGTTGCTGATTAATTACCTCTCCTGCTGCTGCTGCTGCTGCTGGCTGTCCAGCAGCAGACTGAAGGTGGCTGCTGCTGTGCGCAGGTATATAAAGGCTCAGAGCCTATTATGACACGCGCAGCCAGCGTTCCATTGCCACATTCCGTCTACTGCAGGCGGGATACCTGGATGGCTGAATGTCACTGAGAAGCTCACAGAGACCGCCATAAGCAACAGTTTAAAAGAATGCCACAGACTAATCAACCAAACTTTTTGGGTTGGTTTCTCTTTTATAGTCTGCAGGCATTAAATGAAAGAAGTCAGTGTTCCAGCAGAGGGAGACAACGTTTCAGAAAAGGCATTGTAGCAAACCAAAAAAGAAATTTTAAGCGCAGCAGAGTAACCAGCTCACATACCTGTTAGCTCAGGTGAGTTTAAAAGGCTGCTGTTGATAACAAGGGCATTTGCTAAATAGATGGTGTGTGTGCAACAATATACTGAAAGGTCAATTATATTGTGCAGCTTATCTCACCACCTGTAGTTATTTAGGTGAAAGCTCCAAAATGCTTGCCTAATATGTCTGTTTATCCAAAAGGAAGTATAGAGGGAGAGCTAGATAGATAGCATTGCATTACATTACATGGCAATGCAATGCACAGTTGCTGAAGTTGAACTAAAATGAGCTTGTCATCTGGCTTCTGCAACTTTTAACATGAAAAATCCAATGAGGAGAAGAAAAGCAAAGCCAAAGAGTCCATCCCAAAATCCGACAAACAAGCCAAATGAACAAAAAGCATTGAATTCAATTCTTTCTGATTTTAGAAACTGCATTAAAGAAGGGGTGCACCGCTCCTGGAGATACTGCAATACCAGGTCAATGCGTGGAGTGGACAGAGCAAGCTCTTTTTCCATCTCCCTGTTCTAAAAATCCATTTAATATATGGTCCCCAGATAGGGGACGTATCAGATATTAAACTGATAAGAACAGATTTTTTTTATCGAAAGCCCGAATTCGTGTACAAAACCCGAGTGCGCTTAAAAAAGTGACAAGTGCCACAAAAAAAGTGCACTAGGATGCTGGTCTTCTTGAAACCCTCTCCAAAAGGAGAAGGGTCCCCCAAACCATTCCCCGTCCCTCCGAGCCAAAAGGCCACAGCGAGGAACAGGGACAAAAAGCCACCTCCAGCCGAAGCCAGAGGCGACCCAATCTTACCCCCAGCACCTGCCCGAGTTCTCACCCGAGCAAGGCACTGGGAGCCAAAGACTGTGCTCCCCTCCCGGAAGAGGGGAGCCAACAACGCTCTCCTCCCAAAAGAGGAGAGCCAGGGGGGTTAAGGGGGGAGCGGAACCTGATGGCCACACACTCCCCCCCTAGACCTGCCAAGAGAGGAACCCGTAAGGGAACCGCATCCCGACAAAATCCTAGTAGGACGTGACACACGTGAATAAGTGGACACACAGTGACAAAGAAATTAAATAAATAGTGAAGGTTTCACAGTATAATACTGCCCGGACCTTCGACCGGGAATTGAAAAATTCCCCATCCTAAGGCCAGAAGGCCCGGAATAAGGGTGTGTGCGAAGAAAGAAAATTTGAAGTGCTTGTGCAAATGTGCCATAAACTCAAGTGGGGTTCCCAATCCCAGTGAGTTAAGGCACCCCAGGGTCACCACTCCTGGGGCACTTCACACTTCGGGCTTTCGATCTTCCCCGGCCCAATGGCGTCGATCCTGGGGGGCCATGCTTTCCACCAGATGACTATATTAGCCACCTGGCGTACTAACAAGCGCCTAAACCCCAGTGTGCATAATGTATCAATCTACTAGGGCGGCCAACATCCAAAACCGCCTTTTCGAAATATACTACACTTGATCTTAGCCAAAAGGCCGAGAAGCGATAACCAGAAGTGGTTTCCGACTACGGTGCCACCCAAGGATTCTGAAAAGTCCATTTGTGGAGATGGCCACCTGGACTCCCGTTAAGAAGACATGCTGACAACCTCTAGATCCCTCACATGCCTGCACTTTTCGGCTTGCTGCTGCTGCAATCCACGCGTTTTAGATCTGCATAACTCCACCTCTTTTAGCACAGTACCCTCAACCCCCGGCTGTTCCCACCCGCCTCAACACCCTTGGAAGGGAGGAGAACCAATTAAGGCGGGGGGGGGGGTGGAACGAGCAGCTGTCTACCCTTAGCAGGAGGGTTGCTGATTAATTACCTCTCCTGCTGCTGCTGCTGCTGCTGGCTGTCCAGCAGCAGACTGAAGGTGGCTGCTGCTGTGCGCAGGTATATAAAGGCTCAGAGCCTATTATGACACGCGCAGCCAGCGTTCCATTGCCACATTCCGTCTACTGCAGGCGGGATACCTGGATGGCTGAATGTCACTGAGAAGCTCACAGAGACCGCCATAAGCAACAGTTTAAAAGAATGCCACAGACTAATCAACCAAACTTTTTGGGTTGGTTTCTCTTTTATAGTCTGCAGGCATTAAATGAAAGAAGTCAGTGTTCCAGCAGAGGGAGACAACGTTTCAGAAAAGGCATTGTAGCAAACCAAAAAAGAAATTTTAAGCGCAGCAGAGTAACCAGCTCACATACCTGTTAGCTCAGGTGAGTTTAAAAGGCTGCTGTTGATAACAAGGGCATTTGCTAAATAGATGGTGTGTGTGCAACAATATACTGAAAGGTCAATTATATTGTGCAGCTTATCTCACCACCTGTAGTTATTTATGTGAAAGCTCCAAAATGCTTGCCTAATATGTCTGTTTATCCAAAAGGAAGTATAGAGGGAGAGCTAGATAGATAGCATTGCATTACATTACATGGCAATGCAATGCACAGTTGCTGAGATTGAACCAAAATGAGCTTGCCATCTGGCTTCTGCAACTTTTAACATGAAAAATCCAATGAGGAGAAGAAAAGCAAAGCCAAAGAGTCCATCCCAAAATCCGACAAACAAGCCAAATGAACAAAAAGCATTGAATTCAATTCTTTCTGATTTTAGAAACTGCATTAAAGAAGGGGTGCACCGGTCCTGGAGATACTGCAATACCAGGTCAATGCGTGGAGTGGACAGAGCAAGCTCTTTTTCCATCTCCCTGTTCTAAAAATCCATTTAATATATGGTCCCCAGATAGGGGACGTATCAGATATTAAACTGATAAGAACAGATACTACACTTGATCTTAGCCAAAAGGCCGAGAAGCGATAACCAGAATTGGTTTCCGACTACGGTGCCACCCAAGGATTCTGAAAAGTCCATTTGTGGAGATGGCCACCTGGACTCCCGTTAAGAAGACATGCTGTCAACCTCTAGATCCCTCACATGCCTGCACTTTTCGGCTTGCTGCTGCTGCAATCCACGCGTTTTAGATCTGCATAACTCCACCTCTTTTAGCACAGTACCCTCAACCCCCGGCTGTTCCCACCCGCCTCAACACCGTTGGAAGGGAGGAGAACCAATTAAGGCGGGGGGGGGGGTGGAACGAGCAGCTGTCTACCCTTAGCAGGAGGGTTGCTGATTAATTACCTCTCCTGCTGCTGCTGCTGCTGGCTGTCCAGCAGCAGACTGAAGGTGGCTGCTGCTGTGCGCAGGTATATAAAGGCTCAGAGCCTATTATGACACGCGCAGCCAGCGTTCCATTGCCACATTCCGTCTACTGCAGGCGGGATACCTGGATGGCTGAATTGCACTGAGAAGCTCACAGAGACCGCCATAAGCAACAGTTTAAAAGAATGCCACAGACTAATCAACCAAACTTTTTGGGTTGGTTTCTCTTTTATAGTCTGCAGGCATTAAATGAAAGAAGTCAGTGTTCCAGCAGAGGGAGACAACGTTTCAGAAAAGGCATTGTAGCAAACCAAAAAAGAAATTTGAAGCGCAGCAGAGTAACCAGCTCACATACCTGTTAGCTCAGGTGAGTTTAAAAGGCTGCTGTTGATAACAAGGGCATTTGCTAAATAGATGGTGTGTGTGCAACAATATACTGAAAGGTCAATTATATTGTGCAGCTTATCTCACCACCTGTAGTTATTTAGGTGAAAGCTCCAAAATGCTTGCCTAATATGTCTGTTTATCCAAAAGGAAGTATAGAGGGAGAGCTAGATAGATAGCATTGCATTACATTACATGGCAATGCAATGCACAGTTGCTGAAGTTGAACCAAAATGAGCTTGTCATCTGGCTTCTGCAACTTTTAACATGAAAAATCCAATGAGGAGAAGAAAAGCAAAGCCAAAGAGTCCATCCCAAAATCCGACAAACAAGCCAAATGAACAAAAAGCATTGAATTCAATTCTTTCTGATTTTAGAAACTGCATTAAAGAAGGGGTGCACCGGTCCTGGAGATACTGCAATACCAGGTCAATGCGTGGAGTGGACAGAGCAAGCTCTTTTTCCATCTCCCTGTTCTAAAAATCCATTTAATATATGGTCCCCAGATAGGGGACGTATCAGATATTAAACTGATAAGAACAGATACTACACTTGATCTTAGCCAAAAGGCCGAGAAGCGATAACCAGAATTGGTTTCCGACTACGGTGCCACCCAAGGATTCTGAAAAGTCCATTTGTGGAGATGGCCACCTGGACTCCCGTTAAGAAGACATGCTGTCAACCTCTAGATCCCTCACATGCCTGTACTTTTCGGCTTGCTGCTGCTGCAATCCACGCGTTTTAGATCTGCATAACTCCACCTCTTTTAGCACAGTACCCTCAACCCCCGGCTGTTCCCACCCACCTCAACACCGTTGGAAGGGAGGAGAACCAATTAAGGCGGGGGGGGGGGTGGAACGAGCAGCTGTCTACCCTTAGCAGGAGGGTTGCTGATTAATTACCTCTCCTGCTGCTGCTGCTGCTGGCTGTCCAGCAGCAGACTGAAGGTGGCTGCTGCTGTGCGCAGGTATATAAAGGCTCAGAGCCTATTATGACATGCGCAGCCAGCGTTCCATTGCCACATTCCGTCTACTGCAGGCGGGATACCTGGATGGCTGAATTGCACTGAGAAGCTCACAGAGACCGCCATAAGCAACAGTTTAAAAGAATGCCACAGACTAATCAACCAAACTTTTTGGGTTGGTTTCTCTTTTATAGTCTGCAGGCATTAAATGAAAGAAGTCAGTGTTCCAGCAGAGGGAGACAACGTTTCAGAAAAGGCATTGTAGCAAACCAAAAAAGAAATTTTAAGCGCAGCAGAGTAACCAGCTCACATACCTGTTAGCTCTGGTGAGTTTAAAAGGCTGCTGTTGATAACAAGGGCATTTGCTAAATAGATGGTGTGTGTGCAACAATATACTGAAAGGTCAATTATATTGTGCAGCTTATCTCACCACCTGTAGTTATTTAGGTGAAAGCTCCAAAATGCTTGCCTAATATGTCTGTTTATCCAAAAGGAAGTATAGAGGGAGAGCTAGATAGATAGCATTGCATTACATTACATGGCAATGCAATGCACAGTTGCTGAAGTTGAACCAAAATGAGCTTGTCATCTGGCTTCTGCAACTTTTAACATGAAAAATCCAATGAGGAGAAGAAAAGCAAAGCCAAAGAGTCCATCCCAAAATCCGACAAACAAGCCAAATGAACAAAAAGCATTGAATTCAATTCTTTCTGATTTTAGAAACTGCATTAAAGAAGGGGTGCACCGGTCCTGGAGATACTGCAATACCAGGTCAATGCGTGGAGTGGACAGAGCAAGCTCTTTTTCCATCTCCCTGTTCTAAAAATCCATTTAATATATGGTCCCCAGATAGGGGACGTATCAGATATTAAACTGATAAGAACAGATACTACACTTGATCTTAGCCAAAAGGCCGAGAAGCGATAACCAGAATTGGTTTCCGACTACGGTGCCACCCAAGGATTCTGAAAAGTCCATTTGTGGAGATGGCCACCTGGACTCCCGTTAAGAAGACATGCTGTCAACCTCTAGATCCCTCACATGCCTGCACTTTTCGGCTTGCTGCTGCTGCAATCCACGCGTTTTAGATCTGCATAACTCCACCTCTTTTAGCACAGTACCCTCAACCCCCGGCTGTTCCCACCCGCCTCAACACCGTTGGAAGGGAGGAGAACCAATTAAGGCGGGGGGGGGGGTGGAATGAGCAGCTGTCTACCCTTAGCAGGAGGGTTGCTGATTAATTACGTCTCCTGCTGCTGCTGCTGGCTGTCCAGCAGCAGACTGAAGGTGGCTGCTGCTGTGCGCAGGTATATAAAGGCTCAGAGCCTATTATGACACGCGCAGCCAGCGTTCCATTGCCACATTCCGTCTACTGCAGGCGGGATACCTGGATGGCTGAATGTCACTGAGAAGCTCACAGAGACCGCCATAAGCAACAGTTTAAAAGAATGCCACAGACTAATCAACCAAACTTTTTGGGTTGGTTTCTCTTTTATAGTCTGCAGGCATTAAATGAAAGAAGTCAGTGTTCCAGCAGAGGGAGACAACGTTTCAGAAAAGGCATTGTAGCAAACCAAAAAAGAAATTTTAAGCGCAGCAGAGTAACCAGCTCACATACCTGTTAGCTCAGGTGAGTTTAAAAGGCTGCTGTTGATAACAAGGGCATTTGCTAAATAGATGGTGTGTGTGCAACAATATACTGAAAGGTCAATTATATTGTGCAGCTTATCTCACCACCTGTAGTTATTTAGGTGAAAGCTCCAAAATGCTTGCCTAATATGTCTGTTTATCCAAAAGGAAGTATAGAGGGAGAGCTAGATAGATAGCATTGCATTACATTACATGGCAATGCAATGCACAGTTGCTGAAGTTGAACCAAAATGAGCTTGTCATCTGGCTTCTGCAACTTTTAACATGAAAAATCCAATGAGGAGAAGAAAAGCAAAGCCAAAGAGTCCATCCCAAAATCCGACAAACAAGCCAAATGAACAAAAAGCATTGAATTCAATTCTTTCTGATTTTAGAAACTGCATTAAAGAAGGGGTGCACCGGTCCTGGAGATACTGCAATACCAGGTCAATGCGTGGAGTGGACAGAGCAAGCTCTTTTTCCATCTCCCTGTTCTAAAAATCCATTTAATATATGGTCCCCAGATAGGGGACGTATCAGATATTAAACTGATAAGAACAGATACTACACTTGATCTTAGTCAAAAGGCCGAGAAGCGATAACCAGAATTGGTTTCCGACTACGGTGCCACCCAAGGATTCTGAAAAGTCCATTTGTGGAGATGGCCACCTGGACTCCCGTTAAGAAGACATGCTGTCAACCTTTAGATCCCTCACATGCCTGCACTTTTCGGCTTGCTGCTGCTGCAATCCACGCGTTTTAGATCTGCATAACTCCACCTCTTTTAGCACAGTACCCTCAACCCCCGGCTGTTCCCACCCGCCTCAACACCGTTGGAAGGGAGGAGAACCAATTAAGGCGGGGGGGGGGGTGGAACGAGCAGCTGTCTACCCTTAGCAGGAGGGTTGCTGATTAATTACCTCTCCTGCTGCTGCTGCTGCTGCTGGCTGTCCAGCAGCAGACTGAAGGTGGCTGCTGCTGTGCGCAGGTATATAAAGGCTCAGAGCCTATTATGACACGCGCAGCCAGCGTTCCATTGCCACATTCCGTCTACTGCAGGCGGGATACCTGGATGGCTGAATGTCACTGAGAAGCTCACAGAGACCGCCATAAGCAACAGTTTAAAAGAATGCCACAGACTAATCAACCAAACTTTTTGGGTTGGTTTCTCTTTTATAGTCTGCAGGCATTAAATGAAAGAAGTCAGTGTTCCAGCAGAGGGAGACAACGTTTCAGAAAAGGCATTGTAGCAAACCAAAAAAGAAATTTTAAGCGCAGCAGAGTAACCAGCTCACATACCTGTTAGCTCAGGTGAGTTTAAAAGGCTGCTGTTGATAACAAGGGCATTTGCTAAATAGATGGTGTGTGTGCAACAATATACTGAAAGGTCAATTATATTGTGCAGCTTATCTCACCACCTGTAGTTATTTAGGTGAAAGCTCCAAAATGCTTGCCTAATATGTCTGTTTATCCAAAAGGAAGTATAGAGGGAGAGCTAGATAGATAGCATTGCATTACATTACATGGCAATGCAATGCACAGTTGCTGAAGTTGAACCAAAATGAGCTTGTCATCTGGCTTCTGCAACTTTTAACATGAAAAATCCAATGAGGAGAAGAAAAGCAAAGCCAAAGAGTCCATCCCAAAATCCGACAAACAAGCCAAATGAACAAAAAGCATTGAATTCAATTCTTTCTGATTTTAGAAACTGCATTAAAGAAGGGGTGCACCGGTCCTGGAGATACTGCAATACCAGGTCAATGCATGGAGTGGACAGAGCAAGCTCTTTTTCCATCTCCCTGTTCTAAAAATCCATTTAATATGTGGTCCCCAGATAGGGGACGTATCAGATATTAAACTGATAAGAACAGATACTACACTTGATCTTAGCCAAAAGGCCGAGAAGCGATAACCAGAATTGGTTTCCGACTACGGTGCCACCCAAGGATTCTGAAAAGTCCATTTGTGGAGATGGCCACCTGGACTCCCGTTAAGAAGACATGCTGACAACCTCTAGATCCCTCACATGCCTGCACTTTTCGGCTTGCTGCTGCTGCAATCCACGCGTTTTAGATCTGCATAACTCCACCTCTTTTAGCACAGTACCCTCAACCCCCGGCTGTTCCCACCCGCCTCAACACCCTTGGAAGGGAGGAGAACCAATTAAGGCGGGGGGGGGGGTGGAACGAGCAGCTGTCTACCCTTAGCAGGAGGGTTGCTGATTAATTACCTCTCCTGCTGCTGCTGCTGCTGCTGGCTGTCCAGCAGCAGACTGAAGGTGGCTGCTGCTGTGCGCAGGTATATAAAGGCTCAGAGCCTATTATGACACGCGCAGCCAGCGTTCCATTGCCACATTCCGTCTACTGCAGGCGGGATACCTGGATGGCTGAATGTCACTGAGAAGCTCACAGAGACCGCCATAAGCAACAGTTTAAACGAATGCCACAGACTAATCAACCAAACTTTTTGGGTTGGTTTCTCTTTTATAGTCTGCAGGCATTAAATGAAAGAAGTCAGTGTTCCAGCAGAGGGAGACAACGTTTCAGAAAAGGCATTGTAGCAAACCAAAAAAGAAATTTTAAGCGCAGCAGAGTAACCAGCTCACATACCTGTTAGCTCAGGTGAGTTTAAAAGGCTGCTGTTGATAACAAGGGCATTTGCTAAATAGATGGTGTGTGTGCAACAATATACTGAAAGGTCAATTATATTGTGCAGCTTATCTCACCACCTGTAGTTATTTATGTGAAAGCTCCAAAATGCTTGCCTAATATGTCTGTTTATCCAAAAGGAAGTATAGAGGGAGAGCTAGATAGATAGCATTGCATTACATTACATGGCAATGCAATGCACAGTTGCTGAGATTGAACCAAAATGAGCTTGCCATCTGGCTTCTGCAACTTTTAACATGAAAAATCCAATGAGGAGAAGAAAAGCAAAGCCAAAGAGTCCATCCCAAAATCCGACAAACAAGCCAAATGAACAAAAAGCATTGAATTCAATTCTTTCTGATTTTAGAAACTGCATTAAAGAAGGGGTGCACCGGTCCTGGAGATACTGCAATACCAGGTCAATGCGTGGAGTGGACAGAGCAAGCTCTTTTTCCATCTCCCTGTTCTAAAAATCCATTTAATATATGGTCCCCAGATAGGGGACGTATCAGATATTAAACTGATAAGAACAGATACTACACTTGATCTTAGCCAAAAGGCCGAGAAGCGATAACCAGAATTGGTTTCCGACTACGGTGCCACCCAAGGATTCTGAAAAGTCCATTTGTGGAGATGGCCACCTGGACTCCCGTTAAGAAGACATGCTGTCAACCTCTAGATCCCTCACATGCCTGCACTTTTCGGCTTGCTGCTGCTGCAATCCACGCGTTTTAGATCTGCATAACTCCACCTCTTTTAGCACAGTACCCTCAACCCCCGGCTGTTCCCACCCGCCTCAACACCGTTGGAAGGGAGGAGAACCAATTAAGGCGGGGGGGGGTGGAACGAGCAGCTGTCTACCCTTAGCAGGAGGGTTGCTGATTAATTACCTCTCCTGCTGCTGCTGCTGCTGGCTGTCCAGCAGCAGACTGAAGGTGGCTGCTGCTGTGCGCAGGTATATAAAGGCTCAGAGCCTATTATGACACGCGCAGCCAGCGTTCCATTGCCACATTCCGTCTACTGCAGGCGGGATACCTGGATGGCTGAATGTCACTGAGAAGCTCACAGAGACCGCCATAAGCAACAGTTTAAAAGAATGCCACAGACTAATCAACCAAACTTTTTGGGTTGGTTTCTCTTTTATAGTCTGCAGGCATTAAATGAAAGAAGTCAGTGTTCCAGCAGAGGGAGACAACGTTTCAGAAAAGGCATTGTAGCAAACCAAAAAAGAAATTTTAAGCGCAGCAGAGTAACCAGCTCACATACCTGTTAGCTCAGGTGAGTTTAAAAGGCTGCTGTTGATAACAAGGGCATTTGCTAAATAGATGGTGTGTGTGCAACAATATACTGAAAGGTCAATTATATTGTGCAGCTTATCTCACCACCTGTAGTTATTTAGGTGAAAGCTCCAAAATGCTTGCCTAATATGTCTGTTTATCCAAAAGGAAGTATAGAGGGAGAGCTAGATAGATAGCATTGCATTACATTACATGGCAATGCAATGCACAGTTGCTGAAGTTGAACCAAAATGAGCTTGTCATCTGGCTTCTGCAACTTTTAACATGAAAAATCCAATGAGGAGAAGAAAAGCAAAGCCAAAGAGTCCATCCCAAAATCCGACAAACAAGCCAAATGAACAAAAAGCATTGAATTCAATTCTTTCTGATTTTAGAAACTGCATTAAAGAAGGGGTGCACCGGTCCTGGAGATACTGCAATACCAGGTCAATGCGTGGAGTGGACAGAGCAAGCTCTTTTTCCATCTCCCTGTTCTAAAAATCCATTTAATATATGGTCCCCAGATAGGGGACGTATCAGATATTAAACTGATAAGAACAGATACTACACTTGATCTTAGCCAAAAGGCCGAGAAGCGATAACCAGAATTGGTTTCCGACTACGGTGCCACCCAAGGATTCTGAAAAGTCCATTTGTGGAGATGGCCACCTGGACTCCCGTTAAGAAGACATGCTGTCAACCTCTAGATCCCTCACATGCCTGTACTTTTCGGCTTGCTGCTGCTGCAATCCACGCGTTTTAGATCTGCATAACTCCACCTCTTTTAGCACAGTACCCTCAACCCCCGGCTGTTCCCACCCACCTCAACACCGTTGGAAGGGAGGAGAACCAATTAAGGCGGGGGGGGGGGTGGAACGAGCAGCTGTCTACCCTTAGCAGGAGGGTTGCTGATTAATTACCTCTCCTGCTGCTGCTGCTGCTGCTGGCTGTCCAGCAGTAGTCTGAAGGTGGCTGCTGCTGTGCGTAGGTATATAAAGGCTCAGAGCCTATTATGACACGCGCAGCCAGCGTTCCATTGCCACATTCCGTCTACTGCAGGCGGGATACCTGGATGGCTGAATTGCACTGAGAAGCTCACAGAGACCGCCATAAGCAACAGTTTAAAAGAATGCCACAGACTAATCAACCAAACTTTTTGGGTTGGTTTCTCTTTTATAGTCTGCAGGCATTAAATGAAAGAAGTCAGTGTTCCAGCAGAGGGAGACAACGTTTCAGAAAAGGCATTGTAGCAAACCAAAAAAGAAATTTTAAGCGCAGCAGAGTAACCAGCTCACATACCTGTTAGCTCTGGTGAGTTTAAAAGGCTGCTGTTGATAACAAGGGCATTTGCTAAATAGATGGTGTGTGTGCAACAATATACTGAAAGGTCAATTATATTGTGCAGCTTATCTCACCACCTGTAGTTATTTAGGTGAAAGCTCCAAAATGCTTGCCTAATATGTCTGTTTATCCAAAAGGAAGTATAGAGGGAGAGCTAGATAGATAGCATTGCATTACATTACATGGCAATGCAATGCACAGTTGCTGAAGTTGAACCAAAATGAGCTTGTCATCTGGCTTCTGCAACTTTTAACATGAAAAATCCAATGAGGAGAAGAAAAGCAAAGCCAAAGAGTCCATCCCAAAATCCGACAAACAAGCCAAATGAACAAAAAGCATTGAATTCAATTCTTTCTGATTTTAGAAACTGCATTAAAAAAGGGGTGCACCGGTCCTGGAGATACTGCAATACCAGGTCAATGCGTGGAGTGGACAGAGCAAGCTCTTTTTCCATCTCCCTGTTCTAAAAATCCATTTAATATATGGTCCCCAGATAGGGGACGTATCAGATATTAAACTGATAAGAACAGATACTACACTTTATCTTAGCCAAAAGGCCGAGAAGCGATAACCAGAATTGGTTTCCGACTACGGTGCCACCCAAGGATTCTGAAAAGTCCATTTGTGGAGATGGCCACCTGGACTTCCGTTAAGAAGACATGCTGTCAACCTCTAGATCCCTCACATGCCTGCACTTTTCGGCTTGCTGCTGCTGCAATCCACGCGTTTTAGATCTGCATAACTCCACCTCTTTTAGCACAGTACCCTCAACCCCCGGCTGTTCCCACCCGCCTCAACACCGTTGGAAGGGAGGAGAACCAATTAAGGCGGGGGGGGGGGTGGAACGAGCAGCTGTCTACCCTTAGCAGGAGGGTTGCTGATTAATTACGTCTCCTGCTGCTGCTGCTGCTGGCTGTCCAGCAGCAGACTGAAGGTGGCTGCTGCTGTGCGCAGGTATATAAAGGCTCAGAGCCTATTATGACACGCGCAGCCAGCGTTCCATTGCCACATTCCGTCTACTGCAGGCGGGATACCTGGATGGCTGAATGTCACTGAGAAGCTCACAGAGACCGCCATAAGCAACAGTTTAAAAGAATGCCACAGACTAATCAACCAAACTTTTTGGGTTGGTTTCTCTTTTATAGTCTGCAGGCATTAAATGAAAGAAGTCAGTGTTCCAGCAGAGGGAGACAACGTTTCAGAAAAGGCATTGTAGCAAACCAAAAAAGAAATTTTAAGCGCAGCAGAGTAACCAGCTCACATACCTGTTAGCTCAGGTGAGTTTAAAAGGCTGCTGTTGATAACAAGGGCATTTGCTAAATAGATGGTGTGTGTGCAACAATATACTGAAAGGTCAATTATATTGTGCAGCTTATCTCACCACCTGTAGTTATTTAGGTGAAAGCTCCAAAATGCTTGCCTAATATGTCTGTTTATCCAAAAGGAAGTATAGAGGGAGAGCTAGATAGATAGCATTGCATTACATTACATGGCAATGCAATGCACAGTTGCTGAAGTTGAACCAAAATGAGCTTGTCATCTGGCTTCTGCAACTTTTAACATGAAAAATCCAATGAGGAGAAGAAAAGCAAAGCCAAAGAGTCCATCCCAAAATCCGACAAACAAGCCAAATGAACAAAAAGCATTGAATTCAATTCTTTCTGATTTTAGAAACTGCATTAAAGAAGGGGTGCACCGGTCCTGGAGATACTGCAATACCAGGTCAATGCGTGGAGTGGACAGAGCAAGCTCTTTTTCCATCTCCCTGTTCTAAAAATCCATTTAATATATGGTCCCCAGATAGGGGACGTATCAGATATTAAACTGATAAGAACAGATACTACACTTGATCTTAGTCAAAAGGCCGAGAAGCGATAACCAGAATTGGTTTCCGACTACGGTGCCACCCAAGGATTCTGAAAAGTCCATTTGTGGAGATGGCCACCTGGACTCCCGTTAAGAAGACATGCTGTCAACCTTTAGATCCCTCACATGCCTGCACTTTTCGGCTTGCTGCTGCTGCAATCCACGCGTTTTAGATCTGCATAACTCCACCTCTTTTAGCACAGTACCCTCAACCCCCGGCTGTTCCCACCCGCCTCAACACCGTTGGAAGGGAGGAGAACCAATTAAGGCGGGGGGGGGGGTGGAACGAGCAGCTGTCTACCCTTAGCAGGAGGGTTGCTGATTAATTACCTCTCCTGCTGCTGCTGCTGCTGGCTGTCCAGCAGCAGACTGAAGGTGGCTGCTGCTGTGCGCAGGTATATAAAGGCTCAGAGCCTATTATGACACGCGCAGCCAGCGTTCCATTGCCACATTCCGTCTACTGCAGGCGGGATACCTGGATGGCTGAATGTCACTGAGAAGCTCACAGAGACCGCCATAAGCAACAGTTTAAAAGAATGCCACAGACTAATCAACCAAACTTTTTGGGTTGGTTTATCTTTTATAGTCTGCAGGCATTAAATGAAAGAAGTCAGTGTTCCAGCAGAGGGAGACAACGTTTCAGAAAAGGCATTGTAGCAAACCAAAAAAGAAATTTTAAGCGCAGCAGAGTAACCAGCTCACATACCTGTTAGCTCAGGTGAGTTTAAAAGGCTGCTGTTGATAACAAGGGCATTTGCTAAATAGATGGTGTGTGTGCAACAATATACTGAAAGGTCAATTATATTGTGCAGCTTATCTCACCACCTGTAGTTATTTAGGTGAAAGCTCCAAAATGCTTGCCTAATATGTCTGTTTATCCAAAAGGAAGTATAGAGGGAGATCTAGATAGATAGCATTGCATTACATTACATGGCAATGCAATGCACAGTTGCTGAAGTTGAACCAAAATGAGCTTGTCATCTGGCTTCTGCAACTTTTAACATGAAAAATCCAATGAGGAGAAGAAAAGCAAAGCCAAAGAGTCCATCCCAAAATCCGACAAACAAGCCAAATGAACAAAAAGCATTGAATTCAATTCTTTCTGATTTTAGAAACTGCATTAAAGAAGGGGTGCACCGGTCCTGGAGATACTGCAATACCAGGTCAATGCGTGGAGTGGACAGAGCAAGCTCTTTTTCCATCTCCCTGTTCTAAAAATCCATTTAATATATGGTCCCCAGATAGGGGACGTATCAGATATTAAACTGATAAGAACAGATACTACACTTGATCTTAGCCAAAAGGCCGAGAAGCGATAACCAGAATTGGTTTCCGACTACGGTGCCACCCAAGGATTCTGAAAAGTCCATTTGTGGAGATGGCCACCTGGACTCCCGTTAAGAAGACATGCTGTCAACCTCTAGATCCCTCACATGCCTGCACTTTTCGGCTTGCTGCTGCTGCAATCCACGCGTTTTAGATCTGCATAACTCCACCTCTTTTAGCACAGTACCCTCAACCCCCGGCTGTTCACACCCGCCTCAACACCGTTGGAAGGGAGGAGAACCAATTAAGGCGGGGGGGGGGTGGAACGAGCAGCTGTCTACCCTTAGCAGGAGGGTTGCTGATTAATTACCTCTCCTGCTGCTGCTGCTGCTGGCTGTCCAGCAGCAGACTGAAGGTGGCTGCTGCTGTGCGCAGGTATATAAAGGCTCAGAGCCTATTATGACACGCGCAGCCAGCGTTCCATTGCCACATTCCGTCTACTGCAGGCGGGATACCTGGATGGCTGAATGTCACTGAGAAGCTCACAGAGACCCCCATAAGCAACAGTTTAAAAGAATGCCACAGACTAATCAACCAAACTTTTTGGGTTGGTTTCTCTTTTATAGTCTGCAGGCATTAAATGAAAGAAGTCAGTGTTCCAGCAGAGGGAGACAACGTTTCAGAAAAGGCATTGTAGCAAACCAAAAAAGAAATTTTAAGCGCAGCAGAGTAACCAGCTCACATACCTGTTAGCTCAGGTGAGTTTAAAAGGCTGCTGTTGATAACAAGGGCATTTGCTAAATAGATGGTGTGTGTGCAACAATATACTGAAAGGTCAATTATATTGTGCAGCTTATCTCACCACCTGTAGTTATTTAGGTGAAAGCTCCAAAATGCTTGCCTAATATGTCTGTTTATCCAAAAGGAAGTATAGAGGGAGAGCTAGATAGATAGCATTGCATTACATTACATGGCAATGCAATGCACAGTTGCTGAAGTTGAACCAAAATGAGCTTGTCATCTGGCTTCTGCAACTTTTAACATGAAAAATCCAATGAGGAGAAGAAAAGCAAAGCCAAAGAGTCCATCCCAAAATCCGACAAACAAGCCAAATGAACAAAAAGCATTGAATTCAATTCTTTCTGATTTTAGAAACTGCATTAAAGAAGGGGTGCACCGGTCCTGGAGATACTGCAATACCAGGTCAATGCGTGGAGTGGACAGAGCAAGCTCTTTTTCCATCTCCCTGTTCTAAAAATCCATTTAATATATGGTCCCCAGATAGGGGACGTATCAGATATTAAACTGATAAGAACAGATTTTTTGATTGAAGCTGCATCCAAGGCACTGAAAAATGTGACCGAAGTCACACCAAAACAGCGCACGAGGCGAGGATTCATGTGGACCCTTCCCGGAGGAGAGGGTCCCCAATAAACCATCCCCATCCCTCCGAGCCAGAAGGCCACAGCGAGGGTCAGGGATCTCCGATGCTCTCCCTAGCCGAAGCCGGAGAAGAGCCGTTTTCGTGCTCCCAGCTTCCATCTAGGCTGCCACCCTAGTGGAGCTGGAGCCTGTGTTGGTTTCTCAGCCCAAAGCTGACCGGACCTCCGACCGGGTTTATAAAAATTCCCCTTCCTAGCCCGGAGGCCAGGAATAGGGGGGGGTTGCTCAGAAAGTATGATTGGCAAAGGTGCGGCGTGCTACGAAGCCAAGTCTTTCTGGGGTTCCCAGTCCCAGTAAGCTTGGACTCCCACCAGGGCGCCTACTCCTGGGGCACATTGCTCCAAAGCCCTCACACTTACCCAGCCTAGTGACTTCGATCCTGGAGGGCCATGTTTTCCATCAGATAACTCTATGAGCCACCTGGCGTACTAACAAGTGCACCAAACCAGTGTGTAATATGCATCAATTTACTAGGGCAGCCCAAGGACAAAACTGCCTTTTCAAAAGATACTACACTTGATCTTAGCCAAAAGGCCGAGAAGCGATAACCAGAATTGGTTTCCGACTACGGTGCCACCCAAGGATTCTGAAAAGTCCATTTGTGGAGATGGCCACCTGGACTCCCGTTAAGAAGACATGCTGTCAACCTCTAGATCCCTCACATGCCTGCACTTTTCGGCTTGCTGCTGCTGCAATCCACGCGTTTTAGATCTGCATAACTCCACCTCTTTTAGCACAGTACCCTCAACCCCCGGCTGTTCCCACCCGCCTCAACACCGTTGGAAGGGAGGAGAACCAATTAAGGCGGGGGGGGGGGGTGGAACGAGCAGCTGTCTACCCTTAGCAGGAGGGTTGCTGATTAATTACCTCTCCTGCTGCTGCTGCTGCTGGCTGTCCAGCAGCAGACTGAAGGTGGCTGCTGCTGTGCGCAGGTATATAAAGGCTCAGAGCCTATTATGACACGCGCAGCCAGCGTTCCATTGCCACATTCCGTCTACTGCAGGCGGGATACCTGGATGGCTGAATGTCACTGAGAAGCTCACAGAGACCGCCATAAGCAACAGTTTAAAAGAATGCCACAGACTAATCAACCAAACTTTTTGGGTTGGTTTCTCTTTTATAGTCTGCAGGCATTAAATGAAAGAAGTCAGTGTTCCAGCAGAGGGAGACAACGTTTCAGAAAAGGCATTGTAGCAAACCAAAAAAGAAATTTTAAGCGCAGCAGAGTAACCAGCTCACATACCTGTTAGCTCAGGTGAGTTTAAAAGGCTGCTGTTGATAACAAGGGCATTTGCTAAATAGATGGTGTGTGTGCAACAATATACTGAAAGGTCAATTATATTGTGCAGCTTATCTCACCACCTGTAGTTATTTAGGTGAAAGCTCCAAAATGCTTGCCTAATATGTCTGTTTATCCAAAAGGAAGTATAGAGGGAGAGCTAGATAGATAGCATTGCATTACATTACATGGCAATGCAATGCACAGTTGCTGAAGTTGAACCAAAATGAGCTTGTCATCTGGCTTCTGCAACTTTTAACATGAAAAATCCAATGAGGAGAAGAAAAGCAAAGCCAAAGAGTCCATCCCAAAATCCGACAAACAAGCCAAATGAACAAAAAGCATTGAATTCAATTCTTTCTGATTTTAGAAACTGCATTAAAGAAGGGGTGCACCGGTCCTGGAGATACTGCAATACCAGGTCAATGCGTGGAGTGGACAGAGCAAGCTCTTTTTCCATCTCCCTGTTCTAAAAATCCATTTAATATATGGTCCCCAGATAGGGGACGTATCAGATATTAAACTGATAAGAACAGATACTACACTTGATCTTAGCCAAAAGGCCGAGAAGCGATAACCAGAATTGGTTTCCGACTACGGTGCCACCCAAGGATTCTGAAAAGTCCATTTGTGGAGATGGCCACCTGGACTCCCGTTAAGAAGACATGCTGTCAACATCTAGATCCCTCACATGCCTGCACTTTTCGGCTTGCTGCTGCTGCAATCCACGCGTTTTAGATCTGCATAACTCCACCTCTTTTAGCACAGTACCCTCAACCCCCGGCTGTTCCCACCCGCCTCAACACCGTTGGAAGGGAGGAGAACCAATTAAGGCGGGGGGGGGGGTGGAACGAGCAGCTGTCTACCCTTAGCAGGAGGGTTGCTGATTAATTACCTCTCCTGCTGCTGCTGCTGGCTGTCCAGCAGCAGACTGAAGGTGGCTGCTGCTGTGCGCAGGTATATAAAGGCTCAGAGCCTATTATGACACGCGCAGCCAGCGTTCCATTGCCACATTCCGTCTACTGCAGGCGGGATACCTGGATGGCTGAATGTCACTGAGAAGCTCACAGAGACCGCCATAAGCAACAGTTTAAAAGAATGCCACAGACTAATCAACCAAACTTTTTGGGTTGGTTTCTCTTTTATAGTCTGCAGGCATTAAATGAAAGAAGTCAGTGTTCCAGCAGAGGGAGACAACGTTTCAGAAAAGGCATTGTAGCAAACCAAAAAAGAAATTTTAAGCGCAGCAGAGTAACCAGCTCACATACCTGTTAGCTCAGGTGAGTTTAAAAGGCTGCTGTTGATAACAAGGGCATTTGCTAAATAGATGGTGTGTGTGCAACAATATACTGAAAGGTCAATTATATTGTGCAGCTTATCTCACCACCTGTAGTTATTTAGGTGAAAGCTCCAAAATGCTTGCCTAATATGTCTGTTTATCCAAAAGGAAGTATAGAGGGAGAGCTAGATAGATAGCATTGCATTACATTACATGGCAATGCAATGCACAGTTGCTGAAGTTGAACCAAAATGAGCTTGTCATCTGGCTTCTGCAACTTTTAACATGAAAAATCCAATGAGGAGAAGAAAAGCAAAGCCAAAGAGTCCATCCCAAAATCCGACAAACAAGCCAAATGAACAAAAAGCATTGAATTCAATTCTTTCTGATTTTAGAAACTGCATTAAAGAAGGGGTGCACCGGTCCTGGAGATACTGCAATACCAGGTCAATGCGTGGAGTGGACAGAGCAAGCTCTTTTTCCATCTCCCTGTTCTAAAAATCCATTTAATATATGGCCCCCAGATAGGGGACGTATCAGATATTAAACTGATAAGAACAGATACTACACTTGATCTTAGCCAAAAGGCCGAGAAGCGATAACCAGAATTGGTTTCCGACTACGGTGCCACCCAAGGATTCTGAAAAGTCCATTTGTGGAGATGGCCACCTGGACTCCCGTTAAGAAGACATGCTGTCAACCTCTAGATCCCTCACATGCCTGCACTTTTCGGCTTGCTGCTGCTGCAATCCACGCGTTTTAGATCTGCATAACTCCACCTCTTTTAGCACAGTACCCTCAACCCCCGGCTGTTCCCACCCGCCTCAACACCGTTGGAAGGGAGGAGAACCAATTAAGGCGGGGGGGGGGTGGAACGAGCAGCTGTCTACCCTTAGCAGGAGGGTTGCTGATTAATTACCTCTCCTGCTGCTGCTGCTGCTGGCTGTCCAGCAGCAGACTGAAGGTGGCTGCTGCTGTGCGCAGGTATATAAAGGCTCAGAGCCTATTATGACACGCGCAGCCAGCGTTCCATTGCCACATTCCGTCTACTGCAGGCGGGATACCTGGATGGCTGAATGTCACTGAGAAGCTCACAGAGACCGCCATAAGCAATAGTTTAAAAGAATGCCACAGACTAATCAACCAAACTTTTTGGGTTGGTTTCTCTTTTATAGTCTGCAGGCATTAAATGAAAGAAGTCAGTGTTCCAGCAGAGGGAGACAACGTTTCAGAAAAGGCATTGTAGCAAACCAAAAAAGAAATTTTAAGCGCAGCAGAGTAACCAGCTCACATACCTGTTAGCTCAGGTGAGTTTAAAAGGCTGCTGTTGATAACAAGGGCATTTGCTAAATAGATGGTGTGTGTGCAACAATATACTGAAAGGTCAATTATATTGTGCAGCTTATCTCACCACCTGTAGTTATTTAGGTGAAAGCTCCAAAATGCTTGCCTAATATGTCTGTTTATCCAAAAGGAAGTATAGAGGGAGAGCTAGATAGATAGCATTGCATTACATTACATGGCAATGCAATGCACAGTTGCTGAAGTTGAACCAAAATGAGCTTGTCATCTGGCTTCTGCAACTTTTAACATGAAAAATCCAATGAGGAGAAGAAAAGCAAAGCCAAAGAGTCCATCCCAAAATCCGACAAACAAGCCAAATGAACAAAAAGCATTGAATTCAATTCTTTCTGATTTTAGAAACTGCATTAAAGAAGGGGTGCACCGGTCCTGGAGATACTGCAATACCAGGTCAATGCGTGGAGTGGACAGAGCAAGCTCTTTTTCCATCTCCCTGTTCTAAAAATCCATTTAATATATGGTCCCCAGATAGGGGACGTATCAGATATTAAACTGATAAGAACAGATACTACACTTGATCTTAGCCAAAAGGCCGAGAAGCGATAACCAGAATTGGTTTCCGACTACGGTGCCACCCAAGGATTCTGAAAAGTCCATTTGTGGAGATGGCCACCTGGACTCCCGTTAAGAAGACATGCTGTCAACCTCTAGATCCCTCACATGCCTGCACTTTTCGGCTTGCTGCTGCTGCAATCCACGCATTTTAGATCTGCATAACTCCACCTCTTTTAGCACAGTACCCTCAACCCCCGGCTGTTCCCACCCGCCTCAACACCGTTGGAAGGGAGGAGAACCAATTAAGGCGGGGGGGGGGGGTGGAACGAGCAGCTGTCTACCCTTAGCAGGAGGGTTGCTGATTAATTACCTCTCCTGCTGCTGCTGGCTGTCCAGCAGCAGACTGAAGGTGGCTGCTGCTGTGCGCAGGTATATAAAGGCTCAGAGCCTATTATGACACGCGCAGCCAGCGTTCCATTGCCACATTCCGTCTACTGCAGGCGGGATACCTGGATGGCTGAATGTCACTGAGAAGCTCACAGAGACCGCCATAAGCAACAGTTTAAAAGAATGCCACACACTAATCAACCAAACTTTTTGGGTTGGTTTCTCTTTTATAGTCTGCAGGCATTAAATGAAAGAAGTCAGTGTTCCAGCAGAGGGAGACAACGTTTCAGAAAAGGCATTGTAGCAAACCAAAAAAGAAATTTTAAGCGCAGCAGAGTAACCAGCTCACATACCTGTTAGCTCAGGTGAGTTTAAAAGGCTGCTGTTGATAACAAGGGCATTTGCTAAATAGATGGTGTGTGTGCAACAATATACTGAAAGGTCAATTATATTGTGCAGCTTATCTCACCACCTGTAGTTATTTAGGTGAAAGCTCCAAAATGCTTGCCTAATATGTCTGTTTATCCAAAAGGAAGTATAGAGGGAGAGCTAGATAGATAGCATTGCATTACATTACATGGCAATGCAATGCACAGTTGCTGAAGTTGAACCAAAATGAGCTTGTCATCTGGCTTCTGCAACTTTTAACATGAAAAATCCAATGAGGAGAAGAAAAGCAAAGCCAAAGAGTCCATCCCAAAATCCGACAAACAAGCCAAATGAACAAAAAGCATTGAATTCAATTCTTTCTGATTTTAGAAACTGCATTAAAGAAGGGGTGCACCGGTCCTGGAGATACTGCAATACCAGGTCAATTCGTGGAGTGGACAGAGCAAGCTCTTTTTCCATCTCCCTGTTCTAAAAATCCATTTAATATATGGTCCCCAGATAGGGGACGTATCAGATATTAAACTGATAAGAACAGATACTACACTTGATCTTAGCCAAAAGGCCGAGAAGCGATAACCAGAATTGGTTTCCGACTACGGTGCCACCCAAGGATTCTGAAAAGTCCATTTGTGGAGATGGCCACCTGCACTCCCGTTAAGAAGACATGCTGTCAACCTCTAGATCCCTCACATGCCTGCACTTTTCGGCTTGCTGCTGCTGCAATCCACGCGTTTTAGATCTGCATAACTCCACCTCTTTTAGCACAGTACCCTCAACCCCCGGCTGTTCCCACCCGCCTCAACAACGTTGGAAGGGAGGAGAACCAATTAAGGCGGGGGGGGGTGGAACGAGCAGCTGTCTACCCTTAGCAGGAGGGTTGCTGATTAATTACCTCTCCTGCTGCTGCTGCTGGCTGTCCAGCAGCAGACTGAAGGTGGCTGCTGCTGTGCGCAGGTATATAAAGGCCCAGAGCCTATTATGACACGCGCAGCCAGCGTTCCATTGCCACATTCCGTCTACTGCAGGCGGGATACCTGGATGGCTGAATGTCACTGAGAAGCTCACAGAGACCGCCATAAGCAACAGTTTAAAAGAATGCCACAGACTAATCAACCAAACTTTTTGGGTTGGTTTCTCTTTTATAGTCTGCAGGCATTAAATGAAAGAAGTCAGTGTTCCAGCAGAGGGAGACAACGTTTCAGAAAAGGCATTGTAGCAAACCAAAAAAGAAATTTTAAGCGCAGCAGAGTAACCAGCTCACATACCTGTTAGCTCAGGTGAGTTTAAAAGGCTGCTGTTGATAACAAGGGCATTTGCTAAATAGATGGTGTGTGTGCAACAATATACTGAAAGGTCAATTATATTGTGCAGCTTATCTCACCACCTGTAGTTATTTAGGTGAAAGCTCCAAAATGCTTGCCTAATATGTCTGTTTATCCAAAAGGAAGTATAGAGGGAGAGCTAGATAGATAGCATTGCATTACATTACATGGCAATGCAATGCACAGTTGCTGAAGTTGAACCAAAATGAGCTTGTCATCTGGCTTCTGCAACTTTTAACATGAAAAATCCAATGAGGAGAAGAAAAGCAAAGCCAAAGAGTCCATCCCAGAATCCGACAAACAAGCCAAATGAACAAAAAGCATTGAATTCAATTCTTTCTGATTTTAGAAACTGCATTAAAGAAGGGGTGCACCGGTCCTGGAGATACTGCAATACCAGGTCAATGCGTGGAGTGGACAGAGCAAGCTCTTTTTCCATCTCCCTGTTCTAAAAATCCATTTAATATATGGTCCCCAGATAGGGGACGTATCAGATATTAAACTGATAAGAACAGATACTACACTTGATCTTAGCCAAAAGGCCGAGAAGCGATAACCAGAATTGGTTTCCGACTACGGTGCCACCCAAGGATTCTGAAAAGTCCATTTGTGGAGATGGCCACCTGGACTCCCGCTAAGAAGACATGCTGTCAACCTCTAGATCCCTCACATGCCTGCACTTTTCGGCTTGCTGCTGCTGCAATCCACGCGTTTTAGATCTGCATAACTCCACCTCTTTTAGCACAGTACCCTCAACCCCCGGCTGTTCCCACCCGCCTCAACACCGTTGGAAGGGAGGAGAACCAATTAAGGCGGGGGGGGGTGGAACGAGCAGCTGTCTACCCTTAGCAGGAGGGTTGCTGATTAATTACCTCTCCTGCTGCTGCTGCTGCTGGCTGTCCAGCAGCAGACTGAAGGTGGCTGCTGCTGTGCGCAGGTATATAAAGGCTCAGAGCCTATTATGACACGCGCAGCCAGCGTTCCATTGCCACATTCCGTCTACTGCAGGCGGGATACCTGGATGGCTGAATGTCACTGAGAAGCTCACAGAGACCGCCATAAGCAACAGTTTAAAAGAAAGCCACAGACTAATCAACCAAACTTTTTGGGTTGGTTTCTCTTTTATAGTCTGCAGGCATTAAATGAAAGAAGTCAGTGTTCCAGCAGAGGGAGACAACGTTTCAGAAAAGGCATTGTAGCAAACCAAAAAAGAAATTTTAAGCGCAGCAGAGTAACCAGCTCACATACCTGTTAGCTCAGGTGAGTTTAAAAGGCTGCTGTTGATAACAAGGGCATTTGCTAAATAGATGGTGTGTGTGCAACAATATACTGAAAGGTCAATTATATTGTGCAGCTTATCTCACCACCTGTAGTTATTTAGGTGAAAGCTCCAAAATGCTTGCCTAATATGTCTGTTTATCCAAAAGGAAGTATAGAGGGAGAGCTAGATAGATAGCATTGCATTACATTACATGGCAATGCAATGCACAGTTGCTGAAGTTGAACCAAAATGAGCTTGTCATCTGGCTTCTGCAACTTTTAACATGAAAAATCCAATGAGGAGAAGAAAAGCAAAGCCAAAGAGTCCATCCCAAAATCCGACAAACAAGCCAAATGAACAAAAAGCATTGAATTCAATTCTTTCTGATTTTAGAAACTGCATTAAAGAAGGGGTGCACCGGTCCTGGAGATACTGCAATACCAGGTCAATGCGTGGAGTGGACAGAGCAAGCTCTTTTTCCATCTCCCTGTTCTAAAAATCCATTTAATATATGGTCCCCAGATAGGGGACGTATCAGATATTAAACTGATAAGAACAGATACTACACTTGATCTTAGCCAAAAGGCCGAGAAGCGATAACCAGAATTGGTTTCCGACTACGGTGCCACCCAAGGATTCTGAAAAGTCCATTTGTGGAGATGGCCACCTGGACTCCCGTTAAGAAGACATGCTGTCAACCTCTAGATCCCTCACATGCCTGCACTTTTCGGCTTGCTGCTGCTGCAATCCACGCGTTTTAGATCTGCATAACTCCACCTCTTTTAGCACAGTACCCTCAACCCCCGGCTGTTCCCACCCGCCTCAACACCGTTGGAAGGGAGGAGAACCAATTAAGGCGGGGGGGGGTGGAACGAGCAGCTGTCTACCCTTAGCAGGAGGGTTGCTGATTAATTACCTCTCCTGCTGCTGCTGCTGCTGGCTGTCCAGCAGCAGACTGAAGGTGGCTACTGCTGTGCGCAGGTATATAAAGGCTCAGAGCCTATTATGACACGCGCAGCCAGCGTTCCATTGCCACATTCCGTCTACTGCAGGCGGGATACCTGGATGGCTGAATGTCACTGAGAAGCTCACAGAGACCGCCATAAGCAACAGATTAAAAGAATGCCACAGACTAATCAACCAAACTTTTTGGGTTGGTTTCTCTTTTATAGTCTGCAGGCATTAAATGAAAGAAGTCAGTGTTCCAGCAGAGGGAGACAACGTTTCAGAAAAGGCATTGTAGCAAACCAAAAAAGAAATTTTAAGCGCAGCAGAGTAACCAGCTCACATACCTGTTAGCTCAGGTGAGTTTAAAAGGCTGCTGTTGATAACAAGGGCATTTGCTAAATAGATGGTGTGTGTGCAACAATATACTGAAAGGTCAATTATATTGTGCAGCTTATCTCACCACCTGTAGTTATTTAGGTGAAAGCTCCAAAATGCTTGCCTAATATGTCTGTTTATCCAAAAGGAAGTATAGAGGGAGAGCTAGATAGATAGCATTGCATTACATTACATGGCAATGCAATGCACAGTTGCTGAAGTTGAACCAAAATGAGCTTGCCATCTGGCTTCTGCAACTTTTAACATGAAAAATCCAATGAGGAGAAGAAAAGCAAAGCCAAAGAGTCCATCCCAAAATCCGACAAACAAGCCAAATGAACAAAAAGCATTGAATTCAATTCTTTCTGATTTTAGAAACTGCATTAAAGAAGGGGTGCACCGGTCCTGGAGATACTGCAATACCAGGTCAATGCGTGGAGTGGACAGAGCAAGCTCTTTTTCCATCTCCCTGTTCTAAAAATCCATTTAATATATGGTCCCCAGATAGGGGACGTATCAGATATTAAACTGATAAGAACAGATACTACACTTGATCTTAGCCAAAAGGCCGAGAAGCGATAACCAGAATTGGTTTCCGACTACGGTGCCACCCAAGGATTCTGAAAAGTCCATTTGTGGAGATGGCCACCTGGACTCCCGTTAAGAAGACATGCTGTCAACCTCTAGATCCCTCACATGCCTGCACTTTTCGGCTTGCTGCTGCTGCAATCCACGCGTTTTAGATCTGCATAACTCCACCTCTTTTAGCACAGTACCCTCAACCCCCGGCTGTTCCCACCCGCCTCAACACCGTTGGAAGGGAGGAGAACCAATTAAGGCGGGGGGGGGGTGGAACGAGCAGCTGTCTACCCTTAGCAGGAGGGTTGCTGATTAATTACCTCTCCTGCTGCTGCTGCTGCTGGCTGTCCAGCAGCAGACTGAAGGTGGCTGCTGCTGTGCGCAGGTATATAAAGGCTCAGAGCCTATTATGACACGCGCAGCCAGCGTTCCATTGCCACATTCCGTCTACTGCAGGCGGGATACCTGGATGGCTGAATGTCACTGAGAAGCTCACAGAGACCGCCATAAGCAACAGTTTAAAAGAATGCCACAGACTAATCAACCAAACTTTTTGGGTTGGTTTCTCTTTTATAGTCTGCAGGCATTAAATGAAAGAAGTCAGTGTTCCAGCAGAGGAAGACAACGTTTCAGAAAAGGCATTGTAGCAAACCAAAAAAGAAATTTTAAGCGCAGCAGAGTAACCAGCTCACATACCTGTTAGCTCAGGTGAGTTTAAAAGGCTGCTGTTGATAACAAGGGCATTTGCTAAATAGATGGTGTGTGTGCAACAATATACTGAAAGGTCAATTATATTGTGCAGCTTATCTCACCACCTGTAGTTATTTAGGTGAAAGCTCCAAAATGCTTGCCTAATATGTCTGTTTATCCAAAAGGAAGTATAGAGGGAGAGCTAGATAGATAGCATTGCATTACATTACATGGCAATGCAATGCACAGTTGCTGAAGTTGAACCAAAATGAGCTTGTCATCTGGCTTCTGCAACTTTTAACATGAAAAATCCAATGAGGAGAAGAAAATCAAAGCCAAAGAGTCCATCCCAAAATCCGACAAACAAGCCAAATGAACAAAAAGCATTGAATTCAATTCTTTCTGATTTTAGAAACTGCATTAAAGAAGGGGTGCACCGGTCCTGGAGATACTGCAATACCAGGTCAATGCGTGGAGTGGACAGAGCAAGCTCTTTTTCCATTTCCCTGTTCTAAAAATCCTTTTAATATATGGTCCCCAGATAGGGGACGTATCAGATATTAAACTGATAAGAACAGATACTACACTTGATCTTAGCCAAAAGGCCGAGAAGCGATAACCAGAATTGGTTTCCGACTACGGTGCCACCCAAGGATTCTGAAAAGTCCATTTGTGGAGATGGCCACCTGGACTCCCGTTAAGAAGACATGCTGTCAACCTCTAGATCCCTCACATGCCTGCACTTTTCGGCTTGCTGCTGCTGCAATCCACGCGTTTTAGATCTGCATAACTCCACCTCTTTTAGCACAGTACCCTCAACCCCCGGCTGTTCCCACCCGCCTCAACACCGTTGGAAGGGAGGAGAACCAATTAAGGCGGGGGGGGGGGGGTGGAACGAGCAGCTGTCTACCCTTAGCAGGAGGGTTGCTGATTAATTACCTCTCCTGCTGCTGCTGCTGCTGGCTGTCCAGCAGCAGACTGAAGGTGGCTGCTGCTGTGCGCAGGTATATAAAGGCTCAGAGCCTATTATGACACGCGCAGCCAGCGTTCCATTGCCACATTCCGTCTACTGCAGGCGGGATACCTGGATGGCTGAATGTCACTGAGAAGCTTACAGAGACCGCCATAAGCAACAGTTTAAAAGAATGCCACAGACTAATCAACCAAACTTTTTGGGTTGGTTTCTCTTTTATAGTCTGCAGGCATTAAATGAAAGATGTCAGTGTTCCAGCAGAGGGAGACAACGTTTCAGAAAAGGCATTGTAGCAAACCAAAAAAGAAATTTTAAGCGCAGCAGAGTAACCAGCTCACATACCTGTTAGCTCAGGTGAGTTTAAAAGGCTGCTGTTGATAACAAGGGCATTTGCTAAATAGATGGTGTGTGTGCAACAATATACTGAAAGGTCAATTATATTGTGCAGCTTATCTCACCACCTGTAGTTATTTAGGTGAAAGCTCCAAAATGCTTGCCTAATATGTCTGTTTATCCAAAAGGAAGTATAGAGGGAGAGCTAGATAGATAGCATTGCATTACATTACATGGCAATGCAATGCACAGTTGCTGAAGTTGAACCAAAATGAGCTTGTCATCTGGCTTCTGCAACTTTTAACATGAAAAATCCAATGAGGAGAAGAAAAGCAAAGCCAAAGAGTCCATCCCAAAATCCGACAAACAAGCCAAATGAACAAAAAGCATTGAATTCAATTCTTTCTGATTTTAGAAACTGCATTAAAGAAGGGGTGCACCGGTCCTGGAGATACTGCAATACCAGGTCAATGCGTGGAGTGGACAGAGCAAGCTCTTTTTCCATCTCCCTGTTCTAAAAATCCATTTAATATATGGTCCCCAGATAGGGGACGTATCAGATATTAAACTGATAAGAACAGATACTACACTTGATCTTAGCCAAAAGGCCGAGAAGCGATAACCAGAATTGGTTTCCGACTACGGTGCCACCCAAGGATTCTGAAAAGTCCATTTGTGGAGATGGCCACCTGGACTCCCGTTAAGAAGACATGCTGTCAACCTCTAGATCCCTCACATGCCTGCACTTTTCGGCTTGCTGCTGCTGCAATCCACGCGTTTTAGATCTGCATAACTCCACCTCTTTTAGCACAGTACCCTCAACCCCCGGCTGTTCCCACCCGCCTCAACACCGTTGGAAGGGAGGAGAACCAATTAAGGCGGGGGGGGGGGGTGGAACGAGCAGCTGTCTACCCTTAGCAGGAGGGTTGCTGATTAATTACCTCTCCTGCTGCTGCTGCTGCTGGCTGTCCAGCAGCAGACTGAAGGTGGCTGCTGCTGTGCGCAGGTATATAAAGGCTCAGAGCCTATTATGACACGCGCAGCCAGCGTTCCATTGCCACATTCCGTCTACTGCAGGCGGGATACCTGGATGGCTGAATGTCACTGAGAAGCTCACAGAGACCGCCATAAGCAACAGTTTAAAAGAATGCCACAGACTAATCAACCAAACTTTTTGGGTTGGTTTCTCTTTTATAGTCTGCAGGCATTAAATGAAAGAAGTCAGTGTTCCAGCAGAGGGAGACAACGTTTCAGAAAAGGCATTGTAGCAAACCAAAAAAGAAATTTTAAGCGCAGCAGAGTAACCAGCTCACATACCTGTTAGCTCAGGTGAGTTTAAAAGGCTGCTGTTGATAACAAGGGCATTTGCTAAATAGATGGTGTGTGTGCAACAATATACTGAAAGGTCAATTATATTGTGCAGCTTATCTCACCACCTGTAGTTATTTAGGTGAAAGCTCCAAAATGCTTGCCTAATATGTCTGTTTATCCAAAAGGAAGTATAGAGGGAGAGCTAGATAGATAGCATTGCATTACATTACATGGCAATGCAATGCACAGTTGCTGAAGTTGAACCAAAATGAGCTTGTCATCTGGCTTCTGCAACTTTTAACATGAAAAATCCAATGAGGAGAAGAAAAGCAAAGCCAAAGAGTCCATCCCAAAATCCGACAAACAAGCCAAATGAACAAAAAGCATTGAATTCAATTCTTTCTGATTTTAGAAACTGCATTAAAGAAGGGGTGCACCGGTCCTGGAGATACTGCAATACCAGGTCAATGCGTGGAGTGGACAGAGCAAGCTCTTTTTCCATCTCCCTGTTCTAAAAATCCATTTAATATATGGTCCCCAGATAGGGGACGTATCAGATATTAAACTGATAAGAACAGATACTACACTTGATCTTAGCCAAAAGGCCGAGAAGCGATAACCAGAATTGGTTTCCGACTACGGTGCCACCCAAGGATTCTGAAAAGTCCATTTGTGGAGATGGCCACCTGGACTCCCGTTAAGAAGACATGCTGTCAACCTCTAGATCCCTCACATGCCTGCACTTTTCGGCTTGCTGCTGCTGCAATCCACGCGTTTTAGATCTGCATAACTCCACCTCTTTTAGCACAGTACCCTCAACCCCCGGCTGTTCCCACCCGCCTCAACACCGTTGGAAGGGAGGAGAACCAATTAAGGCTGGGGGGGGTGGAACGAGCAGCTGTCTACCCTTAGCAGGAGGGTTGCTGATTAATTACCTCTCCTGCTGCTGCTGCTGCTGGCTGTCCAGCAGCAGACTGAAGGTGGCTGCTGCTGTGCGCAGGTATATAAAGGCTCAGAGCCTATTATGACACGCGCAGCCAGCGTTCCATTGCCACATTCCGTCTACTGCAGGCGGGATACCTGGATGGCTGAATGTCACTGAGAAGCTCACAGAGACCGCCATAAGCAACAGTTTAAAAGAATGCCACAGACTAATCAACCAAACTTTTTGGGTTGGTTTCTCTTTTATAGTCTGCAGGCATTAAATGAAAGAAGTCAGTGTTCCAGCAGAGGGAGACAACGTTTCAGAAAAGGCATTGTAGCAAACCAAAAAAGAAATTTTAAGCGCAGCAGAGTAACCAGCTCACATACCTGTTAGCTCACGTGAGTTTAAAAGGCTGCTGTTGATAACAAGGGCATTTGCTAAATAGATGGTGTGTGTGCAACAATATACTGAAAGGTCAATTATATTGTGCAGCTTATGTCACCACCTGTAGTTATTTAGGTGAAAGCTCCAAAATGCTTGCCTAATATGTCTGTTTATCCAAAAGGAAGTATAGAGGGAGAGCTAGATAGATAGCATTGCATTACATTACATGGCAATGCAATGCACAGTTGCTGAAGTTGAACCAAAATGAGCTTGTCATCTGGCTTCTGCAACTTTTAACATGAAAAATCCAATGAGGAGAAGAAAAGCAAAGCCAAAGAGTCCATCCCAAAATCCGACAAACAAGCCAAATGAACAAAAAGCATTGAATTCAATTCTTTCTGATTTTAGAAACTGCATTAAAGAAGGGGTGCACCGGTCCTGGAGATACTGCAATACCAGGTCAATGCGTGGAGTGGACAGAGCAAGCTCTTTTTCCATCTCCCTGTTCTAAAAATCCATTTAATATATGGTCCCCAGATAGGGGACGTATCAGATATTAAACTGATAAGAACAGATACTACACTTGATCTTAGCCAAAAGGCCGAGAAGCGATAACCAGAATTGGTTTCCGACTACGGTGCCACCCAAGGATTCTGAAAAGTCCATTTGTGGAGATGGCCACCTGGACTCCCGTTAAGAAGACATGCTGTCAACCTCTAGATCCCTCACATGCCTGCACTTTTCGGCTTGCTGCTGCTGCAATCCACGCGTTTTAGATCTGCATAACTCCACCTCTTTTAGCACAGTACCCTCAACCCCCGGCTGTTCCCACCCGCCTCAACACCGTTGGAAGGGAGGAGAACCAATTAAGGCGGGGGGGGGGATGGAACGAGCAGCTGTCTACCCTTAGCAGGAGGGTTGCTGATTAATTACCTCTCCTGCTGCTGCTGCTGGCTGTCCAGCAGCAGACTGAAGGTGGCTGCTGCTGTGCGCAGGTATATAAAGGCTCAGAGCCTATTATGACACGCGCAGCCAGCGTTCCATTGCCACATTCCGTCTACTGCAGGTGGGATACCTGGATGGCTGAATGTCACTGAGAAGCTCACAGAGACCGCCATAAGCAACAGTTTAAAAGAATGCCACAGACTAATCAACCAAACTTTTTGGGTTGGTTTCTCTTTTATAGTCTGCAGGCATTAAATGAAAGAAGTCAGTGTTCCAGCAGAGGGAGACAACGTTTCAGAAAAGGCATTGTAGCAAACCAAAAAAGAAATTTTAAGCGCAGCAGAGTAACCAGCTCACATACCTGTTAGCTCAGGTGAGTTTAAAAGGCTGCTGTTGATAACAAGGGCATTTGCTAAATAGATGGTGTGTGTGCAACAATATACTGAAAGGTCAATTATATTGTGCAGCTTATCTCACCACCTGTAGTTATTTAGGTGAAAGCTCCAAAATGCTTGCCTAATATGTCTGTTTATCCAAAAGGAAGTATAGAGGGAGAGCTAGATAGATAGCATTGCATTACATTACATGGCAATGCAATGCACAGTTGCTGAAGTTGAACCAAAATGAGCTTGTCATCTGGCTTCTGCAACTTTTAACATGAAAAATCCAATGAGGAGAAGAAAAGCAAAGCCAAAGAGTCCATCCCAAAATCCGACAAACAAGCCAAATGAACAAAAAGCATTGAATTCAATTCTTTCTGATTTTAGAAACTGCATTAAAGAAGGGGTGCACCGGTCCTGGAGATACTGCAATACCAGGTCAATGCGTGGAGTGGACAGAGCAAGCTCTTTTTCCATCTCCCTGTTCTAAAAATCCATTTAATATATGGTCCCCAGATAGGGGACGTATCAGATATTAAACTGATAAGAACAGATACTACACTTGATCTTAGCCAAAAGGCCGAGAAGCGATAACCAGAATTGGTTTCCGACTACGGTGCCACCCAAGGATTCTGAAAAGTCCATTTGTGGAGATGGCCACCTGGACTCCCGTTAAGAAGACATGCTGTCAACCTCTAGATCCCTCACATGCCTGCACTTTTCGGCTTGCTGCTGCTGCAATCCACGCGTTTTAGATCTGCATAATACCACCTCTTTTAGCACAGTGCCCTCAACCCCCGGCTGTTCCCACCCGCCTCAACACCGTTGGAAGGGAGGAGAACCAATTAAGGCGGGGGGGGGGGTGGAACGAGCAGCTGTCTACCCTTAGCAGGAGGGTTGCTGATTAATTACCTCTCCTGCTGCTGCTGCTGCTGGCTGTCCAGCAGCAGACTGAAGGTGGCTGCTGCTGTGCGCAGGTATATAAAGGCTCAGAGCCTATTATGACACGCGCAGCCAGCGTTCCATTGCCACATTCCGTCTACTGCAGGCGGGATACCTGGATGGCTGAATGTCACTGAGAAGCTCACAGAGACCGCCATAAGCAACAGTTTAAAAGAATGCCACAGACTAATCAACCAAACTTTTTGGGTTGGTTTCTCTTTTATAGTCTGCAGGCATTAAATGAAAGAAGTCAGTGTTCCAGCAGAGGGAGACAACGTTTCAGAAAAGGCATTGTAGCAAACCAAAAAAGAAATTTTAAGCGCAGCAGAGTAACCAGCTCACATACCTGTTAGCTCAGGTGAGTTTAAAAGGCTGCTGTTGATAACAAGGGCATTTGCTAAATAGATGGTGTGTGTGCAACAATATACTGAAAGGTCAATTATATTGTGCAGCTTATCTCGCCACCTGTAGTTATTTAGGTGAAAGCTCCAAAATGCTTGCCTAATATGTCTGTTTATCCAAAAGGAAGTATAGAGGGAGAGCTAGATAGATAGCATTGCATTACATTACATGGCAATGCAATGCACAGTTGCTGAAGTTGAACCAAAATGAGCTTGTCATCTGGCTTCTGCAACTTTTAACATGAAAAATCCAATGAGGAGAAGAAAAGCAAAGCCAAAGAGTCCATCCCAAAATCCGACAAACAAGCCAAATGAACAAAAAGCATTGAATTCAATTCTTTCTGATTTTAGAAACTGCATTAAAGAAGGGGTGCACCGGTCCTGGAGATACTGCAATACCAGGTCAATGCGTGGAGTGGACAGAGCAAGCTCTTTTTCCATCTCCCTGTTCTAAAAATCCATTTAATATATGGTCCCCAGATAGGGGACGTATCAGATATTAAACTGATAAGAACAGATACTACACTTGATCTTAGCCAAAAGGCCGAGAAGCGATAACCAGAATTGGTTTCCGACTACGGTGCCACCCAAGGATTCTGAAAAGTCCATTTGTGGAGATGGCCACCTGGACTCCCGTTAAGAAGACATGCTGTCAACCTCTAGATCCCTCACATGCCTGCACTTTTCGGCTTGCTGCTGCTGCAATCCACGCGTTTTAGATCTGCATAACTCCACCTCTTTTAGCACAGTACCCTCAACCCCCGGCTGTTCCCACCCGCCTCAACACCGTTGGAAGGGAGGAGAACCAATTAAGGCGGGGGGGGGGGTGGAACGAGCAGCTGTCTACCCTTAGCAGGAGGGTTGCTGATTAATTACCTCTCCTGCTGCTGCTGCTGGCTGTCCAGCAGCAGACTGAAGGTGGCTGCTGCTGTGCGCAGGTATATAAAGGCTCAGAGCCTATTATGACACGCGCAGCCAGCGTTCCATTGCCACATTCCGTCTACTGCAGGCGGGATACCTGGATGGCTGAATGTCACTGAGAAGCTCACAGAGACCGCCATAAGCAACAGTTTAAAAGAATGCCACAGACTAATCAACCAAACTTTTTGGGTTGGTTTCTCTTTTATAGTCTGCAGGCATTAAATGAAAGAAGTCAGTGTTCCAGCAGAGGGAGACAACGTTTCAGAAAAGGCATTGTAGCAAACCAAAACAGAAATTTTAAGCGCAGCAGAGTAACCAGCTCACATACCTGTTAGCTCAGGTGAGTTTAAAAGGCTGCTGTTGATAACAAGGGCATTTGCTAAATAGATGGTGTGTGTGCAACAATATACTGAAAGGTCAATTATATTGTGCAGCTTATCTCACCACCTGTAGTTATTTAGGTGAAAGCTCCAAAATGCTTGCCTAATATGTCTGTTTATCCAAAAGGAAGTATAGAGGGAGAGCTAGATAGATAGCATTGCATTACATTACATGGCAATGCAATGCACAGTTGCTGAAGTTGAACCAAAATGAGCTTGTCATCTGGCTTCTGCAACTTTTAACATGAAAAATCCAATGAGGAGAAGAAAAGCAAAGCCAAAGAGTCCATCCCAAAATCCGACAAACAAGCCAAATGAACAAAAAGCATTGAATTCAATTCTTTCTGATTTTAGAAACTGCATTAAAGAAGGGGTGCACCGGTCCTGGAGATACTGCAATACCAGGTCAATGCGTGGAGTGGACAGAGCAAGCTCTTTTTCCATCTCCCTGTTCTAAAAATCCATTTAATATATGGTCCCCAGACAGGGGACGTATCAGATATTAAACTGATAAGAACAGATACTACACTTGATCTTAGCCAAAAGGCCGAGAAGCGATAACCAGAATTGGTTTCCGACTACGGTGCCACCCAAGGATTCTGAAAAGTCCATTTGTGGAGATGGCCACCTGGACTCCCGTTAAGAAGACATGCTGTCAACCTCTAGATCCCTCACATGCCTGCACTTTTCGGCTTGCTGCTGCTGCAATCCACGCGTTTTAGATCTGCATAACTCCACCTCTTTTAGCACAGTACCCTCAACCCCCGGCTGTTCCCACCCGCCTCAACACCGTTGGAAGGGAGGAGAACCAATTAAGGCGGGGGGGGGTGGAACGAGCAGCTGTCTACCCTTAGCAGGAGGGTTGCTGATTAATTACCTCTCCTGCTGCTGCTGCTGCTGGCTGTCCAGCAGCAGACTGAAGGTGGCTGCTGCTGTGCGCAGGTATATAAAGGCTCAGAGCCTATTATGACACGCGCAGCCAGCGTTCCATTGCCACATTCCGTCTACTGCAGGCGGGATACCTGGATGGCTGAATGTCACTGAGAAGCTCACAGAGACCGCCATAAGCAACAGTTTAAAAGAATGCCACAGACTAATCAACCAAACTTTTTGGGTTGGTTTCTCTTTTATAGTCTGCAGGCATTAAATGAAAGAAGTCAGTGTTCCAGCAGAGGGAGACAACGTTTCAGAAAAGGCATTGTAGCAAACCAAAAAAGAAATTTTAAGCGCAGCAGAGTAACCAGCTCACATACCTGTAGGCTCAGGTGAGTTTAAAAGGCTGCTGTTGATTACAAGGGCATTTGCTAAATAGATGGTGTGTGTGCAACAATATACTGAAAGGTCAATTATATTGTGCAGCTTATCTCACCACCTGTAGTTATTTAGGTGAAAGCTCCAAAATGCTTGCCTAATATGTCTGTTTATCCAAAAGGAAGTATAGAGGGAGAGCTAGATAGATAGCATTGCATTACATTACATGGCAATGCAATGCACAGTTGCTGAAGTTGAACCAAAATGAGCTTGTCATCTGGCTTCTGCAACTTTTAACATGAAAAATCCAATGAGGAGAAGAAAAGCAAAGCCAAAGAGTCCATCCCAAAATCCGACAAACAAGCCAAATGAACAAAAAGCATTGAATTCAATTCTTTCTGATTTTAGAAACTGCATTAAAGAAGGGGTGCACCGGTCCTGGAGATACTGCAATACCAGGTCAATGCGTGGAGTGGACAGAGCAAGCTCTTTTTCCATCTCCCTGTTCTAAAAATCCATTTAATATATGGTCCCCAGATAGGGGACGTATCAGATATTAAACTGATAAGAACAGATACTACACT
The DNA here is from genome assembly GCF_046119375.1 of Phyllobates terribilis. Taxonomy (NCBI): domain Eukaryota; kingdom Metazoa; phylum Chordata; class Amphibia; order Anura; family Dendrobatidae; genus Phyllobates; species Phyllobates terribilis. The sequence continues at coordinate 56,162 of NW_027363523.1, read as the reverse complement.
TGATCTTAGCCAAAAGGCCGAGAAGCGATAACCAGAATTGGTTTCCGACTACGGTGCCACCCAAGGATTCTGAAAAGTCCATTTGTGGAGATGGCCACCTGGACTCCCGTTAAGAAGACATGCTGTCAACCTCTAGATCCCTCACATGCCTGCACTTTTCGGCTTGCTGCTGCTGCAATCCACGTGTTTTAGATCTGCATAACTCCACCTCTTTTAGCACAGTACCCTCAACCCCCGGCTGTTCCCACCCGCCTCAACACCGTTGGAAGGGAGGAGAACCAATTAAGGCGGGGGGGGGGGGTGGAACGAGCAGCTGTCTACCCTTAGCAGGAGGGTTGCTCATTAATTGCTCATTAATTACCTCTCCTGCTGCTGCTGCTGCTGGCTGTCCAGCAGCGGACTGAAGGTGGCTGCTGCTGTGCGCAGGTATATAAAGGCTCAGAGCCTATTATGACACGCGCAGCCAGCGTTCCATTGCCACATTCCGTCTACTGCAGGCGGGATACCTGGATGGCTGAATGTCACTGAGAAGCTCACAGAGACCGCCATAAGCAACAGTTTAAAAGAATGCCACAGACTATTCAACCAAACTTTTTGGGTTGGTTTCTCTTTTATAGTCTGCAGGCATTAAATGAAAGAAGTCAGTGTTCCAGCAGAGGGAGACAACGTTTCAGAAAAGGCATTGTAGCAAACCAAAAAAGAAATTTTAAGCGCAGCAGAGTAACCAGCTCACATACCTGTTAGCTCAGGTGAGTTTAAAAGGCTGCTGTTGATAATAAGGGCATTTGCTAAATAGATGGTGTGTGTGCAACAATATACTGAAAGGTCAATTATATTGTGCAGCTTATCTCACCACCTGTAGTTATTTAGGTGAAAGCTCCAAAATGCTTGCCTAATATGTCTGTTTATCCAAAAGGAAGTATAGAGGGAGAGCTAGATAGATAGCATTGCATTACATTACATGGCAATGCAATGCACAGTTGCTGAAGTTGAACCAAAATGAGCTTGTCATCTGGCTTCTGCAACTTTTAACATGAAAAATCCAATGAGGAGAAGAAAAGCAAAGCCAAAGAGTCCATCCCAAAATCCGACAAACAAGCCAAATGAACAAAAAGCATTGAATTCAATTCTTTCTGATTTTAGAAACTGCATTAAAGAAGGGGTGCACCGGTCCTGGAGATACTGCAATACCAGGTCAATGCGTGGAGTGGACAGAGCAAGCTCTTTTTCCATCTCCCTGTTCTAAAAATCCATTTAATATATGGTCCCCAGATAGGGGACGTATCAGATATTAAACTGATAAGAACAGATACTACACTTGATCTTAGCCAAAAGGCCGAGAAGCGATAACCAGAATTGGTTTCCGACTACGGTGCCACCCAAGGATTCTGAAAAGTCCATTTGTGGAGATGGCCACCTGGACTCCCGTTAAGAAGACATGCAGTCAACCTCTAGATCCCTCACATGCCTGCACTTTTCGGCTTGCTGCTGCTGCAATCCACGCGTTTTAGATCTGCATAACTCCACCTCTTTTAGCACAGTACCCTCAACCCCCGGCTGTTCCCACCCGCCTCAACACCGTTGGAAGGGAGGAGAACCAATTAAGGCGGGGGGGGGGGGGGGGTGGAACGAGCAGCTGTCTACCCTTAGCAGGAGGGTTGCTGATTAATTACCTCTCCTGCTGCTGCTGCTGCTGGCTGTCCAGCAGCAGACTGAAGGTGGCTGCTGCTGTGCGCAGGTATATAAAGGCTCAGAGCCTATTATGACACGCGCAGCCAGCGTTCCATTGCCACATTCCGTCTACTGCAGGCAGGATACCTGGATGGCTGAATGTCACTGAGAAGCTCACAGAGACCGCCATAAGCAACAGTTTAAAAGAATGCCACAGACTAATCAACCAAACTTTTTGGGTTGGTTTCTCTTTTATAGTCTGCAGGCATTAAATGAAAGAAGTCAGTGTTCCAGCAGAGGGAGACAACGTTTCAGAAAAGGCATTGTAGCAAACCAAAAAAGAAATTTTAAGCGCAGCAGAGTAACCAGCTCACATACCTGTTAGCTCAGGTGAGTTTAAAAGGCTGCTGTTGATAACAAGGGCATTTGCTAAATAGATGGTGTGTGTGCAACAATATACTGAAAGGTCAATTATATTGTGCAGCTTATCTCACCACCTGTAGTTATTTAGGTGAAAGCTCCAAAATGCTTGCCTAATATGTCTGTTTATCCAAAAGGAAGTATAGAGGGAGAGCTAGATAGATAGCATTGCATTACATTACATGGCAATGCAATGCACAGTTGCTGAAGTTGAACCAAAATGAGCTTGTCATCTGGCTTCTGCAACTTTTAACATGAAAAATCCAATGAGGAGAAGAAAAGCAAAGCCAAAGAGTCCATCCCAAAATCCGACAAACAAGCCAAATGAACAAAAAGCATTGAATTCAATTCTTTCTGATTTTAGAAACTGCATTAAAGAAGGGGTGCACCGGTCCTGGAGATACTGCAATACCAGGTCAATGCGTGGAGTGGACAGAGCAAGCTCTTTTTCCATCTCCCTGTTCTAAAAATCCATTTAATATATGGTCCCCAGATAGGGGACGTATCAGATATTAAACTGATAAGAACAGATACTACACTTGATCTTAGCCAAAAGGCCGAGAAGCGATAACCAGAATTGGTTTCCGACTACGGTGCCACCCAAGGATTCTGAAAAGTCCATTTGTGGAGATGGCCACCTGGACTCCCGTTAAGAAGACATGCTGTCAACCTCTAGATCCCTCACATGCCTGCACTTTTCGGCTTGCTGCTGCTGCAATCCACGCGTTTTAGATCTGCATAACTCCACCTCTTTTAGCACAGTACCCTCAACCCCCGGCTGTTCCCACCCGCCTCAACACCGTTGGAAGGGAGGAGAACCAATTAAGGCGGGGGGGGTGGGTGGAACGAGCAGCTGTCTACCCTTAGCAGGAGGGTTGCTGATTAATTACCTCTCCTGCTGCTGCTGCTGGCTGTCCAGCAGCAGACTGAAGGTGGCTGCTGCTGTGCGCAGGTATATAAAGGCTCAGAGCCTATTATGACACGCGCAGCCAGCGTTCCATTGCCACATTCCGTCTACTGCAGGCGGGATACCTGGATGGCTGAATGTCACTGAGAAGCTCACAGAGACCGCCATAAGCAACAGTTTAAAAGAATGCCACAGACTAATCAACCAAACTTTTTGGGTTGGTTTCTCTTTTAAAGTCTGCAGGCATTAAATGAAAGAAGTCAGTGTTCCAGCAGAGGGAGACAACGTTTCAGAAAAGGCATTGTAGCAAACCAAAAAAGAAATTTTAAGCGCAGCAGAGTAACCAGCTCACATACCTGTTAGCTAAGGTGAGTTTAAAAGGCTGCTGTTGATAACAAGGGCATTTGCTAAATAGATGGTGTGTGTGCAACAATATACTGAAAGGTCAATTATATTGTGCAGCTTATCTCACCACCTGTAGTTATTTAGGTGAAAGCTCCAAAATGCTTGCTTAATATGTCTGTTTATCCAAAAGGAAGTATAGAGGGAGAGCTAGATAGATAGCATTGCATTACATTACATGGCAATGCAATGCACAGTTGCTGAAGTTGAACCAAAATGAGCTTGTCATCTGGCTTCTGCAACTTTTAACATGAAAAATCCAATGAGGAGAAGAAAAGCAAAGCCAAAGAGTCCATCCCAAAATCCGACAAACAAGCCAAATGAACAAAAAGCATTGAATTCAATTCTTTCTGATTTTAGAAACTGCATTAAAGAAGGGGTGCACCGGTCCTGGAGATACTGCAATACCAGGTCAATGCGTGGAGTGGACAGAGCAAGCTCTTTTTCCATCTCCCTGTTCTAAAAATCCATTTAATATATGGTCCCCAGATAGGGGACGTATCAGATATTAAACTGATAAGAACAGATACTACACTTGATCTTAGCCAAAAGGCCGAGAAGCGATAACCAGAATTGGTTTCCGACTACGGTGCCACCCAAGGATTCTGAAAAGTCCATTTGTGGAGATGGCCACCTGGACTCCCGTTAAGAAGACATGCTGTCAACCTCTAGATCCCTCACATGCCTGCACTTTTCGGCTTGCTGCTGCTGCAATCCACGCGTTTTAGATCTGCATAACTCCACCTCTTTTAGCACAGTACCCTCAACCCCCGGCTGTTCCCACCCGCCTCAACACCGTTGGAAGGGAGGAGAACCAATTAAGGCGGGGGGGGGGGAGGAACGAGCAGCTGTCTACCCTTAGCAGGAGGGTTGCTGATTAATTACCTCTCCTGCTGCTGCTGCTGCTGGCTGTCCAGCAGCAGACTGAAGGTGGCTGCTGCTGTGCGCAGGTATATAAAGGCTCAGAGCCTATTATGACACGCGCAGCCAGCGTTCCATTGCCACATTCCGTCTATGCAGGCGGGATACCTGGATGGCTGAATGTCACTGAGAAGCTCACAGAGACCGCCATAAGCAACAGTTTAAAAGAATGCCACAGACTAATCAACCAAACTTTTTGGGTTGGTTTCTCTTTTATAGTCTGCAGGCATTAAATGAAAGAAGTCAGTGTTCCAGCAGAGGGAGACAACGTTTCAGAAAAGGCATTGTAGCAAACCAAAAAAGAAATTTTAAGCGCAGCAGAGTAACCAGCTCACATACCTGTTAGCTCAGGTGAGTTTAAAAGGCTGCTGTTGATAACAAGGGCATTTGCTAAATAGATGGTGTGTGTGCAACAATATACTGAAAGGTCAATTATATTGTGCAGCTTATCTCACCACCTGTAGTTATTTAGGTGAAAGCTTCAAAATGCTTGCCTAATATGTCTGTTTATCCAAAAGGAAGTATAGAGGGAGAGCTAGATAGATAGCATTGCATTACATTACATGGCAATGCAATGCACAGTTGCTGAAGTTGAACCAAAATGAGCTTGTCATCTGGCTTCTGCAACTTTTAACATGAAAAATCCAATGAGGAGAAGAAAAGCAAAGCCAAAGAGTCCATCCCAAAATCCGACAAACAAGCCAAATGAACAAAAAGCATTGAATTCAATTCTTTCTGATTTTAGAAACTGCATTAAAGAAGGGGTGCACCGGTCCTGGAGATACTGCAATACCAGGTCAATGCGTGGAGTGGACAGAGCAAGCTCTTTTTCCATCTCCCTGTTCTAAAAATCCATTTAATATATGGTCCCCAGATAGGGGACGTATCAGATATTAAACTGATAAGAACAGATACTACACTTGATCTTAGCCAAAAGGCCGAGAAGCGATAACCAGAATTGGTTTCCGACTACGGTGCCACCCAAGGATTCTGAAAAGTCCATTTGTGGAGATGGCCACCTGGACTCCCGTTAAGAAGACATGCTGTCAACCTCTAGATCCCTCACATGCCTGCACTTTTCGGCTTGCTGCTGCTGCAATCCACGCGTTTTAGATCTGCATAACTCCACCTCTTTTAGCACAGTACCCTCAACCCCCGGCTGTTCCCACCCGCCTCAACACCGTTGGAAGGGAGGAGAACCAATTAAGGCGGGGGGGGGGGGGTGGAACGAGCAGCTGCCTACCCTTAGCAGGAGGGTTGCTGATTAATTACCTCTCCTGCTGCTGCTGCTGCTGCTGGCTGTCCAGCAGCAGACTGAAGGTGGCTGCTGCTGTGCGCAGGTATATAAAGGCTCAGAGCCTATTATGACACGCGCAGCCAGCGTTCCATTGCCACATTCCGTCTACTGCAGGCGGGATACCTGGATGGCTGAATGTCACTGAGAAGCTCACAGAGACCGCCATAAGCAACAGTTTAAAAGAATGCCACAGACTAATCAACCAAACTTTTTGGGTTGGTTTCTCTTTTATAGTCTGCAGGCATTAAATGAAAGAAGTCAGTGTTCCAGCAGAGGGAGACAACGTTTCAGAAAAGGCATTGTAGCAAACCAAAAAAGAAATTTTAAGCGCAGCAGAGTAACCAGCTTACATACCTGTTAGCTCAGGTGAGTTTAAAAGGCTGCTGTTGATAACAAGGGCATTTGCTAAATAGATGGTGTGTGTGCAACAATATACTGAAAGGTCAATTATATTGTGCAGCTTATCTCACCACCTGTAGTTATTTAGGTGAAAGCTCCAAAATGCTTGCCTAATATGTCTGTTTATCCAAAAGGAAGTATAAAGGGAGAGCTAGATAGATAGCATTGCATTACATTACATGGCAATGCAATGCACAGTTGCTGAAGTTGAACCAAAATGAGCTTGTCATCTGGCTTCTGCAACTTTTAACATGAAAAATCCAATGAGGAGAAGAAAAGCAAAGCCAAAGAGTCCATCCCAAAATCCGACAAACAAGCCAAATGAACAAAAAGCATTGAATTCAATTCTTTCTGATTTTAGAAACTGCATTAAAGAAGGGGTGCACCGGTCCTGGAGATACTGCAATACCAGGTCAATGCGTGGAGTGGACAGAGCAAGCTCTTTTTCCATCTCCCTGTTCTAAAAATCCATTTAATATATGGTCCCCAGATAGGGGACGTATCAGATATTAAACTGATAAGAACAGATACTACACTTGATCTTAGCCAAAAGGCCGAGAAGCGATAACCAGAATTGGTTTCCGACTACGGTGCCACCCAAGGATTCTGAAAAGTCCATTTGTGGAGATGGCCACCTGGACTCCCGTTAAGAAGACATGCTGTCAACCTCTAGATCCCTCACATGCCTGCACTTTTCGGCTTGCTGCTGCTGCAATCCACGCGTTTTAGATCTGCATAACTCCACCTCTTTTAGCACAGTACCCTCAACCCCCGGCTGTTCCCACCCGCCTCAACACCGTTGGAAGGGAGGAGAACCAATTAAGGCGGGGGGGGGGGGTGGAACGAGCAGCTGTCTACCCTTAGCAGGAGGGTTGCTGATTAATTACCTCTCCTGCTGCTGCTGCTGCTGGCTGTCCAGCAGCAGACTGAAGGTGGCTGCTGCTGTGCGCAGGTATATAAAGGCTCAGAGCCTATTATGACACGCGCAGCCAGCGTTCCATTGCCACATTCCGTCTACTGCAGGCGGGATACCTGGATGGCTGAATGTCACTGAGAAGCTCACAGAGACCGCCATAAGCAACAGTTTAAAAGAATGCCACAGACTAATCAACCAAACTTTTTGGGTTGGTTTCTCTTTTAAAGTCTGCAGGCATTAAATGAAAGAAGTCAGTGTTCCAGCAGAGGGAGACAACGTTTCAGAAAAGGCATTGTAGCAAACCAAAAAAGAAATTTTAAGCGCAGCAGAGTAACCAGCTCACATACCTGTTAGCTAAGGTGAGTTTAAAAGGCTGCTGTTGATAACAAGGGCATTTGCTAAATAGATGGTGTGTGTGCAACAATATACTGAAAGGTCAATTATATTGTGCAGCTTATCTCACCACCTGTAGTTATTTAGGTGAAAGCTCCAAAATGCTTGCCTAATATGTCTGTTTATCCAAAAGGAAGTATAGAGGGAGAGCTAGATAGATAGCATTGCATTACATTACATGGCAATGCAATGCACAGTTGCTGAAGTTGAACCAAAATGAGCTTGTCATCTGGCTTCTGCAACTTTTAACATGAAAAATCCAATGAGGAGAAGAAAAGCAAAGCCAAAGAGTCCATCCCAAAATCCGACAAACAAGCCAAATGAACAAAAAGCATTGAATTCAATTCTTTCTGATTTTAGAAACTGCATTAAAGAAGGGGTGCACCGGTCCTGGAGATACTGCAATACCAGGTCAATGCGTGGAGTGGACAGAGCAAGCTCTTTTTCCATCTCCCTGTTCTAAAAATCCATTTAATATATGGTCCCCAGATAGGGGACGTATCAGATATTAAACTGATAAGAACAGATACTACACTTGATCTTAGCCAAAAGGCCGAGAAGCGATAACCAGAATTGGTTTCCGACTACGGTGCCACCCAAGGATTCTGAAAAGTCCATTTGTGGAGATGGCCACCTGGACTCCCGTTAAGAAGACATGCTGTCAACCTCTAGATCCCTCACATGCCTGCACTTTTCGGCTTGCTGCTGCTGCAATCCACGCGTTTTAGATCTGCATAACTCCACCTCTTTTAGCACAGTACCCTCAACCCCCGGCTGTTCCCACCCGCCTCAACACCGTTGGAAGGGAGGAGAACCAATTAAGGCGGGGGGGGGGGAGGAACGAGCAGCTGTCTACCCTTAGCAGGAGGGTTGCTGATTAATTACCTCTCCTGCTGCTGCTGCTGCTGGCTGTCCAGCAGCAGACTGAAGGTGGCTGCTGCTGTGCGCAGGTATATAAAGGCTCAGAGCCTATTATGACACGCGCAGCCAGCGTTCCATTGCCACATTCCGTCTATGCAGGCGGGATACCTGGATGGCTGAATGTCACTGAGAAGCTCACAGAGACCGCCATAAGCAACAGTTTAAAAGAATGCCACAGACTAATCAACCAAACTTTTTGGGTTGGTTTCTCTTTTATAGTCTGCAGGCATTAAATGAAAGAAGTCAGTGTTCCAGCAGAGGGAGACAACGTTTCAGAAAAGGCATTGTAGCAAACCAAAAAAGAAATTTTAAGCGCAGCAGAGTAACCAGCTCACATACCTGTTAGCTCAGGTGAGTTTAAAAGGCTGCTATTGATAACAAGGGCATTTGCTAAATAGATGGTGTGTGTGCAACAATATACTGAAAGGTCAATTATATTGTGCAGCTTATCTCACCACCTGTAGTTATTTAGGTGAAAGCTCCAAAATGCTTGCCTAATATGTCTGTTTATCCAAAAGGAAGTATAGAGGGAGAGCTAGATAGATAGCATTGCATTACATTACATGGCAATGCAATGCACAGTTGCTGAAGTTGAACCAAAATGAGCTTGTCATCTGGCTTCTGCAACTTTTAACATGAAAAATCCAATGAGGAGAAGAAAAGCAAAGCCAAAGAGTCCATCCCAAAATCCGACAAACAAGCCAAATGAACAAAAAGCATTGAATTCAATTCTTTCTGATTTTAGAAACTGCATTAAAGAAGGGGTGCACCGGTCCTGGAGATACTGCAATACCAGGTCAATGCGTGGAGTGGACAGAGCAAGCTCTTTTTCCATCTCCCTGTTCTAAAAATCCATTTAATATATGGTCCCCAGATAGGGGACGTATCAGATATTAAACTGATAAGAACAGATACTACACTTGATCTTAGCCAAAAGGCCGAGAAGCGATAACCAGAATTGGTTTCCGACTACGGTGCCACCCAAGGATTCTGAAAAGTCCATTTGTGGAGATGGCCACCTGGACTCCCGTTAAGAAGACATGCTGTCAACCTCTAGATCCCTCACATGCCTGCACTTTTCGGCTTGCTGCTGCTGCAATCCACGCGTTTTAGATCTGCATAACTCCACCTCTTTTAGCACAGTACCCTCAACCCCCGGCTGTTCCCACCCGCCTCAACACCGTTGGAAGGGAGGAGAACCAATTAAGGCGGGGGGGGGTGGAACGAGCAGCTGTCTACCCTTAGCAGGAGGGTTGCTGATTAATTACCTCTCCTGCTGCTGCTGCTGCTGGCTGTCCAGCAGCAGACTGAAGGTGGCTGCTGCTGTGCGCAGGTATATAAAGGCTCAGAGCCTATTATGACACGCGCAGCCAGCGTTCCATTGCCACATTCCGTCTACTGCAGGCGGGATACTTGGATGGCTGAATGTCACTGAGAAGCTCACAGAGACCGCCATAAGCAACAGTTTAAAAGAATGCCACAGACTAATCAACCAAACTTTTTGGGTTGGTTTCTCTTTTATAGTCTGCAGGCATTAAATGAAAGAAGTCAGTGTTCCAGCAGAGGGAGACAACGTTTCAGAAAAGGCATTGTAGCAAACCAAAAAAGAAATTTTAAGCGCAGCAGAGTAACCAGCTCACATACCTGTTAGCTCAGGTGAGTTTAAAAGGCTGCTGTTGATAACAAGGGCATTTGCTAAATAGATGGTGTGTGTGCAACAATATACTGAAAGGTCAATTATATTGTGCAGCTTATCTCACCACCTGTAGTTATTTAGGTGAAAGCTCCAAAATGCTTGCCTAATATGTCTGTTTATCCAAAAGGAAGTATAGAGGGAGAGCAAGATAGACAGCATTGCATTACATTACATGGCAATGCAATGCACAGTTGCTGAAGTTGAACCAAAATGAGCTTGTCATCTGGCTTCTGCAACTTTTAACATGAAAAATCCAATGAGGAGAAGAAAAGCAAAGCCAAAGAGTCCATCCCAAAATCCGACAAACAAGCCAAATGAACAAAAAGCATTGAATTCAATTCTTTCTGATTTTAGAAACTGCATTAAAGAAGGGGTGCACCGGTCCTGGAGATACTGCAATACCAGGTCAATGCGTGGAGTGGACAGAGCAAGCTCTTTTTCCATCTCCCTGTTCTAAAAATCCATTTAATATATGGTCCCCAGATAGGGGACGTATCAGATATTAAACTGATAAGAACAGATACTACACTTGATCTTAGCCAAAAGGCCGAGAAGCGATAACCAGAATTGGTTTCCGACTACGGTGCCACCCAAGGATTCTGAAAAGTCCATTTGTGGAGATGGCCACCTGGACTCCCGTTAAGAAGACATGCTGTCAACCTCTAGATCCCTCACATGCCTGCACTTTTCGGCTTGCTGCTGCTGCAATCCACGCGTTTTAGATCTGCATAACTCCACCTCTTTTAGCACAGTACCCTCAACCCCCGGCTGTTCCCACCCGCCTCAACACCGTTGGAAGGGAGGAGAACCAATTAAGGCGGGGGGGTGGGGGGTGGAACGAGCAGCTGTCTACCCTTAGCAGGAGGGTTGCTGATTAATTACCTCTCCTGCTGCTGCTGCTGCTGGCTGTCCAGCAGCAGACTGAAGGTGGCTGCTGCTGTGCGCAGGTATATAAAGGCTCAGAGCCTATTATGACACGCGCAGCCAGCGTTCCATTGCCACATTCCGTCTACTGCAGGCGGGATACTTGGATGGCTGAATGTCACTGAGAAGCTCACAGAGACCGCCATAAGCAACAGTTTAAAAGAATGCCACAGACTAATCAACCAAACTTTTTGGGTTGGTTTCTCTTTTATAGTCTGCAGGCATTAAATGAAAGAAGTCAGTGTTCCAGCAGAGGGAGACAACGTTTCAGAAAAGGCATTGTAGCAAACCAAAAAAGAAATTTTAAGCGCAGCAGAGTAACCAGCTCACATACCTGTTAGCTCAGGTGAGTTTAAAAGGCTGCTGTTGATAACAAGGGCATTTGCTAAATAGATGGTGTGTGTGCAACAATATACTGAAAGGTCAATTATATTGTGCAGCTTATCTCACCACCTGTAGTTATTTAGGTGAAAGCTCCAAAATGCTTGCCTAATATGTCTGTTTATCCAAAAGGAAGTATAGAGGGAGAGCTAGATAGACAGCATTGCATTACATTACATGGCAATGCAATGCACAGTTGCTGAAGTTGAACCAAAATGAGCTTGTCATCTGGCTTCTGCAACTTTTAACATGAAAAATCCAATGAGGAGAAGAAAAGCAAAGCCAAAGAGTCCATCCCAAAATCCGACAAACAAGCCAAATGAACAAAAAGCATTGAATTCAATTCTTTCTGATTTTAGAAACTGCATTAAAGAAGGGGTGCACCGGTCCTGGAGATACTGCAATACCAGGTCAATGCGTGGAGTGGACAGAGCAAGCTCTTTTTCCATCTCCCTGTTCTAAAAATCCATTTAATATATGGTCCCCAGATAGGGGACGTATCAGATATTAAACTGATAAGAACAGATACTACACTTGATCTTAGCCAAAAGGCCGAGAAGCGATAACCAGAATTGGTTTCCGACTACGGTGCCACCCAAGGATTCTGAAAAGTCCATTTGTGGAGATGGCCACCTGGACTCCCGTTAAGAAGACATGCTGTCAACCTCTAGATCCCTCACATGCCTGCACTTTTCGGCTTGCTGCTGCTGCAATCCACGCGTTTTAGATCTGCATAACTCCACCTCTTTTAGCACAGTACCCTCAACCCCCGGCTGTTCCCACCCGCCTCAACACCGTTGGAAGGGAGGAGAACCAATTAAGGCGGGGGGGTGGGGGGTGGAACGAGCAGCTGTCTACCCTTAGCAGGAGGGTTGCTGATTAATTACCTCTCCTGCTGCTGCTGCTGCTGGCTGTCCAGCAGCAGACTGAAGGTGGCTGCTGCTGTGCGCAGGTATATAAAGGCTCAGAGCCTATTATGACACGCGCAGCCAGCGTTCCATTGCCACATTCCGTCTATGCAGGCGGGATACCTGGATGGCTGAATGTCACTGAGAAGCTCACAGAGACCGCCATAAGCAACAGTTTAAAAGAATGCCACAGACTAATCAACCAAACTTTTTGGGTTGGTTTCTCTTTTATAGTCTGCAGGCATTAAATGAAAGAAGTCAGTGTTCCAGCAGAGGGAGACAACGTTTCAGAAAAGGCATTGTAGCAAACCAAAAAAGAAATTTTAAGCGCAGCAGAGTAACCAGCTCACATACCTGTTAGCTCAGGTGAGTTTAAAAGGCTGCTGTTGATAACAAGGGCATTTGCTAAATAGATGGTGTGTGTGCAACAATATACTGAAAGGTCAATTATATTGTGCAGCTTATCTCACCACCTGTAGTTATTTAGGTGAAAGCTCCAAAATGCTTGCCTAATATGTCTGTTTATCCAAAAGGAAGTATAGAGGGAGAGCTAGATAGATAGCATTGCATTACATTACATGGCAATGCAATGCACAGTTGCTGAAGTTGAACCAAAATGAGCTTGTCATCTGGCTTCTGCAACTTTTAACATGAAAAATCCAATGAGGAGAAGAAAAGCAAAGCCAAAGAGTCCATCCCAAAATCCGACAAACAAGCCAAATGAACAAAAAGCATTGAATTCAATTCTTTCTGATTTTAGAAACTGCATTAAAGAAGGGGTGCACCGGTCCTGGAGATACTGCAATACCAGGTCAATGCGTGGAGTGGACAGAGCAAGCTCTTTTTCCATCTCCCTGTTCTAAAAATCCATTTAATATATGGTCCCCAGATAGGGGACGTATCAGATATTAAACTGATAAGAACAGATACTACACTTGATCTTAGCCAAAAGGCCGAGAAGCGATAACCAGAATTGGTTTCCGACTACGGTGCCACCCAAGGATTCTGAAAAGTCCATTTGTGGAGATGGCCACCTGGACTCCCGTTAAGAAGACATGCTGTCAACCTCTAGATCCCTCACATGCCTGCACTTTTCGGCTTGCTGCTGCTGCAATCCACGCGTTTTAGATCTGCATAACTCCACCTCTTTTAGCACAGTACCCTCAACCCCCGGCTGTTCCCACCCGCCTCAACACCGTTGGAAGGGAGGAGAACCAATTAAGGCGGGGGGGGGGGGGGGGTGGAACGAGCAGCTGTCTACCCTTAGCAGGAGGGTTGCTGATTAATTACCTCTCCTGCTGCTGCTGCTGCTGCTGGCTGTCCAGCAGCAGACTGAAGGTGGCTGCTGCTGTGCGCAGGTATATAAAGGCTCAGAGCCTATTATGACACGCGCAGCCAGCGTTCCATTGCCACATTCCGTCTACTGCAGGCGGGATACCTGGATGGCTGAATGTCACTGAGAAGCTCACAGAGACCGCCATAAGCAACAGTTTAAAAGAATGCCACAGACTAATCAACCAAACTTTTTGGGTTGGTTTCTCTTTTATAGTCTGCAGGCATTAAATGAAAGAAGTCAGTGTTCCAGCAGAGGGAGACAACGTTTCAGAAAAGGCATTGTAGCAAACCAAAAAAGAAATTTTAAGCGCAGCAGAGTAACCAGCTTACATACCTGTTAGCTCAGGTGAGTTTAAAAGGCTGCTGTTGATAACAAGGGCATTTGCTAAATAGATGGTGTGTGTGCAACAATATACTGAAAGGTCAATTATATTGTGCAGCTTATCTCACCACCTGTAGTTATTTAGGTGAAAGCTCCAAAATGCTTGCCTAATATGTCTGTTTATCCAAAAGGAAGTATAAAGGGAGAGCTAGATAGATAGCATTGCATTACATTACATGGCAATGCAATGCACAGTTGCTGAAGTTGAACCAAAATGAGCTTGTCATCTGGCTTCTGCAACTTTTAACATGAAAAATCCAATGAGGAGAAGAAAAGCAAAGCCAAAGAGTCCATCCCAAAATCCGACAAACAAGCCAAATGAACAAAAAGCATTGAATTCAATTCTTTCTGATTTTAGAAACTGCATTAAAGAAGGGGTGCACCGGTCCTGGAGATACTGCAATACCAGGTCAATGCGTGGAGTGGAGAGAGCAAGCTCTTTTTCCATCTCCCTGTTCTAAAAATCCATTTAATATATGGTCCCCAGATAGGGGACGTATCAGATATTAAACTGATAAGAACAGATACTACACTTGATCTTAGCCAAAAGGCCGAGAAGCGATAACCAGAATTGGTTTCCGACTACGGTGCCACCCAAGGATTCTGAAAAGTCCATTTGTGGAGATGGCCACCTGGACTCCCGTTAAGAAGACATGCTGTCAACCTCTAGATCCCTCACATGCCTGCACTTTTCGGCTTGCTGCTGCTGCAATCCACGCGTTTTAGATCTGCATAACTCCACCTCTTTTAGCACAGTACCCTCAACCCCCGGCTGTTCCCACCCGCCTCAACACCGTTGGAAGGGAGGAGAACCAATTAAGGCGGGGGGGGGGGGGGTGGAACGAGCAGCTGTCTACCCTTAGCAGGAGGGTTGCTGATTAATTACCTCTCCTGCTGCTGCTGCTGCTGGCTGTCCAGCAGCAGACTGAAGGTGGCTGCTGCTGTGCGCAGGTATATAAAGGCTCAGAGCCTTTTATGACACGCGCAGCCAGCGTTCCATTGCCACATTCCGTCTACTGCAGGCGGGATACCTGGATGGCTGAATGTCACTGAGAAGCTCACAGAGACCGCCATAAGCAACAGTTTAAAAGAATGCCACAGACTAATCAACCAAACTTTTTGGGTTGGTTTCTCTTTTATAGTCTGCAGGCATTAAATGAAAGAAGTCAGTGTTCCAGCAGAGGGAGACAACGTTTCAGAAAAGGCATTGTAGCAAACCAAAAAAGAAATTTTAAGCGCAGCAGAGTAACCAGCTCACATACCTGTTAGCTCAGGTGAGTTTAAAAGGCTGCTGTTGATAACAAGGGCATTTGCTAAATAGATGGTGTGTGTGCAACAATATACTGAAAGGTCAATTATATTGTGCAGCTTATCTCACCACCTGTAGTTATTTAGGTGAAAGCTCCAAAATGCTTGCCTAATATGTCTGTTTATCCAAAAGGAAGTATAGAGGGAGAGCTAGATAGATAGCATTGCATTACATTACATGGCAATGCAATGCACAGTTGCTGAAGTTGAACCAAAATGAGCTTGTCATCTGGCTTCTGCAACTTTTAACATGAAAAATCCAATGAGGAGAAGAAAAGCAAAGCCAAAGAGTCCATCCCAAAATCCGACAAACAAGCCAAATGAACAAAAAGCATTGAATTCAATTCTTTCTGATTTTAGAAACTGCATTAAAGAAGGGGTGCACCGGTCCTGGAGATACTGCAATACCAGGTCAATGCGTGGAGTGGACAGAGCAAGCTCTTTTTCCATCTCCCTGTTCTAAAAATCCATTTAATATATGGTCCCCAGATAGGGGACGTATCAGATATTAAACTGATAAGAACAGATACTACACTTGATCTTAGCCAAAAGGCCGAGAAGCGATAACCAGAATTGGTTTCCGACTACGGTGCCACCCAAGGATTCTGAAAAGTCCATTTGTGGAGATGGCCACCTGGACTCCCGTTAAGAAGACATGCTGTCAACCTCTAGATCCCTCACATGCCTGCACTTTTCGGCTTGCTGCTGCTGCAATCCACGCGTTTTAGATCTGCATAACTCCACCTCTTTTAGCACAGTACCCTCAACCCCCGGCTGTTCCCACCCGCCTCAACACCGTTGGAAGGGAGGAGAACCAATTAAGGCGGGGGGGTGGGGGGTGGAACGAGCAGCTGTCTACCCTTAGCAGGAGGGTTGCTGATTAATTACCTCTCCTGCTGCTGCTGGTGCTGGCTGTCCAGCAGCAGACTGAAGGTGGCTGCTGCTGTGCGCAGGTATATAAAGGCTCAGAGCCTATTATGACACGCGCAGCCAGCGTTCCATTGCCACATTCCGTCTACTGCAGGCGGGATACCTGGATGGCTGAATGTCACTGAGAAGCTCACAGAGACCGCCATAAGCAACAGTTTAAAAGAATGCCACAGACTAATCAACCAAACTTTTTGGGTTGGTTTCTCTTTTAAAGTCTGCAGGCATTAAATGAAAGAAGTCAGTGTTCCAGCAGAGGGAGACAACGTTTCAGAAAAGGCATTGTAGCAAACCAAAAAAGAAATTTTAAGCGCAGCAGAGTAACCAGCTCACAAACCTGTTAGCTCAGGTGAGTTTAAAAGGCTGCTGTTGATAACAAGGCCATTTGCTAAATAGATGGTGTGTGTGCAACAATATACTGAAAGGTCAATTATATTGTGCAGCTTATCTCACCACCTGTAGTTATTTAGGTGAAAGCTCCAAAATGCTTGCCTAATATGTCTGTTTATCCAAAAGGAAGTATAGAGGGAGAGCTAGATAGATAGCATTGCATTACATTACATGGCAATGCAATGCACAGTTGCTGAAGTTGAACCAAAATGAGCTTGTCATCTGGCTTCTGCAACTTTTAACATGAAAAATCCAATGAGGAGAAGAAAAGCAAAGCCAAAGAGTCCATCCCAAAATCCGACAAACAAGCCAAATGAACAAAAAGCATTGAATTCAATTCTTTCTGATTTTAGAAACTGCATTAAAGAAGGGGTGCACCGGTCCTGGAGATACTGCAATACCAGGTCAATGCGTGGAGTGGACAGAGCAAGCTCTTTTTCCATCTCCCTGTTCTAAAAATCCATTTAATATATGGTCCCCAGATAGGGGACGTATCAGATATTAAACTGATAAGAACAGATACTACACTTGATCTTAGCCAAAAGGCCGAGAAGCGATAACCAGAATTGGTTTCCGACTACGGTGCCACCCAAGGATTCTGAAAAGTCCATTTGTGGAGATGGCCACCTGGACTCCCGTTAAGAAGACATGCTGTCAACCTCTAGATCCCTCACATGCCTGCACTTTTCGGCTTGCTGCTGCTGCAATCCACGCGTTTTAGATCTGCATAACTCCACCTCTTTTAGCACAGTACCCTCAACCCCCGGCTGTTCCCACCCGCCTCAACACCGTTGGAAGGGAGGAGAACCAATTAAGGCGGGGGGGGGGTGGAACGAGCAGCTGTCTACCCTTAGCAGGAGGGTTGCTGATTAATTACCTCTCCTGCTGCTGCTGCTGCTGGCTGTCCAGCAGCAGACTGAAGGTGGCTGCTGCTGTGCGCAGGTATATAAAGGCTCAGAGCCTATTATGACACGCGCAGCCAGCGTTCCATTGCCACATTCCGTCTACTGCAGGCGCGATACTTGGATGGCTGAATGTCACTGAGAAGCTCACAGAGACCGCCATAAGCAACAGTTTAAAAGAATGCCACAGACTAATCAACCAAACTTTTTGGGTTGGTTTCTCTTTTATAGTCTGCAGGCATTAAATGAAAGAAGTCAGTGTTCCAGCAGAGGGAGACAACGTTTCAGAAAAGGCATTGTAGCAAACCAAAAAAGAAATTTTAAGCGCAGCAGAGTAACCAGCTCACATACCTGTTAGCTCAGGTGAGTTTAAAAGGCTGCTGTTGATAACAAGGGCATTTGCTAAATAGATGGTGTGTGTGCAACAATATACTGAAAGGTCAATTATATTGTGCAGCTTATCTCACCACCTGTAGTTATTTAGGTGAAAGCTCCAAAATGCTTGCCTAATATGTCTGTTTATCCAAAAGGAAGTATAGAGGGAGAGCTAGATAGACAGCATTGCATTACATTACATGGCAATGCAATGCACAGTTGCTGAAGTTGAACCAAAATGAGCTTGTCATCTGGCTTCTGCAACTTTTAACATGAAAAATCCAATGAGGAGAAGAAAAGCAAAGCCAAAGAGTCCATCCCAAAATCCGACAAACAAGCCAAATGAACAAAAAGCATTGAATTCAATTCTTTCTGATTTTAGAAACTGCATTAAAGAAGGGGTGCACCGGTCCTGGAGATACTGCAATACCAGGTCAATGCGTGGAGTGGACAGAGCAAGCTCTTTTTCCATCTCCCTGTTCTAAAAATCCATTTAATATATGGTCCCCAGATAGGGGACGTATCAGATATTAAACTGATAAGAACAGATACTACACTTGATCTTAGCCAAAAGGCCGAGAAGCGATAACCAGAATTGGTTTCCGACTACGGTGCCACCCAAGGATTCTGAAAAGTCCATTTGTGGAGATGGCCACCTGGACTCCCGTTAAGAAGACATGCTGTCAACCTCTAGATCCCTCACATGCCTGCACTTTTCGGCTTGCTGCTGCTGCAATCCACGCGTTTTAGATCTGCATAACTCCACCTCTTTTAGCACAGTACCCTCAACCCCCGGCTGTTCCCACCCGCCTCAACACCGTTGGAAGGGAGGAGAACCAATTAAGGCGGGGGGGTGGGGGGTGGAACGAGCAGCTGTCTACCCTTAGCAGGAGGGTTGCTGATTAATTACCTCTCCTGCTGCTGCTGCTGCTGGCTGTCCAGCAGCAGACTGAAGGTGGCTGCTGCTGTGCGCAGGTATATAAAGGCTCAGAGCCTATTATGACACGCGCAGCCAGCGTTCCATTGCCACATTCCGTCTACTGCAGGCGGGATACTTGGATGGCTGAATGTCACTGAGAAGCTCACAGAGACCGCCATAAGCAACAGTTTAAAAGAATGCCACAGACTAATCAACCAAACTTTTTGGGTTGGTTTCTCTTTTATAGTCTGCAGGCATTAAATGAAAGAAGTCAGTGTTCCAGCAGAGGGAGACAACGTTTCAGAAAAGGCATTGTAGCAAACCAAAAAAGAAATTTTAAGCGCAGCAGAGTAACCAGCTCACATACCTGTTAGCTCAGGTGAGTTTAAAAGGCTGCTGTTGATAACAAGGGCATTTGCTAAATAGATGGTGTGTGTGCAACAATATACTGAAAGGTCAATTATATTGTGCAGCTTATCTCACCACCTGTAGTTATTTAGGTGAAAGCTCCAAAATGCTTGCCTAATATGTCTGTTTATCCAAAAGGAAGTATAGAGGGAGAGCTAGATAGATAGCATTGCATTACATTACATGGCAATGCAATGCACAGTTGCTGAAGTTGAACCAAAATGAGCTTGTCATCTGGCTTCTGCAACTTTTAACATGAAAAATCCAATGAGGAGAAGAAAAGCAAAGCCAAAGAGTCCATCCCAAAATCCGACAAACAAGCCAAATGAACAAAAAGCATTGAATTCAATTATTTCTGATTTTAGAAACTGCATTAAAGAAGGGGTGCACCGGTCCTGGAGATACTGCAATACCAGGTCAATGCGTGGAGTGGACAGAGCAAGCTCTTTTTCCATCTCCCTGTTCTAAAAATCCATTTAATATATGGTCCCCAGATAGGGGACGTATCAGATATTAAACTGATAAGAACAGATACTACACTTGATCTTAGCCAAAAGGCCGAGAAGCGATAACCAGAATTGGTTTCCGACTACGGTGCCACCCAAGGATTCTGAAAAGTCCATTTGTGGAGATGGCCACCTGGACTCCCGTTAAGAAGACATGCTGTCAACCTCTAGATCCCTCACATGCCTGCACTTTTCGGCTTGCTGCTGCTGCAATCCACGCGTTTTAGATCTGCATAACTCCACCTCTTTTAGCACAGTACCCTCAACCCCCGGCTGTTCCCACCCGCCTCAACACCGTTGGAAGGGAGGAGAACCAATTAAGGCGGGGGGGTGGGGGGTGGAACGAGCAGCTGTCTACCCTTAGCAGGAGGGTTGCTGATTAATTACCTCTCCTGCTGCTGCTGGTGCTGGCTGTCCAGCAGCAGACTGAAGGTGGCTGCTGCTGTGCGCAGGTATATAAAGGCTCAGAGCCTATTATGACACGCGCAGCCAGCGTTCCATTGCCACATTCCGTCTACTGCAGGCGGGATACCTGGATGGCTGAATGTCACTGAGAAGCTCACAGAGACCGCCATAAGCAACAGTTTAAAAGAATGCCACAGACTAATCAACCAAACTTTTTGGGTTGGTTTCTCTTTTAAAGTCTGCAGGCATTAAATGAAAGAAGTCAGTGTTCCAGCAGAGGGAGACAACGTTTCAGAAAAGGCATTGTAGCAAACCAAAAAAGAAATTTTAAGCGCAGCAGAGTAACCAGCTCACAAACCTGTTAGCTCAGGTGAGTTTAAAAGGCTGCTGTTGATAACAAGGCCATTTGCTAAATAGATGGTGTGTGTGCAACAATATACTGAAAGGTCAATTATATTGTGCAGCTTATCTCACCACCTGTAGTTATTTAGGTGAAAGCTCCAAAATGCTTGCCTAATATGTCTGTTTATCCAAAAGGAAGTATAGAGGGAGAGCTAGATAGATAGCATTGCATTACATTACATGGCAATGCAATGCACAGTTGCTGAAGTTGAACCAAAATGAGCTTGTCATCTGGCTTCTGCAACTTTTAACATGAAAAATCCAATGAGGAGAAGAAAAGCAAAGCCAAAGAGTCCATCCCAAAATCCGACAAACAAGCCAAATGAACAAAAAGCATTGAATTCAATTCTTTCTGATTTTAGAAACTGCATTAAAGAAGGGGTGCACCGGTCCTGGAGATACTGCAATACCAGGTCAATGCGTGGAGTGGACAGAGCAAGCTCTTTTTCCATCTCCCTGTTCTAAAAATCCATTTAATATATGGTCCCCAGATAGGGGACGTATCAGATATTAAACTGATAAGAACAGATACTACACTTGATCTTAGCCAAAAGGCCGAGAAGCGATAACCAGAATTGGTTTCCGACTACGGTGCCACCCAAGGATTCTGAAAAGTCCATTTGTGGAGATGGCCACCTGGACTCCCGTTAAGAAGACATGCTGTCAACCTCTAGATCCCTCACATGCCTGCACTTTTCGGCTTGCTGCTGCTGCAATCCACGCGTTTTAGATCTGCATAACTCCACCTCTTTTAGCACAGTACCCTCAACCCCCGGCTGTTCCCACCCGCCTCAACACCGTTGGAAGGGAGGAGAACCAATTAAGGCGGGGGGGGGTGGAACGAGCAGCTGTCTACCCTTAGCAGGAGGGTTGCTGATTAATTACCTCTCCTGCTGCTGCTGCTGCTGGCTGTCCAGCAGCAGACTGAAGGTGGCTGCTGCTGTGCGCAGGTATATAAAGGCTCAGAGCCTATTATGACACGCGCAGCCAGCGTTCCATTGCCACATTCCGTCTACTGCAGGCGCGATACTTGGATGGCTGAATGTCACTGAGAAGCTCACAGAGACCGCCATAAGCAACAGTTTAAAAGAATGCCACAGACTAATCAACCAAACTTTTTGGGTTGGTTTCTCTTTTATAGTCTGCAGGCATTAAATGAAAGAAGTCAGTGTTCCAGCAGAGGGAGACAACGTTTCAGAAAAGGCATTGTAGCAAACCAAAAAAGAAATTTTAAGCGCAGCAGAGTAACCAGCTCACATACCTGTTAGCTCAGGTGAGTTTAAAAGGCTGCTGTTGATAACAAGGGCATTTGCTAAATAGATGGTGTGTGTGCAACAATATACTGAAAGGTCAATTATATTGTGCAGCTTATCTCACCACCTGTAGTTATTTAGGTGAAAGCTCCAAAATGCTTGCCTAATATGTCTGTTTATCCAAAAG
Source organism: Phyllobates terribilis (assembly GCF_046119375.1). Taxonomy (NCBI): domain Eukaryota; kingdom Metazoa; phylum Chordata; class Amphibia; order Anura; family Dendrobatidae; genus Phyllobates; species Phyllobates terribilis. The sequence goes on along the minus strand of NW_027363523.1, from coordinate 34,307 downwards.
GAAGTATAGAGGGAGAGCTAGATAGACAGCATTGCATTACATTACATGGCAATGCAATGCACAGTTGCTGAAGTTGAACCAAAATGAGCTTGTCATCTGGCTTCTGCAACTTTTAACATGAAAAATCCAATGAGGAGAAGAAAAGCAAAGCCAAAGAGTCCATCCCAAAATCCGACAAACAAGCCAAATGAACAAAAAGCATTGAATTCAATTCTTTCTGATTTTAGAAACTGCATTAAAGAAGGGGTGCACCGGTCCTGGAGATACTGCAATACCAGGTCAATGCGTGGAGTGGACAGAGCAAGCTCTTTTTCCATCTCCCTGTTCTAAAAATCCATTTAATATATGGTCCCCAGATAGGGGACGTATCAGATATTAAACTGATAAGAACAGATACTACACTTGATCTTAGCCAAAAGGCCGAGAAGCGATAACCAGAATTGGTTTCCGACTACGGTGCCACCCAAGGATTCTGAAAAGTCCATTTGTGGAGATGGCCACCTGGACTCCCGTTAAGAAGACATGCTGTCAACCTCTAGATCCCTCACATGCCTGCACTTTTCGGCTTGCTGCTGCTGCAATCCACGCGTTTTAGATCTGCATAACTCCACCTCTTTTAGCACAGTACCCTCAACCCCCGGCTGTTCCCACCCGCCTCAACACCGTTGGAAGGGAGGAGAACCAATTAAGGCGGGGGGGTGGGGGGTGGAACGAGCAGCTGTCTACCCTTAGCAGGAGGGTTGCTGATTAATTACCTCTCCTGCTGCTGCTGCTGCTGGCTGTCCAGCAGCAGACTGAAGGTGGCTGCTGCTGTGCGCAGGTATATAAAGGCTCAGAGCCTATTATGACACGCGCAGCCAGCGTTCCATTGCCACATTCCGTCTACTGCAGGCGGGATACTTGGATGGCTGAATGTCACTGAGAAGCTCACAGAGACCGCCATAAGCAACAGTTTAAAAGAATGCCACAGACTAATCAACCAAACTTTTTGGGTTGGTTTCTCTTTTATAGTCTGCAGGCATTAAATGAAAGAAGTCAGTGTTCCAGCAGAGGGAGACAACTTTTCAGAAAAGGCATTGTAGCAAACCAAAAAAGAAATTTTAAGCGCAGCAGAGTAACCAGCTCACATACCTGTTAGCTCAGGTGAGTTTAAAAGGCTGCTGTTGATAACAAGGGCATTTGCTAAATAGATGGTGTGTGTGCAACAATATACTGAAAGGTCAATTATATTGTGCAGCTTATCTCACCACCTGTAGTTATTTAGGTGAAAGCTCCAAAATGCTTGCCTAATATGTCTGTTTATCCAAAAGGAAGTATAGAGGGAGAGCTAGATAGACAGCATTGCATTACATTACATGGCAATGCAATGCACAGTTGCTGAAGTTGAACCAAAATGAGCTTGTCATCTGGCTTCTGCAACTTTTAACATGAAAAATCCAATGAGGAGAAGAAAAGCAAAGCCAAAGAGTCCATCCCAAAATCCGACAAACAAGCCAAATGAACAAAAAGCATTGAATTCAATTCTTTCTGATTTTAGAAACTGCATTAAAGAAGGGGTGCACCGGTCCTGGAGATACTGCAATACCAGGTCAATGCGTGGAGTGGACAGAGCAAGCTCTTTTTCCATCTCCCTGTTCTAAAAATCCATTTAATATATGGTCCCCAGATAGGGGACGTATCAGATATTAAACTGATAAGAACAGATACTACACTTGATCTTAGCCAAAAGGCCGAGAAGCGATAACCAGAATTGGTTTCCGACTACGGTGCCACCCAAGGATTCTGAAAAGTCCATTTGTGGAGATGGCCACCTGGACTCCCGTTAAGAATACATGCTGTCAACCTCTAGATCCCTCACATGCCTGCACTTTTCGGCTTGCTGCTGCTGCAATCCACGCGTTTTAGATCTGCATAACTCCACCTCTTTTAGCACAGTACCCTCAACCCCCGGCTGTTCCCACCCGCCTCAACACCGTTGGAAGGGAGGAGAACCAATTAAGGCGGGGGGGTGGGGGGTGGAACGAGCAGCTGTCTACCCTTAGCAGGAGGGTTGCTGATTAATTACCTCTCCTGCTGCTGCTGCTGCTGGCTGTCCAGCAGCAGACTGAAGGTGGCTGCTGCTGTGCGCAGGTATATAAAGGCTCAGAGCCTATTATGACACGCGCAGCCAGCGTTCCATTGCCACATTCCGTCTACTGCAGGCGGGATACCTGGATGGCTGAATGTCACTGAGAAGCTCACAGAGACCGCCATAAGCAACAGTTTAAAAGAATGCCACAGACTAATCAACCAAACTTTTTGGGTTGGTTTCTCTTTTATAGTCTGCAGGCATTAAATGAAAGAAGTCAGTGTTCCAGCAGAGGGAGACAACGTTTCAGAAAAGGCATTGTAGCAAACCAAAAAAGAAATTTTAAGCGCAGCAGAGTAACCAGCTCACATACCTGTTAGCTCAGGTGAGTTTAAAAGGCTGCTGTTGATAACAAGGGCATTTGCTAAATAGATGGTGTGTGTGCAACAATATACTGAAAGGTCAATTATATTGTGCAGCTTATCTCACCACCTGTAGTTATTTAGGTGAAAGCTCCAAAATGCTTGCCTAATATGTCTGTTTATCCAAAAGGAAGTATAGAGGGAGAGCTAGATAGATAGCATTGCATTACATTACATGGCAATGCAATGCACAGTTGCTGAAGTTGAACCAAAATGAGCTTGTCATCTGGCTTCTGCAACTTTTAACATGAAAAATCCAATGAGGAGAAGAAAAGCAAAGCCAAAGAGTCCATCCCAAAATCCGACAAACAAGCCAAATGAACAAAAAGCATTGAATTCAATTCTTTCTGATTTTAGAAACTGCATTAAAGAAGGGGTGCACCGGTCCTGGAGATACTGCAATACCAGGTCAATGCGTGGAGTGGACAGAGCAAGCTCTTTTTCCATCTCCCTGTTCTAAAAATCCATTTAATATATGGTCCCCAGATAGGGGAAGTATCAGATATTAAACTGATAAGAACAGATACTACACTTGATCTTAGCCAAAAGGCCGAGAAGCGATAACCAGAATTGGTTTCCGACTACGGTGCCACCCAAGGATTCTGAAAAGTCCATTTGTGGAGATGGCCACCTGGACTCCCGTTAAGAAGACATGCTGTCAACCTCTAGATCCCTCACATGCCTGCACTTTTCGGCTTGCTGCTGCTGCAATCCACGCGTTTTAGATCTGCATAACTCCACCTCTTTTAGCACAGTACCCTCAACCCCCGGCTGTTCCCACCCGCCTCAACACCGTTGGAAGGGAGGAGAACCAATTAAGGCGGGGGGGTGGGGGGTGGAACGAGCAGCTGTCTACCCTTAGCAGGAGGGTTGCTGATTAATTACCTCTCCTGCTGCTGCTGGTGCTGGCTGTCCAGCAGCAGACTGAAGGTGGCTGCTGCTGTGCGCAGGTATATAAAGGCTCAGAGCCTATTATGACACGCGCAGCCAGCGTTCCATTGCCACATTCCGTCTACTGCAGGCGGGATACCTGGATGGCTGAATGTCACTGAGAAGCTCACAGAGACCGCCATAAGCAACAGTTTAAAAGAATGCCACAGACTAATCAACCAAACTTTTTGGGTTGGTTTCTCTTTTAAAGTCTGCAGGCATTAAATGAAAGAAGTCAGTGTTCCAGCAGAGGGAGACAACGTTTCAGAAAAGGCATTGTAGCAAACCAAAAAAGAAATTTTAAGCGCAGCAGAGTAACCAGCTCACAAACCTGTTAGCTCAGGTGAGTTTAAAAGGCTGCTGTTGATAACAAGGCCATTTGCTAAATAGATGGTGTGTGTGCAACAATATACTGAAAGGTCAATTATATTGTGCAGCTTATCTCACCACCTGTAGTTATTTAGGTGAAAGCTCCAAAATGCTTGCCTAATATGTCTGTTTATCCAAAAGGAAGTATAGAGGGAGAGCTAGATAGATAGCATTGCATTACATTACATGGCAATGCAATGCACAGTTGCTGAAGTTGAACCAAAATGAGCTTGTCATCTGGCTTCTGCAACTTTTAACATGAAAAATCCAATGAGGAGAAGAAAAGCAAAGCCAAAGAGTCCATCCCAAAATCCGACAAACAAGCCAAATGAACAAAAAGCATTGAATTCAATTCTTTCTGATTTTAGAAACTGCATTAAAGAAGGGGTGCACCGGTCCTGGAGATACTGCAATACCAGGTCAATGCGTGGAGTGGACAGAGCAAGCTCTTTTTCCATCTCCCTGTTCTAAAAATCCATTTAATATATGGTCCCCAGATAGGGGACGTATCAGATATTAAACTGATAAGAACAGATACTACACTTGATCTTAGCCAAAAGGCCGAGAAGCGATAACCAGAATTGGTTTCCGACTACGGTGCCACCCAAGGATTCTGAAAAGTCCATTTGTGGAGATGGCCACCTGGACTCCCGTTAAGAAGACATGCTGTCAACCTCTAGATCCCTCACATGCCTGCACTTTTCGGCTTGCTGCTGCTGCAATCCACGCGTTTTAGATCTGCATAACTCCACCTCTTTTAGCACAGTACCCTCAACCCCCGGCTGTTCCCACCCGCCTCAACACCGTTGGAAGGGAGGAGAACCAATTAAGGCGGGGGGGGGGGTGGAACGAGCAGCTGTCTACCCTTAGCAGGAGGGTTGCTGATTAATTACCTCTCCTGCTGCTGCTGCTGCTGGCTGTCCAGCAGCAGACTGAAGGTGGCTGCTGCTGTGCGCAGGTATATAAAGGCTCAGAGCCTATTATGACACGCGCAGCCAGCGTTCCATTGCCACATTCCGTCTACTGCAGGCGGGATACTTGGATGGCTGAATGTCACTGAGAAGCTCACAGAGACCGCCATAAGCAACAGTTTAAAAGAATGCCACAGACTAATCAACCAAACTTTTTGGGTTGGTTTCTCTTTTATAGTCTGCAGGCATTAAATGAAAGAAGTCAGTGTTCCAGCAGAGGGAGACAACGTTTCAGAAAAGGCATTGTAGCAAACCAAAAAAGAAATTTTAAGCGCAGCAGAGTAACCAGCTCACATACCTGTTAGCTCAGGTGAGTTTAAAAGGCTGCTGTTGATAACAAGGGCATTTGCTAAATAGATGGTGTGTGTGCAACAATATACTGAAAGGTCAATTATATTGTGCAGCTTATCTCACCACCTGTAGTTATTTAGGTGAAAGCTCCAAAATGCTTGCCTAATATGTCTGTTTATCCAAAAGGAAGTATAGAGGGAGAGCTAGATAGACAGCATTGCATTACATTACATGGCAATGCAATGCACAGTTGCTGAAGTTGAACCAAAATGAGCTTGTCATCTGGCTTCTGCAACTTTTAACATGAAAAATCCAATGAGGAGAAGAAAAGCAAAGCCAAAGAGTCCATCCCAAAATCCGACAAACAAGCCAAATGAACAAAAAGCATTGAATTCAATTCTTTCTGATTTTAGAAACTGCATTAAAGAAGGGGTGCACCGGTCCTGGAGATACTGCAATACCAGGTCAATGCGTGGAGTGGACAGAGCAAGCTCTTTTTCCATCTCCCTGTTCTAAAAATCCATTTAATATATGGTCCCCAGATAGGGGACGTATCAGATATTAAACTGATAAGAACAGATTTTTTTTTTTTTTTTTTTTTTTTTTTACACTCAGATTACAAAGTCTTACATCTTTAAAAGCAAAAACCAAGACTCAAATCCATCATCGTGTGTTTTTTTTTTATTTTTTTTTTTTTTTTTTTATATATATATATATATATATATATACATATATATTTCCTTCTTTCCTTTTTCTTAACTTTCTTTTTAACTTTTTTTTTTTTCCTGTAATTAATATTTGTATTTTTCCAGAAAAAGATTTTCAATGACAACAAAGGCTACACAGTAAGTATATTCCATTCATTTTGCTTCCACAATACATCTGCTTTTCTTATGCCCAAAACCATTTTGTCCTTCCAAAAATACATAAATAAATAACTTAGACACAACTTAATACACTGTTCAACAGACACTTCATTATGTTTAAAAATCAAAATGTTTCTCACCTTCCAAATTGCCATCTTTACACATGTTATTATCACCCACACCACCTTAAAATCTTCTTCCTTTACACCCATCCCATAGAACACCCTGTTAAAATCTAAAAAATTAACATTACTCACAGCTTTAATCAGATTGCACATTTTCCTCCAGACTTTTTGTGCAAACTCGCAATTCCAGAATACGTGCATAGGAGTCTCACTACCTCCACATCTCTGTCTTGGACATTTTTCAAAACGAACAAGACCACGTCTATGCTGAAATTCTCGTGTCGGTAAGCAATCCTTTATTATACACCATAACAAATCTTTATGTTCATTTGATAAGAACACATAGTTTACATTCAGCCAAATCCTGTCCACTATCTTTGGCATAAAGTGCTCCACTGGACTAGTGTTTAACCTTCCTTCCAAGACTTGTAATATCTTTTTATGACACCTCAGTACCTTAAGATCAAAACCTTTTAGATCATAATCTCTCAAAATCTTTTCCAGCACAACATAGTTACTTGGGGGTAAAAATCTATAAGGTCTATTCAATCTCATGTCCACCCACTTATATTTTCTTATATAGAAACCCAAATTATAAATAGAAAAGGCTTTAAGCTTCGATTCTGACCCTAATAAAATATTTATGCAGTTTGCCATATACTTTGCATATAAAAAGGCTTTGATATCAGGATAACCTTTACCACCTTTCTTTTTTGGCTTATACAATTCTTCGCGCTTAACCCTTTCCATTTTTGATCTCCATAAAAAATTAAAACATACTTTAATAATTTTTTTCATCGCATTGACAGGTGGAATAAAAATGGTTGCAACATATAAAATCATTGGGAGTAAAACCTGCTTGATAATTAAAATCTTCCCTTCCAACGTTAGCTCTCTCAGATTCCAAAAAGACACCTTTTTCCTAACCCTCTCCAACAGTGATTCCCAATTTTTTACATTTCCACACTCTTCCGAAAAATAGATGCCTAAAATCTTTGCTTCAAAGACTCTCAATAATTTACAATCGGATTCTAAGATAAAACCGCCCATCGTTAAAACACCAGATTTCTCCAAATTGATCTTAAAACCTGATGCCGCCCCAAACCATTCAACCGTTCTTAAAACCCTATTCATACTTCTTAAATCTTTTACAAAAACAGTCACATCATCCATAAAAGCCACCACTTTAACCTGCTCTCCCCAACTCCCAGGAATAAAAAAACCATTAATCACTTTGTCTTTCCTAAAAGCAGTTAAAAGAGGCTCAATCGCACAGATAAAAAGAATAGGGGATAAGGGGCATCCCTGTTTCACCCCACAATTAATCTTTACACTTCCAGATAAAAACCCATTTACAGATACTTTACTAAAACATGCTTGATACAAGGATTTAATACGTTTACTAAAATCATCCGGGCAACCCATTCTCCTTAAAACATCGAATAAAAAATCATGGGCGACTCTATCATAAGCCTTTTCAAAATCCAGAGTAATTAACGCCATCTTCTGTCTTCTATCGGAAACATCCCATATTATGTCTCTAATTAAAATCAACGAGTCACTGATCTTCCGCGTTGGAACTGCACACGTTTGGTCTATATCTATCACCGAACTCACCACTTTCTTTAATCTATTTGCCAACAGCTTCGCATAAACTTTATAATCTGTATTTAAAAGAGTAATCGGTCTCCAGTTTTTTAGCAATTCTCTATCACCTCTTTTGTATAATAAAACAATTACCCCCTCCAACCATGACTCCGGGACACGACATAAAGACTCAACTTTTAAAAACATTTCATAAAATTCATTCCCCACAATATCCCATAATATTTTATAAAACTCAATGGGTAACCCATCCGACCCTGGTGTCTTACCGTTTTGCAATGTATTAACTGTATTAAAAACTTCTTCTTTTGAAATACCCTCTGATAATAATAATTTATTTTCCTTAGTAAAACATTTATCCAACCCTCCTAAAAAATGCTCCTTCAAAGACCTATCTGTATTTTTTGCTGAAAACAGGTTATCATAAAATTCTTTCACTTTCATCTTTTTCCCCTCCAAACTCCTTTCCCCCTCTAAAACCCCCATAAAGGCCTTTTTCTCACAGATTTTTTTAAAAAAGAATTTAGTACATTTCTCGTCTTCCTCCAACACCTTCACACGAGAATTAAAGATAATTTCTTTTCCTTTTTCTCTCAGACATTTTTGAATTTTTTCCTTCGTCACCATAATTTCCTCCTCCACATTAACTCCATTATTCCTAAACTGATACAGACACTGTAGATTTGCATTAAGGTTATTGTATGACTGTCGCTTATCCGCAGCTTTCCTCTTGCCTACTTCCATAAAGAATAATTTAACTTCCTTTTTCATGTAGTCCCACCATTTAAAAGTAGAGTCAAAACATTTCTTTTCTAATTTCAGTTTCTCAAAGAAAAATTTAAAATCCTCCCTTACCTCCTTATGCTGTAACAATGATACATTCAGTTTCCAATGAGACGGCCTTTTTCCCTCATCCGCCTCTACCATCAGTGTACATTCAATTATTCTATGATCAGAAAAAGGTGCTTTATGCGTTTTAAAATTAGAACAAGTAAAATCCTTGGATATAAACAAATAATCTATTCTCGAGGAACAACCTCTTCCTTCCCAAGTAATTTCATACTCCTTCTTCTGCCCGTCCAACCACCAAGCATCTTTTAGGTTAAAAGAAGATAAAATACCCTTGAGACAAGAAACCGAACCATCTTTTACATTATTTAGTTGACAATTAAAATCTCCCCCTAAAATTACTGGAACTACACCTGGGATAAAAAGCTGCAAAATTTCAAACAAATGTAACCTTAAAACTTTTTCTGTATTGGCATAAATATTAAAACATCTATATTTCTTCCCATTCCTTTCTACATCCACTCTTAGAATCCTACCGGGGTATATTTCTTCGTAGTTGGTAATCTCCCATTCCCTGGAACATATAAAACCAACCCCATCACTTCTGAATTCATTCCCGCCTGAAAAACATAAATTACCCTTCCATATACCCCGTAAAAAATCATAATTTAACTTCTTTGACAAATTACATTCTTGAAGAAATACAAAATCAAAATTTTCATTATTAAAATAGTCATAAATCACAGTTCTTTTATATAAGTCATTGAAACCCTGAACATTCAGGGAAGCCGCCCTGATCATCTTTTAGTGACTGGCACCGGGCTATCTCCCCCGCCCTCATCGGATTGCAAAGCACTTTCATCGATACTCAGCCCTTCCGACTCTGATGTACTGGAAATGTCAAAATCCTTTTCACAAGCAAATACTTTTACTACACATGGCCCTACACCACGCTCTTTATCATCTACACTTCTTTTCAAAATTTTTGATGAATCCATCCTTTCCTGACCACAGGGTATACTCTGAGATAAAAACCCCCTAGGGGAAGGCCCTATTACAGGCAGGCTTTGACTTTTCTCTACCACCACCTTTCCCCCTGCGCCTCCCTTTTTTACTTCACCCCCTTGTTCTTTTATATTACTCTCTTTGCTTGGTGGAGGGACTCTCTGCATTAATTGTCCCACACCCACCAGCACAGACTTCAATTCTTCAATCCTCCGTTCTTCATTCTTCTTTTCTTCTTTCTTCTTTTCTTCTTTCTTCTGCTCTTCCTTCTCCCGACCTTCTTTCTTCTGCTCTTCTCTGTTCTTATCTTCTTCTAACTCCTTCTCCTTCTTCCTTTCTTCCATCTTTCTTTTCTCATCCTCCTCCGACCTCCTCCCTCTCTCTTCTTTCTTTCTCTTCTCTTCTTCCGGTGTTTTCTTCTTCTTTACTTTTCTCACCTCCTCCATTTCCTGCTCATCAGTTCTCTTTTCACTTGCTTCCTCACCATCCTCGGCTTCATTCTGCCGATGTTCTGATGAAGTATCCATCTCCTCCTCGCCTCCTTTCTTCTTATTTGGACATGCATCCTCCTGATGAGCTGAACCGGGACACCTACAACACTTTTTGCACACAATATCCAAATGTCCATATTTACGGCACCCATAACAATAATTAGGCATACCCGAAAAAAACAGATATCCACGGCTACGATTAACATAGACATTTGGTGGTGGTCTAAGTACCCCACCTTCTTCTTCTGGGTCCTTCTTGAAGGCTACCAGAAAAACCCTTTTTCCGTTCCACACTCCGAACCTAGTTTCCCCACGTTTTCTTGGGATAACTTTCTCACAATATGCACTTAGATAGTTTATTACTTCACTATCAGTAACAAATGGACTGAACAAATGTATTGTTAGCAGTTTCATGGAGAACTGAAAGGAGGGAATCACTCTCACTCCAACAAAAAGCTCGTTCTCCCTATTAACTTCATAGAGAGTATAGGCTCTTTCACACTGAGAGTTTCCCATTAAAGTTAAATCATATATCCCTCTCGAAAAAAAGGATTGAAAACAAAAAAGTTCCTCCTTTTCAATCTTCAGAAATTTACAAATCTCTCTGAAGATAAACTCGGAATCCTTTTCCTGCCGATAACCAGGAGCCACCAACAAACGGAGTGTATCCTTCAAAGGATAATCCTCTGAAAAATAGTCATTGGAATTGTTCTCCCGATTTTCCCTCCTACCTCCAAATGGCCTCTTCGATTCCATATTCTTTTCCTCCTTCTTTTTCCACAGATGATCAGGAAAAAAAACGACACAGCAGATCGCAGCTCCACCCGGATTTCAATCCTCTTCGTCCTACCGACCTCCACACCACGAAAAAGAACCGTCCTCCAGGAAGAAAAGGCAAATCTAGACTTTGCTCCACACCCAATAGCAGCAGCTGGACCAAGATCCAGAAGGCCGAGTGCAAAGATCCACCTAGATCACCTTGGCCAAATGACGCAACCCACTACAGATCGCAGCCAAAAGGCCGAGAAGCGATAACCAGAATTGGTTTCCGACTACGGTGCCACCCAAGGATTCTGAAAAGTCCATTTGTGGAGATGGCCACCTGGACTCCCGTTAAGAAGACATGCTGTCAACCTCTAGATCCCTCACATGCCTGCACTTTTCGGCTTGCTGCTGCTGCAATCCACGCGTTTTAGATCTGCATAACTCCACCTCTTTTAGCACAGTACCCTCAACCCCCGGCTGTTCCCACCCGCCTCAACACCGTTGGAAGGGAGGAGAACCAATTAAGGCGGGGGGGTGGGGGGTGGAACGAGCAGCTGTCTACCCTTAGCAGGAGGGTTGCTGATTAATTACCTCTCCTGCTGCTGCTGCTGCTGGCTGTCCAGCAGCAGACTGAAGGTGGCTGCTGCTGTGCGCAGGTATATAAAGGCTCAGAGCCTATTATGACACGCGCAGCCAGCGTTCCATTGCCACATTCCGTCTACTGCAGGCGGGATACTTGGATGGCTGAATGTCACTGAGAAGCTCACAGAGACCGCCATAAGCAACAGTTTAAAAGAATGCCACAGACTAATCAACCAAACTTTTTGGGTTGGTTTCTCTTTTATAGTCTGCAGGCATTAAATGAAAGAAGTCAGTGTTCCAGCAGAGGGAGACAACGTTTCAGAAAAGGCATTGTAGCAAACCAAAAAAGAAATTTTAAGCGCAGCAGAGTAACCAGCTCACATACCTGTTAGCTCAGGTGAGTTTAAAAGGCTGCTGTTGATAACAAGGGCATTTGCTAAATAGATGGTGTGTGTGCAACAATATACTGAAAGGTCAATTATATTGTGCAGCTTATCTCACCACCTGTAGTTATTTAGGTGAAAGCTCCAAAATGCTTGCCTAATATGTCTGTTTATCCAAAAGGAAGTATAGAGGGAGAGCTAGATAGACAGCATTGCATTACATTACATGGCAATGCAATGCACAGTTGCTGAAGTTGAACCAAAATGAGCTTGTCATCTGGCTTCTGCAACTTTTAACATGAAAAATCCAATGAGGAGAAGAAAAGCAAAGCCAAAGAGTCCATCCCAAAATCCGACAAACAAGCCAAATGAACAAAAAGCATTGAATTCAATTCTTTCTGATTTTAGAAACTGCATTAAAGAAGGGGTGCACCGGTCCTGGAGATACTGCAATACCAGGTCAATGCGTGGAGTGGACAGAGCAAGCTCTTTTTCCATCTCCCTGTTCTAAAAATCCATTTAATATATGGTCCCCAGATAGGGGACGTATCAGATATTAAACTGATAAGAACAGATACTACACTTGATCTTAGCCAAAAGGCCGAGAAGCGATAACCAGAATTGGTTTCCGACTACGGTGCCACCCAAGGATTCTGAAAAGTCCATTTGTGGAGATGGCCACCTGGACTCCCGTTAAGAAGACATGCTGTCAACCTCTAGATCCCTCACATGCCTGCACTTTTCGGCTTGCTGCTGCTGCAATCCACGCGTTTTAGATCTGCATAACTCCACCTCTTTTAGCACAGTACCCTCAACCCCCGGCTGTTCCCACCCGCCTCAACACCGTTGGAAGGGAGGAGAACCAATTAAGGCGGGGGGGGGGTGGAACGAGCAGCTGTCTACCCTTAGCAGGAGGGTTGCTGATTAATTACCTCTCCTGCTGCTGCTGCTGCTGGCTGTCCAGCAGCAGACTGAAGGTGGCTGCTGCTGTGCGCAGGTATATAAAGGCTCAGAGCCTATTATGACACGCGCAGCCAGCGTTCCATTGCCACATTCCGTCTACTGCAGGCGGGATACTTGGATGGCTGAATGTCACTGAGAAGCTCACAGAGACCGCCATAAGCAACAGTTTAAAAGAATGCCACAGACTAATCAACCAAACTTTTTGGGTTGGTTTCTCTTTTATAGTCTGCAGGCATTAAATGAAAGAAGTCAGTGTTCCAGCAGAGGGAGACAACGTTTCAGAAAAGGCATTGTAGCAAACCAAAAAAGAAATTTTAAGCGCAGCAGAGTAACCAGCTCACATACCTGTTAGCTCAGGTGAGTTTAAAAGGCTGCTGTTGATAACAAGGGCATTTGCTAAATAGATGGTGTGTGTGCAACAATATACTGAAAGGTCAATTATATTGTGCAGCTTATCTCACCACCTGTAGTTATTTAGGTGAAAGCTCCAAAATGCTTGCCTAATATGTCTGTTTATCCAAAAGGAAGTATAGAGGGAGAGCTAGATAGATAGCATTGCATTACATTACATGGCAATGCAATGCACAGTTGCTGAAGTTGAACCAAAATGAGCTTGTCATCTGGCTTCTGCAACTTTTAACATGAAAAATCCAATGAGGAGAAGAAAAGCAAAGCCAAAGAGTCCATCCCAAAATCCGACAAACAAGCCAAATGAACAAAAAGCATTGAATTCAATTCTTTCTGATTTTAGAAACTGCATTAAAGAAGGGGTGCACCGGTCCTGGAGATACTGCAATACCAGGTCAATGCGTGGAGTGGACAGAGCAAGCTCTTTTTCCATCTCCCTGTTCTAAAAATCCATTTAATATATGGTCCCCAGATAGGGGACGTATCAGATATTAAACTGATAAGAACAGATACTACACTTGATCTTAGCCAAAAGGCCGAGAAGCGATAACCAGAATTGGTTTCCGACTACGGTGCCACCCAAGGATTCTGAAAAGTCCATTTGTGGAGATGGCCACCTGGACTCCCGTTAAGAAGACATGCTGTCAACCTCTAGATCCCTCACATGCCTGCACTTTTCGGCTTGCTGCTGCTGCAATCCACGCGTTTTAGATCTGCATAACTCCACCTCTTTTAGCACAGTACCCTCAACCCCCGGCTGTTCCCACCCGCCTCAACACCGTTGGAAGGGAGGAGAACCAATTAAGGCGGGGGGGGTGGGTGGAACGAGCAGCTGTCTACCCTTAGCAGGAGGGTTGCTGATTAATTACCTCTCCTGCTGCTGCTGCTGCTGCTGGCTGTCCAGCAGCAGACTGAAGGTGGCTGCTGCTGTGCGCAGGTATATAAAGGCTCAGAGCCTATTATGACACGCGCAGCCAGCGTTCCATTGCCACATTCCGTCTACTGCAGGTGGGATACCTGGATGGCTGAATGTCACTGAGAAGCTCACAGAGACCGCCATAAGCAACAGTTTAAAAGAATGCCACAGACTAATCAACCAAACTTTTTGGGTTGGTTTCTCTTTTATAGTCTGCAGGCATTAAATGAAAGAAGTCAGTGTTCCAGCAGAGGGAGACAACGTTTCAGAAAAGGCATTGTAGCAAACCAAAAAAGAAATTTTAAGCGCAGCAGAGTAACCAGCTCACATACCTGTTAGCTCAGGTGAGTTTAAAAGGCTGCTGTTGATAACAAGGGCATTTGCTAAATAGATGGTGTGTGTGCAACAATATACTGAAAGGTCAATTATATTGTGCAGCTTATCTCACCACCTGTAGTTATTTAGGTGAAAGCTCCAAAATGCTTGCCTAATATGTCTGTTTATCCAAAAGGAAGTATAGAGGGAGAGCTAGATAGATAGCATTGCATTACATTACATGGCAATGCAATGCACAGTTGCTGAAGTTGAACCAAAATGAGCTTGTCATCTGGCTTCTGCAACTTTTAACATGAAAAATCCAATGAGGAGAAGAAAAGCAAAGCCAAAGAGTCCATCCCAAAATCCGACAAACAAGCCAAATGAACAAAAAGCATTGAATTCAATTCTTTCTGATTTTAGAAACTGCATTAAAGAAGGGGTGCACCGGTCCTGGAGATACTGCAATACCAGGTCAATGCGTGGAGTGGACAGAGCAAGCTCTTTTTCCATCTCCCTGTTCTAAAAATCCATTTAATATATGGTCCCCAGATAGGGGACGTATCAGATATTAAACTGATAAGAACAGATACTACACTTGATCTTAGCCAAAAGGCCGAGAAGCGATAACCAGAATTGGTTTCCGACTACGGTGCCACCCAAGGATTCTGAAAAGTCCATTTGTGGAGATGGCCACCTGGACTCCCGTTAAGAAGACATGCTGTCAACCTCTAGATCCCTCACATGCCTGCACTTTTCGGCTTGCTGCTGCTGCAATCCACGCGTTTTAGATCTGCATAACTCCACCTCTTTTAGCACAGTACCCTCAACCCCCGGCTGTTCCCACCCGCCTCAACACCGTTGGAAGGGAGGAGAACCAATTAAGGCGGGGGGGGTGGGTGGAACGAGCAGCTGTCTACCCTTAGCAGGAGGGTTGCTGATTAATTACCTCTCCTGCTGCTGCTGCTGCTGCTGGCTGTCCAGCAGCAGACTGAAGGTGGCTGCTGCTGTGCGCAGGTATATAAAGGCTCAGAGCCTATTATGACACGCGCAGCCAGCGTTCCATTGCCACATTCCGTCTACTGCAGGTGGGATACCTGGATGGCTGAATGTCACTGAGAAGCTCACAGAGACCGCCATAAGCAACAGTTTAAAAGAATGCCACAGACTAATCAACCAAACTTTTTGGGTTGGTTTCTCTTTTATAGTCTGCAGGCATTAAATGAAAGAAGTCAGTGTTCCAGCAGAGGGAGACAACGTTTCAGAAAAGGCATTGTAGCAAACCAAAAAAGAAATTTTAAGCGCAGCAGAGTAACCAGCTCACATACCTGTTAGCTCAGGTGAGTTTAAAAGGCTGCTGTTGATAACAAGGGCATTTGCTAAATAGATGGTGTGTGTGCAACAATATACTGAAAGGTCAATTATATTGTGCAGCTTATCTCACCACCTGTAGTTATTTAGGTGAAAGCTCCAAAATGCTTGCCTAATATGTCTGTTTATCCAAAAGGAAGTATAGAGGGAGAGCTAGATAGATAGCATTGCATTACATTACATGGCAATGCAATGCACAGTTGCTGAAGTTGAACCAAAATGAGCTTGTCATCTGGCTTCTGCAACTTTTAACATGAAAAATCCAATGAGGAGAAGAAAAGCAAAGCCAAAGAGTCCATCCCAAAATCCGACAAACAAGCCAAATGAACAAAAAGCATTGAATTCAATTCTTTCTGATTTTAGAAACTGCATTAAAGAAGGGGTGCACCGGTCCTGGAGATACTGCAATACCAGGTCAATGCGTGGAGTGGACAGAGCAAGCTCTTTTTCCATCTCCCTGTTCTAAAAATCCATTTAATATATGGTCCCCAGATAGGGGACGTATCAGATATTAAACTGATAAGAACAGATACTACACTTGATCTTAGCCAAAAGGCCGAGAAGCGATAACCAGAATTGGTTTCCGACTACGGTGCCACCCAAGGATTCTGAAAAGTCCATTTGTGGAGATGGCCACCTGGACTCCCGTTAAGAAGACATGCTGTCAACCTCTAGATCCCTCACATGCCTGCACTTTTCGGCTTGCTGCTGCTGCAATCCACGCGTTTTAGATCTGCATAACTCCACCTCTTTTAGCACAGTACCCTCAACCCCCGGCTGTTCCCACCCGCCTCAACACCGTTGGAAGGGAGGAGAACCAATTAAGGCGGGGGGGGTGGGTGGAACGAGCAGCTGTCTACCCTTAGCAGGAGGGTTGCTGATTAATTACCTCTCCTGCTGCTGCTGCTGCTGCTGGCTGTCCAGCAGCAGACTGAAGGTGGCTGCTGCTGTGCGCAGGTATATAAAGGCTCAGAGCCTATTATGACACGCGCAGCCAGCGTTCCATTGCCACATTCCGTCTACTGCAGGCGGGATACTTGGATGGCTGAATGTCACTGAGAAGCTCACAGAGACCGCCATAAGCAACAGTTTAAAAGAATGCCACAGACTAATCAACCAAACTTTTTGGGTTGGTTTCTCTTTTATAGTCTGCAGGCATTAAATGAAAGAAGTCAGTGTTCCAGCAGAGGGAGACAACGTTTCAGAAAAGGCATTGTAGCAAACCAAAAAAGAAATTTTAAGCGCAGCAGAGTAACCAGCTCACATACCTGTTAGCTCAGGTGAGTTTAAAAGGCTGCTGTTGATAACAAGGGCATTTGCTAAATAGATGGTGTGTGTGCAACAATATACTGAAAGGTCAATTATATTGTGCAGCTTATCTCACCACCTGTAGTTATTTAGGTGAAAGCTCCAAAATGCTTGCCTAATATGTCTGTTTATCCAAAAGGAAGTATAGAGGGAGAGCTAGATAGACAGCATTGCATTACATTACATGGCAATGCAATGCACAGTTGCTGAAGTTGAACCAAAATGAGCTTGTCATCTGGCTTCTGCAACTTTTAACATGAAAAATCCAATGAGGAGAAGAAAAGCAAAGCCAAAGAGTCCATCCCAAAATCCGACAAACAAGCCAAATGAACAAAAAGCATTGAATTCAATTCTTTCTGATTTTAGAAACTGCATTAAAGAAGGGGTGCACCGGTCCTGGAGATACTGCAATACCAGGTCAATGCGTGGAGTGGACAGAGCAAGCTCTTTTTCCATCTCCCTGTTCTAAAAATCCATTTAATATATGGTCCCCAGATAGGGGACGTATCAGATATTAAACTGATAAGAACAGATACTACACTTGATCTTAGCCAAAAGGCCGAGAAGCGATAACCAGAATTGGTTTCCGACTACGGTGCCACCCAAGGATTCTGAAAAGTCCATTTGTGGAGATGGCCACCTGGACTCCCGTTAAGAAGACATGCTGTCAACCTCTAGATCCCTCACATGCCTGCACTTTTCGGCTTGCTGCTGCTGCAATCCACGCGTTTTAGATCTGCATAACTCCACCTCTTTTAGCACAGTACCCTCAACCCCCGGCTGTTCCCACCCGCCTCAACACCGTTGGAAGGGAGGAGAACCAATTAAGGCGGGGGGGGGGTGGAACGAGCAGCTGTCTACCCTTAGCAGGAGGGTTGCTGATTAATTACCTCTCCTGCTGCTGCTGCTGCTGGCTGTCCAGCAGCAGACTGAAGGTGGCTGCTGCTGTGCGCAGGTATATAAAGGCTCAGAGCCTATTATGACACGCGCAGCCAGCGTTCCATTGCCACATTCCGTCTACTGCAGGCGGGATACTTGGATGGCTGAATGTCACTGAGAAGCTCACAGAGACCGCCATAAGCAACAGTTTAAAAGAATGCCACAGACTAATCAACCAAACTTTTTGGGTTGGTTTCTCTTTTATAGTCTGCAGGCATTAAATGAAAGAAGTCAGTGTTCCAGCAGAGGGAGACAACGTTTCAGAAAAGGCATTGTAGCAAACCAAAAAAGAAATTTTAAGCGCAGCAGAGTAACCAGCTCACATACCTGTTAGCTCAGGTGAGTTTAAAAGGCTGCTGTTGATAACAAGGGCATTTGCTAAATAGATGGTGTGTGTGCAACAATATACTGAAAGGTCAATTATATTGTGCAGCTTATCTCACCACCTGTAGTTATTTAGGTGAAAGCTCCAAAATGCTTGCCTAATATGTCTGTTTATCCAAAAGGAAGTATAGAGGGAGAGCTAGATAGATAGCATTGCATTACATTACATGGCAATGCAATGCACAGTTGCTGAAGTTGAACCAAAATGAGCTTGTCATCTGGCTTCTGCAACTTTTAACATGAAAAATCCAATGAGGAGAAGAAAAGCAAAGCCAAAGAGTCCATCCCAAAATCCGACAAACAAGCCAAATGAACAAAAAGCATTGAATTCAATTCTTTCTGATTTTAGAAACTGCATTAAAGAAGGGGTGCACCGGTCCTGGAGATACTGCAATACCAGGTCAATGCGTGGAGTGGACAGAGCAAGCTCTTTTTCCATCTCCCTGTTCTAAAAATCCATTTAATATATGGTCCCCAGATAGGGGACGTATCAGATATTAAACTGATAAGAACAGATACTACACTTGATCTTAGCCAAAAGGCCGAGAAGCGATAACCAGAATTGGTTTCCGACTACGGTGCCACCCAAGGATTCTGAAAAGTCCATTTGTGGAGATGGCCACCTGGACTCCCGTTAAGAAGACATGCTGTCAACCTCTAGATCCCTCACATGCCTGCACTTTTCGGCTTGCTGCTGCTGCAATCCACGCGTTTTAGATCTGCATAACTCCACCTCTTTTAGCACAGTACCCTCAACCCCCGGCTGTTCCCACCCGCCTCAACACCGTTGGAAGGGAGGAGAACCAATTAAGGCGGGGGGGGTGGGTGGAACGAGCAGCTGTCTACCCTTAGCAGGAGGGTTGCTGATTAATTACCTCTCCTGCTGCTGCTGCTGCTGCTGGCTGTCCAGCAGCAGACTGAAGGTGGCTGCTGCTGTGCGCAGGTATATAAAGGCTCAGAGCCTATTATGACACGCGCAGCCAGCGTTCCATTGCCACATTCCGTCTACTGCAGGTGGGATACCTGGATGGCTGAATGTCACTGAGAAGCTCACAGAGACCGCCATAAGCAACAGTTTAAAAGAATGCCACAGACTAATCAACCAAACTTTTTGGGTTGGTTTCTCTTTTATAGTCTGCAGGCATTAAATGAAAGAAGTCAGTGTTCCAGCAGAGGGAGACAACGTTTCAGAAAAGGCATTGTAGCAAACCAAAAAAGAAATTTTAAGCGCAGCAGAGTAACCAGCTCACATACCTGTTAGCTCAGGTGAGTTTAAAAGGCTGCTGTTGATAACAAGGGCATTTGCTAAATAGATGGTGTGTGTGCAACAATATACTGAAAGGTCAATTATATTGTGCAGCTTATCTCACCACCTGTAGTTATTTAGGTGAAAGCTCCAAAATGCTTGCCTAATATGTCTGTTTATCCAAAAGGAAGTATAGAGGGAGAGCTAGATAGATAGCATTGCATTACATTACATGGCAATGCAATGCACAGTTGCTGAAGTTGAACCAAAATGAGCTTGTCATCTGGCTTCTGCAACTTTTAACATGAAAAATCCAATGAGGAGAAGAAAAGCAAAGCCAAAGAGTCCATCCCAAAATCCGACAAACAAGCCAAATGAACAAAAAGCATTGAATTCAATTCTTTCTGATTTTAGAAACTGCATTAAAGAAGGGGTGCACCGGTCCTGGAGATACTGCAATACCAGGTCAATGCGTGGAGTGGACAGAGCAAGCTCTTTTTCCATCTCCCTGTTCTAAAAATCCATTTAATATATGGTCCCCAGATAGGGGACGTATCAGATATTAAACTGATAAGAACAGATACTACACTTGATCTTAGCCAAAAGGCCGAGAAGCGATAACCAGAATTGGTTTCCGACTACGGTGCCACCCAAGGATCCTGAAAAGTCCATTTGTGGAGATGGCCACCTGGACTCCCGTTAAGAAGACATGCTGTCAACCTCTAGATCCCTCACATGCCTGCACTTTTCGGCTTGCTGCTGCTGCAATCCACGCGTTTTAGATCTGCATAACTCCACCTCTTTTAGCACAGTACCCTCAACCCCCGGCTGTTCCCACCCGCCTCAACACCGTTGGAAGGGAGGAGAACCAATTAAGGCGGGGGGGGGTGGGTGGAACGAGCAGCTGTCTACCCTTAGCAGGAGGGTTGCTGATTAATTACCTCTCCTGCTGCTGCTGCTGCTGCTGGCTGTCCAGCAGCAGACTGAAGGTGGCTGCTGCTGTGCGCAGGTATATAAAGGCTCAGAGCCTATTATGACACGCGCAGCCAGCGTTCCATTGCCACATTCCGTCTACTGCAGGTGGGATACCTGGATGGCTGAATGTCACTGAGAAGCTCACAGAGACCGCCATAAGCAACAGTTTAAAAGAATGCCACAGACTAATCAACCAAACTTTTTGGGTTGGTTTCTCTTTTATAGTCTGCAGGCATTAAATGAAAGAAGTCAGTGTTCCAGCAGAGGGAGACAACGTTTCAGAAAAGGCATTGTAGCAAACCAAAAAAGAAATTTTAAGCGCAGCAGAGTAACCAGCTCACATACCTGTTAGCTCAGGTGAGTTTAAAAGGCTGCTGTTGATAACAAGGGCATTTGCTAAATAGATGGTGTGTGTGCAACAATATACTGAAAGGTCAATTATATTGTGCAGCTTATCTCACCACCTGTAGTTATTTAGGTGAAAGCTCCAAAATGCTTGCCTAATATGTCTGTTTATCCAAAAGGAAGTATAGAGGGAGAGCTAGATAGATAGCATTGCATTACATTACATGGCAATGCAATGCACAGTTGCTGAAGTTGAACCAAAATGAGCTTGTCATCTGGCTTCTGCAACTTTTAACATGAAAAATCCAATGAGGAGAAGAAAAGCAAAGCCAAAGAGTCCATCCCAAAATCCGACAAACAAGCCAAATGAACAAAAAGCATTGAATTCAATTCTTTCTGATTTTAGAAACTGCATTAAAGAAGGGGTGCACCGGTCCTGGAGATACTGCAATACCAGGTCAATGCGTGGAGTGGACAGAGCAAGCTCTTTTTCCATCTCCCTGTTCTAAAAATCCATTTAATATATGGTCCCCAGATAGGGGACGTATCAGATATTAAACTGATAAGAACAGATACTACACTTGATCTTAGCCAAAAGGCCGAGAAGCGATAACCAGAATTGGTTTCCGACTACGGTGCCACCCAAGGATTCTGAAAAGTCCATTTGTGGAGATGGCCACCTGGACTCCCGTTAAGAAGACATGCTGTCAACCTCTAGATCCCTCACATGCCTGCACTTTTCGGCTTGCTGCTGCTGCAATCCACGCGTTTTAGATCTGCATAACTCCACCTCTTTTAGCACAGTACCCTCAACCCCCGGCTGTTCCCACCCGCCTCAACACCGTTGGAAGGGAGGAGAACCAATTAAGGCGGGGGGGGTGGGTGGAACGAGCAGCTGTCTACCCTTAGCAGGAGGGTTGCTGATTAATTACCTCTCCTGCTGCTGCTGCTGCTGCTGGCTGTCCAGCAGCAGACTGAAGGTGGCTGCTGCTGTGCGCAGGTATATAAAGGCTCAGAGCCTATTATGACACGCGCAGCCAGCGTTCCATTGCCACATTCCGTCTACTGCAGGTGGGATACCTGGATGGCTGAATGTCACTGAGAAGCTCACAGAGACCGCCATAAGCAACAGTTTAAAAGAATGCCACAGACTAATCAACCAAACTTTTTGGGTTGGTTTCTCTTTTATAGTCTGCAGGCATTAAATGAAAGAAGTCAGTGTTCCAGCAGAGGGAGACAACGTTTCAGAAAAGGCATTGTAGCAAACCAAAAAAGAAATTTTAAGCGCAGCAGAGTAACCAGCTCACATACCTGTTAGCTCAGGTGAGTTTAAAAGGCTGCTGTTGATAACAAGGGCATTTGCTAAATAGATGGTGTGTGTGCAACAATATACTGAAAGGTCAATTATATTGTGCAGCTTATCTCACCACCTGTAGTTATTTAGGTGAAAGCTCCAAAATGCTTGCCTAATATGTCTGTTTATCCAAAAGGAAGTATAGAGGGAGAGCTAGATAGATAGCATTGCATTACATTACATGGCAATGCAATGCACAGTTGCTGAAGTTGAACCAAAATGAGCTTGTCATCTGGCTTCTGCAACTTTTAACATGAAAAATCCAATGAGGAGAAGAAAAGCAAAGCCAAAGAGTCCATCCCAAAATCCGACAAACAAGCCAAATGAACAAAAAGCATTGAATTCAATTCTTTCTGATTTTAGAAACTGCATTAAAGAAGGGGTGCACCGGTCCTGGAGATACTGCAATACCAGGTCAATGCGTGGAGTGGACAGAGCAAGCTCTTTTTCCATCTCCCTGTTCTAAAAATCCATTTAATATATGGTCCCCAGATAGGGGACGTATCAGATATTAAACTGATAAGAACAGATACTACACTTGATCTTAGCCAAAAGGCCGAGAAGCGATAACCAGAATTGGTTTCCGACTACGGTGCCACCCAAGGATTCTGAAAAGTCCATTTGTGGAGATGGCCACCTGGACTCCCGTTAAGAAGACATGCTGTCAACCTCTAGATCCCTCACATGCCTGCACTTTTCGGCTTGCTGCTGCTGCAATCCACGCGTTTTAGATCTGCATAACTCCACCTCTTTTAGCACAGTACCCTCAACCCCCGGCTGTTCCCACCCGCCTCAACACCGTTGGAAGGGAGGAGAACCAATTAAGGCGGGGGGGGGGGGTGGTGGAACGAGCAGCTGTCTACCCTTAGCAGGAGGGTTGCTGATTAATTACCTCTCCTGCTGCTGCTGCTGCTGGCTGTCCAGCAGCAGACTGAAGGTGGCTGCTGCTGTGCGCAGGTATATAAAGGCTCAGAGCCTATTATGACACGCGCAGCCAGCGTTCCATTGCCACATTCCGTCTACTGCAGGCGGGATACCTGGATGGCTGAATGTCACTGAGAAGCTCACAGAGACGGCCATAAGCAACAGTTTAAAAGAATGCCACAGACTAATCAACCAAACTTTTTGGGTTGGTTTCTCTTTTATAGTCTGCAGGCATTAAATGAAAGAAGTCAGTGTTCCAGCAGAGGGAGACAACGTTTCAGAAAAGGCATTGTAGCAAACCAAAAAAGAAATTTTAAGCGCAGCAGAGTAACCAGCTCACATACCTGTTAGCTCAGGTGAGTTTAAAAGGCTGCTGTTGATAACAAGGGCATTTGCTAAATAGATGGTGTGTGTGCAACAATATACTGAAAGGTCAATTATATTGTGCAGCTTATCTCACCACCTGTAGTTATTTAGGTGAAAGCTCCAAAATGCTTGCCTAATATGTCTGTTTATCCAAAAGGAAGTATAGAGGGAGAGCTAGATAGATAGCATTGCATTACATTACATGGCAATGCAATGCACAGTTGCTGAAGTTGAACCAAAATGAGCTTGTCATCTGGCTTCTGCAACTTTTAACATGAAAAATCCAATGAGGAGAAGAAAAGCAAAGCCAAAGAGTCCATCCCAAAATCCGACAAACAAGCCAAATGAACAAAAAGCATTGAATTCAATTCTTTCTGATTTTAGAAACTGCATTAAAGAAGGGGTGCACCGGTCCTGGAGATACTGCAATACCAGGTCAATGCGTGGAGTGGACAGAGCAAGCTCTTTTTCCATCTCCCTGTTCTAAAAATCCATTTAATATATGGTCCCCAGATAGGGGACGTATCAGATATTAAACTGATAAGAACAGATACTACACTTGATCTTAGCCAAAAGGCCGAGAAGCGATAACCAGAATTGGTTTCCGACTACGGTGCCACCCAAGGATTCTGAAAAGTCCATTTGTGGAGATGGCCACCTGGACTCCCGTTAAGAAGACATGCTGTCAACCTCTAGATCCCTCACATGCCTGCACTTTTCGGCTTGCTGCTGCTGCAATCCACGCGTTTTAGATCTGCATAACTCCACCTCTTTTAGCACAGTACCCTCAACCCCCGGCTGTTCCCACCCGCCTCAACACCGTTGGAAGGGAGGAGAACCAATTAAGGCGGGGGGGGGGGTGGAACGAGCAGCTGTCTACCCTTAGCAGGAGGGTTGCTGATTAATTACCTCTCCTGCTGCTGCTGCTGCTGGCTGTCCAGCAGCAGACTGAAGGTGGCTGCTGCTGTGCGCAGGTATATAAAGGCTCAGAGCCTATTATGACACGCGCAGCCAGCGTTCCATTGCCACATTCCGTCTACTGCAGGCGGGATACCTGGATGGCTGAATGTCACTGAGAAGCTCACAGAGACCGCCATAAGCAACAGTTTAAAAGAATGCCACAGACTAATCAACCAAACTTTTTG
The DNA here is from genome assembly GCF_046119375.1 of Phyllobates terribilis. Classification (NCBI taxonomy): domain Eukaryota; kingdom Metazoa; phylum Chordata; class Amphibia; order Anura; family Dendrobatidae; genus Phyllobates; species Phyllobates terribilis. Next base: position 9,686 of record NW_027363523.1, on the reverse strand, counting down.
GGTTGGTTTCTCTTTTATAGTCTGCAGGCATTAAATGAAAGAAGTCAGTGTTCCAGCAGAGGGAGACAACGTTTCAGAAAAGGCATTGTAGCAAACCAAAAAAGAAATTTTAAGCGCAGCAGAATAACCAGCTCACATACCTGTTAGCTCAGGTGAGTTTAAAAGGCTGCTGTTGATAACAAGGGCATTTGCTAAATAGATGGTGTGTGTGCAACAATATACTGAAAGGTCAATTATATTGTGCAGCTTATCTCACCACCTGTAGTTATTTAGGTGAAAGCTCCAAAATGCTTGCCTAATATGTCTGTTTATCCAAAAGGAAGTATAGAGGGAGAGCTAGATAGATAGCATTGCATTACATTACATGGCAATGCAATGCACAGTTGCTGAAGTTGAACCAAAATGAGCTTGTCATCTGGCTTCTGCAACTTTTAACATGAAAAATCCAATGAGGAGAAGAAAAGCAAAGCCAAAGAGTCCATCCCAAAATCCGACAAACAAGCCAAATGAACAAAAAGCATTGAATTCAATTCTTTCTGATTTTAGAAACTGCATTAAAGAAGGGGTGCACCGGTCCTGGAGATACTGCAATACCAGGTCAATGCGAGGAGTGGACAGAGCAAGCTCTTTTTCCATCTCCCTGTTCTAAAAATCCATTTAATATATGGTCCCCAGATAGGGGACGTATCAGATATTAAACTGATAAGAACAGATACTACACTTGATCTTAGCCAAAAGGCCGAGAAGCGATAACCAGAATTGGTTTCCGACTACGGTGCCACCCAAGGATTCTGAAAAGTCCATTTGTGGAGATGGCCACCTGGACTCCCGTTAAGAAGACATGCTGTCAACCTCTAGATCCCTCACATACCTGCACTTTTCGGCTTGCTGCTGCTGCAATCCACGCGTTTTAGATCTGCATAACTCCACCTCTTTTAGCACAGTACCCTCAACCCCCGGCTGTTCCCACCCGCCTCAACACCGTTGGAAGGGAGGAGAACCAATTAAGGCGGGGGGGGGGTGGAACGAGCAGCTGTCTACCCTTAGCAGGAGGGTTGCTGATTAATTACCTCTCCTGCTGCTGCTGCTGCTGGCTGTCCAGCAGCAGACTGAAGGTGGCTGCTGCTGTGCGCAGGTATATAAAGGCTCAGAGCCTATTATGACACGCGCAGCCAGCGTTCCATTGCCACATTCCGTCTACTGCAGGCGGGATACCTGGATGGCTGAATGTCACTGAGAAGCTCACAGAGACCGCCATAAGCAACAGTTTAAAAGAATGCCACAGACTAATCAACCAAACTTTTTGGGTTGGTTTCTCTTTTATAGTCTGCAGGCATTAAATGAAAGAAGTCAGTGTTCCAGCAGAGGGAGACAACGTTTCAGAAAAGGCATTGTAGCAAACCAAAAAAGAAATTTTAAGCGCAGCAGAATAACCAGCTCACATACCTGTTAGCTCAGGTGAGTTTAAAAGGCTGCTGTTGATAACAAGGGCATTTGCTAAATAGATGGTGTGTGTGCAACAATATACTGAAAGGTCAATTATATTGTGCAGCTTATCTCACCACCTGTAGTTATTTAGGTGAAAGCTCCAAAATGCTTGCCTAATATGTCTGTTTATCCAAAAGGAAGTATAGAGGGAGAGCTAGATAGATAGCATTGCATTACATTACATGGCAATGCAATGCACAGTTGCTGAAGTTGAACCAAAATGAGCTTGTCATCTGGCTTCTGCAACTTTTAACATGAAAAATCCAATGAGGAGAAGAAAAGCAAAGCCAAAGAGTCCATCCCAAAATCCGACAAACAAGCCAAATGAACAAAAAGCATTGAATTCAATTCTTTCTGATTTTAGAAACTGCATTAAAGAAGGGGTGCACCGGTCCTGGAGATACTGCAATACCAGGTCAATGCGAGGAGTGGACAGAGCAAGCTCTTTTTCCATCTCCCTGTTCTAAAAATCCATTTAATATATGGTCCCCAGATAGGGGACGTATCAGATATTAAACTGATAAGAACAGATACTACACTTGATCTTAGCCAAAAGGCCGAGAAGCGATAACCAGAATTGGTTTCCGACTACGGTGCCACCCAAGGATTCTGAAAAGTCCATTTGTGGAGATGGCCACCTGGACTCCCGTTAAGAAGACATGCTGTCAACCTCTAGATCCCTCACATACCTGCACTTTTCGGCTTGCTGCTGCTGCAATCCACGCGTTTTAGATCTGCATAACTCCACCTCTTTTAGCACAGTACCCTCAACCCCCGGCTGTTCCCACCCGCCTCAACACCGTTGGAAGGGAGGAGAACCAATTAAGGCGGGGGGGGGGTGGAACGAGCAGCTGTCTACCCTTAGCAGGAGGGTTGCTGATTAATTACCTCTCCTGCTGCTGCTGCTGCTGGCTGTCCAGCAGCAGACTGAAGGTGGCTGCTGCTGTGCGCAGGTATATAAAGGCTCAGAGCCTATTATGACACGCGCAGCCAGCGTTCCATTGCCACATTCCGTCTACTGCAGGCGGGATACCTGGATGGCTGAATGTCACTGAGAAGCTCACAGAGACCGCCATAAGCAACAGTTTAAAAGAATGCCACAGACTAATCAACCAAACTTTTTGGGTTGGTTTCTCTTTTATAGTCTGCAGGCATTAAATGAAAGAAGTCAGTGTTCCAGCAGAGGGAGACAACGTTTCAGAAAAGGCATTGTAGCAAACCAAAAAAGAAATTTTAAGCGCAGCAGAATAACCAGCTCACATACCTGTTAGCTCAGGTGAGTTTAAAAGGCTGCTGTTGATAACAAGGGCATTTGCTAAATAGATGGTGTGTGTGCAACAATATACTGAAAGGTCAATTATATTGTGCAGCTTATCTCACCACCTGTAGTTATTTAGGTGAAAGCTCCAAAATGCTTGCCTAATATGTCTGTTTATCCAAAAGGAAGTATAGAGGGAGAGCTAGATAGATAGCATTGCATTACATTACATGGCAATGCAATGCACAGTTGCTGAAGTTGAACCAAAATGAGCTTGTCATCTGGCTTCTGCAACTTTTAACATGAAAAATCCAATGAGGAGAAGAAAAGCAAAGCCAAAGAGTCCATCCCAAAATCCGACAAACAAGCCAAATGAACAAAAAGCATTGAATTCAATTCTTTCTGATTTTAGAAACTGCATTAAAGAAGGGGTGCACCGGTCCTGGAGATACTGCAATACCAGGTCAATGCGAGGAGTGGACAGAGCAAGCTCTTTTTCCATCTCCCTGTTCTAAAAATCCATTTAATATATGGTCCCCAGATAGGGGACGTATCAGATATTAAACTGATAAGAACAGATACTACACTTGATCTTAGCCAAAAGGCCGAGAAGCGATAACCAGAATTGGTTTCCGACTACGGTGCCACCCAAGGATTCTGAAAAGTCCATTTGTGGAGATGGCCACCTGGACTCCCGTTAAGAAGACATGCTGTCAACCTCTAGATCCCTCACATGCCTGCACTTTTCGGCTTGCTGCTGCTGCAATCCACACGTTTTAGATCTGCATAACTCCACCTCTTTTAGCACAGTACCCTCAACCCCCGGCTGTTCCCACCCGCCTCAACACCGTTGGAAGGGAGGAGAACCAATTAAGGCGGGGGGGGGTGGGTGGAACGAGCAGCTGTCTACCCTTAGCAGGAGGGTTGCTGATTAATTACCTCTCCTGCTGCTGCTGCTGCTGCTGGCTGTCCAGCAGCAGACTGAAGGTGGCTGCTGCTGTGCGCAGGTATATAAAGGCTCAGAGCCTATTATGACACGCGCAGCCAGCGTTCCATTGCCACATTCCGTCTACTGCAGGTGGGATACCTGGATGGCTGAATGTCACTGAGAAGCTCACAGAGACCGCCATAAGCAACAGTTTAAAAGAATGCCACAGACTAATCAACCAAACTTTTTGGGTTGGTTTCTCTTTTATAGTCTGCAGGCATTAAATGAAAGAAGTCAGTGTTCCAGCAGAGGGAGACAACGTTTCAGAAAAGGCATTGTAGCAAACCAAAAAAGAAATTTTAAGCGCAGCAGAGTAACCAGCTCACATACCTGTTAGCTCAGGTGAGTTTAAAAGGCTGCTGTTGATAACAAGGGCATTTGCTAAATAGATGGTGTGTGTGCAACAATATACTGAAAGGTCAATTATATTGTGCAGCTTATCTCACCACCTGTAGTTATTTAGGTGAAAGCTCCAAAATGCTTGCCTAATATGTCTGTTTATCCAAAAGGAAGTATAGAGGGAGAGCTAGATAGATAGCATTGCATTACATTACATGGCAATGCAATGCACAGTTGCTGAAGTTGAACCAAAATGAGCTTGTCATCTGGCTTCTGCAACTTTTAACATGAAAAATCCAATGAGGAGAAGAAAAGCAAAGCCAAAGAGTCCATCCCAAAATCCGACAAACAAGCCAAATGAACAAAAAGCATTGAATTCAATTCTTTCTGATTTTAGAAACTGCATTAAAGAAGGGGTGCACCGGTCCTGGAGATACTGCAATACCAGGTCAATGCGTGGAGTGGACAGAGCAAGCTCTTTTTCCATCTCCCTGTTCTAAAAATCCATTTAATATATGGTCCCCAGATAGGGGACGTATCAGATATTAAACTGATAAGAACAGATACTACACTTGATCTTAGCCAAAAGGCCGAGAAGCGATAACCAGAATTGGTTTCCGACTACGGTGCCACCCAAGGATTCTGAAAAGTCCATTTGTGGAGATGGCCACCTGGACTCCCGTTAAGAAGACATGCTGTCAACCTCTAGATCCCTCACATGCCTGCACTTTTCGGCTTGCTGCTGCTGCAATCCACGCGTTTTAGATCTGCATAACTCCACCTCTTTTAGCACAGTACCCTCAACCCCCGGCTGTTCCCACCCGCCTCAACACCGTTGGAAGGGAGGAGAACCAATTAAGGCGGGGGGGGTGGGTGGAACGAGCAGCTGTCTACCCTTAGCAGGAGGGTTGCTGATTAATTACCTCTCCTGCTGCTGCTGCTGCTGCTGGCTGTCCAGCAGCAGACTGAAGGTGGCTGCTGCTGTGCGCAGGTATATAAAGGCTCAGAGCCTATTATGACACGCGCAGCCAGCGTTCCATTGCCACATTCCGTCTACTGCAGGTGGGATACCTGGATGGCTGAATGTCACTGAGAAGCTCACAGAGACCGCCATAAGCAACAGTTTAAAAGAATGCCACAGACTAATCAACCAAACTTTTTGGGTTGGTTTCTCTTTTATAGTCTGCAGGCATTAAATGAAAGAAGTCAGTGTTCCAGCAGAGGGAGACAACGTTTCAGAAAAGGCATTGTAGCAAACCAAAAAAGAAATTTTAAGCGCAGCAGAGTAACCAGCTCACATACCTGTTAGCTCAGGTGAGTTTAAAAGGCTGCTGTTGATAACAAGGGCATTTGCTAAATAGATGGTGTGTGTGCAACAATATACTGAAAGGTCAATTATATTGTGCAGCTTATCTCACCACCTGTAGTTATTTAGGTGAAAGCTCCAAAATGCTTGCCTAATATGTCTGTTTATCCAAAAGGAAGTATAGAGGGAGAGCTAGATAGATAGCATTGCATTACATTACATGGCAATGCAATGCACAGTTGCTGAAGTTGAACCAAAATGAGCTTGTCATCTGGCTTCTGCAACTTTTAACATGAAAAATCCAATGAGGAGAAGAAAAGCAAAGCCAAAGAGTCCATCCCAAAATCCGACAAACAAGCCAAATGAACAAAAAGCATTGAATTCAATTCTTTCTGATTTTAGAAACTGCATTAAAGAAGGGGTGCACCGGTCCTGGAGATACTGCAATACCAGGTCAATGCGTGGAGTGGACAGAGCAAGCTCTTTTTCCATCTCCCTGTTCTAAAAATCCATTTAATATATGGTCCCCAGATAGGGGACGTATCAGATATTAAACTGATAAGAACAGATACTACACTTGATCTTAGCCAAAAGGCCGAGAAGCGATAACCAGAATTGGTTTCCGACTACGGTGCCACCCAAGGATTCTGAAAAGTCCATTTGTGGAGATGGCCACCTGGACTCCCGTTAAGAAGACATGCTGTCAACCTCTAGATCCCTCACATGCCTGCACTTTTCGGCTTGCTGCTGCTGCAATCCACGCGTTTTAGATCTGCATAACTCCACCTCTTTTAGCACAGTACCCTCAACCCCCGGCTGTTCCCACCCGCCTCAACACCGTTGGAAGGGAGGAGAACCAATTAAGGCGGGGGGGGGGTGGAACGAGCAGCTGTCTACCCTTAGCAGGAGGGTTGCTGATTAATTACCTCTCCTGCTGCTGCTGCTGCTGGCTGTCCAGCAGCAGACTGAAGGTGGCTGCTGCTGTGCGCAGGTATATAAAGGCTCAGAGCCTATTATGACACGCGCAGCCAGCGTTCCATTGCCACATTCCGTCTACTGCAGGCGGGATACCTGGATGGCTGAATGTCACTGAGAAGCTCACAGAGACCGCCATAAGCAACAGTTTAAAAGAATGCCACAGACTAATCAACCAAACTTTTTGGGTTGGTTTCTCTTTTATAGTCTGCAGGCATTAAATGAAAGAAGTCAGTGTTCCAGCAGAGGGAGACAACGTTTCAGAAAAGGCATTGTAGCAAACCAAAAAAGAAATTTTAAGCGCAGCAGAATAACCAGCTCACATACCTGTTAGCTCAGGTGAGTTTAAAAGGCTGCTGTTGATAACAAGGGCATTTGCTAAATAGATGGTGTGTGTGCAACAATATACTGAAAGGTCAATTATATTGTGCAGCTTATCTCACCACCTGTAGTTATTTAGGTGAAAGCTCCAAAATGCTTGCCTAATATGTCTGTTTATCCAAAAGGAAGTATAGAGGGAGAGCTAGATAGATAGCATTGCATTACATTACATGGCAATGCAATGCACAGTTGCTGAAGTTGAACCAAAATGAGCTTGTCATCTGGCTTCTGCAACTTTTAACATGAAAAATCCAATGAGGAGAAGAAAAGCAAAGCCAAAGAGTCCATCCCAAAATCCGACAAACAAGCCAAATGAACAAAAAGCATTGAATTCAATTCTTTCTGATTTTAGAAACTGCATTAAAGAAGGGGTGCACCGGTCCTGGAGATACTGCAATACCAGGTCAATGCGAGGAGTGGACAGAGCAAGCTCTTTTTCCATCTCCCTGTTCTAAAAATCCATTTAATATATGGTCCCCAGATAGGGGACGTATCAGATATTAAACTGATAAGAACAGATACTACACTTGATCTTAGCCAAAAGGCCGAGAAGCGATAACCAGAATTGGTTTCCGACTACGGTGCCACCCAAGGATTCTGAAAAGTCCATTTGTGGAGATGGCCACCTGGACTCCCGTTAAGAAGACATGCTGTCAACCTCTAGATCCCTCACATACCTGCACTTTTCGGCTTGCTGCTGCTGCAATCCACGCGTTTTAGATCTGCATAACTCCACCTCTTTTAGCACAGTACCCTCAACCCCCGGCTGTTCCCACCCGCCTCAACACCGTTGGAAGGGAGGAGAACCAATTAAGGCGGGGGGGGGGTGGAACGAGCAGCTGTCTACCCTTAGCAGGAGGGTTGCTGATTAATTACCTCTCCTGCTGCTGCTGCTGCTGGCTGTCCAGCAGCAGACTGAAGGTGGCTGCTGCTGTGCGCAGGTATATAAAGGCTCAGAGCCTATTATGACACGCGCAGCCAGCGTTCCATTGCCACATTCCGTCTACTGCAGGCGGGATACCTGGATGGCTGAATGTCACTGAGAAGCTCACAGAGACCGCCATAAGCAACAGTTTAAAAGAATGCCACAGACTAATCAACCAAACTTTTTGGGTTGGTTTCTCTTTTATAGTCTGCAGGCATTAAATGAAAGAAGTCAGTGTTCCAGCAGAGGGAGACAACGTTTCAGAAAAGGCATTGTAGCAAACCAAAAAAGAAATTTTAAGCGCAGCAGAATAACCAGCTCACATACCTGTTAGCTCAGGTGAGTTTAAAAGGCTGCTGTTGATAACAAGGGCATTTGCTAAATAGATGGTGTGTGTGCAACAATATACTGAAAGGTCAATTATATTGTGCAGCTTATCTCACCACCTGTAGTTATTTAGGTGAAAGCTCCAAAATGCTTGCCTAATATGTCTGTTTATCCAAAAGGAAGTATAGAGGGAGAGCTAGATAGATAGCATTGCATTACATTACATGGCAATGCAATGCACAGTTGCTGAAGTTGAACCAAAATGAGCTTGTCATCTGGCTTCTGCAACTTTTAACATGAAAAATCCAATGAGGAGAAGAAAAGCAAAGCCAAAGAGTCCATCCCAAAATCCGACAAACAAGCCAAATGAACAAAAAGCATTGAATTCAATTCTTTCTGATTTTAGAAACTGCATTAAAGAAGGGGTGCACCGGTCCTGGAGATACTGCAATACCAGGTCAATGCGAGGAGTGGACAGAGCAAGCTCTTTTTCCATCTCCCTGTTCTAAAAATCCATTTAATATATGGTCCCCAGATAGGGGACGTATCAGATATTAAACTGATAAGAACAGATACTACACTTGATCTTAGCCAAAAGGCCGAGAAGCGATAACCAGAATTGGTTTCCGACTACGGTGCCACCCAAGGATTCTGAAAAGTCCATTTGTGGAGATGGCCACCTGGACTCCCGTTAAGAAGACATGCTGTCAACCTCTAGATCCCTCACATACCTGCACTTTTCGGCTTGCTGCTGCTGCAATCCACGCGTTTTAGATCTGCATAACTCCACCTCTTTTAGCACAGTACCCTCAACCCCCGGCTGTTCCCACCCGCCTCAACACCGTTGGAAGGGAGGAGAACCAATTAAGGCGGGGGGGGGGTGGAACGAGCAGCTGTCTACCCTTAGCAGGAGGGTTGCTGATTAATTACCTCTCCTGCTGCTGCTGCTGCTGGCTGTCCAGCAGCAGACTGAAGGTGGCTGCTGCTGTGCGCAGGTATATAAAGGCTCAGAGCCTATTATGACACGCGCAGCCAGCGTTCCATTGCCACATTCCGTCTACTGCAGGCGGGATACCTGGATGGCTGAATGTCACTGAGAAGCTCACAGAGACCGCCATAAGCAACAGTTTAAAAGAATGCCACAGACTAATCAACCAAACTTTTTGGGTTGGTTTCTCTTTTATAGTCTGCAGGCATTAAATGAAAGAAGTCAGTGTTCCAGCAGAGGGAGACAACGTTTCAGAAAAGGCATTGTAGCAAACCAAAAAAGAAATTTTAAGCGCAGCAGAATAACCAGCTCACATACCTGTTAGCTCAGGTGAGTTTAAAAGGCTGCTGTTGATAACAAGGGCATTTGCTAAATAGATGGTGTGTGTGCAACAATATACTGAAAGGTCAATTATATTGTGCAGCTTATCTCACCACCTGTAGTTATTTAGGTGAAAGCTCCAAAATGCTTGCCTAATATGTCTGTTTATCCAAAAGGAAGTATAGAGGGAGAGCTAGATAGATAGCATTGCATTACATTACATGGCAATGCAATGCACAGTTGCTGAAGTTGAACCAAAATGAGCTTGTCATCTGGCTTCTGCAACTTTTAACATGAAAAATCCAATGAGGAGAAGAAAAGCAAAGCCAAAGAGTCCATCCCAAAATCCGACAAACAAGCCAAATGAACAAAAAGCATTGAATTCAATTC